>NC_081269.1:8273000-8926500 GCF_030490865.1 Poecile atricapillus
AGCTGGCGACGAGGAGGAGGAGGAGGACGGCGAGCGGGGCTGCTGCGGCCGGGGCGTCGAGGGCGAGGTGCAGACCCTGTCGGGCAGGATGAATCCTCCGGCGGCCGGCAAGCACCCCGACCGCCCCGCCGCCCTCCGCAAGGCGCCGACCCTCGGCCGGGCCCGGGTAGCGGCCGCCGGCATCCTCAGTGTGGGCAACGTGCTCAACTACCTGGACCGGTACACGGTGGCAGGTGAGTGCACCCCGCCGCTGTGAGGGCATCCCCCGCTGCCCGGGGACAGCCCTTCCCGGGCACGGTGCAGCCGCCGCCATCCCCAGGGTTGTCCCGGGGTCAGCGGGGCTCGCCCGCCGCGCCGGGGCTGGAGAGGAGGGATGGCGTGAGGGATGCGGCGCGGCCGGTGCCCATTGTGCGGCCCCTCCGGTATTGTTCTCTAGTTTGTCTGAATTTTACCGAAAATAAGAGGAGCGCCCTTTGTTTGTCTGGGCTCGATGGCGGAATCGGTGCTGGATGGGATTCGGGAGGGAGCGGTGTCTGCAGCGCGGTGAGAGCGGAGGGCGCTCGGCGCGGTTCGGGGGCGATGGCAGACGCGTTATCGATCCCGGCACGGGGTGAACGCTGCGGGCGACAGGTGCAGCTGCGGCCGGAGAGACACGGGCACGCTGCTCCCAAACGGGGGGAGACAGGCGTGAGAGCGCGGCGTGTCCTTGGGTGAAAATCGCAGCGAAGCAAATGCCCTTTGCTTTGTTTCTGCGGAGTGCGTCCAGCCTGGAAAACCCGGCTGCCCTTCAGCCCTGTGCCAAGGAGGGTCCCTTCCCTGCAGAACTCCCGAGCAGGTGACAGCAGAGCTTGCAGGAGCGGGCGCAGGAGGAGCAGCTGCAGTGCACTTTGCAAAGCTCGGTTTTCTTGAGGTAAACACTTAAAATCATGCGCTGGTGGATGTGTGACCAGCCGTACTGTGTGAACCACTATGTTCCTCAGTACTTACTACTACTGTGAAGCTCAGCTCCAAAGCAAATGTCTGGATGTTTACTGTGCCATCCCTGGAGAGGACTCCCTGTTTATTCTTGTCAGGCAATAACAGCAGGGAGGAAAATCATCACTGAACTTTTTCTAATTAGAAATGAAGTAGGCTTGTTGGTAATCAACTGTCTCATGTCATTAGAATATAATACATATTCTCTGTTTGGCAATACTGATAATTTTATCTTCAGAGCTTACAAAGGGGTTTGTGCATGTATAAATTTTTCTCTATGCATATATATATTTTAATCACTAGGACTCAATGTGGTATTAAGCAAATCCGATATTTGTTTATACTACATTAAAATAATATATGTTTGTAGGGCAGTGATAGACTGCAAGGGACATAAATTTAAGTCACTGTTGTCAGAATAAGGTGGCCAGGTTGTGTTTATTTTGTCTGAAGTAGGGAGATGGGGAGGATTAGAAGGAAAATTTAGCTGGCACCATTGTGGCTTTTTTTTTTTTTTTTCTTCTTTTCAGATGTGGCTTGTTCCTTCGGGAAACATAAAGGCCAGTATTGGGAGATATTGAGTACTTGTCTGGTAGTCAGTCTGTTACAGAAGGGAGCTTGAAGATACAAGGTTAACCTGTTATTATTGAAGAAAATTGTAGTGTGCTCCCTTGCCCTCAAATGGGGACATCTCTAAGTAGAGTTTTACTACAAAGCACCTTTAATGCATGGAAAGTTTCCTTTTTAGGAAGCTATTCCTCCTCTCTTAAATGAATTCTTAAAAAAAAAACCAGCAAAACACATCTAGTTCACTTATTTGCTCTAGCACTTCCACCAAGACCTTTGCCATCTGATTTTTCTGCCTGCTAGAACTGAAAGCATTTTCTTTTCTGGAAAGGCTGGAAGGTGCCTGACCTAGCAAAAGATAAAAATGCCTGCCTACTGTAATGTGGTATTGCCAAACCCAGTGCTGTGATTGCTGGTATTTCTAGGACAAGCTCTGATATTACTGTGCTCATTACCTGCCCCGTGGAACTTATCTATTAGCATTCAGTTTGATATCAAAGGTTTAATATCTCAGACATCAGACTTGCCTTTGGGGACAGAATCAAACTTTGCATGGGCTTTTTGTCTTCTGTCAATTGGTATTTACTTTTCAAACTGGTGTTATATATAAGTGCTAATCTAAAATATGAATTAATTTAAATCCAGTGTAATTGAAGAGTTGTGGTAATAAAAATTATATGTTTTGGGCTCAAAACTGACTTGATTATAAAGTCTTCTCTAAAAGTAATCTTTACTTTTGTATTTTGAGTCTTAGTTCATACCACATGCTTATGTGATGTGCACTTGCAGATGAATCAAGCTAGCACTTTGAATATTCAGCTCATGTCTCAAGACAGGTAATAATTAGTAAATACAACTCTCCAGACCTTCAAAGTACATTTCAAATACGAATTGTTGCAGCAACATAATAAGGGATTTTAACACCAGCCACATTATGGCAGGGGAAGTAGCATCAGAAGTTATGATTTACCTGAGGCCAGTGGATTGTTGTGAGAACTGGAATTAATTTCTGGTTCCAGCTCTATTTGAAACAAGTGTCAGAGGAGCAGCTGTACCAATGGAAACTGGTTCCTGAGGATTTGTCTCTGGGGTGATCCCTGCTGTGGATTCTCTGATGTCAAATAATAGCTGACCTTTGTCATTAGCCTTTCTCTTCTTGTCTTATAAGAGCCTTGCATCTACCCAACCTTTTTTTTTTAAATGAAAGTGTTGGAAGTTTTGGGACTTCTTCCTGCTGTCAAATTTAGTCAAAGGCAGGTCAGTGGCCTCAAAAGCAATTAGCAGGCAGCTGACAGACAGACATAAGCAAACAGAGTATTCAGCTGTTTGGGCACGATACTCCAAGTACTTGAGAACTTGGTTGCAATCATTTTGGTCTTCCAAAAATTATAAGAAAAAGCAAGTATATATTTAGTGTGTGCATATATGCATATATATATATATATTTATATAAAACAAGTATATGCAAGTATGTACTTATTTACTGAGGAAAAAAAAATCATATACAGAGTTATTTCCAGATGTAATTTCTTGAGTATCTTCCACTATTTTCTAACACATCCTCACGGAAGCTGGATAGTAGGTACCCAGTCAATGCAAGAGCATCTTATATAATAAAAATAACTAGGCTGGCCAGTACTATAGCACATCTTGCCCTTAAAAGTAAAAACTTTTGCACTGCTACAAAGCAAACAGCAAATGTGTTATTTCTTGGTGTTTACACTCTGGACACATAAACATTGTGTATAATGAGTTTGTTTTGGGTAATCTTTTTTTCTAGTGAAACACACAAGGAAGTAGCTGCCTGTTTTCCTGGTTTTGGTTTAATGACTTCCCAGTAAGGACTAAATGAGTTTATGATGGGATATGCCCTTTTGGTATCTGGGACAGAGCTTGAGTGCAGTTTCCAAGATACAGGGCATACAGCTTCACACCTGACACTAAGTTTGCAGCTTTTTTGGGAATACATGATGAAAATGGGCCTCCACTGAGGATTGGCCTGTTTCTTAAGGTTTAAGAATAAGTTTCTTCCAGTACTTGAAAATAAAGAGTCTGCACAGCAGTAGTGGGTATTTCAATAAGGTCCTTATGTTTACAAAGAAAGTTCCAGTGCATGTGGACTATGTTGAAATATACTGATATTTGGGAGAAGCTGTCCCAGACATAAAGTGAGAGTGCCTCTACTGTGGCTCTTATAAAGAAGATTGAAAACTGAATCAATGCTGAGCATTACTAACTTGAAGGGAAATGATCCTCTGCAATTTACTTAATGGATCTTTGATCATACTGAAAACAGTTGCCCATGGAAAAAGCATTCTTTCAAAAGCTGTGATATTTCGCTGCTATTAGGATAGCAAACAAGTAAAGACAAAGGGAAAACAAAAGTAATGAAAACATTGTAGATTTCCTGTGAAAGTGCAGGATTTCAGCCATCCCATGATGCTGGGATATCTAATTCCTTAATGAAGTTTTGGGAAAAGTCATCTTGTTTTCAGAAACTTGGAATGTGGTTTCACAATTATACGATGGGTGACCTTTTACTGTGCCTGCTGTTGACGATGAAAATCGTCTTGCTTCATTAGGGTGTCACCTCCACCTTCTAATTCAGATGCTACTTCCTGGCATTTCTGTAGTGCTTTAATTTAAAGGTAATGATTTAATTAAGCTGGAGAACTACCCAGCAAAGTAAATGAGTCTCACTATCCCACTACAGAAGGGGAAACCAAGTTGGAGAATGTTGGGGATTTGCCTGTGATAATGGAGTTAGTGACAGCCTTGGCTGGTATCAGTTCATCCTTGAGGTTCTCCATCCCTGTCACACAGTATGTCACAGACTTTGGTCTGCTGGTTTTGTCCCTTAAATGTCTGCAACTTGCTAATAACTGTATTTGTGTTAATTAGCCTCTCATTACAACACATAGTTGCAAATCAAATGCCATTCTTTGAAGATACATATATGCAAATGATCACTGAAAGTTGAAAGTCAAGTTTACAACTATGTAGTACAGACTCCAGCTGAAGGGTTAGGAAAGGTTCAGCACTGACTCCCAAGTGCAAAGACATTCAAGAGGTTGTGAGCCAAAGCTGCTTCTTTTTGCTTGTGAGCTCACATTTCTGATAGTAACACAGTGCCCCATTGAGTGTTTCTTAGGGAATGTAGTCAGAGAATTCACATGGAATGGGATAAAAAGAGCCCCTTCTCCCCTTGTAACAAGACTATGCTCAGTGCTTATAGCTTCAGGGAGGGAAGTGTGATGGGGCAGTGCAAGCACCCAGGACACAGCTCTGGAAGGACTGTAGTGCTGGAAAATAGTAGAAAATAATATTGACAGAATGCACTTGAGCCAGTAGTGCCACCAGCTCACACATGTGAGAGTTTGTGAAAGGATGACAGTATTTTACTTGGGCAGCAGGGACCTGCTACTGACTCAAAATTCAACAAGTCCTGCTTTGGGAGCAGAATTTAGACTTGAACCTCATGCACTTCAAAAGGAGGAGACAGAAAGTGCTCTGCAGCACAATGACAGGGACTGTGCTGTAGCATCTTCTTCTCTAGTGTTCTGTTTTCCCTGTGTGATGGGCTTTATTGCAAAGGCTGCTGCTTCCTGTTTGCTGCTTCTTATGCGAGTTGGCAGGATTTGTTCCAGAGTATTTTACATTTCAAGTGAAGTCTTATTATGTTTAATCATAGTATTTTTTTCTTCCTTGTGCTGTAGGTTTGCCAGATACTAACTATCTTTGTTATTATGTGCAGATTTTCCTGTTTGACTCTTAGATCCTCTTTCATGCATGTTGATTAATTTTATCCCCAAAGCATCCAAGTCATCACAGCCAGAGAATGTGGCCTTTATTACACGGAGTTAATATACTCATAAATATTGAGTGTGTTCTTAAGAATAATGTAATGATCTTATTAGTCCCTTGATCTCTGTGACTGTCAATACCAGCTTTGTGATAAAGCTTCTCTGGTCAAAAGTGTGGGAAATCTGTAATCATTCCTTCAGACTTTTCAAGTACCATACCAAGCTGCAATAGGGTTAAATTCTATCACTCAACTTGTATAATAAATGGGACTAACTGAGAAGATTTACTCTTCATTTTTTCTGGTACACTGTGCATGAGAAGCAAATAAGCTGCTGATGATGTAGCATGGTGGGTTATAAATTTGAACAGATATCGTTAAAGACTGGTGACTTTTCCTTTAATACAAAATCCCATAGCTGTTGCTTGGTATTTCAATTGCTGAGGAACTTGTGGTTAAAAGGTATTATAATGTATCACCTACATCAAATAAGGTTTGTAAACGTCTTGAAGTTCCTTATAACTACAGGGAAAAGCCCCTGGTACCTCTTCAGGAGATTCAATGGGAAACCATGATTTTATTTGACAGATAAAAATTAGGAACTCCAGAGATCTCTTCTGAGTTGCTTGTTTTCATCATCATTGCTTGATGTGTATTACAGACAAGGACATTGTTGTGCAGCTTCTATGGAATAAGGTGGTGCACCCAAAGTATTTACAATCCTCATCTATCTCGGTATCTCCAAGATATATCAGAGAACTGTAGGCCAAGGATGGAGAGTCAGAGGGACACAGGATACAGCACTGGAGGGGCCCTGGAAGATGAGCAGATGGGATTTTTGGTAGGCAGTACAGACAAGGGGTGAGAAGGGATTTGGGGAAAGAAAAAGGCAGCTTTCAACAAGAGTTTACAAACAGAATTTTCCAAACATGATGAGTGGCACAGGAGAAAGGATTAATATGTGTGTTGGAAATGGGCAAAGGAGGATGATGCCCTTCTGGCTGAGAGTTTTGTGGAAATTGGCTTTATGGGTGTAGGGTGATGAGTGTTCTAGAAAAAATAATGTGTGTGCAAAATGAGTTCTACAGAGAACCCATGAGGTGCCTAAGGGGCCACGGAAATTAATGAGAGCTGAGCAAAATGGGCTTGGGCTCAGGGCCCAGAGAAGTGTAAGTGAGGTGAACAACACCTCATGGTTTCCAGAGAAGTTTGAGTACAGATCTTGGCATGGACCTCCTTGTAAATTGCATTTTTTGTGAACTGGTCAGAAAATCAAGAGGTGTATCTGAGACAGGTTGGAGCAAAATAAGAGAAATAGACCCCCAAACAACCCAAACCACACAACAATCCCCCAGTCATTACTACTGAGTTCTTTACTAGATGCCCCCTTTGGCTTTGGTGCTGTGAAACAGCTCACCCTGCGATTCATCGACTGGACAAGTACCTACCTAGAACTGCTGAACTGCCGAGCACAGCAGGCATCTCATGTGTGGATTTTCTTTTCTTGACACATCTGTTTTCATTGTTATTTTGTGTGTGTTTTTCTCTGATGTAACCCAGCTATTTCTGTGGGGTTGCAGAGAAAGGAAGTGAAAGGGTGGGAGCACTAATATCCGTACTCCTGGTTTTACAACAGTATATAAAAAATGGGGAGGATGAGAATGTGAGGGATCTGGCTGACTGAAGAGATGTAGCTGTGGTTGTGACTTTGGACCTGTCACCACTCAGGAGTGGCTGAAGGTTTCTTTGGGAAGCCTCTTGAATGAGCTGTTCAGGATGCTCTGGTGGCTGTTTCCACTCTTCATGGTGCTGTGTGTTTCATGGAAGCCTCTGCACAAGGCATGGCTGGAACCACCACATTATCTCTCACTATGTAAAATGACAGAGTAAGGAATGGAATTCTGTCAAGCTGAACGTTCTAGCCAGCAATGGAGCAACATAGGTACTCCCACCTATTCTATACTTCTGATTTGGAGGGGATAAGTAGCAATCCTCCTTCTCCAGAACTGATTTCCTGCCACAACTGAAATCATAGAGTAATTTTAGCTTTAGAGAGGGGACAGAAATCTTCATGCCTTGCCTGTCCTAAATTCAGTCTTGAGCAATATGAACTTATCAGGATTATGTTATTGGTGAGCAATATTATCTTCTTAAGGGATTTTTTTGTTTGTTTCTTTGTTTTGGGTTTTTTTAAAACACATTTCTTGCGCTTCTGCTGGTGTCCAGCAACTGCAGTAGCTGAACAGAAGAGCAGAGGGAAAAGATCAGTGTTTATCTGGAGAATAGCTGCAGTGAGCTTGGAGCTTGGCTGGGAGAGTCAGAGAACCCCATGCTGGAATGAAAATCCTTTCAGCCTTGGCATGTGATTATGTTTTTGTTTAATTTTTTTTATTTTTTTATTTTAAGGCTGCATTGAACTAAAACTGCAGTAATCCATCTTACTCCTTGTTCAGACTTCTGCCAATAATTATGTAAATAACAGATCATAGTTAATTATTTGTTTCATAGCTTCCTATTTTCTCTATTTTTATTAGTAACATGTCATTATTGTCTTAGAATACAGCTCTCTGTTCTTGGCACCATGGAAAACAACAAGAATGGGTGAACTGACAGTGGCAGCAGGACTCGTGTCTGTATGAAGTCTGAAGGGCCTGAATTAAACCTCCTGAAGGTTGACTCTGATTCCCATGGCTGTCCTGAGATTTGCTGATCTGTGCTCTCTGCATATTCTCATTTCAGAGAAGTGATCCTTCAGAAGGGTTTGCCAACAAAGCAGTATGGATCTGAAAGGGGGTTGGGGGGGTCTTGGCCTGTTGTTGAGTTGCAATTTTCACTTCTCTCAGCCTGTCATGTTTGCATTTCATGATTTGTGCCTGTGTGGTGGTGATGACCTTGGAAGTTTTGCTTTTAATCCTGGCTTTAGTGCAGCTCTCCTGCCAGGTGGGCAGTTTGGGAAGTACACAAATCACTGTGTGCTCTTGCTCTGTTCCTCTTCAGTGAGACTTTTCATTTGAAAATGGGAGACTATGATGGGATTTCTTTCCTGATAATTTTGCATAAGATACTATATTCTCATTTTCACATTGCCTTCAGTGTTGGGTGGATTTTTCCAACAGACTGGTGCTTGTAAACTTTGCCCCAGCCAGACCCACTGGGGCTTGGCTGTCCCAAGCTGTAGGATGTAAATAATTTGATGTGACATCAGCTGACCAAGTGCCACTGCTGTCCAGGCCTTAGTCCCTGAGCAGCTTGGTGGATGAAATGTTGCTTATGGGATGCTGAATCAGAACTGCTTAAGCACTTTGGGCCAGGCACTAATTTTGTGCATTTTCAGGCGTGTTCTCAGTGCTAAATAATAATTAATACAGAATTGCAACACTATTAATAAATACCAACTGTGCAAACTATGCAATAAGGAGAAATTATTTCTATTGCACCAGTGTGGCTCATAAAGAGGGGTCATTGCCTGTGTTGGTGTGCAGAGCTATTAGAGCTCAAATACTGCTGCAGTTATTCCAGTGTTAAAACATTTCTAATAGTCTTGTTATTTCCGTCCAGCAGCCAGAAATGCTGACTAACTTTCAGGATAACAATCTTTTATATATTCAGGAAACAAAATACCCAAGGGCCACTGGTGACTGACAGCTACAGTGCTCTGATTAAAACTGACAGTTCCTGATCAGCTGCGTCTTGGACGTGTTAGTTCCTTTTCTCATGGGGAGGAGAAGACAGAGGACAAAAAAAATATTTAATGCAATAGTATTAGGATATGAGACTTTTTTTTTTTTTCCTTTGCAATTTTTCAGGAATTTTAACTCAGAAGTACCAAACAAAGTACCTGAGTAATAGTGCTTGGAAGGGCAAACATTAATCTCTCTATGATGACTTTCCTACAACAAGATACAGAAAATGCCAAGTTTTGGCTTCTGGTCATTGATTTTTGACTGCAAGAACAATGTGGTGAGGTGCCCAAGCTTCTGATGATCAGTTAATATGTGGTGTTTACGTGTTTTATTTCCAACTGGTATTAAGACAAGGAAGATATTTTTTTTTCCCCTCTAAATGAGAGGACGCATGGTGCTTTTGCTCATCTGCACTTCCATACAGATTGCACAAGCAGTTACTCAATCCCTAATGAAAAACCTAGAGTCACTGGTCAGAACATGAGGTTGTTGGGAGACACTGGGCACTCAGCCTTCCTTGCCCTTCTCTCCAACAGCATTTCTTAGTCATTGAGGAAATAACCAAGTTAATTTCCTTCACCTCTGTGTTTATTTATCTCCTTTTTACAAGTATAGAGATGCTGGATGCTCAGGAGCAGTTAGCAACACCTCCCCAGCATGTGTTGCTGTGTGCTTTTTGGCTCTGGCGTGTACCTTGAACTGTACAGAAGTGCTGCAAAAGCAATAAAATTAATGAGTTCTCTTGCCTACTTCATTATAGCAGGGTCTTGGCAGATCTGCTAAAGTTTAGGGTCACTTGCTATTTCCTTCATGAAACATATTTTTAAGTAGTTGAAATTTTCACCTCTTACATGTTGGCAATTCCAGCTGGGTATAAATGAATGTTGCTCAGTTACTTTGTAAGCTGGGACCAATTTTGGAAGGTCATGCACTGTTTTATATGTGCTTTAACACCCATGAAAGCAGTCCTTCCATGACTTAAGTTTTGGGTTGTGTTCTTAAGCTGCTGGAGTTGGAGATATCAGAGAAGTGGCATTCTTAGAAGCTAAAACACTTTTTCAAGTCAAGTTAAAATTATGTTTGTTCTTAAAGGAGTATTGAGATGCATGTAATATTAAGTCACATTTTTGCCAGCTATTTAAGGTGCAGTGGGAGTACTTTATGTTACTACAAAACTACCAAAATGTTTAAGTTTTTGGACTGTGAATCAAGAGAGTTGCAACAGTTGCTGGAGAAAAGAGAGGTAAATCACTTTTGGTCTGCATTTCATTGTGCTTTTTAAACTTCTACCTGGAAGTGGCCAAAATTAGTAATGCTTCTGTAATTGTGTTATGCTCAAAAATATGTAATGGTTTAAATGTCAAACTGCACCTTTTTGCAAGCTTACATTTGCCTCTCAAGTGTGCATTTAAATCACTTGCATTGCTGAAAGCCACTTAACAAGAATAAATTAGAAGTGGAGCTGATGTTTGAATAAAACTAGAAGTTATATGAGTGGCTGGAGAAAGGTCCCTGTCTGTAAGCACATACAATAAAATCTGAATCAGGATTTAACCTTTTTGATTTAAATATTTAGTCAAGCTCTATTTTACCATCCCTTCTCATTTTTTTTGTGAATGGGAAATACGTTCATCACCATTTAGAAATTACTGGGCTTTGTAACCTGCTGATGTTTGCTTCTATTCACTCAGACTTGTGCAATTGAAGCACAATCCACTTCAGTCCTGAGTGGCAGAGATTTCCTGGGCCACTGCTACCTGCAGAAGAGGTTTGTATGTACAGCATGGGAGAGCTTGGATTGTCCAGGCAGTCAGAGGGACTGCCAGAAAACAACAGGCAGCCTCAGCCATGGTGTGGACACCATAGTTAGTAGATTTGTATCACTGATCTGATAATTAAGATGTTTGTAAATTCTATTAATCACTCTTTTGGCTGGCAAGACCTTTATTTTAAAATGCTCCAGTTCTCTTTGTAGATTAAAACAAATGCATAAAAGTTTTTGCTTTAATGAAGGAAGCTTCTAAGAAGATAATTTATTACTATTAATTTTTTTTTAAAATTTTATTTCTCCACTTTTTTCAGGTGTTTCTTTTATTCTGTAGGAGCAAGGTTTTGGTTGTTTCTTTGATCAATGCCTTTGGCATAATATAGAAGATTCCTGTTTGCAGCTTCCATTCAAACATGTGGACACCAGTTGCTTCTGCTAGTATTGAGTCATCAAGACAGGAGAACTAAAATACAGATTTTGCAGTCATGCAGGAAGTTTCCATTTAAAAAAAAATAGGTATATAAGTATGATGTTTCTAAAATATATTGGTTCCTTTGTAATTACACACTTTAGATATTAATACATATAATTATGAAAGTATAATTAGACTCTGGAAGGTAGTGTCATAACAATTTTAAGGTAGATTTAAAAATATCTTGGATCTAAATATCCCAACAAGAGCAATTTTTCTTCTTTAGTTATATTCTTGAGCTTAGTCTGGAGGACCTGATCCTAGACTCTGGGTTTTTTGCTTTGGGTTTTTTTACTTTTAACCCAGAATTCAATAGAGACTAAACTGTTCTGTCTTTTAAAGGAACAGTCACGGGGTTCATCTATAAGATTTCAGGACTAGAGGGAAGCAAGAGCACACTTTGGATAATTTTAGGTTGGAGATTATTGTTACCAAAGAGCCTCTTGGCAGTTTTTATGAAGCCAGGTAGTAAAAGACTTGGTTGGTGGAAGGCTGGAAGAATGTAGCACCTACAAATGTTCCGGAGGAAGTGTCACAGTGTGTGTGAGGGATGTTGGCAGTGCCACTCCACACCCTCCTGCTCTGGGACCTGTTTAACAGATTAGTTCCCCTTTAAATCCAGAATAGCATCTTTCCAGTCCAAATTGCTATGTGGCATGTGGTTTGCTGAGGGGAAAGCAAGTCATTTTTTGTCTCCCAGAGGCTCGTGCCGTGTCAGCTGTCTGGTGCTCCTGTAATTTCATGGAGCTCCTGCTCAGAGCCCTGCGCTGAGACCGCAGCTGCGGGCGCCCAGTACCTTCCGCATGGGTGCCCAGAGGGTCCTCGCTCCTGTCTTTGCTTTCCTTCCCTCCCTCCCCCCGGCTCTCACTTGTGTGTAATCAAATCAGGCAGCGGCAGCAGCCGCAGCAGAGAAGAGCAGCTCTGTTTGAAGCTGTCCCTCCAGAATGTGCACGCACATTTCATCGCTTGCACCTGCCGTGTCTGGCTGCTGCTCTGGCCTCGTGTGCCAGCAGCCTGGACTGATAAGCGTTCCCTGTTCCTTCCATCCCAATTAATAGTTTTAAACACACTTAATTCCTTGCCAGCCTTCTAAAGCTTGTCTTTGTCCATAAACACTCTGCATTATTTTTGTAAGGGTCCAGTAGAAGAGTGCTTTCAGAGCATATAATGAAAGCTAGAGCAGGCAGTGTTAGGAGGTTTCTGTTAAACACATAAAGGCAGCACTTGCTGTGCAGTGATAACTGTGTGAGGATGCTGTGTCATTTGAGCTGGACCAGTCACTCATGCAACACTGCAGACTTCTCTTTGAAACCCTTTGTAGGTCGGTAAAGCCTTTCTTGCTGTTTCCATTGAGATCCTTGGGCGTTGTGTCTTCCCTGGAGTACAAGACTGCTGCCCTTTCCCTGTGCAGGACCCTGTGCCAGCCACAGCAGCTGCTGTCTGAGCAGGGTGGAGAGGCAGCAGCACACGAGTGTGGAACAGGCATCGGGCTGTGAGACTTGCCAGGGCTGCACAAACCCTTCCTCTGTGCCCTTCACTGCCTGATGAACTCCTTGGAGTCAAACCAGTCTAAAATCACCACCTCCATCACTACCTACAAGGGATTTCCTTATGTCACAAAGCCATCTCATTGAAATGAAATTAATGTTAAAATAAAATAAATATTTTATTTCAAAGTACTGACTTGTTTCAATCCATAATTCTTTGGTCCCATACAGATGTGAGTCCACTCCCTTCCTACCACTGAAGACCAGTGAGACAGGATGAGCACAGGGGATCTTTGTAAGATCCCTGCTTAGACTGAGCACTAAACTCAGTGGTTTGGCTTCCTTTGGAGTTCATTGCTGCAGCCCTCCAACTGAGGACAACTCCATGAGTGAGTGTTACAGGTAACAGTACCCCTGGAAGGGTGGCTGTTTGCTGGAATTGGAGAACATTAGTGGAACTGAACAGGGTGCAGCCTCCCTCATTGATTCTGCTGTTGCATTGTTAAAAACATGATAATCTTTTTAGCTGCTCGGTCTCTCCCATTGGTAATTGCTGAATGTAGTTGCTTATGTACAAGCAAGCTCAAACAATGGAAAATATATGAAATATGAACCCTTTCTTTGTGCTGGGGTGGGAACATTTATCTTGCTGTGGTGAGGAATGTTCACCTCACATTTCCGAACATTGTGTTCAGCAGAGGAGCCGTTTCCTCCTTCTCCTTCAGGTTTTGGTCTCTCCATTGGGGACAGGGCTGAGGCCATGCTTAGATGGGCTGTTAGAGTAATTATCCAAATGAACAGGCATGGCTTTAAAGATGCTGTTGTGTGATTTTATTGTTACTGAGTGGAGCAGGTGGAAATTGGCTTGGTTCTTGTTTTGTTTTTCCACAGTTCAGTCTATTTACGTGTAGATGAGTGAGAATCATATTGGGAAAGAGCTGCCTTTTGACTCTTGTAGTCTCCCTAGCTGGGAGAAGACTGAAGAATACAAGGGAACCTAAAAAAAAAATCCCAGAGCTGACAGCCTCCAGTCAAGCAGTATGTTTGCAAAGATGATGGAAACATTCATGTGGCTACTGATTTTTATCTCTGCTGGGTGACTCTGCCACTGTTAAATGGCTGAGAGAAACCTCCTTGTACTGGCATGGGGATAATTTTACACATCCCAAGGTAAAGAGAGTAAATGATGGAGAAACATTGTTCTTAAAGAGTCTCAGCCCAATTTCATGGAAACTTTAACAAAAAAATAAACACAAACTCTCTTTGTTTAAAAAAAAAAAAGTTCTTAAAATAGAGATGAGGTTAAAAGGAGACTGTATCTAATTTTGTTTGTCGCTTCTGGTGACTTGAATTCCTCACAAATTGCTGGTTTGTCTGCAGATCTGTAATTCCCGCATGCTGTAATTTTGCCTTTAGAAATGTTGGCCATGGGCAGCTCTCTCTTTCTGAGCTGGAATTTTGAACACTAAACTCTTCAGCATGGTTTTTCTCTGTTTGGTGGAGGCAGAGGCTCCTGCCTTGCAGGGAGGACAAGCAGCTCTGGGTTTGCTGGGACAGAAAGCCCTGGGAAGGCAGTGAGGATGAGCAGGAGTGCAGGAGGTGCCTGCTGTGAGTGTGGAGGCAGCACCCCGGTTGTGTGTTAGCTGTAAAGTTTGTACCCTTTGGAAAGCAGTGTAACCATCCAGCAGAAGGGTGTGCTGGAGAAACAGGCTGTCCTCTGCAGTACTTCAATATGTGAGATCAAGATACTCTGGGAACAATTCTGAGGCATTTGTTATGGAAAATCCAAGAATTTTCCAAATTATGTGCCCTGCTCTTTAATTCCTCTCAGCTGCTGGAAGGATCAGCTATGGCAGTGAGCCTTTGGCTAGTTTGAAATCATTAGCTGCATGCTTTGAGGTTCAGCTAGCACCCAGTCTCTTCATTTTATGCCATGTGTTTAACTGTTATGTCATAAACTGAAAGGATATATAATTTTTTATCAAATCTCAGAACTTGAAATGCTGAGATGGGTATGAGTTGCACTTTGATCTGGTTTTCATCTTTTCAGTTGGGTTTCATCTTGGTTTTGGTGGGTTTTTTTTGTTGGGTTTGGGGTTTTCTTAAGAGTCCAAAGAAATTTAACCTTACTCTTTGTTGTTTGCTTTTTCCATCAGTTTTATCCTCTTGGCATCTCCTGTATGACTGTTAATACTCTCATAGCCTTAGTATGGATCTCAAGTAAGAGGACATGACAAGTAAATGCAATTAACCAACTATTCAGATCTTCAGGGGCTTATGAGGTAACTGAAGCTGTGGATCAGGTCAGTCTCGAAGTACAAAGATACTTTCAGTTCTTGGTAGTTTTACTTTTCTGCCCAGCTCTAAAATTTCCTGAAGTCTTGATGCTTACTAAAGTAGTCATGGCTGCATCTTGAATCTGAACTGCCTGGGGAAGGCTCTTTGGTTATACAGTAATTATGTACTGTTTCCATTTAGGGTTAGAAATTGCAGCAAGGGCACTGTCCTGGTTTTGTCAGGGGACTGGAGCCCTGCTTAGCACACAGATCACCTGTGCCAGAGCTGTGGGCATGGATTCCTTCACTGGCTTTACCTCAATCTCTCTGCCCCTGGCAGCCCTCAATGCTAAGACTGACCATCTTTATCTGCTTCTCAACAAACTAATTTTATGTTGATTAATATGAAGCAGAATATGGGCCTGCAGTGTTCTCTTGTGCAGGCCCAGGGATGGAGAGAAGGCAAAACCACATGCTGGAATTTCATGAAAGAAGAGTGTGTAATTTAGGCAAAATGCTTTACTTGATAGGCTGCAAGCATCTATTTTTCAAATGTGCTGTGAAATGTTAGTAGTGGGTTTCTATAAAGACATTTAATTGTGAAAGAGGAATATTTATTTTGGGTCGAAAAGTTTCAGAAAGGAAAGCATATCTTGATCAAAGTTGAGTAATGCCAAGTTTGGAAGGAAAATAGCTGGGCTCAAGTCTCTTCAGGTTAGTGTGAACACAGGGCAGTTGCAGTGTTTATATGTACAACTGAGATCTAGATTTTACTACTTTATTTTCCTGTGTTAGGATAAATAGGCAAAGGGACAAAGAGCTCAAGCTTGGTTTTGGGCACTGCCATAAAGTGCTGCTGTTTGTGTTACCACAGAGCCCACAGAGGCTGATCCTGTTGCAGAAGTCTCTGTGCTCTTCAGCTGCTGCATCCTGGCAGTGGTGCTGGCAGCAGGACAGCAAGGATAAAAAGGAGAGAGGGGAGGCTCAGTCACATCAGAGTCCTCCAGCAGGCACACACGGAATACACAGGTGGCCCTTCTTGCAGGGACACCATTCTTCAGACCTGCTGTATGCCCTGGGATAACTAAGCACAGCCTCTCTGGCTTTGCTTGCCCACCTAGCACAGCAAGGCTCTCTGGCACATAAAAACTCCTCCCAAATAATCAGTACTCACAGTGGCCCTGTAAGTTAGCTGTTTATCATTATTACTGTAGTGCTGGTGATGATGCTGATGTCTGCCCTGAGCTTGGAAACTGGGAGCAGCAACCAGGAGGAGCTGATCCTGAAATGGCTTCTCAGAGAAATGGAGGTATCTGTCATCTACCTGCTCCAGTGGTTTGCAGGCTGCTAGAAAAGCACTGCTGCTCACCTCCTGTTATTTGGCAGAGCCTTCCAGTGCTCCTGCAATTGAATAGGCAGTTAATTTGTGAATGAGCTGACTTGCATGCCTAATTTCCTTTCACACCTCTTGTTTGCAACTGATGGAAATGTGCATTAAAACAGGAAGCTTTCCCTGCTTATTCTGAGAGAGAGTATGTGTGTGAAAGGGAGAAAGAGGGCAAGGGCTGTAAGTAAAAATATGTTGATGGAGGGCTTTTAAATCCTTGTACTGTGACAGAAATGGATGTGTTTCAGAACATATCAGTTGTTATAAAGGACTTGAAGAGGAAATTGATGCAACTAAGAGCACTTCAGGAGGCTCTGGAACCAGCCTGTATCTAGCTGGAGCAGTGGAGGTGAGGATTAGGACATGCTTCAGCTGGAGTAATATGTCTGGTCATTTCTGAAGGCTCCCTGGAATATTTGTAGGCAGGAGCATTGCTAATTTTGTCTTATAAGGCAAATCAGTCATTGTTTTCTGCAGGGAGGGGAAAGTAATGCAGTAACATCTCCCTTTCTCTTCCCTTTCCCTTCCAGGTGCTTTTGCTCCCTCTCTACTCTGGGCATGGCCACACAAGTAGTTGCTTTGGCAGGTGACTTGGGGAGCAGCAGTAAGAGGATCAGGGCAGGGCAGGTTTCTGGGAATAAGCAGCTGATAAGCAAAGTACTGGGACACTGTGCTGATCGGATAAGAAAGATTAGGCAATTAAATTTTTGTGGGGGGAAAACCCCAGACAACATCCTTAAGGCCTGGCACTATTTTGTTAACAAAGCAAAAGTCAGAGGATTTTATTTACTTTAGCTCTGTGGACATCAAGTTTGTTTTGCAGCAGTTATATTATAAAAAAGAGCTTTGAGCTGATCAGTATAGAATCACAGATTCCTCTAGGTTGGGGAAGATCTCCAAGATCAAGTCCAACCATTCCCCCAGCCAAGGCCACCACTAAGCCATGTCCCCAAGTGCTACATCCCCACATCTGTTAAATCCCTCCAGGGATGGTGACTCCACCACTGCCCTGGGCAGCTGTGCAAGAGCTGGACAACCCTTTCAGTGAAGACATGTTTCCTAATATCCAACCTAAACCTCTGGATACCTGTCAGAGGGACAGAAATTATGCATTGTTTTATTGTATTTGCCTTTAATTTGTGTCTCTATTGATGTATGGCCTTGTTGTCTTATGTTTGAGCAAGATTTTTGTGTCAGGAATCATCATTTTTCTCTTAGCAAAAAAATAAAGATATGGTGCTGATGTCTGATGGAAATTTATACCCTACAGATAATAACTGCCACAACTGGGGCCACAATAATGAGTAGACCTTTAAATTTTGCTATGAAACTTAGAGATAAATAGGTTTTAGATGTGACAGAGTTGTATTCTGGATTTGGAGCCTGATTTTTTTTCTTGTTTGTGGGATTTTTTGTAGAACCATGTGGGTTTGTAGAGCTTAGTCTTAAAGCATTCAGAAACAGCTGTTTTAAGGAGAATGCCAAATCTCACAGGAGATGTCATTTCTTAAATCCTACTTCTCTAAAAATTTGGGCTGATTCTGTAAGTCTTTCCTTGGAAAGCCATGGCATGAGGCAGAGCGTGTGCTGCTGTCAGATGGAAACTAAAACACAACAAATGTTTTCTAGTGACTCAGGAAAGATTTGCCTTATGTGGAACTACTGTGAAGCTTCTGCTTTCCTTGCTGAAGTGGAGAGGTTTCTCAGGGAATCATATAATTGTTTAGATTGGAAAAGACCTTTAAGATCATCAGGTCTAACTGTATTCCCAGCACTGCCAAGGTCACCATTTCCCCAAGTCCCACATGTACAGATTTCTCCACCTACCTTTATTAACCTCCTTCCTCCAGTTCTACTTTCAAACTCATCTTAATTGGCCCTTTTTCTTAAAATTTACTTTGAAAGTAAGTACTTAAAAATTATATAAGCATGAAGTTTACTAGAAAATATGTAGCAGGGAATCAAGAAGTCCTTTGCATACGTTTAAATAGTGCTTGCAGTGTGACTGCCATTAGGCTTAGACTATTTTGTTGATGCTCTTGCTCCACCACAGCAGAAACCTCATTCCAGCTGCATATGTGAGGGGTGTAAATATCAGAACTAGCAATTTTCCTCAAGCATTTTCTTTGCATTTGAATGGAGCACAGAAAAAAAGCATCCGATCTGACAAGCAAACCTGATGATAGCTCCAGGAAAGCAGTTTTTTGTTTTTGTTTTCAAAGCAATTTCTGTAGTTTTCCTCCACTTCTCTATTGCACCATTTAGCTGAACGGCGATATATATTCTGCCTCCAGCACACAGCAGGAACCTTCTGTCTATAGATGTTTTATGCAGTCTTTTCTTTTTGCAGTATCCTAGGGTGGTATGCCTGAGGTGAGTATTTTTTCCTCCTCTCTCCCCAAAAATGGTATTAGTAACAATATAAAAAGGAGGAAATTATACAAAAAAGAAGGTAGGAGTAGGATGGAGTGTGTCTGTCTGCATTTGATAAATGTCTTTGTCATTTCTAACACTTGAATTTTTAACATCTAATGTCTATTGTCCCTTAATATCTGTCTGTAGTCCTCCTCTGGGCCCGTAGCATATCAGAAGAGAGAGAAGAGCAGTTTGGGACCCCAAATGTGAGGAGATGAATTAATGATGTTCTCTGAAATTATAGGCCATTTAAAATACATTAATTGCAAGAGATTTTTCAGTCTCTGCCATTGAAGACATCAAGCTGTATTTTCTTACCTGTAGCAGACACTGACAGGGACACAGCTAAGTCAAGAAAGAAACTGAAAGTCAGTTCCAGGTTGAAAAGGTTGTGTGTGTGTGTATTTTTAAATGATGGCCATCGGCAGTCAAACTGCTGATCACGTTTCTGAGCACAGAAGGAAAACCTCCTCTATTTGGTTTCAGTTTCAGTGTGCAAGGAGCAGCTCTGATTCCTCAGTGTAAGTTCCATCACAAAGTGAGAGCAAAATGAGCAGGAGACAAAACAAAAATGAAATCCATTGCATGGAATTTGAGTTAACACGAAAGGCAAGTTTCTTCATTTTGGGAGGAGCAGCCCAGATTCCTAGTAGCAGTGAAAGAAAAAAGTTAAACTGATTCAGGGTATAATTTTTTCTGAATATATAATATATATCCTGCAGTCCTAGTAAATATAGAATTTTAGGAATTGATTATATTTACATGTAGAAATTTCTCATGGTTAAAAGAGTGTCTTGAGGAAAGATGGACGGTAACTCTTTCCCAGCCCAACTTAAGTACTGAATAAATGGGTGACTGTGATCCTCCTGGCTAGTAGCAGTTAAATATATTAGGAGATTGATAATTTTCCATATGTTTGCTATATCTTGGATTTCATGCAACAAATGATAAGTATTTAAAAGCAGTAGATAGATGTTAGGCACTTCTCTAACTATTTTTGTTCTCTGTCCAACTTTTCCAGATCAACCAGCTATATGACAGGTCCTCAAAATTGCATCAATTTCCTTGAGGATCACCAGATGCCCTCCAAGCATGCCATGGGTATTTCAAGTGAGGTGTTAATAAGACTCATTTCCTAGGCAGATTGCTGTTCCAGGTTTATATATGCATTAGCACAAATTATTTTCCCCTTTGGTAACTTCTAGTTTTCTATACATATTTTTTGATCCTTATTAAATTTAAGTCCGTGGTTGGGGATTGTCTGAAGAAGTAGAAACAAGATTTTCAAGGTGATCTACTTGTGAGTTTGTGTATTACCATTGCTGTAATGAATGAACAGGTGCCTCATAGAATAAGTAGCACAAAGAGCAGTTTTTCATTTTTCTAAGATTGCATGGCAGATAAAGCCTATTGGTTTGTTTCCTTCTCCAAACTACTTGAATTTGGTCCTTCCTCACTTCCACTTTCTCTTCCCTGGCAAACCAGGTGGAGCACAGGGAATGTGCAGCTTCTCAGTCGTGCACAAAGCACTTCCAGGCTTGCCAGAGAGAGGAAGAAATTGGATGACATAGATGGAATTCTCTTTTGTTTGATTTCCTTCCTCTCATTGCTGCTGTCATGAACATGTGAAAATTACCTCTAGCAAAACACTTAAGCTGAGATATAATCTGCCAAGGGAATTTGGGCATATAGTACCTGCTTAAAATAACAATAAATTAGACAGTTGGATGCCTTATTCTCAGTGCAGCTTTGAAAGTCTCTGGCTTTAAGTATAATTACAAATAAGATTTAAACAATGTCATTATTTATACAAGCTCGCTATGAGTCATGAATTGCATCTTTCTAAATTAATAAAAAGATTAATTTTCCCTTGTTTTCATTTCCATCATCCCCAATACCTTGCGGGGGAGAGCTTAGGGAATAAACTGCTCCTGGTGCCTGGGCTGAAAGCCATTCCAGTGCGGAGGCTGGTGAGGAATGCTGCAGCTCCCTCGGTGGAGTGCATCCCTCCTGGGGGCACCTGGGTGCCTGTTGAGACCTGCACATGGATCTGTTGGCTTTGGGTGGCACTCACGGCGGGATGTTGGACTGACTTGAAAGCGCCCTCACTAGCTTGGCTCTGGCCTGTTTGAAAACAGCTTTTTGTGCTGGGGCAGCTCACCTGTCTATCTTGTCAGGTGCTCGTGGATTTACCTGCCACCCATATGTGCTCAAACACGTTCAGTGAGACCTGGATCTGCACCATGGTGTGCTCTGCACTTCTCTCCAGAGCAAACTCCTCGTTCACCACAGGGGCACTGATGTGAGCAGTGGCCAGCAGGTGCTCTACAAACAGCAAACCCCTCACGCACCATGAGGGAGCCAGGCATGATTCCAGCCTATGGCAGGAGCAGGATAAAGGCTGTGGGACATGCCACACCTTGGCAAGATCTTAAGCTTACTCTCCACCTGCAACATGCACAGCAGAATGCTTGACACAGAGTTTCTTATATCCAATAATCACTTAATCTGATGGTATCAATTTTGGTGCTCAGAGTTTGCAGTACTTCCTGAATCCTCATTTACTGTAGATTTACTGAGCACACAAACATTTTGCAATACTGTGCACTGCTTTCAATACACACAACCCAAACAGCACTGAGGCTGGTTATCCCTTCTGCTTCAGACTGGCACTGTTTTTATTTCCTCCACTGAATATATGCAGCACTCTAATGGGCATACAACTCAGGTGCTTTATTTTCTGCTTCATGTCTAACTCAAGAGTAAATGAACAAAAGGATTGATGTGTTTCCTGAAAGAAGTGTCTTTGATACCAGTGACTGAAGTTCAGGAGTAGTGTATGGATTACTGACTGTCCAGATTTAGAACTGAGTTGCCTTTTACTTTTGAAATGAGCTTTTCTTTTTCTTCTCTCAGTGAGAATGGAAGTTCACAGGACACCAACAGCTTCTTCATCAAAGCTCTGCCTTTTGTGTTCCATTTGATGGCTAAGCATGTTCTTCTTGACCCCGTCTCTTCAGCTGTTTAGGTATTTCTGTGCAAAATAAGGGTTTGGGTAGGCAGGGAAAGACTCTGTTTGCTCTATTTCAGTGTTAGTCCCTTGTGTGCAGCACCTGTCACTGATCTTGGTTATCTCTGAAGATTTAACAGGTTTCTACTTCTTATATAACATCCTGAGATAAGGAATGGGAATTAAGAACTACCCCAAAATCCAACCACCACCAAAGTTATGTGGTGTTTATCTTACTAAATGACTGACAGTGTTGATTAACAGAAGAGAGAGTTGTAAGAGACAACGGACAATATACACATTTCCAAGTTTATAGATGCAGTGGAGTAATACTGCTGGTTTGCTTCTGTATGGAGAGGAGGAGCTGCTATGGCTGACTCTGGACCTGTAATGCAGATGGCAGTTCTGATACAGAAAAGTCACTATGGGAGAGAATGTGGAAGAGAAAATAAGAGAACTTCAGCAATTCCAGTAAATGGAGACGTGAACTGCAATGGAAGCAGTTTCTTTTAAACAGAGAGTATTTTGTAAGTTGGTCTCTCTCTGGATTATTCATTATTCTCTTCCTCCCCAACTGTTTTCATCCATTGGCAATTTTGGCCACAACTGAAGGAAGACTTCTTCATGATACAATACTGCTGGAGGTTTCCGAGACATTTGGAGCCAGGGAAAGGAGGGAGTCCCTGTAAGATGAGCTTAATGTTTATGAGGTGTGAAAGAAACCACCAAGGCAAAAGATTTTGAATATCCACCACCTCTGAAAAAGCCTGGAGATTGCTGTCTCAAGCATAATGCCATAGAAAAACAGGGATCATTAGTTCTACTTTTAGGAAATAACCTTTTGCTATAAACTTGCTGTGATCTGGCTTGTAGGACCTTGCCAAGGCTTTCTTTGAAAAAGATGTGGGCTTCTCTGAGCCCTGTACTGTGGTTAACTCCTGATCTAGTGATTAGCTGTCCTGACTCCAAGGTGCACCTGTCATTAAGGAATTAATGCACATTTCATGAGCAGAAGCTGAACAAATTAGAGCCTTCTGCTGTTTATAGTTAAGGGGTGAAACTCCTTCTTTAGCTGTATTGCAGTGTCTCCTGAAACAAGTGGAGGCCATGTCCTTTATTTCTTCTACTGCATTGTTAATTATCACAAATTAAGGTGTAGGTGGCCTGCTGACAGCAATTTTCAAAAATCTGGTTCTTGAGAAATGAAGGATTCCATGCCACCCTCTTTTTTTAAAAAACCTGAAAACTTTCTATGCAAGGTGAAAGCAAGGAGTCTGTGTGTCCTGGAAAGAATGTGCAATTATTAATTTTTTCCCAGGTTCCTGTACTCATCTATTTTTTAGGAAATTCATTACTCAATACCCCAAGGGATATTTAATGAAATTTGGTATCACAATGAAGTTAGAGTTGGAGCTGTATTTGTCACTGGATGATGTTGAATTTAAGTTTGGCATTCATTGAGGGGCTGCAGTGTGTCCAGAGAAGGGCAGCAGAGCTGGGGAAGGGTCTGGAGAGTGAATAATTTGAGGAATGGCTGAGAGAGCTGGGAAGGGGACTCAGCCTGGAGAAAAGGAGGCTCAGGTGGCCCTTCTGGCTCTGCACAACTCCCTGACAGGAGGGGACAGTCGGGGGATCGGGCTCTGCTCCCAGGGAACAGGGACAGGAGGAGAGGGAACGGCCTCAGGCTGGACCAGGGGAGGCTCGGGGTGGACAGCAGCAGGAATTTCTCCATGGAAAAGGTGGTCAGGCATTGGAAGGAGCTGCCCAGGGAGGCTTGGAGTCCCCATCCCTGGATGTGCCCAAGGAATGACTGGAGGTGGCACTCTGGGCTGGGGACAAGGTGGGAATCAGGCCCAGGTTGAATTCCATGATCTGGGATGTCTTTTCCATCTTCAGTGATTCTGGGATCTCTGGGATGCTCTTAGCATGCTGCAGGAGAAAAAAGGGTTAATCTGGCAGAGGAGGAAAGCAGCTCCAGGGGAGAGCAGGCCAGGCTGAAGCTTGGGGAAAGACTGGGGTCTCTGGGCTGTGCTGCTCAGTTAGATCTGTTCTCTCCCAGATTTACCCTAAACCAAGACAGTGTATCACTGTGCCTTTCCCCATGTTGAAACAGGCAAAGATATTAACCCAAATGAGAAATACTTGGTACTTCCTGAGACAAAATCAATGTAGAAAAGATGTTTCCATTTGCACAGGTTTTTGTTAAATACCCAAGTGCTTGTTAATATAATTTTGATGTAATGTTTCCCAGTATGACTATACTCACTATGGTGTGTTTAGCCACAGGAAATGTTTCCTTTTCTTCAATCCTGGTCTTTTCCTTCAGAGTGGCAGTAAACTTTTGGTTCCTTGGTTTGCCTCACAACAGTAAAAACACAGGCAGATCTGTCATATCACAGACAGTGGTTACTTTGAAATCAGACCTTCAATCAAAGGCCTTTATGTCTGCAGTATCAGAAGCTCAGCAGCCTTTATCACCTACCCACCATCTACAAATAAAATTTGAACGTGGAAAGTGGTTAAAATGGGTCTGCTTTACCAACAGAGTAATTAAAGCTGGCCTAAATCAGACAGACTCTCCACTAATAACAGCAACAACAATGTTCCTGTCTGGTTTTTATTTGGGATACACATCTTATAATTAATCTTCCTTCTCCTAATTTCCCTTTCATCTGGGGCTCTTCCAAGCACTTCATGAGAACATAATAACCAAGCCCAACTGTATCTGTGACACACATGATTATTGTTATTATCTTCATTAGGCTAATGCAGGCTCTGAAATTCTGCATGATCAAGTACCCAAGGTTAAATAGTGATGTAGTGTGAGGATTGAGAACAGAGCAGCCCTGTCTCCTAATTCAGGATTGAATTCAGGTTTTGCTCTGTCATCTAGGGGTGTGCATCGCTGTCCTGTTACCACAGCCCTTCTCATGGAGATCCTGTGGCAGTGCAGCTTGGCAAAATCAAAAAACTTGCTGGGAAGGGTGTTTTAGCTCCAGAAACTGCTGCAACTTGCACTGAATAAAACACTCTATGAAAACAACAGGACAGGTCCTTTTTGTGCTGTGATGAATTCCTGGTATCACTATAGCCACATGCCCCCACCTCTGACTCCTTCCAGTGCTGGAGAAGTCCGTGTTGTCATGCTTATTTTAGTGTCCCCTATTCTCATCTGAGTACACACTCTCATGCAGGTATAAGGTTTTATCCACAGATTTTTGCTATATCAGCTATGGACCTATTGTAGAACATAGTAAATTCTCTACTAGACCATTTGAAGAAGCTAGACCAATGCATTTAAATATCTCCTGTGATAATTCCTGAGCTGGTTTATTTTCTCTAATAGTGCTATGGGTAAGCTGTGGGTTCCTTAACAAGCTTTTGTCCCCTATATAAATCTTTGAATACCTGTGTGCTCTTACTAATTACCTGTACAAAGCCACTTGCTTTGTCATTTAAAGACACTTTGCTTAGAATAACTAATGGACAGTTGGGCATCATACTCAGTTGTGACCTGGCACAGCCTGACCAGGACCCAGAGTGAAATAAAAACACTCAGTGTGTTTCTGTGGGAGATAAATGCATGAGTGTCACATTGCTTTGTGCTCAGGGAAAGGTGTTTTAATCTGTTCAGCAGCAGAGTCTCAGGGGTGTTTAAGGCATATGTCTAAGACATATCTAATCCTATATTCTGGAATTACTAAAGTTGGGGTAAGTATTTTTATCTGAGTCTAAAAACCTCTTCATCTGGGATTTTAAACAAGGTTTAGGTAGCTACTTAAAACAGTGGGGCTTTGGATTCTTTTCCAGATTTCCTGTTGTCTTGTGGGTGGCAGCACCAAGTTTGTATCACAGTTTTATCCAGGTTTTAATCTGTGGGAGAGATACTATAGACAATTCCAGCTTTTCCTGCTTGTGCACTTAAAGCCTCACGAGCCTGTCCAGATCTAGGTCACAGAGGGAGATTTGTGTCATGGACATTAACATTGCACAACCACTTGTGAAAATCAGTGTGCAGGAGCACTGGAGATGTGCTCTTCCACCCCTGTACTGGTATCAAGCTGGTGACAAGAGCTCTTTGTTAGCCCAGGACCATGACAGAGGATGTCTGAGAAATCTGACAGTCGTGTACTGCAGAAACCTGCCTGGAATGTGCCTGACATTCCCTGATGGGCTGCTTTGCTCCTGGCTGCTGCTCTTCTGCAGATCACTCTGTACAAGGTACCTCTGCATCTGGCATCTCACTTGCATTTTGTAAAACATTCTTTGCAGTAAAAAAGAATAGGAAGCTCCTTACAATTACATACAATATACCAATGTGCCCTGGACAGCTTGTGATGTTCCAAAATAGCTCCGAGGCATTGCCAAGCAGAAGCAAAATGCAAATGAGAGATGAGATGCAGTCACTTGGAAGTATGTCCAATCTGAGTGCACATTTCTACAGATTTGATAGAAATCTTCTTAACTGGAGAAATTAGCTGTCATCTGCTGTAAGACATCAGTCACTAATTACCCCAGTTGTTCATTCAGTCTCCTGTGTCACAGAAATGTGCATGGCTGTAGGAGAAAAGGAAGTGGGTAAAAACCCCTCACTTGCTAGAGTGTGGAACTAGAGAACATTGAGGCTTTCTTCCTTTCACCTCCACAACCTTGAAATTTGATTTTTTTTGTGTTTCTGACTTTTTTTTAGTTTAACAGTTTGAATTGAATTGTATTATTGTGAAATAATATCAATGAACTCCATCTATGTATAGCTGCTTGTACATAGAAGTGCCCATAATAGCCCAGGCTTTTTGGAGGGATTTGTGTTCCCAACCTGCCTGAAAACCTCAAATCCACAAAGGTGGTGTGTCAGAAGGTGTAACAGAGCAAGTTCTCATGGTCTGAGTGAGTGAGATGGCAGCAAAGTGCTTGTGCTTGCATAGACTTGGGTTTAGAACTGTTACCCTCATGCCATGCACACTTTTAGTTCTCAGTTTAGTGCTGTTAAAATAGTTGCATGTGCTTTGACTGGTTCCAAGTGATTAATACCCACCTATTTACTTGATAAGGTAGTATCAAGCATTCAGTAGAATATGGTAATATGCTTCAAACGTATTTGGTTAAAATACATACTTTTATAAAAGTAATGGCATCAAACTGATTCTGAGAACAAGAGCCCAGAACTCATAAATGTGTCTTTCCTTTCTTGATTTTATCTAGTCAGAAAACCATGAGGTTAGAACTGTGAAGTCCATAACCACATCCATACAGAGCCAGCAAAAATCTCCAAAATCTGTCCAAAAAGAGATTTTGTAGATATTTATTTTAATTTCCTTGCAATTTGTGGCTCATGCCAGTTTCCTGACTCACCGTCACCCCGGTATGGTGATAAGCCAAGTTTTCCAATAAGGAAAACAAGGGAGCAGTGAGTCACTGACTGAATTCATATGCACTTGATTTGCTCTATCATTATCCATACTGGTTTTATTTATTTTAATTAGTTCATTTACAAAGTCTCTGAGATATGTTTCACTGCATGAATTAGCTCAACTTGTTAGTCTTGTCTAAAGATTAGAAAGGCAGAAGACAAGTAAAGCTTTTGGTGGCAGACCCAATTTTTTCTGCTACAGAGTCCACGAGGAGAATGTGAATTGGAGGAGAATGTGAATTGGGGGAGTATCTGAATTTTCTGAGATTTGAATAATTGAAATAATAACATTATTTTTTCAGGCTCTCCTCTTTGATGTGAAAATCTGGCGAGGCTGCTCCTTAGATCTAAAATATCCCAAGAGTAGCTTTTTCCTCTGGTAAAGACTGTGTTTCATTCTGTGTTTGCATGAGATAAAAAACACCAGAAATTGGGTCTAAGCTGAGTCCTGAGCTAGAGATGCTGGGTGTGGGAGAAAGGTCTGGCCTCAGCATTGTCTGAGAGCTGTTAATGATTCTTGTCCTTTCAGATGACTAATATAAACCTCAGCTACCACTTCAGTTTCTGTTGGTTTTTCAGATTTGTAAAATCTTCTGATTTTTCCCATTCCACATAAAGGAATTGTTCCAAGACTCAATGAATAAGTTTGGTTTTAAGTTCAGGTCTAGGTGCCAGCTCATTTTAGTCTGTCCTTTGGGCCAAATCCTGTCACTTATCTCTAATTGAAGTCTTCCCTTGGCTTGTGGGAGCTGCCAGGCTGATTAAGATAGGCTAAGCAGGAGTCTGCAAGTGAGATGAGGCAGGGGTGAAATCAGGGATCTCCTTGTAGGGAGCTGTGTCCCAGGTGGAGAGGACAGTGAAGTGACACTGTGAGCTTCTCCTCACATTTGTCCCATATCATTTTTAAGTCTTACTGCTGAGAGCTGTTGTTGCAATGGGTCAGAAATGGAAAATCTTCAATGTTTTGGAATTTATTTAAGCTCTTTGTTTCATGCTGGCCGAGTATCCCATGTTCCCTCTTTGACAAGGACATCCTTCCCAGCCATAGTCCTGGGAACAGACATACACTGTAATTAAGGAGATGAAGGATTTGATTAGGGTGTGGGTTTACCAATGAGGCATTCAGCATTTGGCAGCCATGGTTGCATTCAAACTCCTGTTTGCTTTGTTTGTTTGGGTTTTTTTTAATCCCAACAGGACTGGCTGTCCTGTGCTGCCTTCCCTAGATGCCCTGACCCTGTGTTAATGATGCCTTGTGTTAATCGATTCTACACCTGATGAACTTTTTTATCGCCTCCCAGTCTTGCAGGCAATTTTGTGCTCAGACTTTGCATACCACATTACAGTGGAGTTTGAGCTGTGTTAGAGAAACCATCATTTATTACTGCCAGAGTAAGAAGTTGCTTTTTTAATATACTTCTCCATGTTCTTGATTAATCACATTCCTTTTTTTTTTTTTTTTTTTCTCCTGATGCTTAATTACTTGTTACATGCTATGCAGGTAAGGCAGTAGTAGCCTTTGGGAGTGAATGAATAAATGAATAGCTCAGATACTTCCCCACTGATACTATAATAATGACAAAAACATTGAATGGAAAAAGTGGGTGTGACAGGTGGCGTGAGTCTCCAAGGATAACATTGGTTTTGATTCAGAATAGGAATGTCACCTCAGACAGGCATTTCTATTTCATTTCCCAAGCAGTAGTGCATGCTTTGCAGAGCTCACAGCACCTGTCCTTCCAAAAACCCACTGCAAATGCTGCTTCAAGTGAGCAGAAATTCCTCTGCTGTGTCCTGACAGTCAACACTGAGACAAACCTCCACCTCATCACCTTCTGCAGGTAGTGGGAGGCTCTCAGTGCCTGTGAAGGCTTTGAACTCTCACACTTCTCTGGGATTTTGTTAGGAAATGGCTGGAGCTTTGTCAGGGGAGGTTTATGCTGGGTATCAGGAGAACCTTCTTCCCCCAAAGGTTGCTGGCACTGCCCAGGCTCCCCAGGGCAGTGGGTACAGCCCCAGGGCTGCCAGAGCTCCAGAGCATTTGGACAGTGCTGCTGAGCACAGGGTGGGATTGTTGGGGTGTCTGTGCAGGGCCAGGGGCTGGACTGATGATCCCTGTGGGTTCCTTCCAGCTCAGGATATTCTGTGTTCTTTCTGTGATTTTTAAGCAACTGTTTCATGTCCTGTGAATGACATCAGGACCCTGGCTCACTCTGATCTTTAGCTCAAGCTGCTGTGATTGTCTCTTCCCAGCTATTACTCAGGGAAACCCTTTCCTAAGGACGCTGCTGTGGGTGTTGGCAGCTGCTTTTCAGTGCTTTCTAGGTCACAAGTTTCATGCATTCCAGTGTGAGCAGATCTTAGGAAACCCTTGTTTTGATTTGTGTAATTGCTGGGTTTGTTTTGTTTGTTTCTTTTTAATCCTGCAGCATTATTTCAAAACCAAAGACTGTTTCACTACTGTGTATTGTCATGTCATGCAACAGTGGAAACTAGTTTTGCAGAAGGAAAGTTGGTGTTTATGTCCTAAGGAAGCTCCTGTCAATGTTTTCAAGCCAGATGTCACCAGGCATTTATCTGTACTTGAAGAGCAGGCAGGGAATGCTTTCATGGCAATCCAATGAAGGTAGTTCTGCATTTATATTCTAGACTTGCGAGTTCTGGCAGCAATGGGAATTTATCTTGAGGTACAAATATCAGTAGGGCTACCATGGTGGTTTTCTGCAGCTGAATATTTAAATAGGGCTCAAATTGTGACGCTGGTGTTTAATAGCTGGTGGGTGGCTGAGCTGAAGCAGCTCGTTTGAAGCTCAGGGATCAGTGTGTGAACTGCTGCTACACCTTGGGGTTGCAGTGAAGATATAATCACAGAGACTTCAGAATAAACTTCTCTCCACCTAATCTTTTCACATGTCTCTGAAGAGACAGGTGTGTTGAACCACTCCTCTGCCTCCTTAATGCTTTATTTGAAGGAGGTTGAATATGGCTGCAGGCATGAGGAAGAACCTGATGGGAGGAAGGTGGTTTGTGTCTTTAATGGATACAAGGCCAGGACTTGGTTACCCCTGCTTAGCTACCTCCTCCTGAGGAAGCTGGTCCTGGAAATACCAGGGACCACAGTCTGGGAAGAAAATGCCTTTATAAGGAAGTGATGTAAATAGGAAGAAGAAACAGTATTGTCATTACAGAGTCTGTGCTGGCTCTCAGGGAATTGGGAGTGTGAATCTGGGCTCCCTAAAGAGAGGTCCAGACCTGCAGTGGGGCAGGAAGGAGGGTGCTAGGGACACACATCCTGTATCCTGTGGAAAACCATGTTCCTTTCAAGCACCATCAATTTTCTCCATTAAAAAATGCCTTTAAAAATGAACATGCTTTCTTAAGTAAGTAGGTATGTTGGCCAGTGGTGTTGCAGCACACACACACAATATTTAAAGAATGTGAGCTGCAAACCTGTAGCTCTGCACTCTGTGCACATGCCAACTCTACATTTTGCACCTGCCTTGGAAGCAGTTTGAAGGCAAATCATGATGTTTTGTTTCGGTGACTGGAAAATGGGGCTGTCCTAGGGAACCTCTAATGTCTCTTTCCTTTGAAATTGTCATTTCACTGTGGTTTAGCTTATGGACACTGTTTCTTATTGTGGTGATATATACAGGCAGCAGTATTTGGTGAAGAGCCCACGTAGAATCCTGCAGCTTTTGATTTGTTGTAGATCAAATCAGGGACACAAAACCTATCTAGGCAAGCAGCTTGCCTCATGCCTCATCTGTACCACCTATCTCCCTGTGTGAAGTGTGAACTGCATGCTTCCAGGAAAGTCTGGCTTTCCCGAAGTATTTCCCCTAAAACAAAGATAACCTGGGCCATTGAATGTGGATTTGCATTCCAAAAGCCTCAGAATCAGGTCTTTTACAATCACTTTTACAATCACTGAAATGGCCATTAAACATATCAGCAGCACCCTAGAAACCCTCTGACACTGGGAGTGTGTGAGGTCAGTCACATCCCTCTCTATCTGTAGCGCTCCTTTTATCCCCCAGATTGCTCCTAAAGTCCTCTTCATTCCCAGTCCCCACAAGTCTGATGTGTCTTGGTGTCTGTCAGGAGCTCAGACATTAGGCTGGTAAAAGTCCCCTAGAGATGTCTGTAGTAACCACTCTCTGCTCTTCTGTCTGGGCTCCTCTGCATCCTGTCCCTGTGCCCATCCTGATCAGCACTCCTGGCTGGGTGCTGCCTGTGTTTCATCTCACTGATTTCCAAATCTACATCAGCATTAACTGCATCTGGTTCAGCTGCTGAGATGCTCTGGGAGATTGGCACCATGTTTCCTGTACGTTTGCTCAGTCCTGGAAATACAGAATGTGCTTAAGAAATAATAGGTGCCATGTAATCATACAGACATCCCAAATGGCCAGCAGCCCTCCAGAGAGGTTCTCAGGAGGACTGGTGCCTTGGCTGGCTGCTCTTGGCTATTCTGAGATCCTCTTGGGTCATAGGTATGAGCTTTAATCCAAGAAAAGCTTTGCCACCTCGTGGGTTGCATCAGGTGCTGTGAGACACAGCACTGCAAGCAATGTGGTTATTGTCTGGAGCCTGGCTCCAGCTCTCTCCCTTCCCATCATCTAGAAGCAGAAGGGAAAGTCAAAAGCTCTATCATTTTCCTGTATTCTCCCCTGGTCTATCATTGCTTAATTGTATCCCTAAATCTTATTAAATTCTGGGGTGAGTCATTGCCACAGTGAGGTGGAAACAGAGCTGAGTGAATTTAAGAGAGGAGGAGTGTCTTCCCAGGTGAGTGGCTGAGCAGGAAAACTCCCACAGCAGAGAACTACTATCACTTCATAGGTGTGTTGCATCATCTGCCTTCTGTTGCTTCTAATTTAATGCTTTAAACCCAAATCAAAACACCTGTAGTCCAAAAAGAATATAAAATAACTTGGAGTAGGAAATCCATGCCAATTAGACATGCAGATCTCTCTTAATCATCTGAGACCTTCTTCCAAGGTCACACAAGACTTATAATTGTGGTTCCACATTGTCCTGTTGCAGTGGCTCTCCACAGAACCCACTTTCCTCTCCAGCACCAGGATGAAATTGTAGGATTAATCCAAGTGTCTGCATGTCTGTGTCCTAAATGTATTTCATTTGTGGCTACAGGAGTTCAAGCTTGTAAAACTCATTATGGTCTGTAGGACTGCAAAACCACTGTCACTGGACAAATAACTTGTCACAAACTGGAAACTCTCCTCTGCTTTGTTGTGTAGGCACCATTATATTCCCCTCTACTTTCTGTTCAGGTTTCTGATGCAAATCCATAACAGTCTGTTTTCCATCACATCCCAGGCTCCTGCTTCTCATCACTTCTAGAAGTTTAATGCACCTCTTTGGAATTCTGTCATGGCTGAAGGCAGGAGAGCCATCCTTTGGGGTGCTGGATGGAGCTCTCGACATGTGTGTGTATTCCCTCATGGAATATATTCCGTCTAGTCCAAGCCCCTGCTCAGCTTGCAATGAGTAGGATATTTCATTTCTGTGCATCATGACTGAGTGATAAGAGAGCATGAGAAAATACCATACTCAGTATTTCCTCCATTCTTCCACATTGTTCTTGAGGATGTTGATGTGTTTATTGTCCCTAAAATTGAGATTATAGGAGTTGTTTTGGCTTATTGAGCTTTGCCTGATGTGGAGAGTCTGGGACCAGGCAGTACTGGAGCACAAAGTGCTCAGAGCTGGTTAAACTCAGTGAGGTTTCTAAGTTTCTTGCATGGGAAACATTTTTTTTTTTTGTGGAAGGGTAGAACACCAAGGCGAGCAGGGAAGTCAGCTACAACCACAGAGGGGTTTACTAGGAAAATGCAAATTTATTTTTGTTCTTCAGTTGCTACCTGGATAATGTTAATTGTAAATCAGTTGTTAATGGAGCAAACTAGGGAAGCACAGTCAAGAAATACCAGGACACTTTGTAAATGGAGTTAAATCTGCCATCAAAGAGAAAGCAAATAAATTCCTGTTGAAACTGTAGTAGACAGCAATGTTCCAAAGGAAAGGAAAGGCCAGGGGAACACTGTGTCAGGATGGATGTAATCAGGCACTTAATTCAGAAAATTATAGAATCACAGAATAATTGAGGTCAGAAGTGACCTCTGGAGATCATCTAATCCAAGGCCCCTGCTAAAAGGAGGGTCAGCTAAAGCAGGTTGCACAGGACTGTGTCCTGTTGGGTTTCAGATATCTCCTGGGATGGGGAACCCACAACTTCTCTGAACATCCATGCTTGACCTCCCTCACAGTAAAAATGCATTTTCTTATGTTTAAATGGAATTTTCTGGATTTCAGTTGTTGCCCTTTCCCTCTTCAACTGGGCACCAGTGTGAAGGGCCTGGCTCTGCATCTACCCCCTTTTTTCAGTAATGACATACATTAATTAAGTTCACACCCTTCCCCACCCTCAGCCTTCTTGTTTGGGGCTAAACAGCCTGATGAGTAGGGGAGTTGTTACAGGAGGTTGAACTAATGTTTCTGGGCAGATATTGAGTCCTGAAGCCCACCTGAATGCTGTCCTGAGTAAACGCTGATGTACAAGTAGTACAGAATAGCTCAAATAAGCTTTCTTGCTTTTTCTTTCCTTCTCTCCATCTTCTTCTTTTCCTTTAGTATCTTTAATTTATGACTGTTCCCTTGGCATTGTCCCAGATGTCTTCTGGGAATAGTTATCTCTGGGCCTTTTATCTCTCTGTGTTTGTCATTTAGTGTGATCCTGGCAGTCCCAAAAGCTAGGACATTTATGGTGAGTGATTCAGGTTGGTGCTCAGTTGATTTCTGTAACCTGCAGAGATGAGAAGGATAACTTTGGATAAAGCTTTGGACCAGAATTAGAGCTGGAGGTGAACTTCTGTGGATGTTCAGTGTAGTTAGAGAATGGTTTTCTTATTTTTAAAAATGAAACTTACATATCCTCAGGTTTGGGGAAGATAAGGAAGTCCCAGATCTAAAGAGAGCAACAGACCCAGGAAATCAGATGCTGGTTATTTAGACCACTGACAAATATTCAGGCTGAGACCCTTGGACCATGTACAGCTTGGCAAAGCTGTGTGCCCCCAAATGAGTTATTATATATCTGCTCTGGGTTTTCCTGTTGATTTGTTGGTTACAAAAACATGGCTGTCCCATATATCTGACATTACATGTGTCAAAATGGTTGGTACTAAAAAAATCTAGTTAAATCTAGTTGAATGTGTAAATATTTCAAAACCTGTTAATTTTGCTTGTGCCAATTAATATATTTGGGTTCAAGGAAGACACAAGATGTGGTTTGGTTCTGCTTGTAGTTGCTTTAAATCTGAGCATCAGGTCACTTACCCACCTTTATTAAGGTATTTTTAAATATATTTTTTATATTTGCTTTGAAAGTAAAAACTCTCTAGAACTAGTTAAATATGAAATCTTTCATCATTGCTGTCAATCTGTCATATCTCCTCCCAGCAGAGATTTGTTAAAACTTGTCTTGGATTCAATCTGTCTCTCTTGTTGAGCCATTTGAAGCACCTTAGGTGCACAATCAGTTTCCCTGTATTTCTGTGAAATAACAGAAGTAAGAGGTTTGGATTATGCAAAAAACACACAAAAAGAAAAGCCTGATCTTACTTAAGTAGAAAAGAAAGACCAGTTTCCATTCATGAGGATTTCATTCCCAAGCTCATTGAATGATGTTACATCTGCCCCCCTCTGCTTTTATTGTCATAGCCCAAAATTACTGAGTGTGCATATATAGGGAGAAAAAAAAGTGCAACCTTTAGAAGTTATGTGTTTAAACTGGAATTTGAAGCTTTGCTGATGTGTCACAAAAGGTTTGAGTTGAATGCTTTTCAAAGGCTGAAGGCACTGAGCATATTCTGTTTTCCTTGTAGGTGTGTTACTAGACATCCAGCAGCACTTTGGAGTCAAGGACAGTGGGGCTGGCTTGTTACAGACAGGTAAGAAAGAGCCTTTCTTTTCTCACTGGTCTTTGTAACATTCCATTTGTCCTATGGGTGCCTACAGATTACTTCATTGTGATGCATGGGCATATTGGTTGTGAAATCTGCTCTTAGAAAGGTGAATAAATACAGTCCTACTGGGAAGCTAAATGAACATGAGGGGTTTTATGGCCTTGATTTGTTGTTGGGCAGGAGATTGGGTCTCAAAATTATTTCAGTGTAGAATGGACCAAAAGCAAACAAACCTAATGATTTTATTTACCAGAATTAAATTCAAACAGGAGATGATTACTTCCCCTAGATCAGAAAACTCCTGATAAACCAACAGCAGGGTTCTGTTCACTGCTTAAGGTTGGTAATAAGGGTGATGTATTTTGCCCTTCAAATGCTTGACAGAATCTGCTGAATGGACAGTCCCTGGGAGCATGAAAATGTAAAACTCAGTGGGGCAAGAACCTGAGGATGAAAGCTGTAGGCAAGGCTAACAACCATTGCATCCATGAGAACTCATGGATTAACAATAGCCCTAAAATTTTGGTGCTGTTAGCTTCCGACATTTCTCCTGGTGTGTAAGGAAGGATTATTGCAATTCTGGTGTCCTTTTAATGGAGCAGGCATTTTCATGTCTCAGACATCTTTAGGCAGAGCTGAACAACGCCAGGAGAACCCCAACTTCTCTGGGCTCTGGTCCTGAGGTGGCTGAGAGGAGGGCCTGCATCACTGGGATGCCATTGAGTACCAGTCTCATGTAGACATTGCAGCACATTTGTTCTTCATGGAGAGTTGAAAGGAGTAGCAGTATTTTTAAGAAATTCAGTATATTAAGAAGACAATCTGGTTTGAAAACCTCCTACAGAACTATTAATTAGAGTCGTGGATTTGTGTCTGTCTTGTCACTGTCATCTGTCTGAGGGAACCACGCTGGAACAATTGCATCTCTGAAAACGTGAGAATTCAGTCAGGTTTTGAAATAGTGTGCCAGCATGACATGTTTTCCCATGCTGTCACAGTGGATACCAAACACCTGTCAGGAGCTTGTCTGTGAAATTGTGACCATCACTGAATTGTATAAAATCATTCATTCTTTATGATCACACTGAAGGTGAGACTATCCTGGAGCTCCATCAATTGGTCTTTGATCTCAAACCATGTCAACTGCTGTAATATCCCCTTCTTTTTTGTTTCCTGCAGCCCATGTCACAGCAGGGTCCTCATCTGTGGTTGCAGCTTCTTGGTGATGTTGTAATACAAGCAATTAATAACAATTTGTATTAAATGTTTAAAAAAATGCTGCCCTTGTGGGCCAGCGGAGCTCAGCTCAGCTGAGACGAGCAGCATGTGTCCAGAACAGAAGGTTTCAGCTTTACAAGTGTCACTGATTATAAGTAGCATCAATCAATTATGCCCAAAATGGCACTGGTTGTCTGTCAGATTCTCTTCTACAGCAATTATTTGTATTTATTTATTGTACTCAGAGGAACAGGTCCTCAATGTATCATTAGACACAAAGTGCTTTCAAGAAAATATTCTGGTGGAAAAGGACACTTGCCAAATGTATTTAATCTTCATTCCCCTCCGTGGATGAAATCCTTCTGAAGGTTATTCATTGACAGCAAGTAAAAGCTAACTTCAATATTCATTTGTTAATTGCAAGATGTGTTATTTATTTCTCTAGCAAGCACACAGGGCATCTGAAAACAGCATCACTGAGTTATTGCAGGATTGCTCATGAGTGTGTCAAGTTTTCTAACAGGTAATTGTTGCTTTAAGAAAAGCAGTGTTTTCTCTTGGGTTTTTTTGCTGATCTGAAAACTGAGGGCTTGACTTTTTTCCTGTGTGCTAGAATGCTGTCTGATATACAGAGAAGTCATGGCAGTCTGAGAGTCTGATTCATGAAAGCAGTTAAACCTATTTGGAAATGCCTCCGCAATCAAGAATGAAAGTATTGTCTTGAATCAGTGAGCAGGCTTGAGGAAAAGGTGTTTGTGCCTGGCCCAGTCCCCACGCACCAAGGACTGAACTATAAAAATGCCTTTTACAGCCTGTGTTCTCACTGGGCAGCCCTGGATTGCAAAGTAAATATTCTTTGGGAGGGATAAAATGCTCAGGGTGGGTAGGGAAGGTGTCCTTGCTTCCTGCTGAGAGGAGAGAAGCGCTTCAGCTGCTGTTGTATTTTGTCTTTCTGTTGTTCGTGTCAGCAAGTGAGTGCAGGCAACTAGAACAGGGAAACTCTCCAGACTGCCTTGTCTTCGTTAATATCTTCACTTTATGATACTGCATGGCCAGCAGCACAAGGTAACAGTTCATTTCCCCATCCTGTCCTTCTGATTTGCACAAGGAAAGTTTGTCCTCACTATTGGCCTTTCAGGTACTTGGACTGGGTGTTGCGAGGGAAACTTGCACTTGTGCTGCCTGTGGCACATCTGTTCTATCAGTAGAAATTGGCCTATTTTCCCTCAGGCTGTAGTTCAGGCACCTCTTGCCAAGGTTGTCTTCACTTCTGTAATTTATTATAATAATGAGGGGAAAGATTTCCCACAGATTTTAGAGAAGTAGTTATTATTCCACCCAAAGTCTCCACATCATTTAACACAGCCTGTCCATCCCCCCACATATATTCCTCAGACCTTAGAATTTGATTCAAGCACTGTATAGTGGAAGACAGGATTTTTGTTGGTGTTGTGTAATACTTTCAAACAACATTTAGCACCAGCAGTGCAGTCTCAGGTAACTGGTATCTGCACTGTTTTGTGCACAAATAGTTCAGAAGGGCTGGTCTGGCTCCCTTGACTTTTTTCATTACCTCTGTAGCTGTAATTATGAAATAGGGAGATGAACATTTACATTTACATTATCAGTTATCATTTATTTAATGGCTACCAGTTGCTGGAAGGGAAACATGGACTTATATTCAAAACCTTTATAAGTAGGTTGCTTTTTTTTCCCTCCCCTTCTTCAGTGGTACTAAAAGCTTTGGTAGTAAGTGTAAAACCTGCTTATCTTTAATTCTTGCTTTCACTGTGCCTAGAAGTTTAATTTTCAAGTGTGGTGACCAGGGGAGTGTGTGTGTATGGTCTCAGTATGGTATCAGTTGCTGTTGATACATCTTGGGCCCAATGTAAGTGTTAGCTCAGAAGAAAAGAGCTTTTTTGCCTTGATTTTTAGTGAAGTTGGATCAAGTTGTTCTATGAACTGGGTGTGAGAAAATAGACCTAATTTTTATAGTTCATTTTATGTATTTATAGTACATTTTGTATATTTAACATGCTTCATCCCAGGGGAGCCTCAAGTGCTCTCTCTGAAAAGATTTAAAGGTTGCTTTGCTTTTGTCTTGTCTTCCACACCTGGAGAACTCTCATTTTTTCAGAGCACAGTCCTGCAGTTCTGCAGGGCAATGCATGCTGTAGTGGGAATGTGAACAGCAGGGTGAGACCAGGTGATAAAGAGGTCAGGCTTGGTCTGTATCTGCTGGGAGATCCCCAAGGTGATACAGCACTGCTGGATTTGAGGGAGAGATCACTTGGATAAGCCAGTCTTGACAGAGTGTGAAGGACTCTGGGGCACTGAAGGTGCTGTTTGAGCATGAAGAGCACTGAGGTTGGTTCAGGCATCCAGAAGACTCTGGAAGTGCAGAGGTGTGTTTGCAGTAGTGGGAATGCTGGGATCCTGGACCAGTCCATGCAGTTGTTTTCTCTAATGTCCTATCTGGAGTTCCAGGTGTCTTTTCCTCCAAACCAGTGCTTCTCAAACCTTCTGGGCTGTGTACCAGACCACTCTGCATCCTTACAAACAAATTTGTGTAGTGATTTATTACCACTGTAAAAGTAGCACTGCTGCATGTCTGGCTGGAAAGAACATGCTGTTACATTGTGAGCCATAATTTTGGGCACATGGCAGAAACAAGAACAGGTCAGCAGGGCTGCAGTGATTCCCATAAAAAAACCCACGTGCACCTGAGGAGGAGTGACTCATTCATAGACACTTGTACCTGGCTTTGAAAATGAATTCCAGGGCATCACTTACGTAAAAAGTGAACATTCTTCATGGTATTGGGTAGTGTTAGCAGCCTGCAGAACTAGATTCCAATTAACACAAGTAAGCCTGACTTGCATGAATGGTGTATTGTTGTATCAATCTCCCAATGTTCTCCCCTTGCCCCCAGTACAGGCACATTTTTGGGAATGTTTCCTGTATGCTGATGTAAGATTATAGAGCAAAGACCCATTTTCTGCTTAAATTATGTGGGGAGCCTAGTTTTGGAGAGAAAATATTACTGATCATAATCAATTTCTTACCCTAATTTACTGTATATTTACAGTTATGTAAATGTATATAAAATTTTTTTGCTAAAACTCTCTTCAGTTGTTTGCAAGGTAAACAAATGACTGTGGAATTGTCACAGGTTTTTAAATCACAGGTAAAAAACAAACAGTTCTTTGATGGGATGAGTAGCAGGAGGAGGGGTTCACACACATTCTTGTGATCTTTGCTGCTGCAAGCAGGGAAGTGCTTTGGTTTTCAGTGGAAAGGATATTTGTAGGGAAAGTTCAGCTCTGATGTCTTTTATTCCTCCATTCAGTTATACATTAGGTTATTAGTAATTAAACATTTGAACAGTTTTAACCATTTGCTCCTTCATCCACTAATGTTTACAGAAGAGTTTCTTCACATATTCTCCTACTGCATCATTCTCCTTGTTCTTTGTGGGTGAGCTGAACTGGAAATGAGGCAGCTCTAATTTATTTCCTTGTGGGACAGTGGTGTTGAAGTGAGAACAGTAATAGCAATGCACCTTTCCTGCAAAGAGTTGCCCTAAAGAACTAAGGACTTGCAAGAACTTGCTTATTTGGAGCTGCACTAACTTAAAATAGATGGTTACAATTAATTACTGTTGGGATAGACTTGGAAGTGAATTAAGGAGGCAGTACAGGTAAAACAGTGTGAGCTTGGATTTCTTTATTGTAAATTCTATAAATTTACAATTCATAGAATCATAGAGAGTTCTGAGTTAGCAGGGATCCACAAGGATCATGAAGTTCAACTCCTGGTCCTGCACAGGACGCCCCAACATCCCCACCCTGTGTCTGAGATCATTCCAGTGACAGTGGTGGCCAAGGTGTTCTCTTTGTGTCATTTGCCTGTTTCCTTCTTTGTCTGGTTCATCACTTTGTGGAGGCAGGATGATCCCCTGTCAGCCTTGCTAAGAGTTACACAGTGAAATTTTCAGCAAAGGATTTGTCTGTCTGAGGTTGGGTTGGATTTGTTTTGTTTTCCTTGAAGGATGTTTGAAATACGCTCTGAATTCTTTGTTTTTAATTCTGCCTTATTCACAGTTACTGGATATTTTATTTTTTTTTTGCCTCACCCTGGGATGTGAGTGGTCCTGGTCACCTCAGCACTTGATGGTATCAGTTGTCAGCACTCTGTTTGTGTCTTCAGCATCCTGTGGTTTTGTCCAACATAGCTTTTGTTGTTATAAATAACAATAAAATTGTCTTGCCCTTGGCCACACCTCTTGAGCACTAGAAATCATTGACAAAGTCTGACAAAGAAAGGTACTGTTTCCTGAGAGCCTTTGTGATAGAATGAGTCATGTTAAGAAAGATGGGAAAGAAAAAGGAAAAGAAAAAGCTTTACTGAGTTCCATTCAATTTTAGCATATGGGCTGTTTTGAAAAGCAGCCTTCCAGGTGTAGTTTAGGATATATAAATGCTTAACTTACTAATTGTGCCCACAAATCAAAGTGAAGTGGCACTAATTCCACCAGAAAAATTGCTCCCACGTTAAATTAAAAGCTGAAAATTAGTGATTGAGCTAAGAATCTTTTAAAAGCCTGATACTAAAAATAGATATTAGTTCAGAAGGGCTGATGTAAACAGTTATTATGGTGAGAACCATGCAATATTTCACTGGATAAATCCATCTCCTTTATCTGTCTTCTTGAAAGTAAAATTACAGAACAGGAGCATGAAAATGTCTCATAATTTTTGCTGGTTTAGTTCTCACCATCTCACAATTTAAATTTACTTTTAAAATGCCATCTCCCACCATCTCCTTGCTGGGCAGGGTTTCACAGGAGCACTGAGGTTCCACTGTTGTTCCAGCTCAGGGAGCTGAGACTGCCTCAGCTCTGTGACTCAGTCATGTGGGCCTGGAAACAGGGTCTGTCCCTAGGGGTTATTGAGTTGCATTCCTTAGAAAATTCTTACATTCTTATAAAAGTGTAGGTGGATTCATTCCTGCTTTACCCACCCAGAGCCTTCAGTTACTTCCAGCTTTTGGCAGTCATGCTGCCTGCCAACTGCTTGGAAACCCATGGATGTGATAATGGGGAAAATTATGAGCGAGTGTGGCAGCAAATATGTCATATTGAGGGGGAGGGCAGCAAAACAAAGAGAAAATATTAAAAGAAAATATCTCCAGGAAAAAAAAAAAAAAAAAAGTGAAGAGAGCAAACATTTTCCTCAAAAGCAAATTTACCAAAGTTGTCCTTGTTGTCATAGAGGATGTTTTATGGCAAAAGAGGTATAATATAGGATATTATACAATGGATATTGAATTTTCACTAAAAGCTCCCTAGTGAGATATTCCTACCAGCTGCTAGTGTTACACCTTCCAGAGAGTTGCACAGTATTTGACACCCTGAGCAGAGAATAAATTTGCATTGTATAGAAAAGATGTGTTAATTTTCCTTGTTTGTTCTTACTGAACTTATTCTTTCTGGATTCATAATCCAGAAACTGGTTTCTTGTCTGGTCACCAGACAAATAAACTTCTGACAGCACCATGCCAAGGTTTCCCCCAAGGTTGAGTTCCAGCTGAATAGGACTCAGCAGAGCTCAGCTGGCACCTCGGGCATTTCTGGCCTCCTGGGAGGGGAGTGGAACAGGCACTGAGCACAAACCAACACCAGATGGGCCACTGGTCACTCATCAGGATCACCTTCTACATTTTTAGACCTAATTGAAATGGACTTCTTTAATACCTTGACAATCCCTGGATTTACCAAATATTGCCTTTCCTTTTTTCCATTAATGTAATTGATGATGCATGAAGGAATTGCATTTGCAAACCTTGCGCATTGCAGTATTTGTTTCAGGATGTTTTTTTTTTCCAGTGATACTTGTTCTCCCAGGAAGATACTGGTCCAAAGAAATTTAAGATGAGGGTTAAAGAAATTTAAAACAGGGTCCAGTCACACTCCATGACTATTGAAACTGTGATTAACCCTGGAGTCTTCTATAGGCGTCGTGTTCTTTTATCCATAGCAGCAAGTTCATTTGCGGAGCTCGCTCCTGGAACTACAGCTCAGCTTGGCATTAGAGTATTTTTCCAAGTCAGGAATGACACATGGGTGATAATCTTAGAAATAATGAGTGCAAACCAGAGATTCTGTAAGACACACAGAGATTCATTCTCCAGTGTAGCTGTGATCCTTTTCCAAACCATGGCAAGTTAAACACTGGGATATTCCAGTATTTCAGCAATTTCCTTAAACTAATTTGTCCCTTTTTGAAGGCCCCCCCAGCCACTCTGAAACAGTTGCTCTTTGTCTAAATTGACATTTATAACAGCAAGAGTCAGGAGCTTTTCTAAATACTGCAAACAACATTGAAATGGCAAATAATTCTGTCTGATAGCATTTACAATGGTGTGAGAGGCTTCCCTACATCCTGTGATGTCTCTTCACTGTGGGATGAAGGCTGCTCATCACTGTAGGTGTTTATTTGTGGCCTTCTGGTTGTTCAGCTCTCATCCTAGTCCTCAATATACAGTTGCAAATCACAGTCAATGATAATTTTTCTTTGCATTTACTTTGTGATGCAAAAGCCTTTTGAAATGTTACTGACATCTGGAAAAAACAATGGATCAGCCCATGGCTTCGTACTCTGGCAGAGTTATTCAAGTGCTGATGGACATGGTGTGGCATTGGAGAGGAAGTATTTATGGTCCCTGAGCTGTTCTCAGACCACTGGTGCTTGAATGATGGCGAGACTCTCTCTAAAGCTTGCTGGACATATGAAACTGTGGGAGATGAGGGTATTCTGGATGTCCTGAGCTCATCTTCAAAATGCCTCTGGCTCGCTTGTGGCTCTTGTTACGTGGGGTTTGCTGGTTGTCTGGGAAGCCTGTTGTATTTTAAAATAAATATATGTCTTTATTTATAGATCTATATCTAGACATATAAATCAATAGATAGTTTTTTATATCTATATCTGTGTTGTAGTTTAGGTGCCAGACTCTGAGAGGAGAATAGGTTGAGTTACCTGGTGTGCTTTAGTGAGGAGAAAGCAGCTTGACAGCTGCTGAGGGGCTGGACCCTTATTTTCTGCCAAAGGTAGATCTTGGTGTCTGGTGGCTCAGACTCCTCCCTGACCCTCACAGTGCTGTTAATCAGACTAGGAAGTGCTTCAGCATTTTATTCCCTCTCTTGCAGCTGGTGGTGATTGATTGTGTCCGAGCACACGGATTCTGTGTGAGTTTAATGATGGGTAATAAATGAGGATCAGCTCAGGGCTCAGGGTAAGTGAGAACAAATGGTTCCTTCCTTGCCTTGTGGAGGATTTGTGATTCATAATGAAACCAGACAGCGAGTGCATTTACACACAAACCACACTTTGGGCCAGTATGTCTGGTGCAGACCAGCTAGCCCCAGCCCCTGCTGCACTCACATCATCTCACGTACACCCTCCACTTCCTTCTCACAGCACAAGTCTCAAAAAATATTATTTTTAATTTTTAAAAAATACTATTTTTAATTTGCTTGTCCTCAAAAATAAGGGGGATATAATGGAAAATCACATAACATAAAGAATGTCCTGAAAAGGATGTGGGGTATATGTTTTTTCTGAGTTTTTTCCTCACAATGCAGAAACAATCAGTAGGGGCCAGTTTGCTGGAAAGCATTCCAAAAAACTTCTCAGAGAAGAGTGGAAAGCCTGTGGAAATGAATGTCACGAGGAATATTGTCAGGACCTGAGCTTAAAAGATCAGATCTTTATGTGGATAACACATTATTATTCTTGGGAGAGCTGAAGCCAGCCTCTGAGTAATTCAGCTGCCTGTGCAGGAATTCTGTGTACTTTCCTCGGAAGGACCTGATTGCTGTCCCTGTCACAGACAGGATGCAGGACTACACGGTTTTCTGGTCTGTTGTCATTGTTCTTGTGTTCTTATGAAGTGGTCTCCTGAGGTTACATGAAAGATATTTTACTGGGGGACTTGTTTATTCACTGGCAATGCCTTAGGCAGAAAGATGGACACTGCTGTTAGGGAGAAACTGTGAGATTCCACAGTAAGATGATTTTTTATTTCTCTTTCTGTGTTGGTGCTTTGAATTGAGACCCAGTCAGCACTACAGAAATTTCCCCTGTAGATTTAATGTGGTTTTGGGCCAGTCCCTAATGGGTGGTAGCTGAGATCTGTCATTGCACAAAACACTTTGCATTTTACAGGCAACTCAGAAAAAAGTAGGTAATTGAGCAGGACAAAATCCTGAAATTCCCTCTGTGACCAGCAGACAGCTCTTCAGAGGTGAGGATTGGCTGGGCAGTGTTACTAAATGTGTTTCCTCTGCAAATAAAGGTGAAGCTATCAATAGTGCTCACAGCCCTGGGAGGAGGGAAATATTTGAGGAAAATGAGACAATTCTGGGTTGTTGGATTAGCATCAAACCAAAGCAATTATCCACAATGGATTTTACATCCATATCTTCTGTGAATTTTAGCATATTCCCATTCCACAGTTATTTCTATTCCTAAAAAAAGTGAATTAGCATAAAGCTGCAGATGGCAGGATTTTAAGAGCAGTACCCCTTGCTGGCACTAACTGCATCTTAGAGCAAGTGGATAAAAATAAGATATTTTAGATGTCCTCTTGAAGTTTTCGTGATGAGAAATAATATCTTTTCATCCTTTAGAATTCAGTTTAATTTGACAAATGTTTGCCTTCCTTCAGATATCTACAGGCAGGCAGTGTGAGAGCAGGGTGAAATCAGTGTGTTTAGAAATTCAGAAAGATGTAAACTGACCCCTGTGAAGGAAGTTAGCTGTAATACAGAGATGAATCTGTATTTTTTTCCTTCAGACTGATCATTTCCTTACTGAGTTTTACTGATTTTAAAAGATGGCATTTTACTGATCCACTAAAAGCACTCTTGAAGATGTATGGTTTGAGTTGGAAAGGGAATGGTTTCGTGCAAAATGGTGTTGAAGGAGTTTGCTACCAAACTCTGAGACCCTGTTATCTGCACATGCACAAACACACACCATGAATGTGATTCCCTGTCCGGACATGAGTGCTTTGCTCCTGTGCCTTGGTGATAACACTGAAACAAGATCTGGGGTGCCCTGGGTGTCTCTCACTCACCCCAGAACATTTCCTGCCCATTTGCCTGTGCTTACATGCTTTCCTGAGCAATTTCTGGAGCACATAACCTGCAGAAATGTCTTCAGTTTTAACTCTAAGTTGAACAACTTTGGTGGGTGCCAATGATTGATGTTAAAATTGAGAGCAAAGTCTCATTTCATCCCTGTGTCCTACCAGATCAGATGCTGTCCCAAGGCTGTCGGTGCTGTGGTAGTTGACAGCCAATTCCATCATTAAAATGCAGCTATGACCATTTTCCCTTCCAAAGAGGGATGTGTTTTGTCAAGCCCAGTGTAGCTGGTACAACAGCCCCCTAAAGAACTGTAAAAATAATTAAAAAGAAATCAATCAGTCCCACTGCCAGCCTGGGGAGAATGTCAGCAAAGAGCTGTGTCCCCCTCCCCATTCCCAAAGCAGAGCAGTGTGGATTTTGAGGTTTTGATGGAGCTTTTCCTCTCTACTCTCAGCATTCTCTTGGCTCCCAGCAGTGTAGCCATCAGGACTGGTAGCTCCAAAATTCCCCTGGGCTTGTGGCCCTGGTGGAAGGCAATGGCTGAGGGTCTCTTTCTTCTGCCAAAAGCAGCATCCCTGCTCCAGCCTTCCCCGAATCCCTGGCTCCGTGATGGACCAGCGAGCGAGCGGTCATGGGGAGCAAATGTTTGGTTACTGCAGAATTTCTCTTTGGAAATGCAACCAGCAGATATTGAGAGCTGTGTGTAGATTTCAGCAAAGCATTCCTACTGCAGAATAGTGGTTTATTTAGGATTTTCATTTTAAAAACAAACCCAAACAAACCTTAAGTCTGAAAGCTGTGGGATGAGGATGTATCAGATGATCTCCCTCAGTAAGTTGTGACAAATACATATGGAGCTCTCGATTCCACTCTAAAGAGAAGGGGAAGCACTTCCTATTGCCTTGTTTTTACTTTCTTTTTTCTTAGGAAACTGCTGTTGTTGGTAAATAACATGTAGCAAGGAATTTATTAGTAATACCCAGTACAAACGTCTCCTCTCTATCCTGTTCTCTATTGCTGCAGGAAGTAGGTTTTGAGATTGAGACAGAATAATTCCTGTTGCATCCTAATTAATTATTTAAAATTAAAATGTTAGTTGGGGGAGGATGCAGGATTGGGAGTGCTGTTGTGAAGAAGGATGGCAAAGCTCATTTTAGGATGAGAACAGTCTTCCCTCTCTATCTCAAATTAGGATCCAGGAACATCATTTCTCTTCATAGCAGATACAAATGAAGCATCATTCTATTATGAGAATAACAGATTTAAAGTATTTTATTGCTAGTTAAATCTAATTCATGGTGCTCAATGCAGATTTCAAGGATCAAGGGATTTAGATTATCCTGCATTACCAGCTTTAGGCTGTCATTTCTTGGTGTGTTTAAGTGCCTGCTGTGCTTGAAAAGGCTTTGAGGACAAAGGTGCACATCCCTGTCCCTGCACCAAGGGACCCAGTGTAGTTCCAGCCACCAGCTCATGCTGCCTCTCTTTGATCAGGGAACTTGCCAGAAAGGAGACAAGATTAGTTTCAGCCCTCAGCAAGCCCCGGATTTTTCTCTCCAGATGGTCACACAAGCTCTGTACTGGCACAAGGGAGAGTCTGACCAGTTCCTTGAGGTGATCTCACCTTTGCTTCCAAAGGCTTCTGCAGATGTGGCTCTGTGTGTGTGCCTGCAGTCATAATTGCAATGGGAAAAGAAAGAGGTCTTCAAGAAGAGGAAGGGAAAAGAACAAAATAGAGCTTCTTTGGGCTTTGTGGTTATTTAAATGCTTTTTAAAGACACCTTTCTCTGGCTGTGAGCCCTGGGTACAGGTGTTTCATCCTCCTGGCAAATAGGAGCAGCCTCTGCCCAGCTGGAGGGTTATTTGTGACTGTGGCTCTCAGAGGGATGGCAAGTGGGCAGAACATCCTGGACAAGTGCATGGGAAGGGAAAAGCAGAACTGCTATTTGTTGAGAAGCAGAGTTTCATGATTGCTAGGAGTGATTGCTGCCTGTGTGTAACAGCAGCCAAGACTGGGTTAGGTATATTTTAGTCATGTTGTAGCTGTGTCACTCAGAATGCTGCAGTGCTGCACAGCTATTGACCAGTCTCTGCACCTCTGGGATCTCATGTCTAATTCAGGATTGACCAGGATGGATACAAATCCATCCTAATTGGCTAACTAAGTTAATGAACTTTCCCTGCAACTGATTGCACAATGGTGAAGCGAGCCTGTCACGCACTGTGTGAGCACTGCAGCCAGGCAGGGCTGACACGTCCTGCTCCACAGGGCAACCAGAAACTTCTCAAACACTTAGAGCTGCTTAAGTCAAATGGAGGAGAAACTGCAAGAGGACAAAGCTCTGACTGGGAGCTTCATAACTGCACCTTGTGTATATACAGGGTCAAAGTAACCAGTGGTTTTAGAAGTGTAACTGTGAACCACATTTCAGCTTTTAGAAATAATTTATGTGCAGCTCAGGGATATGTTAATAACTTATTACCTGATCAAGCTGTGAAAATTATTTAGATGCAGTTTTGTCTTCCTAAATATTTTTAACTTTTTTTTCAGAGTTCTGTGGGAATAGTTGTAATTTCCAGACCACACATCCTTTTGGTGCATTGGCCAATCTTTGGTTGTGGTCACATATATAGGGAAGAAAAAGATGAACAGGACAAGATCATGGTGGTAGTTCCTGGGTATACCAAATCAACTGGGTAGCTGAGGATGTCCTGAACAAGAGGAGCTACCTTTAGCAGCCTTTCAGTTGGTATTCCTGCAGGGTTTTGTCCAATCCTGTTTTGTAAAAACATAAACTCTCAAGTCCTGTGGCATGCTGTGATAAAATTCCAGTGTTTAGTTAAGTTTTGTGAATGAAAGGTCTCCTTTGATTTGCATTCTTCAGCTGCCAGTCTTATTTCACCTGGCTGGTCAGTCTGCTAAGAGAGGAGGTGATTCAGTTTTCCCCTTTTCCTTGCTACTCCTGGTGTTTAATCTCCTCCATATCCCACACTGGTTGTTCCTTTTCCAGATGTTTAATGTTTTACTGTAAAAGGACTTGTTTTGTCCTTTTGGGCAATTCTTTTTGATGCCCGCTGTGCCTTTCCCAGTAATAACATTGAATATTATAGGGATGCAGTAAAGTTACTAGTACAGAAGTGTTTTTATTGGCATAGAGGTTCTGATTTCTGCTGCCGTTTGAAGTCATAAGCAGTTCTATCTAAACAAAATTCTCAGCTGTAATGCCCACTGAATCAAGGAGTACTTCCATCAGCTTTGGTCAGGAGTTTAAATGAAACCACACTGAAAGCATTTTGCAGGAAAACAGCTCAAAGTGGAAGTGGCTGTAAAACAGAATTGGCCTTGGCTTATTTAATCCATCACTTCTGAACAGTAAGAAATGCAAAAGCAGAGTTTAAACATTGCCAGAAAAGCGTGTTTTCTGGGGTTTGCTGACAAGTGCCAGCAATCTAAAGCTGTTTTAGGCAATAACCTGCATGGCTTTGTATGGCACTGCCATGGAAACCCAACTGTGCCACAATCTCCTCTTCCCTCTTCATGGAATGAACCAGATTGTGGAACTGACCCTGATGTGAATATTATTTTTTTAATTGATGAGGAGAGGTGGTGTCTGCTCCTCCTCAAGTGTCCTCATAGCCACAGAAGACATTCTGCTACAAATTCACTATTATTTCATGGGAAAAGCAGCTCCTTGGGGCTGGATGCTGCTGCTCTCCCAGAGCCAGCTCACTGCAGCATCAAGCAAGCACCAGTTCAGGCACAAGGAAAGTGATGGACCGGGAGATGGACACTGGAACTGTTCCATGTTGTCTTACAGAGCACATCTCTGGAACTTGGCAACAGCCAGGTGCCCAAATCCCTTTAAAACAGTGCTAATGTGCTCACTGTAACTCTCACAATGAAAAACAGAAGTAGGGGGTTTCCTCTTTTCTTTTTAAATGATGTTGTCGATGTACAGCTGTTCAAAATTTAGTCCTGTAGTAAGTTAGCTCCTGTTCCAAGTAAATCGCTGGACATCCAGAGAGATAAAACAGTAGAATTCTGGCTTTTCCACTGTACACTTAGGTAAAAAAAATTGAAGTACAGCAGGATGGAATTGAACCTCAGATGTATAAAAGGGTTGTGAGCTGGTAACTGTGAGTAAATATCTCCTTATGACTTCAGCATTAAACAAGTTATGAAAGGCTGAATCTTATAAGTGCAGCTTCAATGGACATAATATAGGAAATCAGTAAAAAAGCAGTTAAAAAATTGAGTGCTGGGTTTCTGGATATTCTTATCTCATTTTCAGTTTCCAAGGAGTGAATTTCCCAGCAATTCCCACTGAAGCAATTATTCTTGTTAGTTAAGGTGAACAAAGCAAGCTTCAGGATATCCTTTGCTGGGAATATAGGGGCTAACCCTTGGAAGAATCTGATTTCTGCAGTGAGGAAAAGGGGAGGGATTATCAGTATTGGACTCTTCCAAGCACTGCATCTTGTTATTATTGAGTGAATTATGAACTTACCAGGCAAGCTGTGTTCAGGCCTTGTCTGGCTTCATAAGTGGAGTTTTTGTAAGCAGGTTCTGACCCTGTCTCAGCAAATGGAACTGAGTGGTATTGTACAGCAGCCTCCTTCTCCCTATAAATGTGTGTGTCAGCTGTGTGTGCACAAACTCATCCTAAACATGTTGTTTACATTTTGTAGCAGTTTGTGCTAAGGAAAAACTGGCGCCTCATGGTGCAATGTGCTCCCTATGGAGAAGACAAGATTGGAGCTTGAATTCTGATGAGTGGCATCTGCAGTGAGGGAAACACGAGCTAGAGTGTCCTGTGAAACAGAAACACACACTGGAGAACACAGAGTGTGTGAGTAGTTAGGGCTGCACCTTTAAAACACTTATTCTCCTCTCTTTCCAACTTTTGACCCATTCCCACCTTGTCACCCAGCATTGAGTGCCACCTCCAGCTGATACTTGAACATCTACAGGGATGGGGATTCCTCTGCCTCCCTGAGAAGCCCCTCCAATGCCTGACCACCCTTTCCATGAAGAAATTCCTCCTGAAGTCCAACCTGAGTCTTCCCTGGCACAACTTGGGGCTGTTTCTTCATGTCCTGTCCCTGTTCCCAGAGTCTGAGCACCACTGGCTGCTCCCTCCTTTCAGGGAGTTGTGGAGAGCCAGAAGGACACAAGCACAAAGACACAATGAGGCATTTATAAAATTCTCCATTTTGTCCTTCGGTGTGTTCTGGGAGAACATTTCAGACCACATCCAGCCCAAACCTTACTCCATATACCTTACTCTAATTGATTTGGTGCATTCTCACACTCTTTATTTTGTTTTTTTTAATGCTCCTGTGTTCAACACTGTCAGTGTGTGACAGCTTTGCATGACATATGGAACTGATGGTGTTTCAAAGCTCCTCACACTTGTCAGAAACTTCTCGTCTGCATGAGAGTCTGGAACCCGGTGGTCTCGTGTTTTGCACCCGGCAAAACTCAGTAACACGATCCATCTGTTGGCTGTTGAATTAGCAATGAGGTAAAACAAAGCTCGTGTGCAGAGTGATGTAACAGAGTACCTACAGTAAGGTTTGTGATGGATGGTTTGCAGGGTGATATTTTCTAAAATCAATTGTATTGTGTTAATTCATCCTCCTTCAAAGGATGAATGTTTTAAGTCACGTTGCTGAAGTTCCTGGGGCCTTGGACTGCCTCACCACTGGGTATCAATTTTACCTTGGTCATATCATGCAGTCAGTAAGGTTGAAGACCTCTAAAATCATCAATTAATCCAACCATTAATCCAGCACTGCCAACTCCACCACTAATCTGTGCCCCTCAATGCCACAACCACAGAGTTTTTGAACACTTGAAGGGATCTTCTTCCAGTCACCATCACCACATTGTGCCTGAACTGTGGGACAGTTCATGTTCAGTGGCTAAGTAGCATGAAAGGATCTTTGTTCTTTCTTGGCTTGGATGGTTCTGTAGGGAAAAAAATTCAGTTTAAATTGTGGTTGCAGCCCTTCAGAAATCCCTCCAGCATTCTATAAACAGAACATTGCTGAAGCTGGAAGACCTCTGTGGGTTCCAGATGTCTGTAGTTCATCATGGGCAGGTCACTTTCCTGTGTCTTAATTTCCTTAGCCCTAAAGTAGAAATTAATGTTTAACTTTCTTTCTAAATTGTCCTATGCCTCACCATGATTAAATGTGCTGAGTGGTATTATTATAGCATAAAACTATAGAGAAAATGAAAATTAGAAGAGGGAAGCATTGCAAAAACATGTCTTTGAAACAGAGGAGATGGTTGGGCTGTTGGGGAGTCTATTCACCATTGCAGGTAGATGGTAACTGGTGTCACAAGCAGCTTGAGAAACACGTGCACTCATGACTGAAAGTCCCTGGGGTAGAAGTGGCTCGACCAAATCCCAGGGTTGTACTTGTACACACCTGTAAATTATCCCATCCAGGGCAAGCTGCCTGTTTAGATGTTCTCATTGTTTGGAAATTTGTTGTTGGGAAGATGTTATCAACCTCTCAGCACACAGTTCTCAGCAGTGTCTCAGTGGATGCCAGTCCCTTGAGGCAGAGGCTGTCTGGGTTTGCCTTGCACAGGTCCAAGCACACTGTCAGCACTCAATTAGATGTGTACACATCATTTGTGCTGACTCAAAGCTCAAAGATACCCACTAGGGTTTTCTTGGTTGAGCATCCTTGTGTAGAGAAAGCTATTTTCCACCTGACTCTGAACCTTTCTAGCATTACTCCTGATAGGGAAAAATAAGCCCCATGTGCTTAAAGTCAAAACTAAAAGACTTTTTCTCAGAGGTGCCTGTGATCTGCTCAGCCTTCCAGGAACTGAGGAACAGCAGCCTCTGTGTGTGCCCCTGTCACTGCCTCTCTTCCTTCTTGACTCCACTCTGTGGATGACCTGCTAGCAGGAGAAGCCCCTCTCTGGGTTGATAAATCTACTAAACAAAAATCCACTAAGGAAAAATAAGAGTGATGGCATCTAGTTCCAGGAGGCAGGAGCTTTTTTGTGACAGTTTAATAAAAAGTCTACAGTTCCTTCCTCTTCTCTCATCTCCTTTGCTCCCACTGTTGGGGGATTTATTTTTCCCCTGGGTACACAGGCATCTCTTGAGAGGGAAAAGTGTGGTCTGAATAGCAGCTCCCTGGCCATAATCCTGAAACAGGACTGAAGCTGCAGTACATGAGCAGCAATAGAGGCTTGGGAGGATGATTTCCTTGTCTGGTGGGTGTTTGGGTGGGACGTGTAAGACTTTTTATGCTGCACATTGTTGTAATTCCAGCCATGCACAGAAAAAGCTGGGCAGTGCTGGCTGGGAAAGTGCTCATGCACCTGTACAGGGTGGGACAGGCATCCAGAGGCAGAAATAGACACCAAGCCATCCTGTTTGGGCAATTACACTTTTCCTGCCTTCTCACCACAGTCGGCATTTCAGTGGCTAAGCCACAAAGGGAGGAATAAAGACAAATGGCTTCTCCTTTTGCAAATACCTGTACTTAAAAGAACCTCCCTTCTTGGTGGCATTCACTATGTGTCTGTTTATTCATCCTTTGCTCACATGATAATTTACTCCTGCAGAAATGTATCTCAGCTCCACCCTGTGCCGGGACTGAGCCACTTTTGCTGGCGCTGCTGGAGATCATTTACCAGGAGAAATTAGCTGTACACATCCATAATGGGACTGCCAGAGCTGTACCTGCCCACAGCTGCTCCTGATGCCATCACTGCCTTCACAGCAGCTCATCTTAAATCCCAGTGGGTTTCTAACTCTGCCCTGACTTGCACTCTACATCTCTTCAAGAGCTGGTAATATTCTGAGATGTCTCTAAGTGAAAATTGGAAGAGGAGCTGTTGATTGGGAAAAGTGCAATGCCAACCTCTGTCCCACTGCAGCTCTAATAGAAAAGATTTGTGGCTGTGGCTGAGCTGAAGCAGCAGCTGCTGTGGTGTCATTTCAGTTTTATTAATTTGGGAGTGGGTGAGTGCAAGGAGCAGAAAATGCTGTGGAAGAAGGGAGAGAAGCCAGTGAAGAAGAGACTGGCACAAGTTCCAGGCTCCTTTACTGGAATGCAATCCTCTGCCTTATGCTCAGCCCTCTTGCCTACAAATGAAAGATATTTCTGCTGCCCCTCTCTCCAACTGAACATGCTGTGTCTTGTTCAGTTTTCAGTTCATGTTTTGTGTCTTCTGGATGAGGCCTCTCCTTTGTGGTGTTTAATTAGCACAGAACCTCAGCTCCAGTTCTAGAGTAGCTCAAGTTTCCATCCTACCTGGGAATGTGCCCTACTTTAGTTCACCTCTGTTCTGCCAGCCCAGGCTGGGGCTCAGGAGTCTCGGCTGTCACTGGCAGGAATAATTGCAAAAATTGATTCATGGGAAATGCCTTTAACAGGCAAATCCTTTTGACAGACCACACAGTCATCATACTCTGCATTTATTTGAGTCAATCAATGCTCTGATGCATATTTGGGTCATAAATACTCTGATATAAATTGCATTTATTCTTGTGACAGCTGTGTTCCATTACCTGTTATTTATTTGGCTCTGTTGTCCTTTCATTTTACACCTTGTGGAGCTGTCAAGTCAGCTGCTTACCACTGACAAAGCTCACAGCTCAGAGTCTTCCAAAAATAAATCCTCCAAAGGGATTTGAGCAGCAGAAGGATGTATGTTGTTGGAAAGTCATTGGACAGTCTTTTTTTTTGTTTGCTTTATTTGATAGAGGAGTTCTGTGCATTTTGCCCAAATTCCAGAATTAGACTTTTCATTTATGATCCAGAGGTCACTGAAGCTAATAATCCCACTGATTAATGGGAGTTTTGGATCACACCCTGCATGTCTCAAAGTTGAATTAACCATGTTATTTGATATTGGAGATGGTGGGATGCTGACTGAGATGTTTCTAATTTTCCTTTGGAAGCTTTTTCAGTTTTGTGTCTTTTTACATCGTAAAAATGGCAGAATATGGGATTCTGAGATGAATGAATTGTAGTGTCCTTCCAAGAGAAAGATCAAATTGCAGTGGTCACACTGGTCTGGACGAGTCACAATCATTTTCTCCTTCTCATTCCCAATGAACAGCCGCATATCCTTCATGCCAGGTTGTTGCACCAGCTTTGTGAGATGCCAAGCCCTTGGTGTTAATTCAGGAAAGCACTTAATCATGGAATTGATGACTCTAAAGTGCCTAAAATAAGCATGTGCTTAAGTGCCTTGTTGGAGTGGGGCCAGTGCAGATGTGCCCTTGCCAAGCAGAGATTTGTGAGCCACTTCTGGACTCGTTTGTCTGTAAAACAGAGATGAAAACACTGCTCGTAGTTTTCTTCCTAGGTTTTGTTTGCACAAGGATTTTGGGATAGATGCAGGGACTGAGTTTTATCAGTAGGGTTTATGTGTGAGCTAAACAGCAAAACTGTTCATAGCATTACTATTGAAGTATTTGTGATGTGTTGCATGTGCTGCATTTCAGGGCTTAACATTTCTCTATTAGCTTGATTTATTTTACTCTAAATGTAAAAAGAGTAATCCTGTAATTTAGTTAAAATATCACACTGCAAAATACACACTCACATGGGTCACAAAACACAGATGCAAATGGATATGTATTATTTATAAAGCAGCTTTGATATCTTAATATACTAAAAAAAAAGACATTTAGTCATAGTTCAGCATTTTGCACACTTTTCAACTAGCACATATCATCATCCATGAAAAATTCATTATTTGGGTCTTAACCATTTTAATTTTATATGCACATTCCACCTGAAAGGCAGTGTGTCCTCTGCTCTTGTATTTTTGGGTTCTTTTTACCTATTCTATCCCTCCACCCCATTTTATACAATGAAAAGTAGACATTTAGGGTTAGGCTATGCCAAAATCCCACAGTGCCCTCCAACAATGCCTTTCCTGATAACAAATGAGTGTCAGGACTGTGTGACTAAAGAGAGACCTCTCAGTATTCTGGTGTCCCACCCCAATCCTTCTGGATTTGCTGAATCCAGGACAGCTAGTTATAGTCAGAGTTCATACAACACACCAATAAAATCCATGTGATTGCCTTTATCCAATCCTCTAATGTGGACAGACAAAAGCCAGGTATAAATCAGCTTAAAACATGGCAATTTCTGCCAAAATCCAAATGAATCAGGAACATGGTGTGAATGCTCCATTTTGGGTGTTCTCAGTGGGTTCACAGGCCAGATGTGAACTCTAAATTGAGGTAAATTTGCAGAAGTTACTCTGTCAAGAGCCTCATTCCTACATGACAGAAGGTCTTAGGTTAATGCTTTGGGGGTTTTGGAAGGAACAAAGGGTGAACTTGAAGTCTTTCAGATGAGGACAATCCTGGCCTCTGTAAGGTTAAAACTCTGTTCTAGTGAAGCTGTTGCTCAGTTACAGATTTAAATACAAGTTTAATGATGGTGAAAGGACCTAGGGAGGAGACAGGGATGGTGTCTGTAGGATGATGGTTTTCCTCAATGTTTCATAATTTCTGTAAAATAGGAAGGATGAAAGAACCTCAGCTTCTGTGGCCCATTTCTCTCAGGTCTCTGCTGCAAGAGCCAACAATGAGCAGTGAGCCCTCAGCTTATTTTCTGTTTACTTGGAACTCCTTCCAACCTCCACTTCACCTTCTCAGTAACATTTAAGCAGAAGCTCTTAATTTATTCTGTCCTGGTTTTGCCCATCCCCAGATCTGAGCTCAGCTGACTATGAGGGGCTGGTGCTTTCAAGTAATATGAGTTCACTGGTCTGAAGTTTCTCTGGGAATGAAAAATCTGTTTGATTAAGGAAGCACTGACTTCAGAAAGCCTATCGGCCTGCACAGCTCTGCAAGGCAGGGCTGCAGAATGTCTAATTATTTGGAACTGTTCTCTGGAGGTTTTGGCTTGCAGAAAATTAGTCTTCCTGTTCTTGGTCTGATGTTTATTAAAGGTCTCTTTCCTTTTTCTCTCCTTTGCAGTTTTTATCTGTAGCTTCATGGTCGCGGCGCCGATCTTTGGTTACCTTGGTGACCGGTTCAACAGAAAGATCATTCTCAGCTGCGGGATCTTCTTTTGGTCAGCTGTCACTTTTTCAAGCTCCTTCATCACTGAACAGGTAAGATCTTTGCAGGGTGTCCTGAAAAGATGGACAGTACATTCCTAAATAATTCCCCATCCCAGTGTCCTCGAAAGGGGAACATATCCCTCCTGTGTGTATTTAACATTTAGCATGTTGTATTCTCTGACCTTTTGTGGGAGAAGTGTGCTCTGTGTAACTGTGTTTGCTTAACTGGGAAAGCTGTCACCCTTTGATCGTGCATATTCATAAAAAGTAACAGATGAAGCATATCTAAGCAAGAGTTTCTGTTGACATAAGGGCTTTGTTTTGAGGGAGAGCCTAAAGAAGCTTTAAAAGGGCTTTACAAAAGTCTTGGGAAAATAAATCCATGGCTGCACAGTAGTTCTCTTGTCTTCTGATATGTAACTGAAGCCATTGGATTTTGTTGGGAAGTCTGCTTATGGTATGTGGAATAACAAAGTGCATCCAGCAGTGGTTTTACAGATGCACTTTGGTTACTTTGGTTTCTGTCCACCAAGGCAGAGAAGGTGGATGATAACAAACAGGGAGATCAGTTTCACCTCCTTTAGCACTTGTCAATGGATTTGTCTGGGGAAGCTGGTGATGGAGTTGTCAGGCTCACTTAATTTTGTCAAGCTCTGTGTCCCTCTTCTGCACCCAGGACAGCTGCAGTGCCCCATTCTGAGGACTCCTCACTTCATCATTTTCTTGTCTGTCAGAGGCATTTGGAGGAAACAATGATCTGGCAGTTTCTGGGGGGAAATATCCTCTTGTTTAAGTCATATTATAGCGGAGATTTAATTGCTGCAGGTGGCAACATTCCTGGAGAGACAAATCACAGCTCCTGGCATCATCAGGCTGATTTCCCCAGGGGAGGCAGGGACATTCCTCATCCTCTCTGTCCAGCTGCGTTCCAGGGATTGCAGCACTGTGGTCACACCTAAAGAATGACAACCAGGGACTAAACCTCTCCACCCTTCTCCATCCTGCCCACCCACATGCTCTTCAGTTTTTTAAAAAAGACAGTTTCCACTTAAAGCAGGCAGTGGCACTCGTGTCTGTCTGCCTTTCACCAGGATTGGTTGTTGCTGCATTTCTAAAGCAAAATGCATATGGCCAAATGTGGAAACCTTTAACTCAGTAAATTTTTCTGGGTAACACTAAATAGGTAAATAATAGGCTCTCACAATGAAAATGAAAATCAGGACAAAATCTGGGGGTAGTTCCAGTGCATACAGGAGGTGACAGAAAACAGCAATGCATAAATTCCACACAGAGAAAATAGAAACAGGATAACTCATGCTTAAAAGTTTGCTTACTGTTCATGAGATCTTTAATTTTGGAACAAATCATAAAAAGAAACCAATTAAATACTGTAAAAGGAGTGATTCTATAAATACACCTGTTTCCATGGATAAAAATAGATGATAAATTTAACTAAAGAAAATAATCAGAAGTAGGAAGACTGAGATAATATTGATAAGCTAACTTTTTAATGTGGTTTGATAATTTATGTTAGTACAGAATTTCTCTATAGAAAGATAAGACATGAGGCCTCCTCTGCCTTGGTACTTGCACATTTCTGCTCTGTAACACTGTTTAGCACTTCCTAAAATAAAAGTTCCATTAAGAAATCATTAACAAACTTGCTAAATAATCTAAAATTAGGTAAAGTTGGTACATATTTAGACATAATCTCTAGATTAACTCCATTTATAGAAGCTTCAATAAATAATGTAACAAAGGCTTCTGCTCCACCAGGCTGGGAGACCAAGAGTATCTAATGAGCAGCCAGGGCAGGTTGTGGTGACATTCTGAATTCTCCCATTCATGATAAATATTTCTGTTCAGATTTTGATATAGCTAACATAATAAAACCTTTTTGCTCCCACTGCAATTTACCTCTGGATAGGTATTTCTCCTAGTGTTGTTTCCTTTTCCTTTACTTTGATTTATTTCTGGAAGAGGAGGCAAATAGTCCATGGTGGAGTTCCAGTTAGTCTGCAGTGCTTGCTCAAGTCCTGTCTTTCAGGCTTGCCAGATGTATTTTTATTTCCAAAGCTTGTCTTTCAAGGAGTTTCTAAAAGAGAAGCAACAAATTGTATGCAGTATGGAACAAATGGTTAGCTGGGTTAATTTTAAAAAGCATAAACATCATCCAGGCACCCCCTACACATGATGATTCACTACAGGAAAAAAAAAAAACCAAAAACCTTTAGTCTTAAGTGCTCCAGCAGAAGTTGTAATGTAAAACGTACAGCTCCTGTGCCTGTGGTTCCACTGTGCAAGATAAATACACAGCTTCAAAAACATAAACAAACAAAACTAAAATCCCCAAGCCATCATTTTATATGTAAGGAGTGTTATCTTTGAAGTCACCATGAATTACTGGAATGTTTATATCCTACTGTTCCGGCCTATTATTTTTGAGCAGAAGTCTCTTGTAGAAAAAAGGCAAAAGGGATTCTCCCAGCTACTTTGGGATGTCAGCTGTCTGTGCATTCAGTCCCTTCCCTCCTAGGCAATTCCTGGCAGGCCCTGTGGCTGTCACAGAAGTGCTGCTGGAGCTGGAGAGGTTCATGGCCAAAGCTCTTGGTGGGCTCTGCTGTGTTTTGGCAGCTCTGACGTGGCCCAGGAGCCCTGCAGATGAGCATGTGCTGTTGACATTTGGATTTCTGCACACTTGCCCTTTGCTGGACTGCTCAGGAGAAATATTACCTACTGTGGACTCTTATCAGAAGGAGGTGAGGTGGGTGCTGGAGCTCTCCGTGTGGGTGGTGTCAGCTCCCAAATCACTCTGAGCTGCAGCTGTGGCCCTTGGTGCTGCCCTGGTTCCCCCTGCACCACAAGATACCTGCAGCCTCCTGCTCTGCCTCTGCTCTCTAAAGTGAGATGTGGCATCTCCTCTTCCTCCAGCTGTCAGGGCTCCCTCCTCCCCACAGTGGAGCTGCTGTGCAGGGGGCTCTGAGGTCAGTGAGTGCCAGGTGAAGGAGGTGCTGTGTTGGGCTTAGGTGGCTCAGAGGTCCCAGGAACAGAGGGAAAGGATAAGGGCTCTCATCTCTGCTTTACACTGCAGAGTGGAATTCTGTATGGACTGATTCTGCCTCACTCTCCCTCTCCTGTATGTCTGAAAGGAGGTAATTTAAAGATAAATAGTTCCCCCAGCAAGCCCCTTTTAGAATTATTGGATTGTTAAGTTTGGAAAAGACCTCTGAGATCATGGAGTCCAGCCATTAACCCAGCATCAGCACCATGTGGAAATTGAAAGCACCATTTCTTTGACCCCAAGAAGGCACCTGCTGTTCCTTCCAAGTGCTGTTCCCAGTGCTCTTGTAAGTTTTACTACCTCACATCTTTTCATATGGATTATATGAGGTGTCCTGTTAAATGTAAAAATGCACTATTGCTTTATTCCTTTAATAATGGAGCACTGACTGAGCTGGTCCTAAGATATTCTGGGCATCTGTCAAGTCTGCTATCATCTTCAGCACTGCTGATTCCAAATACTGTATAGGAAATTGTTTTTTTCTGTAAGAACATGTTCTCTTGCACAGACAAGTGCATGATTTGAACTCTTGAATCTTGGGTCCTCACTGTTCTCTCAGATTTTTCTAACCAAGGATGGAAGCATTGGGAAAAGATTTGTATAAATGAAATAGTTGTAGAGTGCAGAATTACTGTCATGTGTTTGTCTCCTGGTTGTTTTATGTTCCTACCTTGTCCCTTTGTACCTGTCACTCTTCCAAGGGAAACTATAAATGAAAACCAGATTAAGGTGTTCTCAGAGCATCAGACCTAAAAAAGCCAATCTATGAGAGGAGGCAGCTTTTCAAAGGTGTTATCAGAAATTGAAGTCTATTTTCTGTTCAGTGTTGGGGTTTTTCCATCCAGTATCTGTGTCCATGTACCAGTGAAGCATTTGGGCAGAGTTATTGAAAACACAGCTGGTGATGGCTGCCAGGAGAGAGACACAGCACAGTTCCAAAGCATACTCAGAAAGCTTATTCCTGTGATGAGAAAAATGAACTTCAAGTAACTATCATATCTCTACCACACATTGCATTTCCCATCTGCAGAGTGTCTGGAACAGGAATGGTTTTGTTCTCCCTTCTGGGACCTGAGAGCAATCAAGATGCACCCCCCACATCCCTCCTTCCCCAGGTGGGGTCAGTCTGGCACCATGTCCTATTCAAATTTCTCAAATTACCCCAGCTGTGTGTCCATAAATGTGCCTCCTGCACTCTGCCACTTCCTTTTAGGTCATTAATTGGTCTGAAATCACACAATACCTGAATCAAATGCTGTAGATGCTGAAAAAGAGATGTTTCCATTGCTTAGCATCAGAACTCACCTGCATTCCTGTGTGCTGCTGCAGAGGCTGCGATCCCAGTTCAGTGGAATGAGGGCAGTTACTCACACTGAAATGTCAGACCTGCCCCTCAGAGCTCAGGCATTTTCTAGAGCAGGTGGACAGAGGTTTGTGCTGGGAGATCATCCAGAAACAGGCTCAAAGCTCAGTGCTAATTTGCACAGGGTCTCAGCGAGTAATTGCCTGTCCTGTTTCAGAGTGCTGTTTGTTATCTGGGTTACTGGAAGATGCTGAAACCCTTATCACAGGGTCTGTGATTGTGGTTCTGATTCAGTTCCTCCTTTGGAAGTCTGTGGGAACCTTTCTTTGTCTGTGGCAATTGAGTCAGACCCTACATCAACACACATTTGGTGCTGTTTAATTGCATCATGGAAATCCTTAGAGACAACAGCATGGTGCATGAAAGATTTTTGCAGGCCAAAGACTTTTACAGGTTTGTCCCATTTTTTTGCAGAAACCTGAATTTATAGTCTCTGGGTTGAAGAGTAGGAAAGTTGATTTGCTGTGTCATTTAATGGGTGCTGTGGAAGCAATGCCTGCCTGTAATATTCCACCTGTCCTGCTTTTGTTGTGCCTGAGCAGCAAATCTCACCTGGGCCAGTTATTTGCTGAGGAGGCAGAGGGAAGAAGGTGTGTTTGTTTTATTTCCAGCCTGTGTGTGTCTTGGAAACATTCCTTCTTCTTGTGTTGTCTATTAAAATGTATATTCTGCTTGTCATGCTGTAGCAGAGGCCTAAACCCAGGGCATGCTGATGGAACACAAATAATGTCTAATTTCTTAACTCTGTGTATGTAGAAGTCTCTATAATGCTTTAGCATTACATTTTATAAATAATTATGTCAGTATCTTAAGCTCAGCCTTGTTCAAAACATTGAAGGAATGGAAGAAAGGGAAAATGCTCCTTATATAGACTGGGGTTTAATCAGTTGGTGTGGAAAAAGGAAAAAAAAAGTAGTAGTGCTGCATGTAAGTTTCCAAGCAAATGTTAAAATATAAAGGAATTGTAAAATTTCCCATCAGCTTAACAGGATCCTTGCAGCACTGTTGTGGCCTGAGGGACACAAATCATCCCTGATGTGGGGTCCTTGGGTGTGTGCTGGGCTTCTGTAGGGGGATTCTGCCTTGGTCAAACAAGTTCAGAGGGCAAAGCAAGTCACTGCTGCAGTGCCTGGGTGGTCCTGTTATTTTGGAATTAGCTTCCCAACTAGCTGTGTATGGAGGGTACAGAGGGAGTTGGTGGTGTAGAACCTTCAGGATCCATTGGATGGTCAGATACGGGTCTGGAGAAATGTTACCATTTTTGAAGGCTGTAAACTGATGTGTGTTTAGCTTGGATATACAGAGACAGTTTATGGATGGTGTTCTTGAAGCCTATGCCTTGGGAGGAAGCACAAGGCTTTAGCAGAGCTTGGTTAATGCCTCACAAAGAAAACAATCCATTCATCCCAGGTTTAGGCTCATTAGGAGGCCTGGAAACAAATCTAAACTTTCTATTAGCTGGGTGGTTCTTGAAGGTTGTGCATATTGTCCTGAAAAACAGGATGCAGGAGAGGGAGAATGTGTTATTCAGGCTCTGGCCTCTGTTCAGATGCAAAAGTATGGATTTGAGCCTTTCTTTGGTTGGGCTCCTGGTTGCCTGCTGATGCAAATTCATCAGTCACTCCTTGGGAAGTGTCAGCACTTCCTCAGTGGCCACACAGCCTTCAGCCTCCTGGGTTGTGCATAAAGACTGGGAAAAGGACCATTGTGTTCTAAGTCATGTGCAAATAGTGGGAAGAAGGGAAATGTCTTACAGCACCAGGTGTTAAATTAGTCTTTTGAAGTGTTGACATTTCTTTTAAATGTATGAAGTTCCCAGGCTACACAAAACACTGCATTTGCAATTCAGATAAGTTGAATTAGAGTACTAATCTCAACCCTACCTAATAGATTTTGAGCTGGAAATCCCTGGGAGTGGTGCTGATCATCAAGTCTGAAAACATGAGTGATGAAGCCTCATGAGAAGATAGTCACAAAACATCCAAATGTGTTTAGTGTAGTTTAATAGGTTGTCATTTTGTCAGATAGACTGGGTTTAAAGAATGAAATTAAGCTACAGCATGACAAAACCTTGTCAATTAATAACACTTCAAAAAGGAACATGACAACTGTTCAAGAAAGATCACGAATAAGAAGCAACTCCTAAGCAGAAGGAATTGGTGGATGCTCCACTTTCTCTCTGGAAATCTGATGTTCAAAGTGAGGCATCTCTCAGATATGAGCCAAACATACTGCAGGGTCAGCCTTCTGCACAGTTCTTGGAAGCCTCTGGATCTTGATTGAGTCAGCAAGCCAGGGAAGCGTGAAAACAGAAAGCAGGAACAAAAATCAGAGTTTGGAATGATTTAAATGGTTCTTTAGGAAAGTTGCCTGCAAGAGCTGACCTGCTGATGTACTTGACTTTTTAGCATATGCAAAGCAAAATATGCCAAGAATCAGCAGAACCAACAGTATGGGAAAAGTTGCAAGGACTGTAACTTTGTATTAATTTCATTTAAACCTTGAGGGTTAAAATGTGTCCTTCATGCACTCTCAAGACTTTTTTCTACACTTGAAAATGTGTCTAGTGAGGGTAAGGTGTTCACAACGGGGTGTCTCAGTTAGCTAAAGCTTTTTTCAAAGGCTGCTGAGAAATCACAGTTTCTGCAATGTTATCAGGGGTAGGGACATGGGGTTGTGCTCTCCAAGAATCTCCAATCCCATCTGACTGATGGATTTGATTAAATTTTTTGCTTAAGAATTGATCCAAACCAAAGACTTTGGCCCAAGACAGTCCATGGTGTTAAAGGGGCTGGATCTCACACATTTCTGTAGACATCACTGGAGGTGGAGATGTTGTTAGTGCTAGGTGTCAATGCCTGTAAATGTTTGTTCTGTAAAACCTTGCAGCTCTTTGTTGCTTGGATTTAGGCTTTGTTTGTGGCTCATCTGTGGCTGGGACACAGCAGCCTGTGAATATCCTTTGGTTCAGTGAATGCCACCCCATATTCCAGCTGCATTTGGGAACCTGCATGTGTCAAGAACCTTGCAGTGTTTCCACATTGGCAAAAATACGTTGTATTTCTTCCAATCCCTATTTTAGTGATTATGGCTGTGTTTGCACATCTCAGGAAGGAAACTGTGATAGTGCCTAATGCCAGAGATATTTGAGGCAAGTGCTGGTAAGTGTGTCCCACCTGACAGAGTTGGAACAAAAAGCAACCATTTGCTTCCGACCCAGAACTATCAATGATCTTAGGGGAACAGTTCTGGAAGATACATTCTGGTGTAATGGTTTTGTAACAGGGATAAATGACCACTATTTCAGCCATGTGAAGGGCCATGGACTCCTCTGGGCCTTACACCAGAGCCAAAGATTAAAAGAAGGGTTTTAACTCTGTCTTCTAGCAGGCACTGGGAACATGGGGCTCTTTATGATCCTGGTGATTTATTTGAACATCACCCTTTTTCTTTAAGGTCTGTTTTACAGCAAGGATGCATCTGCTGGGTGGGGTTTGGTGAGTGAGCAACCTGGTACCTTCTTCCCTATTGAATCCCAGCTCCCTGTCATTAATCCAGTATTAATGACCAAGAAACTAAACTGAGGAGAATGTAAGTCCCACCATTTGCATGTTGTAGTATTTTTAGCATGGGCAGGTCAATCAAATGAAAAGCCCTTCAGTTAGGGAGCTGAAATGCTGCTTTGTCTTAACTCAGTTTATTGTCAGGGCCTGGTGGTGCTGCTTCATCTCCCAGTGTCTTGTAATTACAATTCCTAATGGGATGGAGAATGGGAATTGGGCTTGCTCTTTTATTTTTTTTGTGCTGCCCAAAAATGACTGAAAAGTAACAGAGGATTCCCTCAGGACTGCCACAGCTTTGGAGGGAGGAGAATGATGGGAACCTGGATTTCAGACACTGCAGTTTTAGTGTTGAAAGGGAATTTCACATTCAACATTTGCAAATAGCTCAGAAAACCTTGTCACAGATTTTTGTCCCTGTGAAGCACAAAGCAGTTCTGTGGAAAAAGTGCTGTGGGAGTCTTGCTACTTCCAGGGTGGTTTGGGTTTGTTTTTTATCTCCAGAGCACTTAATTAGGTGTTTCACTTTAGAGCCTCCCTGTAGGTATACAGTTGTTAAACACTTTAGTTGCTGAGTGAAGGGTATGATGAGTGAAAAAAGGAGCATCTTACAGTCTTTATTGGTTATTTTTATATACCAAATAATAATATCAATCTCATAAAACAAGGATGCTTTAATCAGCCAGAATCTTAAGTGCATCCCCAAATAAAACTTTCCACATTCAATTAGGTGTGCCTGAACAGGCTACCTGGGAGAACTAAAGCCATTAACAAATACTAGAGACAATCAAAGGAGAGGTGAGTGGACTTTGCTTCATCTCCCTTGCTCATTTTTATATTTAAATATGTATTTTGATCTCTTTCTGCTTGCTGTAGTCTCTTTTCTCCTTGCAGGGCTCTGAGTAGCGGCTGAATTTTCCCAAAAGGGAATTGTTCAAAGGTGAGGTGTTTAGAGCTGAGAATCAGTGAGACACTTAATGCATCCAAATGAGCTGAAGTTTGGAAGTGTTTGACAGAGTGTAAATGGATGCTGCAGAGGAATCAGACCTGCTTTGGAAGCCATTGTATAAGTCTATCCTATATGCAAAGGGTTTCAATATTGACCCTTGAGCAAATGATTAATCAAATGCACTGAGGTTTCAGTAGCTCAGTAGCTTGCTGTTAAATCTTGGTGTGGTGTAGTGGTCTCATCTGTAACACGGTTACAACCTCCAGCCAGCATATACAGAATAGGTACTTGTGAATAAAACTAATGGGAATATGTGAATAAAACCTGTGAACACTTGAAGGAGAAAGGCCTGGGGCATTTGTACTTGAATTTTAGTGACCTGCTTGGCAGAGTTGAGGGGAGGATCTTTGGGTAAGAGAAGCGTCCTTTGCCAGACGTAAATATTTAAACTAGTATACTTTCTGTGCCAAGCAGGCTTAAGGGAAAAGGAGTGAAGGAAAAACCTGGTTAGTGTGAATGTGGCAGAGACACAGCAAATGTGAGATGGTGTCTGCCATATGGATTTAACTGAATTTAAATACTTTACCTTTGCCAAAGTGGCATCCTCACTCTAGGACTGCTTCTGTCCCTGTACACGTATGGGGACATAGTGCTGCTTTGGTGTATATTATACCTGATGGGAGGTGGAAAGATGGAGCCAGACTGTTCTCAAAGGTCCCCAGTGAAAAGAGGAGGCAAGGGGCACAAACTAAAATACTGGGAATAGAAGCACAAGAAGAAACAATTTCACTTAAACATAAGAAACAAAGGATAGTCCAACACTGCAACAGGCTGTCCAGCATGGCTGTGGCTCCTCCATCTTTGGAGATGCTCAAAACTCAACTGGATTTTATCCTGATCAGCCTGTTGTAGCTGATCCTGCTGTGACCATGGGAACATGGATCACACTATCTCCAAAACTCCTTCCAGTGTCAGGTATTCTCTTCTTCTGTGAGTGCTTGCAAAGGAGAAGAGCAGTTTAAAAATGGTGATGGAAGATGGACTTAGCATCAAGAGTTCAGTTTGAAGGGAGGAAACTTTAGAACTTCAATAGAACCTGGTGGTGATGGAAGTTCCAGGAAATGTTGTGTGCAGTATGACTTACAAAGCAGTTGTGATGGTAGAGGTGGGGAGTGAGAAGTAGGCATGGGCAGGTGCCAATGCACACAATGAGGGAAGAAAAGAGGAATCTAAACACAATCACTTCCCTGCAGTGGGACAAATGGCAGAAGAAGCAGCAGCTGCAGTGCATCTGCCCTGCCTGAGGGACTCAGGGCTGATAAGGGGAGAACTCTTGGTGGAGGTGAGAAGGGCGGTTCATAATTATATTTATCTGACAGGTAACTAGCATGAACTCCTAAGTGCACTTGTATCTCTACAGCAAACAGATAAACACTGATAACTCTCAGCATTGCCTCAGAGGTGATAACCCATCAGTCTGTCTTCAACCAGTCTCCACCTGAGCATGTGCCCTGCTGGTCCCTTTGTACCACCCAGAGACTGAGCATAAACCACTCCCTTTGGCTGTAGGAAATCCTGAAACCAGTGCTTAGCCAACCTCTGAACAGGAGAGAAAAGTACTCATCAACAAAACATCTCAGTGCACAGTTTTGTCCCCATGTGCTGGTTTGCATTTTGGTCTCTTGGCTGGCAGTTCTCATGAGGGATTAGGTAAGATTACTTGTCAATAAAGATCAGGATATTCATTTGTTCCTGCTCAAAGATCTCCCAGATGGTAAGACATCAAATGGCCAAAATTTAAAATGAATATTCAGTTACTTAAAAGTCTGTGCTGGACTTGACAGGAAGACATGTTCTTCAGGATTGGTATTAAACAGTTCACCAGTATTATGTAGCCCCTCTCTGGCACTTTACAATATTTATTCTGCTTTTATTAGAGAAGAGTTAGAACAATTGATGTTTGAGAAGGTGAGGCACGTAGCTTTGAGTTTCATATCTAGATTTGACTAATATTCCCATCAAGTATTTGGGCCAGGACTTGGAAGCTAGGTGCCTTGGTTATATATATATATATATACAAAATTCATAAATCTTTAGGGGTGCACAGTGTTGGAAAATGTATTTAGGCTTATCTGTTCTGCTGTGGTGTTTGTCATCCATCCAGGCACAGAATGGAATTTGAAACATCAACCTCATTGTTTAATGTCAGCTTGTCTCTCATGCTATGTCAGTGTCCTTGTTTGACTCGGAAACTTTCAGATTCTTCAAGGTGAGCCCTCATTCCTGGGAGGGCTGAGAGAATTGGAGCATTTAGTGTTTAAACAAATAGGTAATGTCATTCCAGTGCTCAGCTCTTCAGTGACTCTCAGCTAAGGAGCTGGAATTTGAGCTGTGACTGTACAGGAGTCAATGCTCTTAGTCACCACCCCGATACTCAGAGCAGGTTCCTGGTTTGGATTACCTCATAGTTAATGGGGCATCTTTTGGCAAAAGGTTTGGTGTGTCATCTTTAACCATTTAAATCTTGCAAAGTGCTGGGAAAACTTACTGGAGCAGAGGAGGAAGTGGTGTTTGCCTGGCCAGAAAATGCAGGGTCTGCTCAAGGAGGGCAAATTCCTGTATGTGAGTGCAGCTGTCAGAGGGAACCACTGTTGTGCAGCCCTTGAATCGATATCTGAGCCCTGTGGGGTTTACCTTGTTCCAGTGGCTCCAGCAGTACCTCAGATGTATCCAACTGATCACTTGTGATTGCTGTGCTGCCCTGGCTGCCCAGTGCAAGGCTCAGCCAGCTGGAGAAATACAGGAGTGTAACTCAGGGAAATTAGGTCAGTCCCAATGCTTTCTCCTTCGTTTATTGTCATTACAACACATGACAATGCCAGCTGCCCCACAGTAGGAATGACTTCATGCACATCTTCTTTCAAGGGATGCAAACCTTGATTCTATCTTCTTTATTTTTGCATAATGTTTATATAATAAAAGAAGGAAAATATGGCAAAACTCAGCTCAAAGAGGAATTTAATGGTACTGAGTCCTCTTTTACATCAGCTAAATGCATTATCCACAGGAGTTTAACTCAACATCCTCACACAGGGAAGGGTACAGGTGCAGGTGCTGCAGCAGTATAAAAGTTCCTTCTCTTAGACCAGCAACAGCAGTTTTAAATATGATTTGCATTGGTGCTGTGCACACCCAGGAATTCATGACTCTGGAGCAATTCTGTCTGTGGGATCTCCTCAGTCCATGTGTCCCTCATCTGAAAGCAGCATGTGTTCAGCTTCTTTTGAGACCCTTACAAGCTATTCCACATTCAAATGCAAATGCTTAATAACCAAAGCTTAAGGATCATATGATTCTTTAGACAGTAAATCTGGTGGTTCAGAGTTGTACACATATTTGGCAGATTATAGGTTTACCACTGGCAGATAATCTTTTAAAGAACAGTGGCTTTACTCCTTTTGTTAACTAATTAAAAAAGGAGAAAGAGCTTCAAGCTGTAATTAGACCTCTTAGAACACATATTATTCCCTGAATGGTCTATACAACTAGGATAAATGTATAATTAGGAGGTTTCACCAATTTGCCATTATTAAAGCCAGTCATGTGTCTTAGGCCATCAAACATTTATGTGTGCAGGAGATTGAGAATAAAATCAGTATGAAGGTATGAAACCACATCATACATTTTACCTTTTGGACCTGATGTTTTTAGAGGTCTTTTCCAACCTAAATAATTCAATGATTCTGTATTATAAATACTTAACTCCAACCATGAAAGGTTTTTCTCTCGTGTAAATTCTGGAAAGATTGTCACACCCACAGCTTCTAGTTTGGTGACACTGGTGACAGTAATGAGACCAGGTCCCTTGGACCCCTTGATCTGTCACTCTTGTTGTCTATGGCTTGCTGATAGTTTAAGAAATGTAGAAGTTGGTAGGTAGAATTTTCTACTCCTTATTGGCACATCCCCAAGGCATAAGGATTTGTATCCCTTCTGAAAAGGGATATCCTTCCCTCGCTTCTGTTTTGAGGAATTTGGTTTCTTTTGCTTTATGGCTAGAGGGTGCTTTACTTTCTGTAGATTTAGGAGATGGGAAGAAGAGAGCCCATCCATTGACCCTTTGCACCTCCCATTCATAGGTATGAATTCTTTCTCAATGCATTAATTTTTGGTGATGTCATCTCTTGAAGGGAAATTCCCAGGAAGCTGTGGCAGTTCTGGGTCTCTGCAGCCATCATTCTTTCCATATGTTGATGGTTTATTGTGTACTGGAATCTTCCCTGGCTTGTGTCTCACCAGCCACACAAGTTGGAGAAAGGGACTGGAAGCCCTTTTGCATCCTGAATTGCTCCTGGAACTCGCAGAAGTCACGTTGTGTGGCTCAGGTGTCCCTTTCCAGTGCCACATCCGTGCTGGTGACAGCGCTGCTTCACGGCTGAGGCATCTCAGAGCTGCACTTTGGGCTGACACACGGTCAGGGAGGGGGATTGAGGCTATGCACTCATTCCAAAAAAACTCATTGCCTCTCTCCAAAACAGGAGATGCTGGCAGCTCTCATAGAGGTGCAGAGAGTCTCTGATATGACTGCTTTCCAAAATTAAAAACAAATTAATTGCTTGCCCTAATAGCGCCTTGTTTCAAAAAAACCTTCAGTTTCAAGCATTTTATTTTAGAAAAACACTGTTGATAAGTGTTGAGGTTGCTGCACTTAACCTATGGGGAAGGAATTAGTTCAGGTCCTGAAAGCCGACTCAGATATTTTCAATTTTCCTGGCAGAAACCAACTTGCACAGATGAACAAATTACAGCACAGTTACCAAGTCATATAGAAAGGAATGAGCTTCTCCAATATATATCAATTTCTGCTTGGGGAACAGTGAAATTCAGTTAAAGTCTGAGCTGCCTGTTCTGCTTTTGAGCACCGACAGAATTGAGCTGGTGTCAGCCCTTTTTCTCTCATTAAACTCCTGAGAACCTTGAGGTAGGACAAAAAATAAATGGAAAAGCAGTGGGGAGAAAATCCAGTGCAGAGGAAATGGCAGAGCTGTCCTGCTACAGCTGTGGAGAACAGAATTTTCCTTGGCATGTGGAATATCTGACTTCACCATGTGTTTGTGCAGGTTGTCATGTCCACCTGCACTTGGAGAGGAAAAGGGATGTTCCTATGGGTGTATGTACACAAAAAATAGCAGTTGTCTGTATTGCATATGGAGTGGTTTCAGAACCAGTTTCTGAGTGGTTCATGGAATGCCTGTGGTCCAAATGAGCAGCAGCATAAGAATTTTAGGGTTGTTTCCTTGTTTGTATTTTTCCCTTCTTATATGAAGAACAAAGACAAGGCCTGTCATGGATGGGATCACTTTTTGCCTTGCCTCTCCTTCTTCAGAGACAACTAAAACATAAATTTGGAGTGACTGATCAGAGATGGAAGATGGGGGGTCCAGCTCATTTTAACAACTTTAATATATGAATTCCAACAGGGTGCATACTAGCCAATGATTCCCAAAAACTGGTAAGAAGAGGAATTAGCTCTTTAGTCCTAGATACAGAGCTCCAAAACCAGGCACAGTATAGAACCAACTATAAATAATTCCCTAAATTGTTTTAGATTTTTGTATGTTTAATCTAGTTGTCACAACTTAATGGCTGCATGGTCCATAGTCTTGAATATCTGATCTCAGAAGTGCAGTACTGTTCAGGCCATTATATGGATGATGCTTTTTATGACTGCTTTTATTCCCAGATGAAGTCAAAATCTCATTACTTAAGTTTGAATACCACTGCTTTAAAGAACACAGTTTAAATATTAAAGAGTTATTTGGAGTGTGTCAGCATGGCATAAGCCAGGGAGGAGGATCTGAGGAGGAACTGAGAGAGAAGAGTGAATGTGTTACTTGTTACAGATGATTTCATTGTATTGGGCATCTGATTCCATGGTATTGACAAAACTGAGTCACTCTGCCACAAAAGGACTCCTTGGTACAGTTTTCCTGCTTTGCACAAGGATTGTAAGAGGAACATTCTAACAATGTTTGGAGGAAATTCCTACCCAGTGCATTCACTGGGAGCAATACCAGCTGGTGAGCACAAAACTCTGTCATTTTTCTGTAGGTATTTCAAATTTGAGGAAACATCCAGTGCATTTACAAACTTGTCATTCTTCAGGTGGAAGTAACATTGTTCATGCTCATCCCAGGCAGGTGACTACTTTGCCTGTCACCCTCTCTGTGATCCACATCTAAACTTCCACAGAAACCACAGCCAGCCTCCAGTTCCCTGCTTTCTAATTCTGCATGACTAAGCCTTTCAGCACGTTATAAATACTGTTGCTCATTCAAAATACATTGGTTACCTGTGCACCAATGACTGCCAGCATATTTCTGCAGTGGAGTGGTTGAGTGTTGGGAAATTGATATAAATTAAAGCACTTGAGTCACAGTGCTGCCCTTTCTGCTCACACCCACGTGTGTGAGTTACGTATGTGCAGCTTTTGGGAGATGTGTGAACGTGAGCAGCACTGCACACACCCTGCCAGCCAACAAGGAACTTGCATTCCTGCAGAAAATGGGTATTGCTCCAGAATTCACACTAAAATATGAGGGAGTGAAGGGTACAAAAAAGTGTTTTTGTTTTGTGGCTATTGGAATCCTCAAAATGTTCTTTTCAACCAGGGATTTACAGTGAGGAAAACAATGCAAACACATCAGTGGTAGATTTTTTGTCTGCTGGTGGATATATTTGTGACTGAGGCTTGGAGTCTGCGTGGCATTTTCCATGTTTGTGAATGAGACTTGTACTCTAGCTTGGCTTTGCTGTAGGGCACAAAATCAGTCATTTCCCTTGACTTTTTTCTATCTGAAGAAGGAGAATTGGTAATTGCTCATTTTTCCCAAAGCACTTTCATGATTAAGGACATATCATAAACATGGAATCACAGACTAGTTTGGGTTGGGAAGGAACTTGAAGCCCATCCCATTTCACCCCCTGCCATGGCAGGGACACCTTCCACTGTCCCAGGTTGCTCCAAGCCCTGTCCAACCTGGGACACTTCCAGGGATGGGGCAGCCACAGCTGCTCTGGGCACCCTGTGCCAGGGCTGTACCACCCTCACAGGGAAGAATTTCTTCCTAATATCTAATTTAAGCCTGCCTTCCTTCAGTTTAAATCCCTGCTGTTCTTCTGACAAATGATTTATGGAATAATGACAGTGAAATGAGGATTTGTAGAGGTTACATTTGTAGAAATAGATATCCCTGTGCTTATAACTTTCTGCATTGACTGGTTCATTTCTGCCCCTGCAATTAATTCTGGGTGTAGCACAAGGTGCTTAGATGTCTGAGAATTTGCTTGTGCTCATGTATCAGGTATTCAGGCATCAAAGCATTGTGTCTTAGCCTGCACTCAGCAGCACCCAGAAAACTGCAGGACCAGTGAAAGAGCTTAGGTTGAAAGTCAGGTCCTCACAGTTGCTTGAAATGGGCCATTAAGAAAATTCTATTAGATAATCAATTCCTATTTGACCATTTTAGATTGTGTTGTGCTGAATGTGAAGTATATCCTCGTTCTGTGGGATTGTCCTTTACCCAGAAAGGCAGGGAGCTCCCTGGGCTCTCCTCCATGCCCTGCCCTGCCCTGTGTGGCTCCAAGTCATTCCCTGCAGGTCCTGCTTGCAGAGTACACTGATGTTCCTGGGGGTCCCAGCAAAGCTCAGGTTCTCTCTGAGAGTTTGGGGAGGTGTCTGCTGCTCTTCAAGGCAAGTGGAGTGAGGTGGCTGCTTAGCACCTTCGAAAGATTCCATTATTCCATAGCTTTTAATGGAGATATTTAGTTTGGGGGATTGCAGGTTCAACCCTTTCCCAGCTTTGAAGAGGCTTTAGGATTTCACAATCAGAACCTGTCCTTGGCACACTGGGGAGGGTGGGGTGTGCTTGGCAGGAGTTGCTGTTTCTGGATCCCAGAGCAGGGTTTGTTACACTCACCCATCTCCCCAGACCTTCCCAACTCAAAAAGAGTGAGCTGGGATCTGGGAACAAACAGGGGATCTTCTGCCTCTTTTAGAATATATTCTTAAATGTCACTGAGTAAATGTTTTATATTACTTTTCTTTCATGCCTATAAATCTTCACAAAAAATATAATTCCTTTCTTCTGGGCAAAAGACAAATGAAACAACTCTGAGGTTCTAAAAATAAATGCACACTGAAGGATCATTTTCCAGTCACATGAATTTGTATTTCCCTGACTGTTGTCCATCCTGAATGAGAAAAGCCAAGGGGTGACCTGCTAATGTTTTTATTTCTTTTCTCAGTATTTCTGGCTCCTCGTGCTCTCACGGGGTTTGGTTGGCATTGGTGAAGCGAGTTATTCTACAATTGCACCAACCATCATTGGAGACCTGTTCACCAAAAACACGAGGACCCTTATGCTGTCTGTTTTCTACTTTGCAATTCCTCTGGGCAGGTGAGTGACACGAAGGTTCTTCAGTCTGGTTTTGGCTTTTCTCTTAAATAAACTCACACAGATCTGGAATTACCAATGATGATAGTTCTTGACTTTGGCTGTTTTAAACAGGAAAATATTCTGAGCAGTGACTAATTAGTTGCAGGAATTAGATTCCTTTTTTTGGTCCCTGTTACTGGTTCATGTGTGACTTTTGGGAACGAATGGGAAGTTTGTTGTTGATTTATTTAGTTTTTTCCTACTTTTTTTACAGCAATGGGGTGGAAATGGAATAAAAATATTTTAGCTGACCTTTTCTTTCAGTGGAGTTTCTTTATCAGCCCAACATAGTATCTGATTGGTGGGATGGAAGGGAATCTGTCATTCTTATTTTTATTTTTTTAAATAATGGCTGACCCTCTATTGTGAGATTGTTGGTAAGGTGGCTTTGCATAGTTTGCATACCAATTCCAGAGCTGGACAACATCCTGGGAAAAAGGCATTATGGGTTCATTTCCAGCAGGGAATACATGGGAAATACATGAGTTGGAAACATATTTCAAACTCAGAGAAAAACTTCTGGTGGTGCATTTTACAAGCTGGAACACTTTCCTGTGAGATAAAACTAAAAACTTCCTGTGAGATAAAACTCACAAACTTTTGCTCTTGAGGAAAAAGAGAGAAACAGACCTTTAAATCTGTGAAAAGAATATTTTGCCGAGAGGACCGAGGATTCCAAGTATTCACATAGAAAATTCAATGAACTAGAAAGAAATTACAACTATTCATCCTGTTGAGCCTGATTCTGGGACTTCATTATCTCAATATCCAGCAGCAGCGTGGATTACAAGGCTGTGGAAGACAGGACAAGGGCTGTAAACTGAAAGAGGTTTTGATTGGATATTAGGAAGAATTTTTTCCCTGTGAAGGTGGTGAAGCCCTGGCACAGATTCCCAGAGCAGCTGTGCCTTCCCCATCCCTGGAAGTGTCCAAGGCCAGGTTGGACAGGGCTTGGAGCAACCTGAGATAGTGGAAGGTCCCTGCCCATGGCAAGGGGCAGAACTGGGTGGATTTAAAGATCTCTTACAACCCAAACCAGTCTGTGATGACTCATGGTTTGATTTTGGGGCCTGTCTGGGTAAAATGTCCACTTTTGGGGCCAAAGCTTAGCAGACCCTTCAATAAAGGGGGGATGTGGGCAGGGAGGGGGACTCACCATTGCCCCACTGCAGTCCTGGTAACTTTTAGCCAAGGCAATCTCAGCAGCAAATGCAGTAGTTTTGAAAAGGGGTATTTACCTTTAGTTCATGTTGAGAGAAACGTGGCTATGTTCACCATTAGTCTCTTGTGAAGCATCTTTTGTCTTACACATGGCTAAAGGTCTCCCATCAAACTTCTTGAATATTCTTCTTGGTTTTCTTTCCAAGCTAATAGAAAATAATCTCTTCCTGCATAATTAGAACCAAATACTGTTTAGTGGCAAGAAAAAATATCTAATGATGGAATGTGGCCTGTCCTTGAAGGACACTTTTTAACTGAAAGCTTGAACATAAAATTGTTTAGTATTAGTATTTTAGTTAGTATTAATTCTTTTTAAGTCTTTGTTTCTGTCTACTGTTGATTGAAAGGTCAGCTATAAACTTTCAAATTTCCATCAGATTTGGACATTTTTAGATCAGCAGCGCTAGATAGAGTCACATACTAGCCACCATCTGCTTCAGTCCCCATATTTCCTCCTGTAGGACGAGAGAGCTGAGGACACACAGTTGGTTGTGCCTTTCTTTGCCTTTGTCTGAGAACAGCTGTGACTGTGGCACCCTTAAAGCTCTGACCAATTCTCCTCTTGGCCTTTCTTGCAGTGGCTTGGGATACATCACTGGCTCCAGTGTGAAGCAGGTTGCTGGAGACTGGCACTGGGCACTGCGGGTAAGTCCCTCTTAATGACACATCTTAACGAGAGTTGGTTGGTTGGTGTTAGGAGGAGTTCCATCACACAACCTGTTATTACATCTGAAAGGTGAGGGGTTGGGAATGACATCTCTGGATGTTAACTGCATGGCAGATGTACTCTCTAAGCAAAGATATTTGGGCTTGGCTTGTGGGACTTGGTCTTTTCCCTGCTTGGGAGCAAGAATTTTCCAATCACTTTGTTATCAATCAATCAATCATGACTTCTTGATGGGGACAGGAAGACAAGGCATTGGCCTTAAATCAACTCCACAGTCTTTCAGTCCCCTGCTGTCAAGAAACTCTGAGAATGGCTTCCTGCTTTGAGGAAAAAACACTTTGTTCCAGTTTCCGCTTGTTTTTCTGCCCTGAGACAGTCAGTTTCCTTCTATTTTAACCTCTTGGGACCCTGATAAATGGGCTGAAAAGATAATCCACTCCAATCACATACTCACAAACAGCTTCTGCACACAAAGATGTCTTGAAAGAGCTGAGAGGAAGTGGCCCAGCAGAACTGGTATCTGACCTTTGGTGCTGTGGGTGGCATGTGAGGTGCATTCCCTGCCTCTGGCACTTCATGGAGACCATGAATCTCATGAAGCTCAGGCCAAGACCATTTATAACAGTAGGTGGTGGAAATACAGGGGTTCCCTTCTGAAGCAGATATGCTCAGGTGACACAGGCCATGCCCAGGGTAAGCAAAACCAGCAACATCACCATGAACAGTTCATGTGTAGCTGAGAGAGTGGAGGGCAGTTTCCAGCTGTGCACCTGGAGTGGAAAGTGGAGTAGCCTAAAGCTTCCCACCAAGAGGATGATGCCTCATTAGCAGAAATATTTGAGTAAATGAACTTTTGAGCAGAGGCCAACACAAGGAGTGGAAACCCCAAAGTCCCTCCTCTGGTCAGTGGGCTTTAACTGGAGCACTCTTGGAAAACCCAAATCTGTTTGTAAAACCCAAATGGTTAATCTGTGAAAAGAGATCATCACTAGGATGGCATCTTCACAGTTATCCTGAGAAATTCAGGCTGTCATGACTTACAGGTCATGATTTTCACTCTAAATGACACATTGGTGCAGGATTCCCTGGATGTACAAAATCTGGGGACTCTGAGGAGCTGCACACATCTCTGGTGGTTGTTTTGGACACCACTGCTCAGCCTTTGTAGTCACACAGCTCATACAGAATGCATCCAGACATCAGTGTAAAAAAACTTCCATCCCTATGGCAATTATTGTGCTCTTGCAAGATGGGAATGATGCCCCAAGATGATGCTTCCTTCTGTGATCTCCTGTGGGATCCAAATACAGAAGAGGTCAGGAATAATCTGTACTTCAGTGGGCTGAAAAAGACAGAATGGCTCGTGGACAAGTGGCAGCTTTGTCTCTGGATCTAACAATAAAGCAAGTGTTTCACTGCAGCATTATTGAGTGTCCATGGATATTGTCCTGGTGGGTACTTAAGCTTTTAGATAAAAATCAAAGAGATTTGCAATCATCTGGCTGTAGAAAAAACAGCATTTCCAGTATTTTTTACCAGTGTTGTGTCTTCTGTTCAGCTGTCATAAGGGTACTGTATCAGGCTTCAATATATTCCTGGATGAGAGATTTTCCTGACTTTTAAGTTCTGAAATACTTTTGTCTTTCCTTCCCTACAAGGATTGTGAGTGAAAGGCCATTCTCAGGTTAATAATGGAAGATTTTTTAAAATTTTTTTTAACAGGAATTTCTTTTTTAAGCAGCATGTCTAGATGAGATGATAGTTCAGTAAAATCCATGTTCCTGTTTTCCTGATGGAACTATTTTCCATTCTGACAATAATGGAATTTCAGTGTCAAAACAAGAGTAGTTTTCAGAGCTTGTAAAATGCTGTGGGATCTTTGTATTTTTGCCTTTTGGGAGAAGGGATTGGATACTGGGAAACCAAGCCCTTGAATGTGTTGTTTTCCTATCTTCCAGCCTGAATTTTCAATGTTTCTTTGTCTGTTGTAACCTGAGGAAGATGCCTGAAAACAGGAAGTTGTTAGATGCAAGAGGGATGTATGGCAAGCAAGGGTTTTCAAGCCTGCGTGTTCCCTACATCCAAAATCTTTCAGCTGGTCTAATTGACTTTAAAAGGCTTCTGCACTCACCCAGAAACCAGCTGGTTTCCAAAGAGTTAAAAAATCACTGAAGAAACATGGTTAGATGAATCTTGGTACTTATTAACACAATGGACTGCCTTGCTCAGAGCATTTTCAAAGCTGCATGTTTCCAGAGTGAGATAAGAGAATCCATGGAATGACAAGGAGGAAGGAAAGGAGAGGATGCCTCGATGCTTACAGGTTCTGACTGGCTGTGAGAACAGTCACTGAATCCAAAGGGATGTGTTCTGCTTCTTCCTGACCCTCCTGACTCCGGTGCTAATTCCCTGCTCCTTTCTTGCAGGTATCTCCACTCCTAGGAATGATAACAGGGACACTCATCTTGATATTTGTGCCTGCTGCTAAAAGAGGAAATGCTGAACAACTTGGGGGGCAGCTGAAGGCTCGGACTTCGTGGCTGAGAGACATGAAAGCGTTGATTAGAAAGTAAGAGCACGAGTCAAAACCATGTTTTGCTTCTAATGCTTAATTGGAACATCCAATGGTCTGGATTTAGTGCAGTTAGGCTGGAAAGTGACGACATGCAGGGAGTTACAGGAAGTTTAGTCTGTGGACCTAGGGAAGAAAATCACAGTTACTGCTGTGACAGTGATGGATTCCAAGTTTTGCTCTAACCTTTCCAAGATTGACATCTAAGAAAAAGTCTGCTTTGTTTGGCTCATACTTCACACAAATCAGAGCTTTTGAAGTGTAGAAATTGCTGTGTTCCTGTATTAATTGTGCCACTGTTGTTCAGACACTTAGATCCTTTTTCTTCTTTAAAAAAACTATTCTGCTGAGGGGGAAAAGAGGGTTTTAGCAATGTAAGACAAAGAACCACACAGAAGCTTGCACTATGGCAAGTTTAAATACATGTGAATGACCACATGTGACTGAATCCATGAGAACTGAATGTGCTTGGGCACTTGTACGTGTGCATTAAGGTTCACATGCTCATGAGTGTTTAAGCAGCTGCACTTCCTTCCAGAAAGCTGGCCTGTGAATGTGCAAATACTTTCACTTGTGAATTCAGGGTTACCTTGTAATTCTGATGGGAAACTTGGGATGTCATTCATTTTTAGAACTACTGGCTGGAATATCTCCCTTGTATTGTCATCCAGTGTCAAAGGACTATGAGAAGCCATGTTAGATAATTCATCATTATTTCTATGTTACTGCTTTTGGTAGTTTATGTAACTAGTAACCATGTGGTGGCATGGATGGGGAGGGAGAAGTGAAACTGAATGGTGACATTCAGAGTGAAAACCCTGTAATTCACAAATCATGTCTTAGTGACCAAGCACTGATTGTCTTCTCAAACAATCCCTTGAAACAGTCTGTGTAGCATGTCTGATGAGTTCATTATATTATCATCAGTGGAGAATCACATGTGAATATTCCATGCTTCTTATTCTCTGAATCTTTGTACCTTGTGCTACCTCTGCCCCTTGGCAAAGGAGGTGGCAAGTGTGGGGGGGCACTGGGCTTTGTCACTGAAGCACTGGCTCCTGCCTGGGGGTCCTGCTTTTTCACTTTCCCCACCAAAGCTTCTCTTGGTTTTCTCTCCACAGCCGCAGCTATGTGTTCTCATCCTTGGCCACCTCAGCTGTGTCCTTTGCCACGGGGGCACTTGGAATGTGGATCCCTCTGTATCTTCACAGAGCACAGGTGGTGCAGAAGACAGCAGAGACCTGCAGTTCCCAGCCCTGTGGCACCAAAGATAGGTGAGAGTCAGAGTCAGCTGCTTTACAGAGGAGGAGAGGAGGTGGGGGCTTATTTACCAGAGGAAACAGCAAGTCCCACAGAGACAAGCTACTAGAATGTCTGTAATTTCCTCTAGGTCCTTGCAACAATGATAGGAAATGCTGGGATTGTAAACTAGGCTTTATTTCTCTTCTTCATTGCATGAAGTCAAACCAAGAGAGAAGCAATGACCTCAGCTCTGTCTTGGTTCCCAGGCTGTGGTGCAGAGTAGAAAAGAGGAAAGAGAAATCTTCTAAGGAGGATGTTTGGAGAGCTGAGAATTCGGGTTCTTAAAACTCATCTGTGATAGCAGCAGAATAATCTGGCAGGTTAGGAAGCCCCAGTAGTGCCTGTAATTCAGAGGTTGGAATGGTTCCCCTAAAGCTACAGGGACTAATCTTGTAGACTTTTGTTTCTGTGTGAGGCAAGACTTCCCTCTTTTATTGCTCTGTTAATTGCTGTGTGTGCTGAGTTTTGCTGAGGAATGTCCCAGAGATGCATGTGCACTATGATAAATTTCATAAACTATGTTTTTCTCAATTGCAGGTGAAGAGGGCTAAAATCATGAGCATTTGTTTTATTTAAAATTTACAAAGCCATTGTGAAAATTTCCATTAGTCAGTTTACCCTAACAATTTGTCCAAAGACTATGCCCATTTGGGGGGAAAACTCAAAAAGAATCCCTCACCTTTCTCTTATCTTCTTTCTTTCCTTTTTTTTTTTTTTTAAATAGTTTGATTTTTGGAGCAATCACTTGCTTCACCGGCTTCCTGGGGGTGATCACAGGGGCAGGAGCAACCAAATGGTGCCGCTCAAAGACTCAGCGAGCTGATCCTCTTGTCTGTGCTGTTGGAATGCTGGGATCAGCCATCTTCATCTGTCTGATCTTCGTGGCTGCCAAGAGCAGCATCGTGGGAGCCTATGTAAGTATAATCCTTTCCATATGCCAGCCCCTACCAAACTCCTTTCCAGGCTGTGTGCATTGTTGCCTGTGGATGTTTTCTTGCCTTTGCCCTTCTGAATGTCCTTCTTTTTGCCTCTTGGCATTTTGGCACTACCTAAGTGTGCCTGAAATCTCAATTGCTTATCCCTGCTGTCAGCAGAATTCTGAGCTCCATGGAAACCCACAGCCTGTTTGGGTTTTTTATCTGCACCTCAATCCACACCTTTATTGCTCCTGCCTAATGTTTTGGTACAGGAGAATTGAGCACTTCCCTTGCAGTGAGGGTATTGTAGCTGCAGTGGTACCAGATGACAATTACAGTGTAATTTGTCTGTGGGCAAGCTTTTGTACTATTCATTTCCATAACCAGGTGGATTGCACCAGGCCAGTATTAATTACACAGCAATTTCAATTTATCTGTGTTACTATAGCTCAGGAACCTACAGTACTTGATACTGCACAAATGCAGATTAAAATATGGTCCCTCCCTGAGTGCTTGTAATTGAATTATATAAAAAGGTATCAAATAGATCCAGATTAATAGAATGGTTTGGGTTGGAAGGGACTTTTGAAGGTCATGTAGTCCAACCTCCCTGCACTGTGCAGGAACACTTTCCACTAGACCTTGCTGCTGAGAGCCCCCTCCAATCTGGCCTTGGATGTTTTCAGGAATGAGGCATCCACCACCTCCTGGCCACCCTGTGCCAGTGCTTTACCACCTTTGTAAAAAACTCCTTCTTTACATCTCATCCAAACTGACTCTCTTTTAGCTAGACTGAAGGGAAAAAGAAATGCTCAACTATGATAATCCAGCCTCAGGCTACAATCTTGCTTTACTCAGTCAGGAGTAAAAATCCAGTCACTGTACAAGTCTCTGGTTCCCTTTTAATGTCAGAATGAGAGAGGCCTGGGACCTGAGACAAGTTTATGAAGGGAAAGCCTGAGATGTTTGGAGTGGTGGGATCCCTTCTGAAAGCTCACCCTTCGCTTCCACACAGCAGCACATGCTCATGCAGCAAGGAATGTTCATTTACAAGTAACCAGCCAACTGCTGTTCCTCATTTCTCTGGATTTCGAGCCATGGTTATTTGCTCAGTTATGAGGGAGCACAACCAGAAAGAGTGGAAGTTCAAAATCATTAAGACAGAGCCAAGAATACCTCCTCTAGTTATTTAAGAGTCAGATCTCTGGTTTGTGACCATGAAATAACATTTGAATTGGCAGAAAAATGATACCTCAGACAACCTGTGAGAGAGTGTTAGTGGTTGGTGAATCATTAACTCATTGATCTATCACACCCCTCACCTGCTCCCTCCACCTCTTTGTGCAGACAGAGCTGTGATTTTCTCCTTTCTCAGGCCTAGTGACAGACATGTTCATTTGTGTTGTTCAGTCTCATTATACAGAAACCTCTCCCTTTCTAGGCTGGAAATACAGTTTTCAAAAATTGTGCAACAGGACATGGCCATTAGTCTCATTTTTATCTTTTCTCTATTTTTTTAATAGCTATGTGACTATTCTGCATTAAGTATATAAATATAGATGGTGTCACTTAAACAATCCTAGAAACAATTTATTGACTGATACAAGCATCAGCTTCAATGAAGTGTTTAGCACTCCAGCAAGAACCTACAGAGCCCTTGCTTTTAAATATCTTGGTTTTATAGGTTTTATTTATTTGGAAAAGACCTGCATTTCCATCAGTACAATCACTCTGCCCCTTACATGTTGTGTACTGTCTGCTCTCTTCCTCCCCTGAACACCTGCACTGTTTCTCTCCTGCTCAGTCCTTTCTTGCAAGTGATTTTGGTCCCTGGGGGCAGTTGCTATTCCCATTCTGTAGCAGCCACTCCCATCTGAGGCAGGTAGACAGATGATTTTTTTCCATCCAGTCTTTTCATACTGATCCAGTAAATTATTGGCAGTGGTAGAGTGGCTGGCAAGGTGGGCTAAAACAACAATTCTGTATAATTTAGCTGCCCAGACCTCTGTATTTCTCTTTTACTATCTTGCTTGGCTGTATAATCCAATCACTTCTTATTCAGTTTTCCTTGCAGTATGTGGATTTGTGTGTTGTAATCCAGCTCCTTAAAGCACCAATTTGCATATCTGTAAGTCCCACTTCCTCTGAAATACAAACTCTTTGAAACTTGGTTTTTGAACCTGTCTCTGGGAACCCATTAGATGTGTGGCATCATCATCATCTCACAGTGCTCAGACATTTCAGCTGCAGATTTTACGCTTGTTTAAATCTCCAAGTGACTGGAGAGAGATGCTCTGCTTTGCCTTCCTTTGACACTGTTCCAAATTCCTCAATTTCCCCATCTATTTCAATTCCTCAAAGACATTTTGTGATATTGCAGAAACAGCAAATCCCAGGGTAGAACCTTGCCAGAGAGCTTTTTCAGCATCTCAGTCTCAACCCCAGGGACTTTCTGTTGTCATGTTGTTGGTGACCTGCCTGCTTCTGAGGCATCAGTATTGCCCAGAACTGAGCTGGGGTTAGAATTGCTCCAGATTCAGGAGTACATGAGGGTGTCTTACCCACCATTTCAGAGAGAAATACAAATAATGAAGATACTGACAGATACACGCTTTGCAAACAGCCATGGAAGGTGTTTGTAACCTGCTTAGAACTTGCTGTGGGAACTGCTGGTGTGACCACTCTGAAGCCTACTTTATTTATCATTTTTGGGAGTCAGAATTGGCTAACTGATCACTTAAACAGAAAAGCACAGATGAGCAATCAGACACTGAATGGATGTGGTGAGATGTTACACAGCAGAGCTAGAGTCACAAACAAATGTACATATAGAGGTGAAGTCTCAGTGTAAAATGAGGCTTCAAAAAGTGTGTGAGGAGTCAAAACCGGGATTTTGAGGAGCTGTTATCTGCTCTAGGGCTGCCCTATTTGCTGTAAGCATCCCTAGAGTCTCCCTTCTGCAGAAATGCCACATATCCTCACATGACCTTTGCAGTGAGTGAACTCATTTTTATAAGCCCCCATCAGCAGCTGAAAGACAGATGTTCTTTAATGTCAGTATCTTCTATTCTACTTTTTGATCTTCCTCTTGTTCTTCTTTTCCTTTTACCAGTACCCACCTATTAATCTCATGTTTCGTGGATTGCTTGAAATACACATTCATCAGCTCAGAACTGGTGTGCTCTGAAGTTTGTAGCATTTCAATGATTTATTTAAAGGACTTGTGCTAAATTCCTGCACAAGGGACAAGTTCTTGCTGCCTGTAGCAATTCAAATGTGTGCAGTCCATATCAGCTCAAGGCAAGCAGGTGCCTGTTTGCAGTGCTGGGAGCAGGCAGGGCACGTTGATGCTGCATTCAGAAGTTTGATTCCATCATTCCCAAACTCAATTTAGTCTCTCCAGCCACAGAACCAACAGCAACAGCAAATCCTGTAGCAGGATTTCAGAGCAGGTCTGACAGCACCTTGGTTTACTGGGTGTGTTCTTACCTTGGCATTTGTCATTTCCAGTGAGAACCAAGGCAGACCAGCAGGCAATGGGAAAATGGAATTTTCCCAAAAAATAGAGATTTCCAGCTGGGCTGTAATGACTGGCTCAGACACCATCAGACACCATCAGGAAGATCCAGTCACAGAAAAAGGGGATAGGGAGGGAGGATATTTGGGAAGCAAAGACAATTTTAGAAACAAATAGATGAAGCTTCCGTAGGTCAGTGTGTAAGACTTGATAAATAAAGCAAATTATTCCTGGCAGTGACAGGATGGTCTGAGGGGTTTAGGCAACCTCATCTGGTGTGTGGGAAAGACAGTGGCAGTGGTCACATCATGACACAGCTGCCACTCCAGCACTTCTGTGGCTTTTAATGTCTCTTTCTGACTATCTCCACAGAGCCAAGGATTGTATTTTACCACAAGACACTGATGTTGCAAAGCCCATACTTAATTCAGGACAGCTATCACCCATGTAATGATGTTGGGGAGAGAAGGGATGCTCCACAGCTCTCCACAGAGAACCTCAGCTGGTTTGCTAAGAGCTGAACACATAACTTGGTTCCCAGGAATGGAAATGGCTGTGCTTTAGGGAGTTCTGGCCTTTTCTAACTGGCTTTTCGGAAAAGAATAGTGCAAGTTCAACTTGATGATCCTTAAAGGGCTTTTCCAACCTCAATAATTCTATGATTCTAAGTATGCAAGCCTGGGCTGTCTCTTCATGCTGGTTTTTCATGTCCTTCAAAAATCAAGTGTACCAGCCTTTAATTTAGCTGCTCTGTAGAGAATAAATTTAGTTTACAATAACATTTCAGGCCAGCCCTCTAGAGCTCTGATACAAGTCTAAGGTTTGTTAATAGTCAAGATAAACCACAACAGCAGCAAGGAGTGTACTGTGTAGGTATGAGAAAAATAAGCAACAAAAGAAAGTTTCTGACAGGTTATTTTTCCTTTGAATGCCAAGTAAATAAATCTTCTCCTTTTTGTGTGTTTTGTTACAACAGATTTGCATTTTTATCGGAGAAACTCTTCTGTTTTCAAACTGGGCTATCACAGCAGACATACTAATGGTGAGTGCACTTTGGAACAGCATCTTTCCATGTTCAGAGCAGTTTGTCAACTTGCAAGAACAACCTGAAGTTCACAATTTATTCCAGATCCTGGTCCCTACTTCAGCCTATTCTGGATTTCATTATTATTATTTTTGCTTAGTGAAAAGTGACATAGAGAGAAAGAGAGAAAAAGGATCCTTTTTGTCCTGAGCACCAGGGAGAGACGTCCAAAAAGGACAACATTTCTGAATTCAGATAATTTCCCAAAATTTTAAGTGTTTGTGCAAAACCCTACATGCACAGAATTCAGGCAGCATTTCCTAACAGTCAGCATGTTTTTTGGGCTTTGTTATCAAAAACTCAGCTTTGTTCTGCAATAGGAAATCCTTCCATCCCTCCCTCCCTCTCTCCCTCCTCTGACCACAAAGGCAGCACATCTACCTTCCATTCAACACATACACAATAGAAACCCACCTCTGGGAGAGCAGAGAGGAAAAGAAAGTATAAAGAATTTTTGGACTATGTCCACCTTGTCTAAGAGGAAACTGTCAGGGACTTTTCAACCCATGTCCTCCATTTTCCATTCTTTCTCTACCACAGAGCTTTTTAAGTCTTTCAAATCAGCAAGCTGACCTCAGCAGCCCCATTTTCACATGAAATAGTCTGGACATTTGTTCAAGAGTTCTGCATGTTTTGTTGAGGTTTCCATCAGAGCCCATCAAATATAATATATGTCAAAACCCTGTTGTGAAGGAGGTGTTGCTAACTGTATGAAAAGAAAGGCACTAAGGCACAGAACTATTACAGGACATTCCCGAGGTCTTTTGTCAGCTTGTTGACAGAACTAAAAATATAATCAGTCTGGCATCAATAGAAAACTCCCTTAACTTGTATTTGTTGGTTATGCAAACATCAGCAAGGAAACAATTGGGCTCAGTATTCTTAGATGTGAAGATAATGGTGTTGATAAATTGATTCAGCAAAGAACTTCAAGCCTCTGGTTAAGTTCTGTTTATGCTGAAGTTCAAGGTTGTGTTTATTTTTTAAAGTAGCTCTGCAGTTGCCACCACTGCATTGCCTGATGAACTTTCTGCCTTTCACTCATTTGTGCAGGAATACTTTGGGGTGGGTGGGGTGGTTAAATCCTCTCCTCTCAGTGTGGGTAAAGCCCAGATAAACAAAGTTTGTCAGTGTACTCTGCTAGCATTGGATGGCTTTGAATTCCCAAGGTTCCTCCTGCCAGGTCGGCTGTGGTGGGACAGAACTCTGGGAGCCTTCCCTGGAACTTCATGGGCTTTTGCAGCTTGTGCTGAGTTCAGGGCTGCTGTGGCCGTTCAGAATGTGGTTTCTCAGCACTTGCACAGATGTGCAGCCTGGAGACAGCTGTGCTGAGGAAGAAATTACAGTACAGTGTGTGTAGTTGCTCATTCCTGCCTCCTGCCAGAGCTTCCTGTCGCATCCTGCCTCTGGCTGTGGTGTTCCCAGGAGCAATCCCAGTTCTCTCCACTCAGAATTAGTGGAGAGCTTTAAATAGCAGCTGTTTTATACCCTTCTTAACACTGGCTGGCACAGGTAAAGGCTCAGCTTAGGTGGTCCCAGCTGCCAGGAGGGAGGATCCTGTCAGACCTGTTCAAGGTGCTCCAGAAAATCTGTGCCAGAGACAGACCTGAAATTTGACCTGTGTTGTCTCAAGGTAACCCCAAAAGATATTTTCAACCAACTGCTCTGTTATATCAAGGGTGTTAGGGCTGCTATCATTGTCCCATTTAATTACAGAGGTTGTTTGTGTTGATTTCAATGTGACTTCAATATCCTGTAGCTTTTTAACAGCTTTTATAGGATTTGCCATCTGTCTTACCAGCATCCTATAGTCAGTTGGATTTTGTAGGGATGCATTTGCAGTTATTTATGTTGCTTTAGTGCAAAAGAGTTCCGTAAGAAATGATTGGAAAAAGTAGTTCAATTTTCCAAAACAGGAAAAGAAACTAAAGCCACGTTAAAAAATGGATTTTGGTAATTGCTGCCAACTTTTCAGCTCACTGTTCTCTGGTAGAATGAACTGAGTGTTGTATATAATGTCCAGCTTGATGCATTAACAGCATGAGTGGACGTGTGAAAGTTTTAAAGAAATAAATGTAAGATGAACACAGGGCTGGAAGCAGACAGATCCCACAGGGGATGAGAAGGGGCTTAGATGTCAGTGAGTGAGAGCCAAGGCTACAGCCACATTTGACAGACAGCTTAGTGGGAAGTCCTTGCCAGAGAAAGATGCAGAGATGCTTTAGCAGATGCACTTTGTATGTTTGGCAAATTAATTTTACTGATTACTATTTATTTGTTGTAATCAGAAGTGTGTCTGTTCTTGCCTGAGGCTGGGAAGTTTAAAAGCATTATTAGCGTAAGCTTAACAACACTTTCATCCTATACATAAATATTACCCTGTTTTCATGGATAAAAGCTCTCAATACTGGCTGAACACTCTTCTTGCTGATTTCATTATGCCAGGAGTGAGGCTTTTTGGAAACTGCATCCCAGATGATTCCTCACAGCTTTCCCAAGATTTACAGATCCCACGACTGCTTAAGAATCCTTTTGGGCAAGTTGTTAAGGACCTCCAGAGGTTTTCCAAGTTTAATTTCCGTGGCAAAACAAGGATGTTTGCTTATTATTGCTTATTAAATTCCAATTTAATTGTTGGCTCTTCCTAGCTCAGTTGCATTTCATCCACTGCTCCTCCTGCAGAAGGGTGGGAGTGCGGCTCCTCGGTTTTCCTGCAGTGCAAGGTGCCAAGTGCTGGCTCTGATAAATTGTCAGTGCTGCAGTGCTCTGCACTGCCCGAGATTCTGAAAGGCTGATGGTTGTTCTGAATGCAAATTTGTACAAAACAGGTCTCATTCTCCTGGGCACAACTCTCCATGTCTCCTCCCAGGCACATGCTCAGATGGTGTTTGGGGAAAGGAGGGATGTTTTGTATGGAGCTTGCTAATTATGAAACAGATTTCATCAGCCATCTTTGCAAATTGGCCTTCAAATTACTAGAACCCCAAAGTAGCATTAAAACTGCCTCATAACAGCAATAATGAATGAGTTTGAGAGCAGCAGGCAAGTGTGTAACACTCTGAGACATGTGCAGTGTGTGGGGCTTTGTGGGAATCTGGTGATAATAGTGGGGGTTTCCTCCACACCACATCTCAAAAACAGAGATGATGGACAGGGTCTTGGAATATTTGTGTAAGGGCCACAAAGCAATTTTAAGTGCCTCTATTTTAATCACAGTCTCTTTAGGTCTTTTCTGAGAAAAGTCATCCTCCAGTTTATGCATAGTCCTGACATTCATGCAAAAATATTGCTCTGCATATTTCTGTTTCCTTTTAAAACATTACTTCTTTCTAAATGGTCATCATATGCCATGGAGGAACTGCTTTGATGTTTTGTTGTAAAGTCAAAGGCTTCCTTTAGGCTTGAAACAGGCACAGACTGGTGCTCAGCTGTGCCATAGGCATGTAGGAATGTTGCTTTTATTCTGATTACCTTTCCTAAAAATAAAACCCAGTTATTTATTTAGTACAAAATGCTGCCCTATTTTTATAGCCAAAGATAAATTGCATTTCCAGAGGTTCTTGTTGTTGCTTCTCTTGAGTGCCTCTACACAATACTCCAAGTGCTGCAGGTTAGATTTGAAGGAGGGTGAGGAATGCGTGAGGATGAGGGAACAGAATCCACTGCAAACCATCCAAGGGCAGCTGGTCCAAGGGCTGCAGGTGGAGGTGTTCTGCTCCATGAAGCCTCCTTTCACTTCATTTAGGAGTATTATTTTTAGGCAGTGTCTGCCTGGCTTTTGTGGCGGGTCTGTCTGGATCCCCAGCCTTTCCCTTTTCTGAACAGCAGGGACAACTGTGTTATTTCCAGCTTCTGTCAGGGCTGGAACAGTGTTGGTGCGTGTTTTCTTTGTCTCTGGTGCTGAAAGAGGTCAGTCTGAATTGTTCTGACCCAGAAAAGGCAGCAGAGTGCTTGAGAGAGAGGAGTTAGACATAAACATCAGAACTTACCTGTTTGGCATGTGGCCTTTTCCTGGGAGAAGGCTGATCTCTCCTTGGCTTTCCCCATTAACTTTTTTCAGAGCAGCTCCTGCTGTTTCCATCACAGGAAGGAGATGTCAGCAGTAATCCCTGGCCTTTCTGAACCTCTATTTAAAGAGCAGAGGTTTCCAGAGCTGCTTGCTCAGCCACCCTGCCCATCCTCTGCTGCCTGTCTCTGAACCTGGGATCAGGGATGAGCCAGGACAATCCCACAGGCTTCTGCTGTCCCTGCTGGGGCTCTCCCACCTCCAGTTTCTGTGGGATGTCCAAACCAGGCCATGTATGGTTTGAATTTAGGTCTATTTTAGTACTGAAATGCCCATTTAGAGTTGTAATTTACTTCTGTCTTCCAAGAACAGTAGATGTTTGCTACCAACTGCTTCCTGTTCATCAGAACAAAATGTTTTATAGGGTGGAGTGGTTTTTGTTGGGTTTCTTTATTTTGAGGTGCTGGTTTAAGCTTTTTTTTTTTCTTTCCAATATATTTTTCAAGGAGGTCATGTTCATTTACTTGCTACATGTTGGGTTTTTGCTTCGATGGGGGTGTTTGTCTCTTGAATTCCAGACCAAATATACCAAGTTTTATAACACTTCATGGTGTTTTAACCATCAATAACTTATTCAGTTAAGCTGGAAACTCTACTCTTACTTGCAAAACTTCATTTGCATAATGTAGCTACACATGCAAAATTATGTCTAATATACGTGTGTGTGTATTTATGTGTATAAATATTTATATATGCATGCACACATATGATACAGGTATAATTTAGATTTCTTCCTTTAATAAGCACTGCCACTCCCTGAATGTAATAAGTTTTTAATAAATGTCCCATTTCTTTTGCCCTTTTGCTACAAAAATGGATATAATACAAAACCAGGAAGGGTTTTTTTTTTCTCCAGATTGGTTAACATAAACTTTACAGAAAGAAAAAATATTTTGGGTTTCAAATTTTGTGCTTCACATTTATGCAAAACTCTTGGAATAAGTAGAATTTCACTTTATCTACTCAGATGCTCTTTCCCAAAGAGCTCTTGCAGAATGCTCTTTGCAGAATGCTTCTCCACTGCCCCTCTGCGAACTGGGCCAAGTGGGAACAAAAATAACTCCTAATTTTTCTTTTCTTCTGTCTGGGCTATCGAGGTTGCACCCATTTTCTGCCTCTTTGGGGAGTGGGAATGAATTGTGTGGCCCTCCCACTGTTCACATCCTGACCTTCAGCACATTTCTGTGTCTTTAATGAAGTTTAGAGCTAATTTTCCTCTTGGGATTTCTTTCTTCAAGTCGTGTTCTGAGCTCCTGGATGCAAAAGGAGGACAGGGCCTGACATCCACAGCCCTTGTAGGCTGCTCTGGATCTGAACATATCTTGCTCTTCTGTTGCACAAATTGAAGAGGGTGCCTGCTTAATACATGGCATGAAAGTGAATTAGCAGTGTGCATTTGCAGCTTTGTCAGAGCAGGGGTGAAAGAACTGTAAACCCTGTGGTAAAACCTAAGGAAAAGCATTTAATCTGATTTTATCCAAAATTCAGAATTGTCTGTGCTTGGAATGAGATGATAATTTTAAATAGGCATCAGTTCTCTTTTAGTGTGGATTTTCTCAATGATCTTTCTTTTGTTTCTGGTTTTTATGGTAATTCCACTGCACGAAGGGAAACTCCCCTTCCCTGTGAGGAATAGCTCAAGCACTGCAGAGTACCTTAATCCTGTGCCCTGCTGAGTCCTCCCTGCCAGTCAGTTCAGGGAGAGGATCTCTGTGGATCCCTGTGGATCCCTGTGGATCTCTGTGTATCCCTGGCTGGGGATGGGCCAGTCCTGAAACGTCACATTTCATTAATAAATTACTCTGGGAAAGGATTACAAAGATCCTGGCAAGGCAGGACTTGTAGAGAAAGACTGAAGGCAGCCCATCAGAGAGAAAGTGGATAAATAAAAGGGATCATGGTCTCCTAAGAGCTGAACAAGGGTCATTCCTGTCAGAGCCACAGGAAAAGGCAGAGTGAGATTCAGTGCTTACAGGCAGAAACAATGCTCACTTGGATTTAGAGACCTATTGAATTCTTCATTACTTCCAGCCTTTAAATCAAGACAGGATCAATTCATAAACTGGGATATATGGACTTGATGCAGATGTCCTTAGTTGGTGTCTTTAACAATTTATGCAAGTGATAATTACTTTCTTCTGCCTCTAAAAAGTGTATTATAAAATTAAAGTCATTTCACAGGACGGGGTTGCTGGGGTTTTTTTTATTTTTTAATTTTTCATCCCCTTCTGTGGTTAGGGCTCTGTTATCTGTGAGCTTTAGTCCCTTCATGGGGAACTAATTTGTGCTTTCCACTGCTCCTGTGTAATCTAACTGATTCTGCATGACCTGGCTAAGGGTGTCATGTCCTATTAGAGGAGTGAAGACCAAAATACAGCATCTCAGCTATGGAAAATTTTCCTAACATGACTTTGTCACTTTTCACAAGCGAAATCACAAATTTTTGAGAAAAATACAAAGTGACTAGAGATGGAGTGGGAAGGGAGGATGCCATGACCTTTCATACTGGTGTGAGTTGCACTGAGCAGTACAAGACAGATGGGCAGGTTCTTGTTTCAACTTCTTTACCTATTTTTGTTTCTTTCCTCTTCTTTGCAGTACGTGGTCATTCCAACTCGCCGTGCAACCGCAGTGGCCTTGCAGAGTTTCACTTCACACCTCCTGGGAGATGCTGGCAGTCCTTATCTCATTGGATTTGTAAGTGCTCACAGCAGGCTCTGGCAGGGTTTGCTTTTTAGTTTCCAAACTGCTCATCTGAAATGCCAAGTTAGATCCTGCTGGGAAGGAAGGCCTGTGTTTGTCAGCAGAATGGGAAATGCTGCGGAGCAGAGCAACTTCTTTTACCTGGCTGGGTTGTTGTGAGCTGCAGTTCAAACCAGCAGGGACTGCTTGGGTGTGGGAAATAAACTTCCACATCTTTTTAGCCTAAGATGTTTATAAAACTGACAGGACAGCTCTGAAAAGAGAGTGTTCTTGCTGTGCTGTGGACATGGGGCAGAGAGAAATTCGATTGGAAGAGTCATGTGTGTGTTTAGGTGTTAACTGACCTCAGAAACCAAATACCTGTTTATGGGCAGCAACACACAGCTGTACCTGGTTTGTAGGATAGTAAATCATAGAACCACAGAATATTCTGGGCTGGAGGGGACTGACAAAGATTATCCAGTCCAACCCCTGGCCCTGCACAGGCACACCAACAATCCCAGCCTGTGCCTGAAAGCATTGTCTAAATGCTTCTGGAGCTCTGGCAGCCTTGGGGCCATGACCCTTTCCTGGGCAGTGTCCAACCGGGACTTTTTGTTAATATTCCTTCCTGGGGTGTTCACTTTGGGTTCCTTTCTGTGACTGCTTCAGTGGCTGGCCTTGGTCTGACTGGGGATCTCCCTTCCTCTGCCACCATTATCCTAGTGCAGCACAGAACAAGAGACCCAGCTCCAAAATCTGGCACTCAGAGAACATTCACAGCTGAAAATAAAAGACCTGGGAAATGTAATGAGGAAAATAAATCTGAATGTACTGGGGAAATGCCTTTTTCCTTCAGTGGAGTTTGATACATGGAGTTTCAGAAATCACAGATCATCATTTATAAAATACAGTAGCTTTCACAGAAATCCCTAAGTGACTCTTGATGAGTTGAAAGTGCTTCTACCTGGGGATGTAACTGGGATCTTCACTGGTCCCATCACCTGAGAGACAGGACTTTGATGTGCTCCTCCAGCTCAGACACAGCTGCTGGGTCCTGTGGGGCTTTTTTATTTTTTACAACCATCATTGCTCATCTATTCATCCTGTAGACAGCAGCTACACATATTTATTCATACCTATTTAATTTTGTGAGTATAACTGTTTAAATATACATAAATGTTTACTTTTGAGTGGCAATGCCATGGCTGCTCTGTAGCCCTGTGAAGCACACAGAAAAAGGCAGATAGAGATAAGGCTGAGAAGACCAAAGAAACAAGAAATCTCTCAAGAGAAAAAAAATGCACAGTTTAGCTTAACTCTTTATTTACTTCAATGTTCTGGGTACCTGGGGAGAAATGATCTTATTTTAGAAGTTATTTGAAGGAGGCAAGAACAAAGGAATTGCAGGAAAGGCTGCTTCTTGCAGGGCAGGTGATGTGGGGAATGTGGGAGAGGAGAAAGGACAGGACAGGCAGGGCTGGGGCAGGCCAGGCTCTGTTCATCCTTTTCCTTACATAGGACCCTGAATGATTGCACTTATTCTTGAGAGTTGCCTGGGGCTCTTCAATGTCATAGATTAAAAATAAAAGGTCTTTGGTTGTAGAAATAATGTGCCTTGCCCTCCTGGTATTCAGAGATCAAGCAAGTTGTGAGTTACTTAAGGATTCTTGGCTGAAATATGTATAGCCCAAATTTAATAGCTGCATTAGGCTTTCTTTAGACTGGAAAAATATTTGTTATTATTTTGAATTATCCTTTTCTAATGCTGTAATTGTTGGGCAGTTGTGATTTGGGAGGAGGCAATGTGGGTCTAAGGCTCTGTGCAGAAGAGGAGGAGTGAAGCACTCATGCCATGAAAGGATCCAGCATCCCTTTGTGCAGCCTCTTTTCTGGCTGGGCTGATTCATCCTCCTCTGCTACCAGGACTGAAAGGTCAACTACAGCTCCACATAACACAGGAAAGCAAATACTATTTAAAGTGAAATGACAGCCAGAGCTAAGGCAAGCACTGAACCTGGGTATTAAAAACCACAGGAACTGTCCAGCTGCAGTGCAGGATGGAGACCTTCATGCAGCACTGAAACCCCACCTGGGCAGGGTGCAGAAGGGTCTCCAGTTCTGAGCAGGATTTTCAAGGCAGTCTGTGAGGGCTGAGTAACCCACTCCTGCTGGATTTAAGGAGAATTTAGGATCCTCATTCCCACAGTCCTTCTGGGAATCCATACCCTGAGGGCATCAAGTCCCACTGCTGTGACTCCAGACCCTTCAGCAGGCAGGCCAAGAGCAGGGGATAGGTTTTGAAGGAGAGCATCAGAAGGCCCTGGAAGTGTCCAAGGAACAACTGGATATGGCCCTGGGAGCTCTGGTCTGGTTTACAAGGTGTTATTCAGTCACAGGTTGGACTTTTTAATCTCAGAGGTCTTTTCCAACCTTAATGATTCTGTGAGCTACAGGCAGGCTCTGAATGGGTGAAGCTCAGCCTCTCCTGATCACTTGGGTTCACCTGGGGTCCTGCTGTGTCTTCCAACTGCTCACAGAATCCCCCTGAAGTTCCCTCCCTGAATGATCAGTGCTTTGATCAAACTGATCAGGGTTTTGGTGAGTTTATAGTGAAATTCCCTCTAGCCATGCTCTTAATAAAGAACTGCTGACCCTTGTCCTTGTAGGACCGAGCTGTGAGAGGCAGTTGTCTCTGCTGGATACTAATAAATGTTGTATTGATCTTAAAATCCCCATGTGGAACACAGAAGGGGCTGATCAGCCACAGCCTCAGGTGTGCAATTGCTGCTGTGCTGTGTCCTGAGAGCTCAAGGTCACACTCAGACTTTCTGTAACTTCATCCCATTCCAGTTCTTGCACTTCAGCTCATTAAACCACCCAAAGCAGCAAATACACATTAGTGCTTAAAAGCTAAGTGGCAGGGAGCACATATGTGTGGCTGTTTTTCGTGTCTCTTTAAATATTGATAACTTTTATTATGGTAAAAAGGCTTAAGATTGACTTACAAAGGAGTTATGCAAATACAGCTTTAGGGTGGCAGCTGTAATTTACATAAAGCTTTACTAATGTGGCAAGCTCTGGGATCAATTACTGTAAATCAGCACTGCCTGTTCATTTCCATATAAGAATAGGCATTGCTGCAGTATTTCAGTAGATGAGACAGCTTTTATTCCTAAAGAGCTGTAACATTTTTTAGGGCCTTTGTGATAACCAACCTGTAGAGTTTAAATAACTCCCTTTTAACAACTCCAGTGTCACTCCACACTTTATTCTTGAGGCAGCTGGTGAGAAATCTCACCTGCTCAGTGCATTACACCCAAATATGTGTAGTACTCTTCTGTCTTTGACTGCTGCCACTATGCAGACACGATTGCTGGAGCACAGAAGTGTTCAGAGAAATGTCCCAAATCCCACCATTTACATTGAATTTCAGATAAAGGTCTTCAACTGCTGCTCTAGACAGCATTTCAGACTCAGAAGTGGAGTGAAGAGAGGTGGCAGCAGCATGTGAAATAGTTAACTCTTCTCAGGCTGCATCACAACTCCAGCTCTTTGTATCACTAATTCTGGTTTGATCTTGGTTGTCCTTTAAAATAAAACAACTGTAAGTCCATGCCCCTGTGTCCATCTGTGCACAGGCATGAACCTGTTTTCCCTGCTCAGGGTTTACATCCTTCTTCTTGTGTCCCTCTCCACTTCTGACTGCTCCTCTGCTTCTGGAAATCTGAATACCAGCAAAAGGGGGTTTTTAATTCAATGCTGTGGCTTGGGACTTTTTCTGTTCTTCCTCCAAATTTGTAATTTGCTTCCTACCTGAGCACTTTCCTCTTGCAGCCTTGCCTTGCCTCTGACTGCTGCCAGCAGGAGCTGCTGCAGGCACTGCTGTCCCTCCATGTGCCAGGCAGGTGCTGCTGTGTGCACACAACTGTCCTGGGGCTGCTCGCTCTCCTGTTTGCTTCAGCTCTCTCTCATCTTCTCTGTGCAGCTGTTCACAAGGTCTGAGGATGAAAACCAGTCTGTATCTCCTTGTCACCTGGCAACACCAGCCTGTGAGGAGGGTGTTCTGAAGTGCCAGGGACAGCTCTCCTCCACGAGCACCTTCTGATGGGCTAAAATCTACTGCACTCCTCTGGTGATTGTTCCCATCTTCCCTGCCCTCCTGGGCTGTTTCAGTTTTACTGGAGGGACACCACCTCCAGCCACTCCAGGCCAGCTGGAGCCTTGGCACCCTTCACTTTTCTCCCTTTCCCAGCTTTCCTGTGAGCAGATTGATAAATCTAATGAGCTATTTAAGCAGCAAGAATACTAATGACCTTCCTTTAGCAAGTAGTTAGCAGAGCAGTGTTAATTATCCCTGGTGTAGAGTATTAGGGCAGGCAGATCAGCATTTCATTAGGGGCAAGGCAAGGAAAACTCTACTAAATGCAGCAATTCAGGTACTTTTTCATGAAAGTTCTAACTGGAGGTGCAGATTTCACAGTGTCTTGGCCCAGTTTGAAACAGCCTTTTTGTTGATTTGGTTTGAAGGTGTTTACCTAACCAAGTATATCTGTATAGGAAGTAGTTCTGTGTGTAAAGGTTTGCCTGCCTGAGAAAGCAGAATTCATGTATTATGTTTTAAAATTCATATTTTATGATTTAAAATGCTATGGCTGCTTCAGAGTAGGACATGCTTACTCTGGAAGAACACTTTTTCCAGTTTAGTTTGCTAGACTAAAACAGGCCACAGCCCATTGGGAGTCAAATCCACTTCTGTCTGACTTAAAAGCAGGGTATTGCAGTGAAGTGGATCGTGGGGAGGTGATGCTGCAGTGTGGGTGTTCTGTCCCTGGCTGACCCATGCAGCCAGTCCTCAAATATGGCCCATTGCTGTGTCTCCTGCCAAAGCAGGGTAAGAGATGAACTCAAGGTCAAAAGGGCAGTAATGTCCTGTGACAAAAATGTGCAAAATACTCTCCTGGCATCGCTCTCTGTTTCGTGGACCATCAGGAGATATTCCACTGCTCTTGTGGGGGTGAGGATGGAACAGAGGTCTCTGTCTTGTTGCCCTTTGCAGCACATTCTAATAGAATGTGCATGAGTCTCTACAAGCAGCATCTGCCATCACCTGATGGAGTTGGTAGATGAAATGTGATGCACATTTATGGTTTTTATTGTTCTTTACCAAGTCTCAGCTGCTTGACAGGTGTGGTGTTACCCTGATGGCATCACTCCTCCTGCAGAGATCTTTCCCCATGTTCTTGCTTGTCTGTGACCCACACTGTGGTGGGTAAAATGGAACTTGGCCTGGCTGGTCTGAACATCTGCTGTGCTTGCCAGGGAAATAATGTGAGGATGAGAGCCCCCAGCCCCTCATCCTCATTACCTGTTTCTTCAAGGAGTAACTTTTAGCTGAGGATTTCTCTGGTCCTGAGTAATTAAAAGCCTTTTTCATAGTGCACTGAAAGGCCAAATCTTCGACATAGCTGTCAGCTGCAAAATAAGAGGAGAATGAACCACCTGCAGACCAGCCCTCATGGGATTGATCTCTTCATTGCAATGAGCTAACAAGCTTCCCACTTCTGATGACTCAGGAACAGAGAAGATTTAAGTCTGGCAATAAAATACCAAATGACTTCCCATCTCTAAAATGCTCTGTGCCAAGGGTTCAGTCTACTTTGGTGTTTTTTCAGAGCTCTGTGCATCTGTCATGTTCATGACTTTGTTAGAGGTACAGGTTCTCAGTATTTTTGATAAATGTTTAATGTAGGTGAAAGTATCTCACTAGAGAAAGCCCAGAAATCCAAAGCAGGTCATTGTTGCACTCGAGTGTTTCAAGCTCTGTCTCATCAGCTCTGTCACTCCTCTGTGCACTGAAAACTTCCTTAAATGAATGTTTTCTTCCTCTGAGCTGCCAGGGATCCTGCATGCTCCCAAGATGGCCAGTTTCATGGTGCTGAGCACCTTTCAGATTCTCTTCAACACAAGGAATCACTTTGCTTTTGTGGGATAGGGGCCCATGCTGCCAGCAGAGGTGGGGACAGGGATTCTAAAGGTGATGATTCTCTCTCTGGGATCAGAGAAAGTCCAGTCTTAACTTAAAAAATCACTGGGCAGACCAGACCAGAGAGAAAGGAAGTTAATGACTTGAAGAAAAGAGACTTTCAACCCTCTCCAGGGCAAATGAGGCAGATATTGCTCTAACCCCCAGATGTACCAATGTTCTGGCATAGCAAGCAGCATCCCTATGGAGCATCCTAATTTACTGTAGCCTTTTTCAAGGCAGCACCATCTATTTAATGCAACCTGGTCATCCTGGGAGGGGGAAAATATCATTAAAAAACAGATTTACTTCCTCTTATTATAAAGTGTTCCTCATGCCATTTAGCACAGTGTAAATGCTTCTGCTCCCCACCAGGCCCAGGAAATTGTTTACTTTATAAAATCCCTCATTTTTGCTTTCTCAGCTTCATTTGCACTCATATTCCATTTTCTTTAGAAAATTAAAGAAACCTTTCACATTCACACTGACTTCAGAGTGGGTGGATCCCAAACCATTGTGGGGTAACAGGGAATACTGTGTTAAGGAAATGTACTGAAGTGATCAGTCAGGAAGAACCTGGCTTGTCTCAAACCTCTAATCATGAAAATCAGATATTTATGCCAGAAGTGCCCTTTTATGTAGCAGGATTTGTTCCCAAGTGGCAATGTCAGAAATTCAGAGAAGCCAATTGCAGAGGAATTGAGATAATGACTCAGCAAGGAGAGAGAGGAAATGAAACAGTGATTTCAGAGATGTTGTTACCATTACACCATGTAATTAATAAATCAGTTAATTCACCCACCCAGATTGTTCAGGAGAGACAGAACATGAAATCCAGATGCCTTCCTTGGGCTTGAGCCCACCTTGGCATCTACAGCATCCATGGCAGAGCACCCAGCACGTACTTCCCAAGAAAGTGATGAAGATTCCCGTTGTTCCTCTGTTGTCCCCAGCGCTGGATGGAGCCACAGCTGGGTTGGGGTTGGGACTGTGCTGGTGGCAGCTGCACTGTTGCTTCTCCAGAAAGCAGGAGCTGCTCCAGCTGGGCTCCATCCAAGCGGCTGCCACCGGCTGAGCACACGCCGGCCGTGCTCCGCTGTGAAAATGCCTCGAGCTGAGGTTTGTTTAGCAAAGTCATTCCTCTTGCTCTGAGCTCTGTGCTGCACAGCGAGGGAGGAGACCTGAGCTTCCGCAGTTAGCTTGCTATCAAAGATTTCTGATTAGACTGCAGAGCAGCTACAGGACTTCCTTCTTGATTTTCCACCCCCATGTTCTGCATACGTGTTTTGAAGCCTTTTGCCACCTCCCAGCTGGAGGAACAAAGGAAGGAATCCCACACATGACTCTGTGCTGCAGAGCTGGCACCGGCCATGCACGGCCCCCGCACTTTGTTACTCATGTTAGAGAGAAGACATCAGAAATTATGCTTGATTGGGTCTTGCCAAATCACAGTTGGCCAGCTCAGGATGCTGTCATTGCCAGGAGTCTGGAAAGCCCAAAATTGGCAATACAGAGCAGACCATTTGGCAAACGGTGTGTCATTCTTGGAGCTTAGGTCTGTAATTATGTCCTGTGTCCTCTCGAGAGGAGATGCCAAAGTTCCAGCCTTAGCAGGTGGTTTGTAACCAAATGGAACAAAACAACAGAGAGCAGTGACTGCTAACAGCAAAAACATATATGTGGACCCTGATAAAATCCTAGAGTTCAGAGATGAGGACACTGGGGAGGGAATTATATGGAATCTGGATGAGGAAGCCCAGCAGGCTTGGTGGAAAGAATTATACCTTGAAAGGGAGGAAAGACATTTTATTCTAAACTGTGCATTTACAGAATGTGTTTGGTTAAAAATGAAAAATACAGCAGATTTAATAATAATGATTTGTTGCTATAAAAGGTCAACACAATGCATTAGAAGGGAAGGTGTGGAACAAACTACATTGGGAGATTTATTTTTTGGAGGCTTTACACTTTCAAAGCTGTTTTTTAGCCTAGAATGTCATGTCATCCGTGGAGAAAGCAATCAGGAGCACATGCATGGCTTTTCATCCTCTGCTGCTGACTTACCATGTCAATTTGTCAAGTGATTTATTGTCTGGTCCTTTTAGAGAATAATTTGTATCCATTCCCCAAAATGAAAAATGGTTCAGAATGTCTAGATTTCTGTTTTAGAATATCCTCAATTCTGGCTATTACAGCCTGATAGAGACATTGACTCCACACCAAATTCTGCTCCATAATGAAGAGTAAGGGAAATGTTTGGAATTAAGGTGTCTGGATACAAAAGGGAATTAATGACCAGCTGATGTCCCTGTCTCCTGGGTGCAGAGCACATTCTGCTGCTTTCCTGTGGGTGCGTTCTTTTCTTTTCACATTCAAGTCTTGTTGCTATTTTTAAATCAATCTCTCAGACTGATGGTCACTGTGATTTGCCTTCAGTCTCACATGAGAATTATTTGTAACACTCTGGTTTTTCTTCATATGTTTTACCCTGTGAATTAAGTTCTTTTTGGAGGACTAGAACTCTTCTATATCCCAAGCACTGAAATTATGCCTTAATCCATAAATTTGGTGGTGTGCAGTGCAAGCACAGCCCCATGTCTGAGCCTGGGACAGAGCCACATCTTGCACACAATTATACTTCAAGCTTGGGTGGCTGGAAGAAGGAATGAGCCCCACAGCTCAGACATGGGTATAAACCCCCTACATTCAAGTTCTGTTTCCCCAAATCCAGTGTGATCTCTGTTTTTTTTTTTGTTCTTTGGAAAACATTTCCCTCCTTCCCACTCAGAACACAGAAATGGCATTTAATGGGTAATTTGAGGGGTAGGTCAGGTGTGGGAGTAAGCAGGACTTGGTGGGAATTGCAGGAGATTGATCACTGCCTCACCCACTGAGCAGCACCAGCACGGCCCTGCTGGCTCCCCGGGGTGTTGGGGCAGTGCAGCAAGGTCAGACACCCACGGCTGCTGTCACTGACACAGCCTGGGAGAACATGGAAAGGGCTGTGGGAATTACATTAGATCAGGCAGAAAGTGACAGTGAGAGGAGAACCCCTGCCAAGCTTCAGAGCATAAATTGCCCAGGCTCCTGTGTGGAAGGCTGAAGGGTGTGAGGGACATTCAGCTTCTACTGAACACCCTGTTCCATTTTAAACCTCACACATGGCTGGTGGGTGGTTGTATCAGGAATGGTGTTCACTATCATCGTGTCTCTTCCATTAAGTGACTCACGGTTTTGCTCTTCTCTCTTAGATCTCCGACCTGATACGACAAAGCACAAAGGAGTCCCCGGTGTGGGAGTTCCTCAGCCTGGGTTACGCGCTCATGCTCTGCCCGTTTGTCGTTGTCCTGGGAGGGATGTTCTTCCTGGCCACAGCTCTCTTCTTCCTGAGTGACCGAGCCAAAGCTGAGCAACAGTGAGTAGCCTGGCCATTGCGAACGGGGAGGCACCACAGCCTGTTTGCTCTCTTGAACATTTTGCCTGTACTCTTGCCCTGGCCTTGGCCCTTCCAGGTAAAGGATGTTGGGTTGTGTGTTACGAACCTGGGCTCAGCAGAGTGCATGAGGCTGCACGAAGCACAGGGGCTTGGGTCGTGCTGGCTGGGCATCCTTTACACGCTTCTGCTCTGGTGGATCTCAGTTGTTGGCCACACAGAAAGGCCCCTTACACCCCTGCCTGAGCATGTCACAGCCCAGGCTGTCCATGGTGAGGGGCTGCTGGCTGCTGGAAGCGCTGGAGAGTGAGGTGAGGAGCAGGAGGTGCTTCCCAGAGCTTGGCGGTCAATGCTGCGCCCGCCCACCTCCATCTCCCCACCTCCAGCAGTGAAGAACATGAGGCAAGGAGGAAGCAAGCTGTGTGTGGGAACATGTGCACTCAAGGGTTGCTATGATAAAGAGTCTTTCCCAGTCCCTTCTTGCAGCTTTGTGAAAAAAAAAGCTACTGTTTTTCAGTAAAGAAACCGATTCGGATCATCTCACGGTTGGCAACTACAGTAATTCAGAAGACGCTTCCACATGACATACAAACTTCTGGGGTTAGTCTCTTTCTCATAATTGTTGAAAAATAAGAATTACTATGTGTAATGTCATGCTGAATATGTGGGTAGGTGACTAGTCTGGTGTTGACTGTAAGTTGCCTTTGCTTTTCCCCCACTGGATAATGGGAGCCTTGATTTACCTTAAGGAGAATGGCCCTGAAATATCACTCTAGGTACAGTACAGGTAGAAGGAAAATTTGGTGTTTGGAGTTGACTTAAGTTTGTGAACACTTTGGGTAATACTTTCTGGCTTACACTGTCTTATTAGAAGGATGAAAGAGATTTGGAAGCAGTGCCAGAGATGGTGCTGTGGCCCTGGAAGTGCAGTTCCACCTTTCTTTACTAGCATACGTAAACACCAAAGAAAGGAGAAGTTCCTCTATAAAGAGATGTTTAAACATCGTGGGAAAACAAGACCTCATGTCATAAGGATGGGAAGTCCTACAGAGTTGAACTTCAGTATGGCTTTGGGGATGTGATGTGTGTGCCTGGTTTGTTTTCTGCATTAGAGGGGTTGTAAATGGCAGGAAGGGAGGTTGGAGATTAAATGCTAGGAAGGCCTTCCTAAGATAAAAAATAGGTAAATCCTACAGCAGATTATTTGGGGAAGACATGAAAGCTGTTCTCAGCTCCAGTGGAGATCTCAAGAAGGTTTTTGTTCACTCAGAGACACCACAGGCTGGGCACCAGCTGGGTGACTCTGCTTGGCTGCCAGCACTGGTGTGTCTTACCCAGCTGTTTTGCCAAAGCCCCAGCTTTTGCAGCAGTGTTAATGTGGGAGGGAGATCACATCCACACCTCGAACTGCTCCTGTGCAAAAGGGATTATTCCTCTCTTGCTGTCTGCCCTCAGCAGCTTTGCTTGTACTCTATGTCCAGAGCAGCCAGCCTCCCAGACATTCTTAGAAAAAAAGCATTCAGGTGTCAAACCTGGGTTTGTTTCTCTTTCTCTTCTAGCATCATTTCCTTTCCTGACTCACATTTGTTTATGAATTTTGTATTAGTCAGTCACAGATATTTTGTGTTGCAAACTGGGGAGAACAATTGTCATAAATAATGGCTAGCAAAATGATTTCTCTCAAGTGACTCCTAGGAAGGGTCCTGTTTCTGAGGTGTGCCCACTCCTATGTTAAAATACCCTGACATCCTGCAGTGAGATTCCTGAAGTGCAGCTTCTCTCAAGTTACTGAGAAGTGGGAGTGAAGTAAGAGAGAAGTAAGGCTGGAGACTGTGGAGGGACCCATGTGCAGCAGGGTCTGTGCTGCCCCATCTGCCCCCTCCAGCAGCTTCAGTGGCTCCTCAGAATTTATGGGGCAGGATTTATTTGTTAGTATCTCCATGCTTTCCTGTGAGGGGAAAGGTAGCAGAGCATTTTGCTCTTAGCAGATAAAAACTCCATGCTGGAGCCCAGATCCACCATCCAGCTCCCACCTGTCAGGCCACCTGCACTTGGCATCACACACCTTTGGCAGAGGCTGTTTTCTGCCCAGCCAGTCCTCCCCTCCATCCTATCTATTACTTGCAGGGTACAGAGGAATTGCTATTTCAGGATTCCTTGTTTTCCCTGTGCAGTCAGTCCTGCTGCTCAGACAACGGGAGTTGGAAACGGGCTTTGCCAAAAGAAATCAATTAACCTGCGGGAATCACGAGCGCGGTGTCACACGGCAGAGATTAAAGGCATCCATCAGTGCCAGGGTCAGGGCACAGGGCAGCACCCACCCCTCCAGTGAGGAGCAGAGAAGTGGAACACTGCTCTCAGCCCGTGGAAACTGAGCTGTCCCTGCTTTATTCCCTGGGAAATGGAGTTTGGGGATTTATTGCTGGGATTTCTGTGTTTGTTTGTTTCTTTGTGTAACTGGCTCTGGGTGTTTGCTTAGAAATAATTTCTCCTTCCAGGCAGGACAGATAGCAGGATAGCAGCTCTTTCCTGTAAAGCTTCCTCCAGTTTCTACCACGCTTCCTTTCAAAAAAAGAGTTTCCAGGCTTTCACACTACTTTTATCATTGTGACAATTCCTGGCATATTTTGTACTTTTTTAACACAGGAATTCCCGTCAACAAGGCTGCTCACAAAACACTAATGAAAAAAAAATTCTTTCTGTAGCAATTTTTTTTTTTAAACACAATTCTTTTATTACCATTTTCATGCTGCTTCAGAAGTCTGACAGCTTAAAGAGGCTTTTAGAAAATGTACTACTAGCAGAGAACAGGATAGAGTACATCACTCTGTGCTAATAATCCGATCATTTTGGGGACTAGTTCTGTAACACAAATTTAATCTCACCGTTCCAAAGTGATAAGAGAGAGAAAACAGTTAAGAATGGGTTCTGTAAGAGGTTTTAGGCACTAGTAATGATAAATACTTCAATTGTTTCTTAAACCACTCAACTACAATTCCTTCTGTGATATCAGTTGACTATGTTGTTGTTTCTTTCCTGCTCTGCACCTCTGCAGAGGAGGGTTAAAGCATTGTATTTTATTTCCAAACATCAGCACTCTGGACTGTAATTCTCTTAACTGCTTGAGGAATATTGGTGAGACCCAAGCTGGATTTTAGACTCTCTGGAAGACAATACAGTCTTGCCATGGCAGAGCCCTCTGAAATGGATCAGAAATCTGATAATTGCACTTTTACCCTCAAGTTCCATCACAGCCCTGCCAAAGAGCCATGTCCAAGGCTGGGAGCAGTCCAGGTTCTCCACTCAATGGGAGTGAAACTCAGCACTGCTGAGAGTTGTGTCTGTGGCTTGTGTTCATCCCCTGCCTCACTCACAGTGTGGAGAACTGGGACAAACAAAGCTTCACCCTGGAGGGCTGCAGAGGAAAAGCCTACATTTGGTACTTGCTAGAAGCTCCATCAATAATTAGAAAAAATGTGGGGTTTTTTATCATGAAAAGGGATTCAAAAAAGTCCTTTTCCTTTGAGTACCAGGGATATAAATCACCATAATTATTGTGTGTCAGGATCCTTTCCTGGGCAGTGAGTGCAGTGATCCTGCAGCCCTGTCCCCAGCCGTGGCCACTCCCAGCAGCTGCTGAGGGAAAACCAAATTCACCTGGGTTCTTCCTGAAAAATCACCCTGTGCAGGTATGGGATACTCTACTCCTCAAAGGATTTTGTTGTTTTAACTTTTTTTTTTTTTACTTTATCCCTGGAAACATTACACTTTCTGTTTTTTTCCAGAGGTATGGAAGGATGCTTAGGAAGGGGGTCCAAGTTTTATAATGGCTCAGTCCCTCTCTGCATGAAAGAGGCTGGATATTTTCACCAAGGATACTGCAGTGTGGATCCCTGGGGCAGCCAGAGCAGGAATAAACAGCTGCACTGATGCAACTGTTCAGAACAAAAGAATTTAAGTCTTTAACCAGTGACCACTCAGCACTTGAGAGACTGCAAGCCTGAATCCTTCACCCCTTTGTTTGCATAATAAGAATCAGGTTATTTAAACAACTGAAGCAGGTATTTCTTTTCTCCTAAAATGAAAATTAAACATTTAATAAGAAAAAAAAAAATTTACTTTTAACACCTTTGATCAGATGTGGAAGGTCTTGCTAAGCAGAAGTGCTCATTTTAAAAGTGGTGTGTACAAACACTAGAAAACAAATACTCTTTACAGAGGAGATAGCAAAATCCACAAAAAGAACCATCCCTAGTCCAGACACTTCTGCTGTCTTAAACATGGCACATCTTCAGATTGCATTACAGGAAAAATGAGAATAATCCATTTTCAGGCTCTTTCTTCTGCCTCATATCAGGCTTATTTTTAGCCTTTTGCAGAACTGGATATAAAATTATCTCCCAGTTCTCCTATTGCAGCAATTTGAAAGTGTCTGACCTTATTTTTGCTTTGCAGATTCTATTATGTGGGGCAGGGGAAGGACTCACAGAGTTGTCAACCCTCCCTTTCTCTCATTTTTCTGTGGCAGCTGTTGGACACAGAAAGGACCCACCAGGTGACCTGATGTTTCCAGCAAAGCACAGAGTCCCTCCCATTAACAATTTCTCAGGTATTAATTAGAGTGGCAGCTGATTGATGCTGAGTCTGCTCCATCCTGGTAGTTTGCATTGCCAAAAAGAACATTCCTTCTCTGAAATATCTGGATCTGTATCACAGAGGGGTTTAAGAGGCTGGACACTTATTTTAGAGAGATGTGTCAGTGCTGCATTGAGGCAGAGTTTGGATTTCAGGAGCTGCAAGTGGATTTTAACTCTCAAAAAGGGATATTTGAGAACAGCTTGCTCACTGCTGATACTCAGCAGCTTATGGGGAGGAATATCATTGCTTCATTTGTTTTGACTTTACAAAAGAACAATAATTAAACATTTCCTACAGTGGTAGAAACTCACAATGCTTTTTTAGCCCAGATAAGATATCCTTGGCCTTTGAAGCCACATGAATTTACAGCAAAAAGCCTGGATTAAGGTGCAGAGGATCTGTGGTGATAGAAGGAGAGAGGCAAGGAGTGAGTTTTGAGTATCTGAGAGAGGCATGATAAGAACTCACAGACTGCAGATGGAACAAGATTAGAGTATTAGATGGTTTATGTGGAATCCATGTTAAGAATATGAAGGGGAAAGGTGGTGAAAATATAAATAGTTCTATTATTGGTTGAAAAACCTCCTTGTAGAGCTGTTGGTTTTCTCACCTGTTTACTGGCAATGTAACTCCACAAACAGTTAGCAAAACCAAGAATGCAACAACTTGGGACTTGAATTTTAAATGCTGGTTTGCTGCTGCAGTTGGGAGCAGCTGGTGTCGTGCAGATGGAGAACAGCCTCATACAGAGCAATTGCTGATTTGTTGTGTCACTTCAGTCAGCCTGTGGATGTCCTGCAGGTCGGGCAGGGAGGTGCAGAGGTCAGTGTGGCTGTTCTCAGCAGTTTGAGCTCAGCTGTGGTCCTTCCATGGTGTTTGAAACACTCTGTCAGAGGTAAGTGCTGGCAGCAGGAGCTGCAGCCCAGGCAGGGCAGGGACAGCCAGTGCTGGCACAGCTCTGGGAACCCCCAAAGGCTTCTCCAAAACCACCCACTCCCCACCAGACTGACCTTCCCAGGGTCATCCCCTGTGCCACAGAGAAAGGAAAACAACATTCCTACACTATTCCCAGCTGCTTGGTGCTATCCCACAGCAAGGATGGAACTTCTCCACGTGCCTTATGCTATTGGGAAGCCAAAGCTCACGTTTCCAAGAGCTCCAGATCAAGTCCCACTGCTGTCTTGGCTACTGGCTCTCTGCTGTGAGCCCCAAGAAGTCAGATGTTGTCCCTGAAATGCTCACCAGCTGTAAAAGAGGATTGAAGGCAATTTCCCACACTGTACAAGGGGCACTGAAATCGTGGACTCAGCATGTCAATTGGCACTGGCATTGCAAAAGAGAATTCCTGGTGTAGAGGGACTTTGCCATGCAGGAGGAGATTTTAAATTCTCACTGAGACAGATTCTTTGCTAAGGCTGCCCTGGCACAAAGACAAAATCTGATGGGATCCCACGCAGGTGACTGGAGCACTGAGCAGAAGGCAGCAGCCTTCCAAGCAAGAAACAATCTCTGACACAAGGAAATGGAAGAAATAATGAAAAATTCAGCCCTGCTGTTTCCTGATGTCAGAGCATTTTGCAAAGGTATTGGCTTTTATGAGCAGCAATGACTTGTCCTTGTGCAGCAATCTGCAAGGCAGATACTGGGACTGTCCCACAGTGTGTTAGAGCAATTTATTTGTCCTTGGGTCCTTGACCTGGGCCAGGCTTTAACCCCAGCCAGGCTTTAACCCCACAGCCACTCACTCCCTGCCCCAGCAGCGCACTGGGGAGAATTGGAGGGGTGAGAGCTGAAACACTTGTGGGTTGAGTACAGACAGTTTAATAGGAAAAGCAAAAGCTGCACCTCAAACAAAGCAAAACAAAGCAAGGAATTCCTTCCCCACTTCCCACAGCAGGTGGGTGTTCAGCCCAGGAGAGCAGGTAATTCATTCTTATCTGCTTTTTATGTCATGGTTTCTCCCCCTTGCCATTCAATCATTCAGTCAAAAGTGAGGCACTCCACTGCCTCTTTTCTCCATTATTTCAGTGCACAGGAGTGTATGTTTTTACACACATAAAAATCCCTCCACCTCAATACTGAGCCCATCAATATCTGGCAGAATTTTACTTACAGAGACAGGCTCAGGCACCAGGTTTTGAGACCTGCATCTTCATAGATTTGAGGGATCCATGTCAGAGTACCCCCAAAGGCTGGTGGACCCTGGAGTCCATTTCCATCCAGGTCCTTGGGACCCTGACTGGTGCTGTTAACTGCTCATCTTTACATCTGTTCTGATGCAGCTGCCTGGGAAAATAGCAGGAAAAGTTATTGATTTTTCCTTTATGCCACTTTTCTCCTCAGCAGAGATATGTGGAAAAGGAAAAAGTGAAGCTGACCCATGTTTCTGCCTCTGGAGACAGATCAGCACCTGGATTAAATGAACAGATGGAAAATACAGTCTGTGCAGCTTTAAGGGTCTGAACCAAATAGAAGAGAAAATATATTTGCTGTACATGATTATCATATTTTGTTTGCTAAACCCACTGACAATCAGGAGGAAAAGGGGATTTGAGCCAATTAATTTCTTCAGTGCAGCTGGAGGAGCCCCTGTTCCCAGCAGAGAGCTCCACACTGACTGAGCAATCCAGAGGGAAGGGATTGCCCTGGCACAGGGCACAGGGTGTGCACAGCCAGCTCCTGTGTGAGCTGGGCATGGAGAGCTGCAGGATGGAGATGTGAGCTGGGCATGGAGAGCTGCAGGATGGAGATGTTAGCTGGGCATGGAGAGCTGCAGGATGGAGATGTGAGCTGGGCATGGAGAGCTGCAGGGTGGAGATGTGAGCTGGGCATGGAGAGCTGCAGGGTGGAGATGTGAGCAGAGCATGGAGAGCTGCAGGATGGAGATGTGAGCCTGGCATGGAGAGCTGCAGGGTGGAGATGTGAGCTGGGAATGGAGAGCTGCAGGATGGAGATGTGAGCTGGGCATGGAGAGCTGCAGGATGGAGATGTGAGCCTGGCATGGAGAGCTGCAGGGTGGAGATGTGAGCTGGGCATGGAGAGCTGCAGGGTGGAGATGTGAGCCTGGCATGGAGAGCTGCGGGATGGAGATGTGAGCTGGGCATGGAGAGCTGCGGGATGGAGATGTGAGCCTGGGCATGGAGAGCTGCAGGGTGGAGATGTGAGCAGAGCATGGAGAGCTGCAGGATGGAGATGTGAGCCTGGCATGGAGAGCTGCAGGATGGAGATGTGAGCTGGGCATGGAGAGCTGCAGGGTGGAGATGTGAGCTGGAGATGGAGAGCTGCAGGGTGGAGATGTGAGCAGAGCATGGAGAGCTGCAGGTGCACAAAGCCCCAGGCCCCCTCCCTGGCTGGCAATGAGAGCGTGAGCAGGCAGCAGCCACAGTGAGCACTATTCCTGCTCCCAAGCAAACTCCTCCTGTGCCAGATTATTGGCTGAATTTTATTAGAGTCCTCTTTTCCTTCAGCAAACTGACCTCAGCTCCATCAACAGCCCATTCCTGCAGGCTGGATAACCTGTCAGATGCATCAGGAAGCTCAGTGCTTGGCTATTTTTAACTGTGCTATCCTAGCCTTGTGCCACTCACTGGCAGCTCTCTAGGCTGATGTATCACTGTTGCTCTCCTTCCCTTTCAGTCACTGTTTCCAGCTGCAGCCTCCTTGGAGTCTGAAGTTCTGCAGGAATTCATGTTGTCAGCCACGTCTTGTCCCAGAATTACTGACTTCACCATCAAAACAGCTTGAGGTCAGTCAGAGCAGGAGCTGCTCCCTGGGAGCAATCCTCGATTCCACTGTTCTTACTGAAGGTAACAGGTTGTAGTGAGGGCTGATGTTCTGCAGCCTCTTTTAGGGAGGCTGTGGCAGCTTGTTCAGCATGCCAGAAGTGCTGTGGAGCAGGAAACCAGAGCCATCCCCTTCCAAGTGAAAATGGGAGTTATGCTCAGTTACTGCAAGGCAGCAATGGCTAACCCAGTTACCTGCTGCAGTGTTGATGAAAAACTGCAGTGGGACACCAGTGCTCCTCACAGCTGCAGTAAGAAGGGGGATCTGGCTTCTCCCCTTGCTGGCCCAGGGTGGAGCAGAAGGTTCTTGCACTGGATGTAGGCAGCAGGAATTGTTTCAAATCCCTGGCACTGCCCAGCAGTGCTGGCTGCACTACAACCTGTAATCTCCATTAGCTGCTGCCTTGGGGACCAGCAAGGCTGGAAGGGACAGAGCATTTGGAGAATAATCCTGCCTAGCTCCTGAAATAGAGCATAGCTGACCTGTAAAAGATCCTGGCCAGTCATCTGTTATCTTAAATTGGCTGTCTTGTCCTCGTGCAGGTCTCTAACCGGCCGAGGTGCAGTGAAATTAGATCCATTTTACATAGCATAAATATTTAACAGCTCTAGAGCATGTAGTTTAATATTAAACAGACAGTCTTATAAATACTTCAGAATTATAGATGCTGTCACAGTACATGGAAATGACTTGATAGGATCTAGGAGAAATATTTAGGTTTGACAGGAGAGGAAGTGATGGAGTTAGAAAGAATCAGCCACATTTTTAGCTGCTAGAGGAGTCCATTAAAAAAACCAAAAAAGTTGTACAGCTTTTGTTATTAAAAGGCAATTTGAGTGAGTTTCCTCCTCCTCCTCCAGAAATAACAGACAGGTTCCCACCCTACTCTCTTCAAGGAATGAAAACATTCACAATCTTAAAAAAACACTGCAGAGAAAACAGGAGCCAATGTTCAGTGATCCATTCAGTGTGGGATTATTGTTATCAGAAAGGCAAGTGGTACTTAATGAGGGATTCAGATGCTCTTGAGCCTTGTTATTTTAAGCCCATGTATTACATTTTGTCACATAAGAGAGTTTGAAATGTATTTTTTTAGGTTTGCTTTAAAAAAATAAACAATTTATTTGTATAAGCTGAGCCCCAGTGCCACTGGTTGTGGCAGTGACCACTGTCTGCAGCACGAGGCTTCAGAGGGGCTGAGGAGGCACTGTCCCAAATTTGGGGACTCTTTCAGTTCTCTCTCCTGCCCACCAGCTTCCTGTGTGATCCCTGAAAGTCATTTATCTCCCCAGCAGGTTCACAAGTCATGTGTAGTCTAATTTCCCATCAAATCTTCAAAAAGCATTTCAGGATTAGCCCTCCAGGCCTCTGTTCCCATCTGTGAAACAGAGATAAAGCAGAACTTGAGAGAAATGTGTTAAAATAAAAGGGTGGTACATTTTATCCCCATACAGGTATAGGATAGGAGGGAAAGGAAGAAGCAGGAAAGGTGTGTCTGTTTCTGGTTGTGTCAGCAATGCAGGTGGGTTCTAAAGTCATGGCAAAATGAACTTTTGCTGTATAGATTCTGTATCCTCTAAGAAGGTGGAATGACGTGGCAAGGCATAGGACTTTGAAACGTCATGGTTCACTCAAACCTCTGGAGTTTAAGTGTTCTGGGATAGTTTTGTGACATTCCATAGCTTGTGTCCTACTTTGAGGTTGGCTGTAGCATTCCCAGGTAATTTTCTCTGATGTATTCTGCACGATTCCAATGTTCACTATAATGTGATTTCCAGTGCAGTGGAGTTACCAACAATAGGACTTGTACAAAGAAACTTGGGTCATCTCTTCCATCAGAAATATTTCAGTTTATAGCCTGGAAAGGCAGAGAATGCAGAGGCGTCTGTGTACCTTGGAGATGTGTGGGGTTGGTGTGGAATGAAGAGCTGCGTGCTGAGCTGGACCAATTCCCGCTGCAGTCCCGGGCGCGGCCGGCAGGGGCGCCGCGGGTTCCCCGCTGTGCCGCGAGCTCGGGGCGGGACGGGGCGGGCGCTGCCCTCACCAACCCGGGGCCGGCCGGGCCCGGTGCCCCGGCGGGAGCCTCGGGAGCAGCGGCAGGAACGAGCGGACACCGCCGGGCTCGGCAGGCAGGGCTTGCGGGCTCCAGCGGAGCGAAAAGCCGCAGCGGTAGCAGAGGCGCGGCGGGGCTGGGCGGCAGCGGCCCGGCTCCGAGCAGGGCCGGGAGAGGCTCCCTGCGAGGGGAAAGGGGCTCGGGGATCCCGGGGTTTCCCCCCAGGCACCCCGGCAGATGGTGAAAGTCCCTTTTTTAGTGAGGCGGGTGTTGCTCAGGTCCCAGCGGAGCTGCTCTCACGGCTGAGGCCGGAGCCAGAAGCCGCCGTGTGGGGAACTCTGCCCGCAGCGAGCGCAGCCTGTCCCCCTGCGAATGCCGAGAGAACCAGAGCCGGCAGCTGCCCTCATCCCCATTTTTTCCCCCCCAGCCCAGGTATTTCTGCTATTTTATAATTCAGGTATTTTATAAGGGTATTTCTGCCCTTCCCAGAGAAACCCCAGGTATAAAGAGCAGCCAGCTGGGCCCTCCCCTGAGCTGTGGCCGCTTTTGTCTCTCCTAAGTGCCCGGTCGTTATTGTCTCGTAGCAACACATACAGGAGAAAACTATTTTAGAGAAAGAACCAAAAAGAAAACTCCTAAACCCCAATTCCGGCACAGTAGGCAGAGACTCCCCCTTTGTGACTCGGATTTATTTCTGCTGCTGCTGCCGCAGTACAGCCCGGGGTGAAGGCAGCAGGTCTGTGGCTGTGCGAGGTTCCCAGTGCTGGGTGAATCCAGGTGTTTGCACTGAGGTCAGCGAGAGCTGAGCTGGAAAACAAGTTCCAAAGGTCTCGGGGTCCGAGGATGGCACCTCTGGCAGTTCACACGGGGTCCTGCTGTGTGTCACTGTCAAAGGACAGGAGCTGCTGCTGAGGAAGGGTGAATTTTCCAGGGCATGTACTGCAAGGACAAGCAGCAGGTGCAAGGGATGGATCTCGTAGGGCTATTGCTGCTGTCCCTGGTCCCACAGAGCAGACAGGAGCTATCCCCTGGCTGCCCTCATCCCAGGAGTGGCAGGACAGCTCCTGTGACACAGCAGTCCCTGCCAGAAGTTGCCCATCACCCAGGAGCAGGTGCCTGGAACAACAGCAGGTCTTCAGGAGGTGCAAACAGCAAGACAACTCACTTTTTCTTAATTTATTTTTTATCAGTGATGACTGTTTACATTTGTGCTGTCAGGCTGAAGGACACCAACAGCCACTGTACAATCTTGTACTGGCTTAGGGAAATAGCAGCTATCTGGATGCCTTTGGGACCTTCCCAAATCCTTGTCAATTAGTGCCAGCAATGTTATTTGGCATGTTCCAGCCATTGTCAGCATTGCTGTCAGGCACCGCTGTGTGACAGGGTTTCAGCTTTATACCATTGTGCAGGACAGTTATTAATGTCTCACTTCTTCAGGCACTGTTAAGTAACCAAAACCTGGATTTACCAAGCTTGTGTGCTTTTAGGAATCCATTTCTTTGCTAATTGCAGCTCTCACACAACACTCTTGTTTTCTCTTCACCAGGGTGAATCAGCTTGTGATGCCACCAGCCTCTGTCAAAGTCTGAGACGGTGAGTGACCCAAACCAGCAGTAGGTTTTGAGCTACAGCTCTGCTCCAAACCAGCCCATTTCTTTCCTTTTGAATTGCAGAGAAGTTTCCTTAGCCAGCTCTGGTTTGCACCTTTGCTGCCCTCAAACCAAGAACAGGGAAACCAGGGGTCAACTCAAGTGTCCTTTGTGGTATTGAGTTGCTTCCAGAAGCTGGTGCTCACTTCTCTGAGCAGAAAAGCCTGTGTTACCTGTGTCCCCTTGACCACCAGCAGTGTGACTGTCCCAGGCCAGAACTTAAAACGTTTTGGTGTTCACAGAACCTCCTGCTGCCCTGCTCTGGGTAAAACATGGGCTGCTACCAAACCACCATTTCTGGCATAGTCCAAATTTTCTGCAGAAAATGTTTCCTGACCCTGCCTGTTGTAGCTGGACTGTCCCCTCTGCAAGCCTCGATCCAGGGCATCCCCTTCCTGCTGCCCACCCTGTCCCTTGTGTTCATGCTGCCCTTATCACTCCCCCACAGCCACAGCGCTGCTGCTTGGAGCTGCCACAAGTGATAAACATTCTCAGCATTTTACTGGAGCCAAAATTAATTAAAGCAAGTTTTTGAAGAGGAGATTTCTTTCCCATAAATTAAAATGCATTGAAAGACTAATCAGAAAATCAGAACTCAATAAGACACTTCAGAATGGCCTTTTGAGGGAAAAGATTTAATACAATCTCTAGCACAGCAGATGTGTTATTTCCACAGAGGAGAGTGGATTTGGGCATAGGGGCTGCCTGGAGTTTGCAGGCTCTGGGCTGGATGTGTATTCACACAGTATTATTAAACAGTAACTTTTAGATAAAGTTGGAGGGGTTTTTTTAGAAAGAGCCATCAACAAATCTGGGAGGAAATACTTGGTGCTGTTGCTGAACCTTGCCTGACAAACCAGTGACTTACCTGTGTCCTGGGCACACCAGGGTTTTTCACTGCACTTGCTCTTTTTTGGTCCAGTTTTATACAGGTTGAAAGAAACCAGGGCACCATCATAGGGAAATTTTTCTGTAATGCAGCAGCCACTAATTTTTAAGGTTGGGACAATTTCCTGCATAACATGGAGCACAGACCCTCTGACAGGAAATCCTGCAGTGGGAACTGGTTATCCTTGCTCCATTATCTAGGAAAGCAGCTGGCTGCTAACAGAGGCCACCACAGTGGTACCTCAGCAGTGAGGAGAGGTGCTGACACACTCCTTAAAGCCAGCATGGACCAGCAGCAGTGCCTTGTCAGCAGCACATTGAGCTGGGCTGTGCTGGGCTGACAGCTGAGCTGGGCTCTCCAGGACAGCCCTTTCTAAAATGACAAGTTAAGGCACAAGGCTGCCCCTCTTTAGTAAACTGAGGGGGTCAGAGATGGAGCCTGTAGTGTGCTGAGCTGCTTCAGCCCACAGCAGGAGCAGTTGTGCCTACACACCTGCCCCAAGTCCTACAGGGGAGCTACACCTGCCATCACCTCCTGGAGCAGACAGGGCCTGGATCACAGTGCTTTTGTTTCCATCCCAAATGGCTTCAGCACAGCCCCAAGTGCTGCCTCCACCATGGGCAGGCTTTGCCCAGGGAGCACCATCACCAATCCATACCTGGAACCTCCCCAGTAACTGCCTTCTCTTCCCTGTTTGCAGCTGCCAGTGAAGGCGAGGACACTCCTGCTCCCAGCGTGCCAATCTCAGTCTCGAAGCCCTTCTGGACTGGGTATCAGTGGATCCTTCAGCTCCACATCCCAGAGGGGTTCTCCAGCACCACATCCATCCCACAGCTCCTGCCTGCGGGGTCAGGCACCCGGAGATGAGCAGGGCAGCCAGGAACAGGCAACTTCTGGAACGTGAGGACACTCACAGGGTCCCCTGAGCCTGGAAACCAACTGTCCCCTGGACCCAGAAAATGCTGCCCAAGTGAGCAACTGTAGATTGTGTACATGGTTTTAGTTGTAGCCAATGAAGTCCACATTGTTTGTAGGGCAGCTGGTGTCCTATGGAATGCTGCTGCTCTGCCAGCACTCCCACTCCCACAGACTGCACTAGTTGAGGACCTGTTCTGTACATCACCTTTTCTTTGACACTGAAGGCTTGATTCAGATTATTATTTTTTATTTAAATATGTTATAAGATGTTTTATCTCTGCTGAAGACATTAGATGAGATATATATATATATATATATATATACACTTAGATGAACAGTTTTTATTTAAACATTTGAAATCTGGAGCTGCCTGTGCAACCATAGCAGACAATAACGTCCACAGCTCTCCTCCTCTCAGTGCCCTGGTGCCAGGGCCTGCAGGGGCACCACAGGAAAACTTCCAGTGGGTGACTTGTCACTGAGACTGAGCAATGGGACAGAGGAGAGAGTTTCACTGCACTGGGTGTGCTGCTGGTTGCCACAGAAATGCCCAGAAGAACGTTGGACAGAAATCCCTACGGGCTCTAGAGTTTTCCATATGCTAAATTGAACCTTCCTAGGAGGTTCACAGGCTTTTAAAATACCAAAATCCACCTGGCTGGATGGCTGTACCTTGGGCCTGGGAGTGCAATACTGCTGTGCCAGTGACCTCGTGCTTTGTTTACATGATACCATATCACTGGGATGTCAATGCTAATTCTCCCTGTCAGTGTTCCAAAGCAGGGGGCTGAAACTCTGCTTGGGCTCCTGCACAGCCGAGCCTGAGCTGTCCCAGAGCACTGTCACTGGGGTGTCACTTGTACCTTTAGGTGCACTTGAGAGCTTTCAGACAAGGCCAGTGCCTCGACTGGGTTGGACTCAAATGCAGAAGCATTTCATGGTGCCATTCCACTGGAGTCTGGTTTCCTGTACTTGGCCTCCACAAGCCAAATTCACGCTGTGTCAGCTGGATGGGGGAGGAAGGGGAGCACAGGGCCCGAGGAGGGCCAGGCTCCCACATGAAGGGCACTGCCTCACCATTCCCTCTCTTCTGAGCCCTCTCTCACAGTTCAGATCCCCCCTCCAGTTCAGCACAACTCGAGCAGGTGAAAGCACCTCATTCTTGTGCTCATGGCTCACAAGTGACTGCACTTGGGGTCCAGGGAGGGCTAAATCAGCTCAGGAAATGTGAGACCAGGACGAGATGTGAGTTAAGGCTGGGAGCTGCTGTCCTGGTTGTGCCATAAGATTACTCAGGCACAGGAAGCTCCTGTTAGTAAATCTGGGTTTATCTCCCATTCCCTGCCAGGATGTGCTGGGACCTACAGGACAGCATTGCAGCAGAGATGGCTCAAATTCCAAGTGCTCACCCCATAGCCAGGCTGGGGTTCCTCTAATCCCATAAACCTTTCCTCCTTCCCAGACCTCACAGGACTCCTCTGCAAGGGTTCTGTCACCTGAAATTCCTTAACAATAGCTCTAAGACTTGGCTAAAGACCCAGAGCCAGAAGTGTTCCTCTAATGCCTGAGCAAGCAGGTGCTAGAAATAACAAAGCAAAGCAAATCCCAACAATGCTTCACTTCCTACCTCGTGCCACTATTTACACTTGGAGGGGAAACACAGCCACTGTAGTCTGGGAGCCAAACACTTGGCTTTAAAGGCACATGAATTTCTGATTCCCATTAAGAAATTCCTTTTTAAGCTGTTTAAAAAGAAACAAAAAGCAACCCAACAATCAGTCATTTCATCTCAGAGACCAAAGAAGATTAACCACATTTCCCAAATTGCTTTTCTGATAGGCTCTCTGTTGTAGCATTTGCTGTCAGCAAAATGGAACATTTCTGCAAGGTTCAGAGATTAGGAATTCTCCTTAAACTTAATTCTCAGGAGTCAACAATGAAAAGGGAACTGTTCTGTAATGTCACTGGCAGTCCCTGTTTGTGACAGGCTCCAGTCCCTGTCAGAGCTCAGTGCTGGTTTTATCCTTTGTGCACATGAAGGAAATGCTGTGGATTCTGTTCAAACAAGGGCAGAGGGAAGGGAGCAAACCAGGGAGTAGGAAATGAGTCCTGCCTTCACCAAGGGATCCCTGAATCTCTGCTCCCACATGTTCCAGGCCAAGAGAGACAGGCTCAGGCTTCTTCCAGATCCTTGCTGCATTCACCAAGGTCTGTGCAAGTGTCCAGAGGCACCAGGGAGGCTCCAGCTGCCCCTCAGTTAATTACCAGGGTTTTCTTCCACTCCATAAAGGGGATTTGTTAAAGCATTAACTCCCCCCAGCTGACCCTGCACTGGCAGTGAGGTGGTTTGTACACAGTGTGGGAAACTGAGGCAATGGGACCTGCCCCAAGAGGCAAGAGAATGACCCCAAAGGCATCAAGCTGCCAACCCAAGGGGCTCCTGCTGCCACCGCTCCCAGAGCGGGCCTGGGTGGCCTCAGGAGCCTCTCCCCCTACAGTCAGGGTGACAAAACCCCATAAATGTCTGGCTGTGCTCTGGGAAGCAGAGTTCTTCCAAGCTCCACCCCAAATGCTTCTTTTCTTCTCCATTTGCTTTATTGTCTGGTAAACCAGCACTTACAATCACTTTTACCACGTGATGTACGGGAGTATTAGTATATTTTCTTGTTATACAAGGGAGGAGTATAAAATAGTTTTCTGATTTCTTTCAGAAGCAAATGACTATTTTATTTTTTAAGAGCAATTGATTGTGAATCTCAGAGTATAAAAAAAAGATAAGCCAAATATATACCTTTATGTAAATTAAGAAATAAAAGTATTTAAAAGGTTCCTCCTGGCTCCTTTTCTTGTGTCACCTCCTGGCTGTGCACTCCTGGTCCCTGGGATAAGGATGCTCCAAGCTCCAGCAGCCAAGAACTTACCTGGACATCAGCCTGCCTGGAGTTTATTGAGAAATAACACCAGGGGCAGGGAAGGTGGTGGATTACAGCCTCCTTTTCCCTCTGAGCTGGATCCAGCCAGGATCAGAGCTGAGGGAAAGGAGTCAATCTGGGCTCCAGCCCCATTCAGGCCCCTCACAGCACAACTAAAGGACCTGGCTGATGGACTGATGAAAATGGGTAGTGTGGGAGTCATGGGTCAGGTGCTCAGGAAGATGGACAGGAAGCCAAGAAATTAATTCCCAAGTGGTCCCACCATGGGCATCAAGGCTCTTGTCAGAAACAGCAGCTGGCACAGCTTTGGCCTCGTGCTTTGCCCTTCCCAAAAGGAGTGAGAAGCTGATCCACACGAAGCCTTCACTGCAGTGACCCTGGCAGGTGTCCCAGAGCAGCTCAGCCGGGCTCTGGGTGCCACAGCTGCGCTCTCGGCAGGCGGGTGAAGATCCCCTCCCCAAACTGCCTGGAGGGATCCCTCATGCAGCTCACTCCTGCTCCCCACCCACCACAGCTGCCTGCTGTGTTCCAACAGCAGAGGCACAAAACCCCAGGATGTCCTACTTACAGGCCCAGAAAGGAACAAATCATCACTGAGCCACTTCAGATCTGAAGTCCCTTGTCCCCTTCAGAGTCCCCACGGATCATTAAACCAGGACAGCCGTGACCTGCTGGCCTCTGTGTGCTGCATTTGCATAATACATGAAAAGTCACCACTCGGGACAGCTGGAGGGGCTTAGCTGGGATTGAGGTTTTAACGAGGCAATGAAGCAGCTTTCAGCAGTAAATGGCAGAGGCAGGGCAGCATCCCCAGTGGCAGCAGGCCCATTTGGAGCAGAGGTGCCTTTTTCCCCTGGAGACAGGATTGGCAATAATTGCCAATACCTTCTGCCTGGGAATAGAGATTTGCAGATCTTCTTCAGGCTGCAACAGCAGCTATTCCAGTCAGCAGCCTACAGCCACCTCCAGATGGGGAAGTGCTTCGGGAGAAATGGGCCAGCAGGGTGAATTGCTCATGGAGCACCACAGAGAGCAGGAACCAACCACCTCCTGAAGGTCTGATCTGCAATGTCCTCATCCTGTCCAGGTACCTCTGCAAACCCTTCAGGGGTTGGAATCCAACAGTCATCAAGGGTGGGCACAAGGAGAGCTGCCCTTCACCTCCTGCCAAGTCTGTGCCAGTGACTTGGAGAGTCCTGAGTCTGCCAGCTCCTCCTCTGGGATGCACGAGGGCATCATCGGCTCCAGGGCAACGCCACAGTGCCCCTCAGCCCTGGAGCCAGCAAGTGAATGCAGGCACAGGAAGGATTCTCTGCTGAACTGTGGGCACAGGAACTCTGGCCATCACCTGCTGCTCTCAGCAGCCAGCACACACCTTGGACGTGCAGCTCAGCCTGTGGGATCAGTGCTGGGACAGGGAAAGTGGAAGCTGTGGGGCTGCAGTGGGATGTGTCTGTGCTGCTGACAGCTGCTGTCTCCCAGGAGCTCTGTGCCATTTGAGCAGAGAATCATTGCAGAGGCAGATAAAATAGCCACGGGCAAACACAGCCCTTTGCAGCTCTTCTCTCACCCCCTCCAAAAGCAGTATGACATTTCCAGTGCCCTTAGCTCTGCCTGGTGGTACAGACCCACCTGCAGGATGAGAGCTGAAGTCACAACAGGCACAGCCCTGCTCCCAGCCCTTCCCTCTGCCAGGAGCCAGCACCAAACTCCTCTGCAGCAGGGAGGAGAGCAATGAAGCCTTCAGAGAATCACAAAGGTTGGAAAAGACCTTCAAGATCATCAGGTCCAAGCATTAATCCAGCACTGCTCCCTCAGATGCTGGAGGAGTCAGGGCCAGGCACCAAGACCCATGTTCTGGCATCCAGGAAAGGGGTGCCCTGCAGGTGAGGAGGAGTAGGGGAGGTTTTAGTGGCAACTACAGCGTGAGGAGCATTTCAGACACTTGGAGCCTCAGCTCTCAACAAGAACCAGGTACCCAGTGCATGGGAGAACTTGATCCTGGCACTCTCCAGAGGGATGATGGCATTCCAGCATTGAGGAGCCTGAGGATAAATAAGCAGATGCAATTCCAGGCAGTCACCTTCCCAGTTTGCTGCAGGCCTGCTGTTCCAGGTGCCTTGCATGGCTGCACACAAGCTGCTGGCCTGGCAGAGTGGCCAATCAATCAACCATTTCAATTGTTTCACTGATTTATTGATGTCCCTGCACTACCACAGGGGCCGTGACCCCTCCTGCAGCAAGAAGAACCAGATCATGGTAGTTACAGACAATACCAGAGTGGTCAAACTGGAAACAGCTGACCCCAGGGTTTGCCTGTGCAAGCCCATTTAACCCCAGGCATTTTGGAGGCTGCATCCCCACACTGGAAAAGCTGTGAGCACTGCTGGGCCTGGGCAGGACAGGGATGAGCCTTTAGGAGTCACTTCTGAATCTCCCACACGGGCTTGACCACTAACTCAGCAGTGCCAGCACAGCCACCCCAACTACCCAAGGAATCCAAACCAGATTCTTGCTTCTGCCTTGGAAAATCACAGAGACAGGATTCTCTGGCACTGCCAGAGAAGAGAGAGTGGGCATCTCCCAGAGCCTGGAGGGTTTGTCACCTGCTGAAGCTCTCTGTGCTCTAAGCTGAGCCCTCCACACAGGCCAGACCCAGAGCTTTAGAGCTCAGCATGATGGAATTTATTAAAAAGTCATAGGGAGCATAAAAACTATAGATATTAAAAATATTTCAACAGTCTCCTGAGCCATGCTGAGGCCTGGCTGAGTCCATGGAGTTTAATCCTGCAGCACTGGAGCGTGTTTCTCTTTTTGTTTCTTCTTGCCTTTGTCTCGTTTCTGCTGGGTCTCCTGGACAACATTCCCCTTGGTCTTCTTTGCAGCTGGAACCTGCTCAGCCTCATTGTCTGCAGCACCTTTTCTTTTTCTGTTTTTCCTCTTTCTTTTCTTCTTCTTCTTGTCAGCCACAGCATCTCCTTCATCACCAGCAGGGAGGTCCCCACCGCCTGCCTTTGCCACTCCGTTCTCCCTGCCCCCCCTGTTTGGGTGCTTTTTGCTGCCACCAGGCACGAGACCTTTCCTGTGCTTGGGGGTTTCTGTTCCCAGGGGCTGCTCCTCTGGGGCTGCTGGTTCTCCATCTTCCCCTGCTGCCACCCCGTTCTCCTGGATGCCTTTCTTGCGATTCTTGCGTTTCTTGGTCTCTGGCAGGAAACCTTTTTTCTTCCGCTTCAGCAGCTCTGCTCCCTGTGTGGGCTTACTGGCTGTCTTCTCTTTCTTGGGCTTCCTGCAGGGAGAATGCCAAAAATCAAGAGCAACTTAATTTACAGCCAGGGAACAGTGTGATCCATGTGACAGGCAGTCCACGAACAGGCAGAAGCACCAGAAAGATGCAGGAAGCACAGGCTGAGGATGAGTGCTGTGAGGATGAGTCTTACCCCATGGAGCTGGGATAATGCCTACCTGTGGCTCTGGCTTTCCTGGTTTTCTGGCAACAAATGATGAGGCATCAGACATGGCAGTCATGTGTTACAGCCCTTTCCCATCAAGGACAAATCCCAAGATGTAAGCACACAGAACAGTGAGCCCGGTATTATTCCAAAGCATTAATTAATGAGTGTCTCAACCCCACCAACCAAGGAGCTGCATTAAACTCCACCCTGAATTTGCCTTGACTTCCTTTCCCTTCCCACCTCCCCACACCACTGCACACAAGCAGGACAGGCAGGCCCCCAGACAAGGCAAAGTGCCAGGGTGCCAAGAGCACATACGTGTAATTCAGCCAGCGCATGACGTTCCAGTAGAGAGAGTCGAGCCGTGGTGAATTCCCAATGTCTTCCAGCTGGTTCAGAGTGAGCAGCACTTTCTCCACCTCTGTCAGCTTCACATTCAGCTTCTGCAAGAGGCAAGTAGAGGCAATCTGCAGAGTGAACTCAGGAGGGGCACTCACAGCAGCAGGGCACAGGCCATTCTTAGGGAAGGCAGGAATTACCAAGTGAAGCCCCAGAACAAAGCTTTACTTCTGCTCTTAAAGCTATTATGATTTCTGGAGTTCAGTGGAAAGGAAAGAGCAATCACCTGGGGTAAAACCCACCCTCACTGTACCCCAGGTTGTATTTCTGCTGCTAAGAAAGCAGATGCCGCAAGTGTTTGCTGAACACCGCACAGATTCTCCTCTGGAGATCAGCTCATAAAGACTATGGATCACTCCTTCACACAGGAAGGCTCTTCTGCCCTCAGATCCACCCAGGCATTCCCTCTAGAGGTACTTTTGGTAGGAAATGAGGTGGAATGTAGCAATCACATGGCAAAATCCAAGTGTGACATTTCAAAGATACTCAGAAAACAGCCATTTGTCACATACTGGGTCAACACTCACCTGCCCTGTCACAGTTTTAAGGAGAAAGTTCAACAGCTCCAAGCTCTTGGCAACTTTCTCTTTCTCAGCCTTCATGATGGGTTTTCCAAGTGTCTTCAAACACTGCAAATTAAATTAGAAGATTGAGAAGAAAGACACATTAGATAGGGAAACAAATCACACTTCACAGGAGAAAGCAGAAAACAAGTAATGAATGGCTGGATTCACCTGTCAGCAAAGTAATTCTGGAACACAACCCCCACCAAACTCTGGAAAAGCTCAGGAAGGCACTTGGTTAAAGCTTCTGATACCCAGTTTTATTAAGAAACAACTGGACAAAGTAAGAGCAAGCAGTATTACAGAAGCACAACCTTGCTGCTGTCCATAGTTTCTAAGCTAAAGCACAACTGGAGATGCTTTGCTGGAGAAAAAGAGGTACAATAATCCCTGTGCCCACCCTGTGTCCACTCAAGCCCTGTATTAGAAAGCCATTCTGCTGGCTGGAATTCAAGCTGCAACTTCATCTGGCTATCAATAACTTGCTAATTACTCTCCCCTGATATAGACAGATGCACTGCAACTCTGTATTCCAGAGCTGTCATTAACTACAAGGTCACACAATTCCACAGCTCTGAAGTCTCCCAGGTAAAAAGAGACAAATACAGGGGGTATGATTGGAGATAAAAAATAAATCTTCACATGTAGGATATAACACCCCATGTGTCAGGCACATTCAGTTTAGGCTTACCACTAATACTAAAATAATAATAAACAAAAAAGGCTGATTTACATAAACATTTTCTTTGTAATTTGAAGAACAAAATATTACCAGGCTAACAGTCCTCCCTGTGGTTAAATCACCTTTCAGAGAGACTATTAGGTTGAGATCCTTATTTTGCTAAGTTGTGCACAAGTTCACAGTATGAAAAAATCAGCATGGACTGTCAGCTCCTTAGGACAAGAAGAATCAGGGCAGCGCTGTGAGATGGAGCCAAAGTCAAGTCAACTGTCATTTCATCTTTTCAATATACAAATACTTTAGAATTAAAAAGGTGTTAAAAATAAATTGCATTTTCTCTTCACTGTACATGAGTGATGTAGACAACTGCATTTATAAATCCTGCTGGTTTGGCTCTGCCTGTTTTTGCTGCCCTGGCGCTTTGAAGGGTTCGAAATAAATCCTACTGAAGTCAACAGAAAAGTCCTGTAGCTCTGAAACAACACCTGAGGGGCTGATTTTCAGCAGTACACAAGTTTTCAGGTGCTGGGGAAACTGGGACATGCATCTAGTGGGGGGTACCCAACCAAATTCATGCAAACCTGTGGGAAGAGTGGCTGGCCCAGCTGGAGATGGAAAACATCACTGCTCTAAGTGACTAAACATCTATATTAAAAGCAGTGCTTTGCATTAATCTGGAAACAGAACCACACTTCCACCAGTATAAATAGCCAGAAGCAAACTGGTACAATTTAGATGCTCTGCAAACAAAGAGCTCCCTACTGAAATGGATCAATTTAAAACAGCTCTCAAAGACCAGGAGGGAACAAGGAGGGTGAGAAAGCCAAAGAAGCCGCAAAGAAGCAGCAGGTAATTCATTCCTACAGATTTGTACAGTTTTCTCTAGCCCAGAAGCAGAAGGATTGGCTCCAAGGAAGCTGGTTCACATAAAGTTTAACAGTTTCTCCACATAAGCCTCTTCCCTTTCCCTTCTGCTACAAAGGGTGTAAAACAAACCTGCTACTAAAGCACAAAACCACCACCACCACCTCTGTATGTGGTAGGTTGAGACAGTCAAGCCTCCCTAAAGACTTCTCCTCCTCCCAACAGCAAGGATGGAGCATTTGTTTCCACGGGATTTGTGTTATTTGTGTTAGCATGAGACACCAACACAACCATGCTCGCTCTGGTTATGTAAAAGAAGCTGACTTTGGGCTGGGACTGCTGGCAAGCCTGAGGAAATGGCTCCCAGGGAATGACATCCAAAGCCTCTTCAATGGGAACTGCATCCAAAAGTCAAAAGCAGCTTTCCCAAAGATTTATATAACTTAATCTCAAGTAATTATAAAACTTCCTGCTACACAGGGTACCAATCACTGTCTGCATGCTGTGTTCTGCTCTCTCACTCAGGTCCCCAAGAGAGGAAATCAGCTCTGCCACCCCAACTGCAGAGGTTAATCATTTTACAGGCCCACCCTGATTTTATTTGGGGAATGTACAGAATCCAATCATAAAATCAAAGAAAAAGCTATTATGTAACAGATGGCAAACTGTAACACATGGCAAACATGCCTTAAAAAGAGAAGTAGTATTTCAGTCCTCTGCAGCACCCTTGGGAGAGCCTTGAACACTGATCAGATCATAAACACTTGCACAAGGCTGGTAAAGATGTGTTTTACATAGCAAGACTGAAGCACAGAGCAGGGATTTGCTTCCAGCTATGCTACAGGTCAGTGGTGGAGAGTGAAAGCAAAACCCAGAAGAACTTGTCTAACCACCTGTTCTGTGATTCTCTGCCATGTGCTGTTCCAGGGGTGTCCAACTCCTCATCCTGGCCTCTGAAAACATTACCAGCCCAAGGGTCACACAACTCAATTACACAATACTAAAAGCAGAGACCACATGATTTATAACCAACAGCTACACTGGCATCATTTGCTGATTTATGTTGCTTTTCTCCCATTTTCTGCTTTTCTTACTCTGCTGCTTCAGGAACATTTCACAGGACATCTCAGTTACAGCTCCAGCTCAGCAATACCTGTGATGGTTAAATCATGTCTGTACATCTGAGCTGTCAGCAAATCTGGGCAGGTCATTTTCCAAAAGGAAAAACTATGGAGGCAATTTTCACAGCTGGAACTCCCATCTCACCTCAAGCCAACACAGCAATACAGCTCCTGCCTCACCCTATGTGGATTCAGCTGGCAGAGATGGTTTTGTCTTATGTCAGACACGCTGCTTCCAAAAGCCTCTGGCTGTTTCTGGAGGAGGGCATTCCTGGATCCAAAGTTCTCTGCTTCTCAGATTTCTTTAAGAACTGCACACTGCCAACATCTTAACAATCAGTGGGTTTTTATTATAATGCTGTACAACCATGGTCTTCAGGTAACTTCCACATGATATGGAAAAGCAAAGGGAAAATCAATAATAAAGTTTGTCTCTTCTTATGATGTACTTATTGCAGAAGAAAGGCAAAGGAAACCCTCAGGAAACCATTGTGTTCAAGCCAGAGGAAGCAGTTTTAGCAAGTTTTCTGAGGGCTGTTTTGAAGTTCACAGCCATCAAAACATGTATTTTCTGGACTATTCCCATCTCCTTTGACTTTCACATCATAACTGGGAGTTTCAGCATAAGTTGGGAGTTACACAGAACACCTCAGTTCAGGAGGGCAAGCTGGTCCCTAGGAAATGCATGACAAAAAATGGTAATAAAATTATGTATTCAGAACCTGGAACTTCCTGCCCTGAATCTGTCAGTGAGTTATTACTGAAAAATTGGTACAGGTTCAAGATCTCTCCAAAGCCAAGACAGCAATTTTGTAACATATAAAAAGAAAACATAAATATATCTAACAAGGGAAGCAAACACCAAAACGTGCCTACAGTGACAACCAGGAGAGCTGAAAGATCAAATTGAGAGATGCTGGATAGAGTAAAAAGAGTGTGTGGGCAGTAGTAGCAGAGATGCCTCACCAAAACTGAGTGAGAGGTTCCTGTATGGAATGGGGAACTGGATCTCTCGGGCTCTGCAAGTTCTTCACTGTGTTATTTGGGGCAGGCTCACAAGAGACCACGGGACAGGGATGTGTCCAACACACAGGGCTGTTCTGAAGCCAAGTTAAAAGACAGATTGTCAGAGGTCAGATTGTCCATGCACAAAAAGGGTCTCTGAGATGTCTCAGGAGACCCAAGTTTGATTCTTGGCTCAGCTCCCAGCTGAGGAGTGTCACCTGTAAAACAGGATGAACGGCTTCAGCAAACCAAATCCATTACGTCTTGGGTTTCTGCAAAATACCTTCTCCATTACATCAACAACTCACTGCTTTGAACTTCCTTTGTAAAGCACTTTGAGACCAACTGATAAAGAACAAAGCTCTCCAAGAGGAAGATGTTTCTGTCAATGTTACAGCACAATAGGTGAGCTCTGTCACTTACAACATGAAGCAGCTCTGTTTCTTTATACCGTGAACACAAGGGAGCCATCCAGACCCCCAGTTAGAACAGACTCCAACAACTGTAGCAAGATTCTGCTTTGTGTGAAGTAACTTGAGAGGCCAAAAGTGTGCCAGAGCTGTTTTTCTGCTTCCTCAGCTTTGCAGTGCAGGGCTGTGGATGGCACGCTCTGCCCAAATGACCCAGCAGCACGAGGCAAGAGCACCAACAGCGAGCAGGGCTCTCACACCAACAAGTCAGCTCCAAAGTACCTGATGGGACATGGAGACCTGCCTCACTGACATGAGGAGAGGGCAAACATGGATCCCCCACAGCCATGTTTGTTTTATAAGCATGCTTAAACAATTTGGGAACAAATAAGGTCAAGTTAGCTTATGTAAGCACAAGAGCCATTGCCTCGCAGCAGCCAGAGCTGCTATTTCAGGAATCTGTCTCTTCACTTAATGTTCCTGGCCGTTGATTCTCCCTCATCTGCCTCTTAGCTTTGCCTGCATAATTCAGTGATATCCAAGACTGCACTTGTCTCACATTGCTTCTCCCCCAGTTCCAGCTCATATCACTGCCTAACCCATCCCAATTTCCCTGGTGAGGATGCTCCTCAGCAAGGGATCTCAGCAGGTATGCAGTGCAATCCCTGAGGCAAGGCAGGATAAGCAGGCAGACACCAGGAGATAATATCTTGTCTTCTCTGACAGCCTTAAGCCTGCCAGGGCAATCCTGCACCTGGGGAGCTACACCCTCCTAGCTGCAAATGTGACCCAGGACAGAGTGTGGCAGAGCCTTCAGGTGACAATCTCCTTGTGAGCAACAGCACCACTGGAATTACAAGAGCACATCAGTTAAAGAGTTGCAAACCTCTCCCTGGGTCAAAGAAAGGCACAAAATTCTCAATTATCATTTTTTCCTCTTAAAACAGCTATTTGTGAAGGACAATGGCAGGAATGGCCAATGACAAATACAGACATTTCAAGCAAAGGCAGGGCAATAAATATCATTTTCCACAGCATCCCACAGCTTTCAGTCCAGGTTCTCATAGGTAAGCACCCACATCTGCCAGCATCTACTCACACACTCACCTCTAAAATCACAGCTGACCTAGAATGGCCCATGGAAACAAGTCTCAGAAGAAAAGGGATGAGACTGAGCTGCAGGAGAAACTCAGAGTTCTGCAAACATCCTCCCAGTCCTCCAGCTAAGCAGGAGCATGTGAGGACAGCAGTGGCAGGAAGGGCTGTTGTTTAGTCCAAGCTCTTCCCACACAAACTCATCCCATAACTTCAACATCAGGCCTGGAACTTCTACCCAACCTGCAGCTTCTCCATCAGCCAAGCACACAACTTCCACCTGGAGATTCAGGCTAGTAAACTTTCAGCAAGTTATTTTAGTGGTGGAATAGTCTCTTTGACAAATACATACTTTCTACAGATTCTAAATTTCCTCAGTTCCCAGGCTCTGACTTCTACTACAAGAGATTTTTTTACCATTCTTAAAAGAGATCAGTGACACTGTGAATATTGTTTTACTACACCATAGAGCCACTACACATTTTTACACCTCTTACTCAGAGAAGTGAGCATTTCTACACCGCCAGAAAGACACAGAATTCCTTCTGCAGCTTTAGAAAGTCTTTCAGCACAAGTGCCAGCCTTTGGCTATGAATCAAAACCATCATGTGGAATATCAAGTCCTTGACCCCTTCTCACCACAGCAATATTTAATGTGCAGCTGCCCCAGCCCCACCAGCTGGGTTAAATGTATGAGGGAAGCAGGAGGAATGGAGACAAAACCCCCACATGTATGAACACCAACAGCAGTTTGTAAAAAAGTTATCTCAGGACTTTTTCAGGCCAAAAAGAGAACCAGCAGCTATATGCTACTGCCACTTAACAGTATGGAAAGCCTCCTGCCCTCAGGGTAAACCTTGGGAAACCCAAACAAACTGACAGAATTTCTCAGGAATTTTTCTTTAAACACACATGACCACAGAAGTGAGAGGCACTGAGGAAACTTTAATAGCAAAGCTCATTATAATCTTGGATGGTTTGCGAGTTACTAAACTCTCCCTGACAAGAACAACATGAAGGCACTGTAAATGTTTGTGGTTTCCCAGTGAATCACTGAGTTCTGCATACATTCAGCTGCTAGAGAGAAACATGGAAATGACCAAGCTGGGAGGAGTGGCAGGTTTTATGTAGCTGAGAACCAAAATCATACCTAACTCCACCCATTGGATTCCTGATGTAATCTTTAAATAAAAAGTATTTAATGAAACTGAGGATCCAGAATAATAAGCAACATCTTTAAATTCCATGTTTTAAACCTGCTTATATTTTGTCCCTCCTCGACAGAAAGAAACCAATCTAGTTGCTCTGTTTCAATACAGAAAATTATAGAATAGCCTAAATTACCATGTAGCCAGCATCTGAGTAAATAAGTAATGAAAGCTACCCTTAGAAAGAGGTCATTATTACAGTTCCATAGAAACTCCAAGACTGGAATCTCCCATGTCATCAAATTTTAGTCACCACATCACAACATTAATTTGGCTGCTTGGCTCCCCCCACATCAATCCACAAGAATAAAAGTGAATGGCATTTCCTTCTTCAACCTCCTGTCCCACAGCTCATCTCCCACATAACAGCTGCACCCAAACACTGTCCTCAGGTACAATTTGCCACTGACTCAGGAGCCCTGCAATTTCTGTCACTGTTTCTTATGCAAAAGGTATTTTCCAATGTATTTTAAGGTTTCCCTGATGAACAATATTAGCAAGGGAGTCTGGTCCAGAAGGCCTGCAATGCACCAGGAATCAAAAGTCCAGTGCATCTCAGCTCTACTTTTGTGGCCCTGAAGTTCATTCCAATACAGAACTTGCATGATATACCCTGAAATTAATGTTCACAATACTGTTCCATTCTTTTTTGATCAGTATGAGTGTATTTCCTAAAATTCAAGCTCCGTCTCCCTTTTGGTGTCATCTGTAGTTCAAACATGTTGGAGTTTGTTACCTCTGTCACTTGGCTGATGCTTCTGGTGATCAAGTCCTCCCACTCCTCCTCTGTAATGAAGAGCTGCAGTTCATGAAGTAGCAGAACTCTGTGGAGAAGCAAACAGGCCATGGCCTGAAAGAGAAAGGGGAGAGAAGAACATGAAATTCCAGGGAAGGTGTTAGCCATGTAAATTCCCTGCTAAAGTAAACAGCTACACACCATCCAGGGGAGGCCAGCTTACAGAGGCTGCATATCCTCACCAAACAAGTCTGTCACAGACTGATTTGGGTTGGAAGGGACCCTAAAGATCATCTCATTCCAAGCCCCTGCCAAGGACCAGAACAGGAACAGGGACACCTTCCACTATCCCAGGTTGTTCCAAGCCCCATCCAACCTGGCCTGGGACACTTCAAGGGATGGGGCAGCCACAGCTGCTCTGGGCACCCTGTGCCAGGGCCTCACCACCCTCACAGGGAAGAATTTCTTCCTAAAATCCAACCTACACTTGCCTTCCTTCAGCAAAAGGCTCTGTTTGAAAACATTCTCTAGGTTGTTACAGAGTCACCCCTCAGGACAGGGTGGTGGGTTTTGGTTGAATGCACATGAATAAAAGGTCAAAGGGGAGTGGAGGGATCATTACAGTTCTAGATTTAGGCATGAATGTCCAACACATGCTTTGGCAGCTGCTCCAAGGGCACCACTGTCAGTCTCCTCAAGTTTTCAGGCAGCACCTTTGAGTGACTGCACCCTTTACTGTGCCCTGACCAATGCACTAGGCACAAATAATAAAAAACAGAAGCTGTCAGGATAGCAAATGCTTCGTTTCAAAAGCATACTAGATGGGAACTGCTGTTCAGAGCAGCAATCGGCCTTGCCCTGGAGTCAAACTTGCTCATTAAGCCTCTACATTAACACAGCAATGAAAAGAATGGCCACTAGAAAACCAACAGTAATCTGAAATCTTCTTACATATCCTTTTCTATTCCAGAATTCCTATTTTAAAGCTTTCTTAGGTACAAAAGAAAAATGCAGCATTAGTCAAAGGCAAAATAGAGAAATGCACAAAATACAGTAATGAGGATTAGTAGAAATAGCTTAGAGGACTTAAGGGAGAATTTTTTGTAGGAGCATGGAGTTAGTGAGCAAATTCTACTCATATAAAGAAAAAAATGTTGCCTCTAGCTGCCATCACACAGACCAAAATTGAATGCAGTTACAAATATCAAAAATCAGAAGGATTTACAAGAGCTAATCTCATCCAAAGAAAGCAATGGCTGCTGTTCTTTAACCACATACCACACAAAACAAATGAGCAAAGTTTGTAAAGCTCCTTATGAAAGACATCACTGAGATTAAAAAAGTCTGAGACCTCACACATAAAAGCAACCTGGTGATACCCAACCTGGCCTCCAGGGACCCCCTGGGTCAAACAGAAGCCACCTGAAAAACATGGAGCAGTAGGCTAAAAACTTCTATTGGGTCATTTCTAGGGAGCTATTTACTGAATAATTCACAGTGAGCAAAGAGAAGAAATCCCTGGAAGTCCTGAGCCAGAGTTGAAGGCAATCAAACAGAAAACATCACAGGTTCAAGCAGGTCTGTGTTTCCATACAACACATTCCAGACTTCTGGGACAGACAGGACACTGGAACACAGCTTGCTCCCTGTGTCAATATATGATTACCCTAAACTCTTGGAAAATGAAAAGAAGCCATAATTAAGTGAGCCATGAGGACACAAGATAAATCAGCAGCAGAACACAGATTAGCATCCATGACCTCTGATGTTTTTTTTATCCTTCCTGTAATGTTCAGTTACAGGAGTGAAATGCTGGTGGGGAATACTGGAACTACTGAGACCAGAGAAAAGATCAGGAATGGACTCTGTGCAATGCAACCAAGCCTCCCTCTCCCACACTGAAGAAAACAACCCATCCCCAAAGCTTTAATTTTATCAATTTATATTTAACTTTATTTATTACTTATATATTGTAGTATTGAACACCAAGAGGCTCCTCTGACACTTCAAGGTACTCACACACATTGGTAAGACCAAGACCAAAACTAAAACTGTCCCCCCAGTTGCCTCACCCTCACTGCTCCTCCCAATATTTTCCAAGCCAGTTGTCTTCTCTGCATAACAAACCCTTAATTCAGAAGAGACTTGCAATAGGATTTTCTTGAGGCAATTCAGAAAGCAGCTACAGCATAATGCAGCCTATTTAAGGAGACTTTGCTGAAGTCTAATTTAATAATTTAGGAGATTTAAGAGCAGCACATGTTTAAAAAAAGCCCATGTTGCCTAGGCACTGTGTGCTTTTAGCTGCTGCCCCTGCTACACTAGACCAGGCTTGATGTTGCAAGAACAAAGGTTTTCATCTTTTGAGAACATTTATCAGCAGATAAATGAGAAATTAGAATTCAAATTCACTCAAACATCAACCACTTAAGTTGAGTTTTCATGCAGTATAAGAAAAAGGTACTCACACATCAGTAAAATTGTTAGCTTGGAATATTGAAATAAAAAGCATTGCTCAGCAAAAAAAAAATAAAAGAAAAATTTAAAAAATTGGAAATTGTACTGGGTTAACTTGGAAGATTCATTGTTTTTAGATGCTCACCAGCAGACCTCTTTTCATTCTGCAGAATCCACTGAGAGAGGCATGATGACAAGACAGAGGGCACAGTGCCCTTGGGAAGAGGGACAGGGCTGGAAACCCTGTTCTGTGCAGAGGCTGCTGAGAAATCCTGCAGAGCTACCTGAACTCCTTTCCTGTGCTTCAACTTTTGCAGAGTGGCATTTTAACATGTGCCAAGGGAAAGCAGAAAGAGAAGCAGCCAAACCCCACTACTCCCACACCCCCACACTACAGCAAAAATGGACCTGCCACTTAGTACACAAACACTTGGGGACATCCTTGTCAGTGAGCAGAGCCCAGATTGGTATTTCATTTTAGGCTGTAGAAGCCCTAATCTTTTTTCATTTGCCAACAAAACACCCTTCCAACACACCTCCTAGTACTCCCACACCAAGATCCCACAGCTCACAGTAAACAGAACATAAATCATCCCCCAGAACTTCAACAGGATTCTATCCTGATTTTTTTTTTATATTTTGCAATATTAATATATCTTGAGTCCATATGACTGAGAGTCACTAATTTTATCACACCACAGCCACTTCTTCCCCTCCTGTGTTTGTTATGCCATTATTAAATACATGGCAATGACCTTGTCTCCAGGCAAACTTTCCCCATTTGCTCTACACAAACACCTACTCCTCAAACTGTTGGAGGGGCTGTGTTTGGGAGGCTGAGCACAACACACTGGGGTGGTTCAATCTCTTTTTAAAAACTATCAACTCACCTTTTTAAAACTATCAACTCCCCACGTGTCAGATGGCAAGTTTAATTTAGTAGGCTAGGAAATTACTCAGAGTTGGAAAATCACTGCAATATGGTTTAGATCTAACTCAGCAAGTCCATCCTACATGCAGGGCTGGAACACCTCCCTCCTTGGACAGCTCTTACCAGCTGCTGTGTCTACAGCAAGAATTAAAGTTTATGTGACCTTTTAATTTTCTTATTTCTTCCCAGCAACAGATAAGAATATTTCCTCCATTACTGAGGATTTGCTACATGATCATCAACACAGTCATCTAAACAGTAGTGAGCAGAATAAATACATACTAGACTTCCAGAATCACAATAAAGAGGCAAACAGAAGGTTTTTCATGTTCTGCTTGTGCTACACTGAGTATGGTGGAATATAAAGATAACAGGGCAGTGTCTCTGTGCCAGTCAATTAATGCCTGGTATCACTATGGATTTGTTTGTGGGCAATACAGACAACTGTCTGCTAGACACTTCTGGCAAAAGACAGAGAGGCCATTAGAAGGCACAAAGAAGTACAACAACAACAAAAAAAACCTGTGTGAAGGAAAAATAAACCAATAAACAGCTCACAACATGCATGATGCTCCCAAGAGACCCTGCAGGTTCAGTGACAGGGGTCCCACATTCAACTGCACACCAAGTTCTCAATGCAAATACAAGTGAGAACTCATGCCATGGGATTTCGAGCACTCAGCTTTAAATGCAGGCAGGAGGACCTGAAAAATTTAAACAGACCTTTTCAAATTTTCAACCATCTCACAGAAGTAAGAGAGAAACACAGCTTAGAAAGCTGTTCCTCTGGGAGATGTGTTTTGCTGTGGCATCAGACACATTTCCAAAGAACATCAGAGACTATTTACAGATGCTGTCAATGTCCTCCTGCTCACCAAAGGAAAATGGTTTTTCTGTGCAATCCTAGTGCAAGAAACACTCGAAAATGAAAGGTTGGGATGCAATAATGCACAACCATCCTAAAGGTCTGGGAACTAAAAATCTCCACACAAAAATGTAAAGCACTCTGGCTCTGACCCAGCAAAACATTTAAGCATTCAACTGCTTTCCCTTCAACTTCAGTGGACAGTTTACATGTCTAGAGCTAGTTCATGGCACAGGGCTTTGCTGGCTCGTGATGAAATAGATCAAAAACCCCCAAGAGCCCACCCATAGTTCAGCTTCACCTTGCAAAACACAGACTCCCCTTGACCACCACCTTACACAAAACAAAAACAGGAACAGGACACTGACTGGAGCCAAAGCAAGTCAGTTTGATGGAGATTTTCCAGCTGCAAATGATTTCTTTTTACTGAGGAGAGGGCACATACTGAACCAAGGAAGATGAAAAGGATGGATTGGACAGGCAACAGCTTCTCCAGCACTGCATCCCTTGGATCTCACTGCCTGTGGACAATTCACCTTCTGAAGGTCTGTCCACCAGTGACACCTCTACAGAGGACACAGGCACAGGGTGTCTGACCTGTGCCAAGGGACAGAGGATGCTCTGGAGGAAGGGAGCCTTTCTCTCATGGCCTATTGCCCAGCTGCCTGCCCAGTGCTCATTCCTGATGCAAACAGCTGAACTGGTGCTGGTTCTTATCTGGGGAGGTTTATTTTGCTTCATTTTTAGTAACAGCTTATGCAAAATGTTCCATAACAAGCTCTTCCTCTATTACCTGCTGGCAGCTATCTGTGAGCACACAGGCAGGGCACGGTGCATTAATGTGGGGATCCATTCCTCTCCCCCAGCATGAAGTGAAATACTCACAAACACTCACACAGAGGGGTGCTGGCTCCTGAGGTTTTGCAGCACTTTTATTGCTCTTGCTGTATTAAAGTTTAATTAATTTTTAACTTAAGATATTTACAAAGAACATAAACTGTTCAGAAGGACAACTGTCAACTAGCCAAGACCTCTTTGGCAGGACTTTTGGATTATATTTTTCTTTCTGGTGATGGCAGCTCTGGCACAGACTTGCTTCAGTTCTGTAAAATTATGTCTATGTATGTTTGATCCCTTTGGGGAGACTGCCAAAGTACCAAGATTAATTAGCAACTTACCTAAAATACACTCTGTTAGATAGATCTTAAAGGGTTCCTTGTCACAGACAGCTTTATAAAAACACATTCTGAAATACCAATGAATCTCTATGACATAAAATGACATTTTGAACTCTGTCTCAGTGCCCATTCTCATTTCCACACTAAGTAAAATTACTTTTATTAGTTTCATGACAGCTCTGCACTTACATCAGCTCTGCAGAGTTCCAGCCAAATCACAGAAAATAAACTCACTTGATGGACAAATACAGCCTCATTATCCAGCTTCCAGCTACTGTAACATCCTCAATCAATATAGCTTTGAATGTAAATAAGAAGGCAGGAATGTATTCAAATTGATGTGTGACCACAGTGCAAAAGTAATTGCAGAGGCTCTTAGCAATTGTGGTGTACACTCCCAGTGCCTTTCCCAAAGGAAAAGAACAATGGATGGATATGAAACCATTCCTGTAAATCCACAGAAAAAAATTCAGACTAGAAGAGATTTTAAGTGTCTGTCACGAGCCAGATGGAAACAACACCTTACTCCTGGCAGTAGAAATGTTTCATTTATTAGTGTTCATTTCCAAACTGGTTCCAATGCTGCTGGCCAACAAGCTGGACTTCTCAGGGAAAAGCACAGCTGCTCCAGGCCAGGCTTCCAGAGAGGCTGTGCTTCAGCCTGTTTCCAGCTGGGAGCTGGCAGGTGCCCTTGCCTGCAGGAGCCTGCAGCAGCAGCACACCTGGGTACTGCAACACAACGAGCCACATGTTTTCCCTCTCCACCTGATCCTCACTCTCACAGAGAGAGTTTTTAGGGTAGAAACAGTTCATGGACTCATCCAGTCCTCAAAATGGGAAGGGGAGGATACTGCAGTGAGAACCTCGCCACAATAACGAGAGCAGCACTGAGGGGTTTGTGCTGCAACAGCATTAGCCCAGGGACAGCCCAGGACTGCACAATTACAGAATTAGATGTTACTGTAGCTCTGCTCATCAGACCAATGCAGCTAAAAATAAACCAGGAAGACATTCCTCACCTAAGGCTCAGGAGGATTCTGGTATGTAGCTGAGTCATGCAATAATCATTAAATTAAACACATCTTGATCCCTGGTTTATGCTCCATCAGCACAAACTAAAAAACCAAGCTTTTGTGCATATTGAAAAAGTAACATTACGCCCACTGAAACAGGCACAAGGAAGTAATCTGAAGGTCAAGGTCTCCTGGAAAGCAACTGCAGCAGTAAGAATGAATTGTCCTAAGAAAGGAGGAAGTGAGCACTAGCTCACACACATTCTTCTCCAAACAGAATTTGAGAGAATATGTTTAGTGCTTGTGGAAGATCAGGCTGACAGGAACATCCTTCATCCATGAAACAGCAAAAGCCTCCTCCATCCTGTCAGCACCACACACATTCTGCTGGCTAATTGCACTTGCCAGTGAGATCATGTGTGCCAGACACTTATTACAATTCACTAGCACCAGGACAACTCAAAGGGACAAGGCAAGCTCCACTTGTCATTTTCCCATAGCAGTTATCACTGGGTCTCTCTCCCCAGCTGCCATTTGTACCTGAGCTGCTCGGAGCACCGGGGTGTGACAGCACCTGGTTACTGCACTCCAGGAATGGAACTTTACTCTGGTGGAAGCACCTTGTCTGTAAGGGAAAGTTCTCAGATCTGCCTGGATCTACCAAAAGATTGTGATGTGGGCACTGGCCCCATCCTCCTACCACTAAAAACATTTCTGCAAGGACAAGGTGACACTGTGACTGATTCTTTGGACCTCAGTCCACAGAACTGCATTCAACAACTTAGACTACACTGCACTACAAAGTCATTCTTTACCTCTTTCTTCCTTTTTAACTGGTAGCACTTCTCCCACACTAAAGGTCCTCTTGAAAAGCTTCACAGTTGCTGCCTGCAATCAAGATTTTGTATAGTTTCTAGTCACTTCTTTCTACAACAGAGAGCACTGCAAGGACACATGGCAGGGATGAGGCAGGCCATAATCTGAGAACACAGTACAGCCTTAAGTTACATGTTGTTTTAATGTACATATGGGATGGCAAGGATCAACAAAAGTTTGTGAAAGGGATCCCAACTGCTACTGTAGAAAAAAAAAAACCAACAAAATAAAAAAGCCCACAAACTGTCAGGGTGTGACACTGATAGCTCAGTTCTTTTCCTCAGGACCAACATTAACGAGACTGGTTTTGTGTTTGGGCTGTTTACTCTTCCTTATCTACATTTATATTTACAGACAGTGAGGAGTATGTACACTAGGTTAACATGCTACAAAATGCTAAGTATCTCTCCAAGGTCTTTTAAGTGTCAACATGCCTAATAGTGAAATGCCAAGTAACTTATTTGCACTTGTAGCCCAATAACCAAACACCTGTGTCTTGCAATACAAATTCTTCCACCCAATCCTCTAATGTTACCCAAAAATCCTAGAAGAAGGAGAAAGGGACAACACCCTAAATCCTCCATGTTGTCTCTTATTCACTAATATAGCTTAAACCCCAAATTCAAACTTTCTCACCCAGTGACCTAATATAATTCTATCTAACTTACACACTCACACATTCTCAGTTTCTTCTTAGTTTTAGGATCTTTCTCCATGGTTTCAGGTTAAACTCAGTGTTCTCTTGAGTGTTAGAGCCTGTCAGCACACATACAGGGATATTCTCTGTGCCTCTGACTCCAACAACAAACAAAACAAAACAAAACAAAATCTCAAACCCTACCAGATTTCTCAGTTCAATAAATGAGTGACAACCAAACACTATTTTTTTTAAAGCCTGAAGCACTTTAACTTTCACACAGGCATGTTTGGGACTTCAACTTCCCACTTGAAGAAAGGCAGAGTTTGAAAACAGGCCAGCCAATATCACTGAGCATTCAGAGCACCAGCTGCCACAGGCACAATGCATTTGAAGTAGCAGAGCACCAGTCACAGAGTCCTGCAGCCAGCGTGGTCTCACAATGGGTGAGAAGTCCAGCTGAGAAGCATGAACTGCCTGGAACAAGGTATTTCTGCAGATCCACTGTCACACACATCTTGTATCTTTCTGATGCATAGGTTTAAACAGGTACTAACTGAATTCAGGGTGGGATGACAACCTCCCTTCCCCGATTAAAACATCCCTTGCCTTTGTTCCCCCACTCACAAATAACACAAATCTCTCCTATCTCTTTCCTTTTCCAGGGAAACTGCTGCTTTACTGTCTCCTGCAGGCATCTGTGCCCCAGTAGTAACATCAGAGGAGCAGAACTTGGCCACAGGTACAAACTTCAGTCTCAAGTTCAGTCTCAGCCTCACTGCAAATTCACTCCTTGTAGAAAGCTATCTACAGAGCCAAGAAGTCAGAGTCCCAGTGGGATAAGCTGTCCATACAGATGCAGCTGCCATATCCACAACAATCTCCTCTAACAAGAGGAGTGTCAGAACAGAAATTAAGCCTCCAGTCCCTGTGACTAACCTGGTTTAATGATTAGAAGCCAATATTCAGGGCTAAAAATGGAATACCACCCCACTTTCCCCTCAGTCATCAGGGCTGGCCAAATTCAGAGTATCATGAGACCTTTGGTGTTTTCAGGACTCCTGAGTTAGTACAGCTCTTTTGGAAGCTAAGTCCTCCCACCTCATTTTCCCAGAGGCTGCCTGCTCTAATCCACATCACTTTGCCATATACACCCACCTAGCCTGACTCCTACCCTACCCATAAGGATAGCACCAAAACACATTTGCATTGAGAATCAGTGGGAAAACTGAACTGAAATTGAACTGAAATTGGACATTTGATGCTGGGAAGCCAGAATTCCTGAAAAGGAAGCACAGTGTAAAACATGTAAAGCTGCAACTCCAAGCTCCACAGGCTTTCCAGAGCTCACTCTCCATGTGCCTTTGTTTGAACAGCAGTATATCCATGTTCTGTACCCAGCTCCCACACACTCCACATGTCCTCCCCTACTCCTCCCACCCACAGGCAAACAGGCTCTGCAAACAAAGCTCCAGCAGCTTTGTGGAAGCCCTGGTAGAAGGACAATGCTATTCCCTGTGGAGAAGCAAAGATACCCACATAATGGAGCTATCTGCTTGGGATGCTGTTCTGGTCTCTTGAGGATGGGATCAAGTGTGTGACTTACAATTAATTTGTTATTTGTGTTCTTATCCTTATTACCATCCACTGAAATTATTAATAGCTCAATTCACTTTTTTTTTTAATTATTTTTATTTTTATTTTTTTTATTTTTGGTCTTTAAATCAAAGCAATTCCTGTTGGGTAAAACAGTCTGAACTGCAATTTACACTGACAATACAAAGCAGCCCTACCATAAACACATACCTACCCCTTCACATTCCCTCCAATGATCAGAAACAATAAAACAGCTATTTATGAAACAGAAAGATCAATCTAGGATGCACTTCTGCAGGGGACAGACACAGGGTACAGCTGGGGGGTGGGAAAGTTTGAGACAGTGCTACTGGCCTAGAGGGGTTTTAGTTATTAACTGTGTGGAAGGCCCCCCCACTGCAGTGAAAATCCAGACAGGCCTCATTCCCTGCTCCAGCAACACTGAGCTGTGCACTCACCCTGCAAAGTTTTATTGATAAGGCTCCACTAATTTTGTGTTAGTCAGGCACAGGCAACCAACCATCAAAAATCAGATCTGTGGTACAGGTGGTTTTAAATTCAATACAGCAGCACACAGACTGTAAAATGCAGGACAGCTAGCAAGGCACAGAACAGACTCAAGAACCCAACCTTGAGGCAGCATGAGGAGGGACTACAGCACACTCCATTAATACTGAGGAGCATCTTACCAGGAAGGAACTAATCAAGGAATAAGCAAATGGAGTCAATCCCTACCACAATCAGGCCTCAACCCTGAAAGCTGCAGGCAGTTTTTAAAGGAGATGCTACCAAAGAACCCCCATGCTTGTGGATATATTGTGTGGCACTTCCAGTTTCACACACCTGAAGCAGCAAGGCAGTATTTGCAAAAGCTCTGCCCCCCCAGAAGTCACTTCCACAATTGGGCAGCCCTAAAAGCATATTTTAAATGTATTAAAAATCATCTGAGCTGCCATGTTCGAGTAATTTCTCTGTTGTACAGCTTTGTTTGTTTACTTTGATTCTTACCTGCTGATGTTGCCTGGCTGCTGCTGTGATAAACTCAACAAGTGTATCTACTAATGGCTTGCACATGATCTGTAACAAAGAAAGACACAGTGTCTTATTAGTGGTTTGCTGACAGACAGGTTTGTTTTTCAAGCAAAACAGTCTATACTTTACACAGCCTCTTCAGCAAGAAGAAAATGACACAAGAAAGAAATATCCAGAAATCAGCAACAGTTTATTTGAAAATGAACAGCTTTGTTCACACCAGCTTCACATTTCGGAGTGAAATCTTGATCACAACAAAAAGCAGCAGCAAAACTCTTCACCTCTCTTCACCTGGAAAAATCAGGCAAGCACTTTTCACCCCCTGTGAAAACTAAAGTCTGCATCTGGCTGACACTTTCTGTAGTGTCAATTCACTTTGTGCAGAGCCCCAGTCCCAGGCAAAGAACATGTTGAGTTGTAACCAGGTGTGGGTTGGTCTCTTCTCCCAGGGAACAAATGACAGAACAAAAGGAAAGGACCTAAAGTTGCATCAGGGGAGGTTTACATTACATATAAAGAAAAATCTCTTCACTGAAAGGGTTGCCAGGCACTGGCACAGGCTTCTCAGGGAAGTGATTGAGTCACCATCCCTGGAGGTATTTAGAAAGACATGTGGATGTGGTGATTTTAAGAGACAATTCTACAAGGAACAGTTACATGAAATCCAAAGGCTTTAGAAATCTACAGATGGGAGCTTAAGTGCTGCCCATGTGAGCATCACACAAACCTGCTCTCTCTCCATTTCTCAAACTTATGTACGAGGCATTGAGGCTGGTGTCCTAAGAAACCTGGCAAGCAGAGGAATTCTCTCCTGGATGGAGCCCTCAGAGCATCCTCCCCCGTTACACAAGCCTACATCTCCTCCCACCCTTACATCAGATATCAGTTCTAAAAGGTTTTGAGAAAGGGCTTCTGGCAGCTGTCTCTAGCTTGCCCTGGCCTAAAAACCCCTGAAGAATTGTATGACTTTCAGGCCCATGGCCGGTTTCTTAAAATCTGGCTGTCCTCATAGGGGAGACCAGCCTCAGGCATAGGTCAAGCTTACAGGATATACCTCAAACATTTCAGACACTTGCACTATCTGAACATCAGGCTTGGAGATTAGATTCCAACTAGACTTTACACTCCTCAGCCTTCCTGGAAGAAAATTGAGAAACTAAGCATGCAGTTGGAGCAGAGCTGGACAGGAGCTACACTGGTTGTTCAAACAAGGTGAGCTGTTTTGCCTTAGTGCAAACCTTGCTCATCCATGTTGTCTTGAATACTGGTAAAAAATTAGAGCTTCTTAGGCTATGTTTTGAAGAGCAGCCTGCTGTTCACCTGCTTTCTGCATGCAGTATCCCAGTCCAAACCATAAATAAGATCCTGGCCTCCTGCAGTGTTGCTATAAAAACTGAATGTGAGAGTCTGAGCATGTGAAGATCCAAAGAAACGTCTCAGCAATTTCAGAAGTTTGCAATAGAGCAGAGAAGTTTCTCTCCCTATTCTCCCAGAATTATAATCATTCTTTGGAGCCAGCAGAAGACAGCACTTACTGGGAAGCGTTTGAAGAGATCATGGAACATGGAGAATGTAAGGGGACTGTTCCGTTTACTGAGGAACTGGGTCAGTGCCTGCTGGTAGATAACAGCCACCTCCTTCACATTCAAACAACCTGGGTCCAAAAGCTGTAGGGAAGAAAACAGAACAAAAGCATTTCCAGTGAAACACAAGAATGAATCACTAACAATGAATAAATTAATTTTCATCAGTTCTAAGAGGTTTTTCCAACAACTAGTTGTGCTTGAGATATGACACAGAATCATGAAGAAAACAGACAAGTGAGCCCCAAATGTGCTCTCCCAGGCATATGATGCCACTGAAGGGCAGCACGGCTTCCCAGTAGGACTAAATACACTCCATGTAGTGTGGGGGCTGTGCTGTAGGTTTGTGGTTGGCACATAGCACAAGAGGCTCACAGAGCACTGCAAGCCCATGGTGCAGTAGCTGGGCTGTGCACATGGTTCTCAGCTGAAGAGCTACTTCTAGCTGCAGATTTTAGTGTATGTACATATCTGTATCTACATACACTTAGCACCTATGTCCAGGACTCCAAGGTACTCATCAGACAAGCCCTAGCACTGATCAGGGATCCAGCAATCCCAAAACAGTGTCCATGCTCCAATATCCCCCTCTGGTGGGGAACAAGAATCCCAGACACACAGCAACTAAGTTTCTGGTGGAGGTGACTGGACTGGGCTGCCCAATACAAAGGCCTCACTCTTCACCCTTCACCTGAGCCCAAACCTCAGGGGAATAGGAGTTTACTCTCATCCACCACTGTTCTGTGTCTTCCTGTTCCTCAGCATCCTCTGGAAAAAACTCAAGAGTGACTGCCAGGAGTTTAATGGAAAAAACAGCAGATCAGGGAGAACAGCACAGATACACATGAGGCTTCTGTGGACATCAACCCAAATCCACTGAATCAGCAGCTCCTGTGCCTATGGACAAGCAGGTACTGAAAGGCAGGAGGGCCAGAGGGAAGGGGAACTTTTCACTGTTATGGGAATCATGTAGACAGGTACCTGCAAGCAGCAGGCCCAGTGACAATGAACAAGGAAGGCCCACTCAGCAGAACCAGGAAATGCAGCGTTCCTGGCAAAAAACACACAGCAGCAGCCTCATCTCTTACCTGACTTGCCTGCTGCGCTCTGCTGTCACTCTGTTTCTTGGGCTCAGGGGGAGGAAGAGTTGATGATGTGTTTCCTTTCAACACTTTGAGCAGGTATAATGAGGCACTATAAAAGAAAAGGGGGGAGAGCATGCAGACCTCTGTGCTTTTGGAAAATGCAGTATTTACTGGGCACTGCCCCACTGAGGGCTGCCACTGCTGGGAAGCTGTCAGGGAGCCATGCAGCACACACAGGCAGCCCCATGTTGCCAGGAGTACCACGGTTCCTGCACAGCCATGGGGGAGATGTGCTGCAGAGCCAAAAATGTCTGATGGCACTGGGTTGACCATGCAACACGGTACCCACTGCACACACAGCTGAGTGTGAAAGTCCTTGTGAAACTGGCTGCATGTCACAAGACAGCCTGCTGGTAAATGGCACTCCTATTTACACCACAGAACAGCAAGATCACTCATCTTTCTACCAAATACTTATCTGGCTTATCCTAATTTTCCTGTATTCTACAGCAAAGGAGAAAATACCGGCAAGTACAGTCAGGACTCAATCAATATTGCCCTCATTCTGCTATCATGGAGACAGTAAACACTGCATTTAAAGAACAATCATCACAGGTTGACTAGGAATTGCACTCAATCCCCACTGAATCACACACACTGCATTACTCCCTGAGGAAGCCTCAAGAAAGCACTTCCCACCAGCAGCAGCAACTCTATACCAGACCATTTCTGTATCACAGAAGCTATAAAAGACAATCACCAAAAAATAGACGTGTTTGAAAATGCTTCAGACTGCCAGGACAGACTAGTCCTTATGTAAGACACAGATGCTGGTATCAAACCTTCTGCAAGGCTCTTGCTTCCCAGACCTCTTAACACACAACATCATCAGATCTCACAGCATCAGTATGAACACTCACCTGAAGTAATAGAGAGCCACTGCAGAGTCGGTGTGCTTGCAGGCTTTCTTGACAAGTCTCTGCACTAAAGCATGCACATCTTCTTGCAGGGAGGCCACTCTCTTGCAGTACTGCTTATTGCGGCACAGCGAGTTCCTGCACAGCATTAAAACAAAGCCAAAGCCATTACCTACAGAGAGCCCTGGGGAACAGATGGCCAGGAACACTTACCACTTTACCAGGGTGAGAGAGAACAAAACCAGAACACAGTGAGTGGTAGCAAACAATGCTAGCTGTGGGCAGCACATGGCTGTGGCAAGAAGGGTGAGGACACTTAACACTCTTCACCTTCAAGCACAAATTTAGGCATCAGAGCTGACTTTTCTTCAGAGCTCCCACAAAGGGGACTGACTGCCTCAAACCTTGTTACTTACACAACTGGGGTGAGGGAGCAGCACTGAAAATGCTTTAGAGAGTGTTGAGGATGTCAAGAAGTGGTGCACAGAGGACACATGTGACACACCATGCATTATGTCTGTCTAGCCAGTATCATCCCTCACTTCTGGCCCTGAACAGAGAATTTACACTGTGCCTATCTCAGAAATAACTTGTTGAGAGTTTGTTCCAGCCACAGCAGCAACTCTGTACGCCTTGGGAGTTGTTGCATGGTCTGACTCAGAGTCAGAGGCCCATGGAGATACTCAGTGGCATGACTCCACACTTGCAATATGTTTGTTCTTGAGGCTTTCACCTGCAAACAGGTTTGACACTTCAAGTCCTTTAGCCTAGAAAATTCAGATCCTAATTCCTTTCCTGCAGGTTATGACTAAGCACTGTGTATGTGTGTGGTGCTAGTAATCTAACCTACACAATCTCTAAGCATAGCAATTGCCTTCAACCTTAGAATGACCAGATCCTGGTGTTCAACCAATTCCACAGCTGTTTATCAAAAGCCATTGCCTATTATCTGGAGGTCTAAAGACACTTACTTGAAGATACTGGCTGTTTTCTGGAGGAAGTCAACCTCCTGCTTGTCAGAGTCTGAGCTCATGCACTGTTCAATCAACTGAAGCAGGGGCTCAATGATATCAAACACCAAGGGGTTCTCTGCTTGCTTAACCAGGAACACGTCAATCAGATCCAACACCTGCAAACACAGTTATCGATGTGAGGAGTACAGCAGACAGGGAAACAAGATGGATTTACCCAGAGCTCCTACCAGTAGGCTGTGGAGCAGCTGGAGGGGGCTGAAGAAAATTATTTACAGCTGAGATCTGTACACATTCTGGTATCATTTCTACTGTTAGGGCACTGGAAAGTGAAAATTAAAATTTGAAACTCAAGATTAAGAGTTGTCTGTTGGTGCCAACTCTATTTAGTGCAGTGACACCATTTAGAAAGAACAGTTACAAGAATCAGTGTTACCTGGCCAGACCTGAGTCACTCTAACCTGGCACAGGTCCCTGTTAGCATCACTGACTGACAGCTCTGCAAGCCCCCCTTGAATTACAGACGGTGCATTAGCATAAAATCAGTCTTTTTATAGAACAGCATCAGAAGGGAAATGCAATAGAGCCACTGGCTCACTTCACTATTCAGCCTTGGCTAACCTGACTCCTGACTCCCATCTGGGAGCAGCTGGAGCTGTCCCTGGGTGCTGGAATGTCCCAGAAGGTCCATGCTGACACCAGGCGGCCTGAACTCAGCATTACAGTCACAACCAACCAGGGGGTTTATCAAAATCCCCTCCATTTTACTGGCACACCAAGCCAAAAGAAGCTTATGTTGCAAAATGACCCGAGGCATTTTATGCATGCCTCATTAAGCTTGTTGAGTTAAAAAAACCTGACAGGAATCTCTGGGTAGGAAAGGATCTTATCAATTTGAGCATTTCAGATCAGCAAATGAAAACCAGTGAACTTTTTGAACAGCACAATCCTGGTTTTCAAACAGGCCTGTGAAGCCCCAGTCACTGACTCCAACAGTGCTGTGCCAGATGCTGTACAAAGCCAGAACAATCCAGTCCCAGCTTCCAGGAGCTCATGACATATGTGAATGTCCAAGCTGTTTAGTGCTAGGTAGCTCACAGCATGCACAGGCTTCAATTAACATGCTACTCAGCCAGAGTACTCCTCTCTCCCACCTTAGCCTTGAAATCCCTCCGTAGGATCTTCTCTTTCCGCATTCTGTCCTTCTCATCCTTCTTTGCCTGGATCCGCTTCTGCTGCTCAGCAAAAAGGGCCGAGATGTTCTTGTCAAGAGCCATCATAGCCTCATCATCCAGCTCTTCATCACTCTTATCTCCTTCCTTACGTTTTTAGAAGAGAAAACCCAACACAACAACTTATATACTTCAAAAAGACAGTGGGGAGGGAACCAGAGCCAACACCATACTCAAGCAGGGATGTACCTAACCCAGAATAATATTGTAGGGAGGGAACACTCAGACCCATGAGAAATCTCACTTTTATTTCCCATCAGGTAATATGGCTGCACAGCACTAACATGTAGAGAGGATCAGGAGAGGAAAGAGGCTGAGGTTTTGACCTGACTCCCTCTGTGCTGTTCCTCCTTCAGTAAAGAAGTTCGTATGTTGCTACATCCTCAACCTTTACTGGAATCATTAAACCAAACTCTATCAGTGCTATAGTAAGTCTCCAGAGTGGCCTTCAGGGAACACTCCTCCACACAGGCCAGCCAACAGTATCTCAGTGCTTTAGTTCACCTCAATCTCATTTATTACAGGCAGGAGCACAAGCTGTGTCAGGCTAGATTGAACAAGCTAAAGTGCTCAAGACATAGGAACAATAAATAACAGAACAAGTGACTTATTCCCACAGCTCACCTAAGACCCTGAGCTGTCTCAAGTGCCATACAAAGATGGCTGCAAGGGCTGAGACTGCATGAGTTCAGGCAGGATGAGGGTTACTAGATCATCTCTCACCACATCCCAACCTCCTGGTATCTGTATCAAGGTAGGCAGTGAAAACATACCAAAGTGTTCCCTGCTTGGAGAACTTTCATCAGCTGACTGCGAAAATTATCATCAACTTCTTCATTCTCCTCATCTCCACTGTCAGTGTCGTCGTCATCCGAGGAGCCCTCGCTTCCTTCTTCATCCTAAGGAAGGAAAGTTCATCTCCTGAGCCCACCCTACAAGCCCAGCTCAATTCTCAGATGTGTCACTGTTCAGAAATAAAACCTCAACCCTCCCCTACTGCCTTTCCTTGTAGCCTTCAGATCCAAATACAGACACCTCAGATAACGGGGTACCAGGTCTCCACAAGACCTAAAAGTGGAATATAATATAGACTTCTCTGTCATATTAAATAAGTATCAAAGAGAAGCTTCCAAGGAACAGCTCCCATCTGACCCTCCTCTGCTGATGCCTGTAATGCTTCGTGACTTGAATATCTACAGTCCTTAAAACCATGAGATCTGGAATCCAGCTGGCTGTGCATCACAGCCACAATTCCATCTGTGGCTGCAAAAAGGAGAGGCCTGTGCTCATTTCAGGATGCAGCTATTTATTCTCAGAAAGGCACCTGTTCAACCAGCCACACCTACAACAGCAGAGACACTCAGGCATGCACTTCCAACACGCCATTTGTGTGCTGAACCCTTAAAATAAATCTTAATAGAGTGACAGCCATTTTCCTCAAATAGAGAAATGATAATATATTAACACAGTTCAGGAGGAACATTAAACATTAAGGATATGAATGTCACTGACAATGGCACAATTACCGTGTCCTGTGCAGATTTGGTCTTTTTGTTAGATTCTTCCATCACAACAACTGCACTTTCTTCATTTTGCTCTTGGTTAGGGTCAAAAACCTAGAAAAAAAAAGGGACTTGTGTTTTTTCAGTGTTTTGTTTTTAAGCATTTCTTGTGTACAACAGCCAGAAATTTCAGCACAGTAAACCAGCTGAATAACTGAACTTTAAGTAAGGGCATTAACTTTCTGCTTGTTAACATGCCAAGTTCTTTCAGTAAGTAACAAAAAAGGGGGAGAAAACTGAAGAGGCTGGTGGCATCACACATCTTGGTTTGTTACAAATGAAGTATTGAGTTCATCACAAAGTATCTGACAGCCCATCTTTGCAATCCATATATTATTTTCTCAGTAGGCATCACCTTTCTTAGTAGTATGATCAATTCAGATTTTTAGTGTCACTTATTTTTAGCACCTCTACGAAAAAAGCACCCTTCTAGGAAAAAAAAAAGTTACCACTTATACTCACATATAAAATCTACCAGTTATATAAACTGACCCAGGAATTTCTTCAGCCTAAAATTATCAAATAATACAGCTTAAAGTTAGGAGACCTCAGGCTCCTGTAAAAAAACAACCAAACTCCTCCCCCACAAAAACAAAAAAAGCCCCAACTCTCTCTAAACTACAGTTCAAATTCAGTAGCACACATCATCAGGCATTTCCTAAATCAAGTAGAATTTAAATTAAACCCAAAATTGAGCCGTGTTTGTACATACATCTGTTAGGGATAAAACAGGCAAACAGTACAAGGAGGCCCTGCTAGTGCCTCACTTACATCCAGGATCAGCTGCAAGCCCCTCTTGGTCAGGTTAGGGCATATCCATACAAACACACTCTTGGAAATCCGACGTAAGAGGAGGCTGGGCTGGGCAAGGAGGGAGAGAAGGATTTCCACCATCACCTCAACCCATCCTGGCTCGGAGTTGTCTGCACAGGAACAAACAAACAATGACAGGAAGAGGCATTGGTGTATCAGTAAGATACTACAGAAAAAATCACCAAGGAATAAAAAATCAAATTGTCCTTCTAGCTGACTCTTAAAAGTCCCCACTCAGCAACACAGACCAGAAGGCTGGGAGGGAGGAACCACAGGGAGAAACCAGAGGGAGAAGCATGCTTGAAATGGTGTTTTGAGCAGTGCAAAGGCTTACCAGGTAACAAAAGCTACTATTTCTTAAATAATTACTTAGATTAGCAGTACTTTAAGTCAAGTGACACCTACTTGGCTACACTAAAGCAGTTGGCAGCTGGTCAGCAAAAGTATATGTATTTTATAGTGTTTCCAGTGAAATCAGAAGTCATGGCAGCCCATGAAAAGTGATAGCATTTGAAATTCATCCTTTGGTCCAAAAGTTTGGGAATCCTGCTCTACAACCAACCAAACCACCAAAGAATTACAGCTTTTATTTTCACAATGCCCTCAAATTGATTTACACAGGTTTCAGGAGGACAAGACCACAGTTGGAGAGAAACCAATTTTTTTACTGGTCCAGTCCCAGCCTAGAGGGTCCACACAGGCCCTAAACGAGGATCAGCCTCCATCTCCCAATATGATGTGTATACACAGAGGACAAATTTAGTTTGCTCAGAACTCAAGCTAAGAAGAAAACATGTTTCATGCCTTCTGGGTGTTCGAGCCCACAGCTTTGCAAAGCAGACACCACCAGTTCACTACCAGCCACACAGAACAATGACTCAAGGAGAATGAACTCCCTTGCAGTGCTCACCCAAACAAGGGCAGCTATGGAGCTCAGCTCTCCTTTCCAAGGCACAGAGGAACACAACCCACTCACAGTGCAGAGAGCTGGAGCAGAAGACTTAGAATGGCACAGAAGGAGAATGAAGAAGGAATTCTCCTGGGGGTAAGTGCATCAAGCCAGAACCAATGCAGAGTGCTTCACTAATGCAGAATTGCCATCTTCTGTCTTTGACAGACCACTAACAATCCCTTTCTTACTGTAGGAAGGACTCACCAGTCTTCTTCTTCTTTTTGGCTTCTTTGCTGAATGCCCTCTCTGTGCAGTTCAGAAGGTCACTCAGAACATCCACTGTTTCAGACTGATTCTGTTTGATCACAAGCAGACAGCAAACAGGCTCAGAACTCCCCACTACCAACAACAACAGAAGGAATATGCTCCAAATCTAAGGACCACTCTAAGCAGGTACAAATATTACAACCAACTACTACAACTCTTTTGCAGGAAAAAAAAAACAAACATGAATTTAAGCAAAAATTGCTCCAGTCAAGAGCAAATCAAGAGCAGAACTAATGCTCAGGCCAAGCTTTGCCCACTACACATCTACAGGCAGTGTAAGAATCACAGTTTATTAGCTGCCAGTTGCCCATTTTCAGAAGCCAGAGGTTCTGAAAGGCTGGGTCTCTGGACACAGAGAAGCTCTACACCTTGGTGTTCACAAAGCCCAGCTATCAGCCTATTTTATACTACAGAAATATCTATCAGATATGTTACCTTGAAAAGATGAATGGCCATTGAAAGCAGAAGTTGTTGGAAAGCTCCAACTTTGGCACTGTCTGATCTGTTTCCCTTTTTCTGCAGGTTCTTCACAGACTGAAGTGTCCTGAAGAAAGAAACCTCTGTGAGTTTTTCATAATTACAACAGCAAATCATCTCATATGACCAGACTAAAAATGTGACCAAAACTATAGTACTGTTTTGTGTACATTTCATTTATTGGCATTGGATACTCTTTTAGTACACAATCTTAACCCAATAATAGTATCTCATTGAATGTGGGTTACAAAAACACTGCACTTGTGCACAGACTGCATTCCTAATACCTAGACCTTTGTGGAGAATCAAGCTCAGAAAAGAGTCATTGAGAAATTTGTACAGGTGTTATCACGAGAAAATATGAGCAATCATGTTTGGGAGAGGGACTATGAGCAAAAATAGAAAAGGACATGGCTATCACATACTTAACACATAGGAAGAGGAAGAAAGGAATGAGGTGAAAAGAAACAGAAAGACACTCTGAAACCCAGCCATGGGTGCACTCAAAGGAAAGAAAAAGAACTGCCACTGCCTGTGAAATGGCTGTGCTACAGCAACCAGAACAGCAGGAGGCAAAGAGAATACAACATCTCTTTTACTGTCCTGGAGAAACCAAAACCAGGGCTTTCCCACCTTTCTCACTTCACCAACCCAGCACCCAGTTTCCCACGACTCTCACCTCTCCCAGATATCCCTCTGTTCCTCGGTAAAAGGTTTCACAGCTTTGACATGCTCACTGGAGAGCAGCTTGTTGGCATACTCAGCTAGGAGAAAGATCCACAGCTTCCCATCTGCAGTCACACCATGGATGTGCTTCTGCCTCAAGGCTGCAGCCTCTGCTGCGTTCCCCAAAACAGGCAGGGAGTTTAATGTCTGAAGTAACCTGCAAAGAAAGAAATGCTCCAATATCAGTCTACCATTCCAAACTTCTTGCACCGCTGTTCATAAGCTGATCTTATCCTCAGGAAAAAAGAGAAATTTCCAAGCTTAAAGCATGCAATCAAATCCTTACCCAAAGAAGTAGTTCTCTATCTCTGTATGATCCCGTTCATTTAGGGGCTCTGATGGAAGGACTCTAGCCTCAGCTATCTGGGAATTCTTCTTCTTAGCAACAAAGAAAGCATGGAAGAAGCAAAACCTAGAATAGATGGAAACAGGAACACAATGAAAACCCAGACTGGTCATAACAAAGCAAAATCAGCCCATGTGTGCAAACCAAACAGCTCCACATTCAAGGAAGTCCAAGCACTGAAAAAAGCCACTATTTACAATGAGACTGTTTTCTTGAGATAGACAAGGTAAAGAAGAAAAAAAATATGCTCAGGACTTCACAAAAGTGAAGCACCAACACTTAAGGCCGCAAAAGACAATACTAAGAGCACCATACTCTCCAAGACACTTTAAGTGACAGATAAATACCTAAGATCTGATGTTAAAAATAGTATTTTCAAGCAGTTTAGGCAAGCAGGAATGGAAAATGTATTGAAAATAAATGGGACTAATGTGATTTTAAGTGCCAACTACTTATGACACAGGTTAGTCCAATTATGCAGAAGGTATTTTGAAAACAAAACCTAGTCTCCTAAATTATTTATTATGGAGCATTTCCACTAATGGATTTGCCTGGTGTCATGGGGACAGCTTATCTGGAATACTGCTGTTGAGCTACACAGAATTATCCCAAGCACACATGTCTTTACATCAGTGTCACCTGGCAATGTCCATCACAACGCTCTCTTCTCTTCTTGTTGCACTTTCAGTGATGCTAACCAGTCGGTGGATGATCCATTTTCTCAGTCGAGCAGTCTTCTGTTGTGCTCTTTGAAAAAGAAGGTGGGCACAATCAGCAGTCTGAACACTAACCCAACATGAATACACACTGCACAATCCTCTGCATCAAGAGGTGATTTTCAGATATTTAAAGGCTTTACATAAAACTGGAAAAGTTATGTAGTAACAAAGCAACAGGTACAAAAGAAGAGATGTAATCTTCTCAAGTTTGCTTTCTACTATTCAAAAGGCAATCTATTTACCCCACAGAGTCTGCAGATGAGCAAAAAGTGCTTCAAGAATTGCAGCAGTCAGTAGAGTGTTATAGGTGCCACTCAACACATAACCTGGCCTGAATGGCAGCATGTCTAATACACATATAAAAGTGTGTTCCTTTCAATTCCTACAAAGACTTGAGAAGCTGTAGTGAAAGAGGAAACCACCAGACATATTCTCCAAAGCAACTGTCAGGGCTAGAAAAAGAAGAGAAAAGGCTCTTTTGGTGATCCAGTCTGCTTTGGGCAGGCTGGCTGGTTCTCAAGATGCTTGCAGGATTTGCAGAATTGAATTTTATCCCAGCAAAAGAGTCAGACGCTGGGGCTAAACTTTCTGAGACAGAGGAAATAAACAATTGTCAATTCATGGCAAAGGAACCAGTAAATGTTGAGAGGAAGGTGCAATACCCAAGTACTCACATGTCTGCATTTTCCCAGTTCTGTTTTCGTCGGTTACTTGAGAAGTCTAAACAACAGTCCAAGTCTGGCCTGAGGAACATGTCTTTGAGCCAGCAGATGTATTTTTGCAAGGCCACTGCCTGCAGGTGTCTCACTACCCTGGAAGCACTCAACAACACTGGCCTCCCTTGATTGGTAAGGGTAGAGAAGCCCATCATCACAGCCAGTTGCCTCTCTGGGTCATCACAGCCACTCAGAAATGTATCTATATATCCCTCCATTTCTGCAGCAAACTTAAATCCCTGTGCAGACTGAAAAACATGATCAAAGAAGCAGGTCAGGAACTTCACACTCAGTCTGAATGGCCCTGTAAGTATAAATCATAGAATCACAGAATGACCTGGGTTGGAAGAGACCTCAAAGCTCATCTCATTCCCAACCTCCTGCCATGGGCCTGAAGGAACAGCTTCCACTAGACCAGACTGCTCCAAGCCCCATCCAACCTGGCCTTGAACACTTGCACTGTAAATCACATGAAAGAATTTGGCTGCAGTAAATAAATTAAAGCCACTTGCCTGAATATTTGTCCTAAAGTTTACAGTCAGTCATCAATTTCACCTCTGGGATTGTGTTACCACAAAAAGCCAAGCTAAAAGCCATTTTTATCAGTATTGCCTTTTTAGTTTTCCTCTGTTTATTGCAGGGTTGTGTTGTTTGCTGACTTCCCAGTAGGGGAAGAGGAAGAGGAGCTCTAAAATCCTATTTCAAATAAATTTTGTGCTTAAACCTCAGATGTGCTTATTGAAACAAGCACTAACAAACAAAAGCACGAGCTGTCCCTTTTTGTCTTCCAATGTTGATGCGACACTGGACACAATGATAAACAAAAAGGAGCTTCTGGACACACAAAAGCAAAGGGACTGTTAAAGAACAACACATGACACTCAATTTGCTGAGGGCTGCCCTTCCTCTGCTTCCCCCATCATTAAAGCTTTCCTGGCACCAGCAGTGAAAGCAGGTGGGGCAGTGCTGAACAGTTTCCATACCCTTAAAACAGGCAATGACAATCAAACACAGGCTATACTCAGCCCACTGCAACAAGCGGCCATACAATAACCTTGCTTTTACTAAGAGTTAAGGGTGTAAAATTACAGAAACTTTTTTTATACAAGATGGTTTCAAACTAGAAGTGGGGCAGAGATGACTTGTGCTCAAGACACGACCTGCAGCTTGTTCAAAGACCTACCTGAGTTGCTACAACGTGTTCTCCGTAGTGCAGCATCACCTTCCCTTTGAGAACCACCTGCAGCTGCTCCATGGACAGCAAGGGGAGAGCACTGCCCAGCAACCGGTAGCACATGTAACTGAGTGGGAACAAAGAACATTCCCTCAGGCTAAAGCACAGCAGTAAATCCACACACAGGGGTAAGACAGAGAGGAAGTGCTGGGGCAGAGGCCAGGAGCATGCAGGGATATGGAAGTCAAAACCTCTGGGTCAAGAGAAAGAAGGATAATGTGGGAAACAAACAGTGTATATTAAAACAAACCTCACAGGTCCTGATTTCTCCTTCAATAGCCCGTTCTCCACAACTTCATTCCAGAACAGTTCAAAGGCACCTTCCTTCAGTGCAACTTGTAGCAAATCAAACACTACACTGGGCAACTTCTTCTCTTCCTTCTCAGACTTTGCAACACTTTTCAGAAGCTCTACAAGTCTAGAACACGAGAAATAAAATTATGTGAGAGATCTGACCTGAAAGGGAATTGCTAAAGGCCAAATTCATCTTGCTGACAGACACAGAACTGAGAACTGCAGACTGTGCCTCCTGGGAAAAATGACACAACTTTGGAACCTGCATAACAATTAACACCTAATCCTTAGCAGCCCCTGCAGTGGCAAATACAAGCAGGAATCAGAATCACAGCCACATTTCTCTCACTGCTAGCCAAGAGGAAAATAATGTTCATTTAAAGCTCCCTATTTAAGAACTTACCTAGAAATATTTTCTTTATTTACTACAGTAGGTGAGCCAAACAGCTTCTTCAACTTTTTAGGTTTCAGAACACCAGGGAATTTCTGCATACCCACAAGCAAAAGGTGCAAGTTCTCTGGAGATGTGAAGGCTGAAGAGAGGTCACCTTGCAAGATGTCAAACAGGACCTCCTGAAACACAGTTTCGGGTACCTAGACAGGAACGAGGGTGAGAGCATATGAGAAATATCTGAAGGCATTTTATTAACTTGCAGTGAAGTACATTAAAATATCTGCAGTGGAGGACGTTTTACTAAAAGCTTGCAGTGTTCTGGAACCTCTAGAAATAGTCTTTATGGTGACGTAACAGAAAATAAATAATGGATGTGTCCATGACTGCCAGACAGGCCCAGGTGCTTAACCATGGGGAGTAGGACAGTATGTTGTCATCAGACAGCAATTCTGGTCAACTGACTCCAGCTGCAATTGTTCTCTTGCTGTCTGACTGCTCTGCCTGAACAGCTAAGCAACCCAGGGACAAGGAAACTCTATTTTTATTTAACACTGCTAGTCTTCATGTCTACAAATAATATCCACTCAAAAAAAAAATAATAAACTCTTCTTTTACTACATACTGAGAGCTCTTTACTCCTTGTCCCTACATCATTTCATTCCCAACAGCACAAAATTCAGCCTTAAGCCCAGGTTTGGTGCACAAAGAAGGTGGTTTTCTGTTCAGTTTTCAGCATACATCTGTTCAAAAGAGCAGATGGTCTAACACATCATCCAAGCAAGTGAAATGGGAAGCAACAGACTGTGGGATTGTCCACAATGAGGTCGAACTAAGCTAAACCAGAGCACCCTTCCAGAATACAAGCATCCACCCACAGGCAATATAGGGACATCTCCCACAGTTTACACTCGCTCTTCCACACCCCCTGTAACTTCCAGCTGTGGACAAACTGAAGGAAAATCTGACCCCAAAGCCAAGCCCTCTCCTCCTCCCACCCCACCAAGCCCCAGCCCCACGTGCTGTGCCTGTACCTCAGAGGTGATGTCAATAAGAGTTTTGCGTGGGAGATCTCTGAGGTGTGTTTGGTGATTTGTCAGCTGCTGGAGAAGCTGGATGCTTTCCAGGAGAGCTTTCTGGTCCTAGAAAGGAAAGATAAGCCAAAACCAGAGGACATATATCAGAAATAAAGCTGGAGGCTCAGGTAATAATCCACTCTTTAGATATTTATGCCTACTTGTAATAAGAAACATGCAATTGTTTCTTGATAGGCCACTCAGCTTTTTCCAGCATCATGTTTTCCAGCTGGATATGACAACACAGAATGAAGATCCCTTCCTTCCAGGACAGACAGGAATCTCCTGTACTATTTGACACAGTTCCTACATTCCACTCAGGAGCAGACATTAGAAAGTCACAAAGAGTCCATGGATGACGCAGTAGAAATGAACTGAACTTGATGCTTCAAGTGCCACTGCATCGATTACCCAGTGACCCAGCCTTCCTCTGCCAATCCTCTTTCCACAGCAGAAGCACCAGAACCAGACCTGGCACACCTGACAGCAGTGTTACCTTCACAAGCCGCCCAGACTGGAACAGAGCCATAACTCCAAAAAAGTTCCCAAAAGCAGCATTTCTCACAAGTTTCTGAAAGGAAAGCAAAAAACAAAAAACAAAGAAAAAGAAAATAGGTAAAAATCTGCTCTCCTGAGAGGCTTTCACGTGCAGCTATACGATCAGTGGAGCAAGATGGCAGGAAGATCCAGCCTTGAACACCCCACCACGGGAAGAGAACATACTGAAAAGCAACCCCCTGCACAAAGTTTAAGAACTGTCCTAGAGTACCTCTTCATCACACTGACAAATCTCACCTAAAACAGGTGACAACATCATCAACTTCCAGTTTTCAGAAACAGTTATTTCATTATAGTCACTTGCTTTAAGAAGAACCCCAAAACTACATAGAGGACAATTCATCTAAATTAGCAGTTGGCAAATGTTGCGATGAGCTGACTTACTTTTTTCACTTTTTCCAGATTGTGTTTTTCTTTTATCTGTTCCAAAATGCTGCACAGTGGAATTTCCTCAAAAGCCTGCAATACCTGAGGAGAGAGATGGAATAGCTCTTTGCAGTTCTTCCATTTCATGACATTGTATTGGGTTAAGCTAAAATAGAGCTGAACTGTTGTTCAGCACAGCAGCAGATGTGCTGTTTTATCAGGCCAGAATAAAGACAACCAGAGCAGTAAAGATGTACAGAATAGGAAGTAGGCTGGGAGAGCTGGGGTTCTGCAGCTTGGAGAAGGCTCCAGGGGAGATCTTAGAGCTTCTTTCCGTGCCTAAAGAGGCTCCAAGAGAGCTGCAGAGGGACTCTGGAGTCCCAGAGTGCCAGGACAAGGAGGAATGACTTCACATTGACAGAACAGGTCAGTTTAGGCTAGATATTAGGAACAAATCACAACCCTGGGAGGTTGCCCAGAGAAGCTGTGGCTTCCCCATCCCTGGAAATGTTCAAGACCAGGCTGGATGGGACTTGGAGCAACCTGGTCTATTGGAAGGTGTCCCTGCCCATGACAGGGGGTGGAACAAGATTTTTAAGGTCCCATCCAATCCAAACCATTCTTGGTCTTGATCTGTTGATGTGGGATATCTGAAAAAGTATCCCTTTAACAAATACTTCATTTTTTTCCTCCACAGTGGAGGTTGATACCCCTTGCTGGTTGTCTACAAATTCAACCACTGTGGAGGAAAAAGCTCTGAAGTGTTTGTTAAAGGGATACTTTTTCAGATATCCCACATCAACAGACCAAGACCAAGAGCAAGACAGTTTTAAGAAACAGTAATAGTACTAAATGCAGAATAATTAAAAACTTGGTCACAGTTTGTAAATTAAGGATGGTCCTTGAAGCAGGACTGCATTCTGTAGTATGAATGTGATATTGGTATAGTTCATAACTTTGTAAGAGTTTCTAAAGCAGAGTATTACCATTTTAAAACCACTACGGTTACTGTGACAGCCTCCCCTACCTAAGCAGCCAGAAGGGAGCCCTCCAGCCTTGCACAGCCAGCAAAAGAGACCCCAGGCATGGACAGAGGCTGCCGACGGTTCTGACCCGCGCTGGGAAGCACTGACCTGCGCCAAGGCCAAGCTGAAGCCAGGGCGGGCGGCCTCGCGGGTGGCTCCCAGTCCCTCCACCAGCCTCTTCAGGGTGTACTTGAGCTCATCGTCCTGCAAGAGAGACCGAGCTGAGCGGTGTCCGGGCTGCCCCGAGCGCGGCCCGGCCGCCAGCCCCACGGCCCGTGCCCGTCCGCACTGCGGCGTTCCCAAGCGGGAGCGGAGGGATGAGCCGTGTGACCCCACTGCCCGCCCGCACCCGCCGCCCCTCCGGCCCCCGCCTCACCTTCTTGCCTTCCCGCAGGTGCCGCAGGAGGTTCTCCGTGGCCGCCAGCCGCACCTCCTGCTCCGGCTTAGCGATGTCCCAGAAGAAGTCGAGGAAGGCGCGGCCCTGCCGCAGCACCCCGCGGGGATCGGTGACCGCCGCGCCGCCGCCCCGCTGCTCCCGGGGCTCCATCTCCTCCATCCCCTCCATCCCCGCCATGCCGCCACCGCTGCCGCACGTGGGGCCACCCGCCCGCTCCGCCTCTTCCGGGGCAGCGCGGCCACCGCGGGAAGGGCTCGACTGTGGGAGCCGCTCCCCTCAGCGCCCCGGTGCCTCCGTCCTGCTCCCCTCATGGTCGCGCCTCAGCACCCCCCGGCCCTCCAGCCCCGCTCCCCTCATTCCCCCGCTCCCCTCATTCCCCCGCTCCCCTCAGCGGCCCCCGGCCCTCCAGCCCCGCTCCCCAGAGCGCCTCCCGGCCCTCCAGCCCCGCTTCCCTCAGCACCTCCCGGCCCTCCAGCCCCTCTCCCCTCATTCCCCCGCTCCCCTCAGCGCCCCCCGGCCCTCCAGCCCCGCTTCCCTCAGCACCTCCCGGCCCTCCAGCCCCGCTCCCCTCAGCACCTCCCGGCCCTCCAGCCCCGCTCCCCTCATTCCCCCGCTCCCCTCAGCACCTCCCGGCCCTCCAGCCCCGCTTCCCTCAGCACCTCCCGGCCCTCCAGCCCCGCTCCCCTCAGCACCTCCCGGCCCTCCAGCCCCGCTCCCCTCATTCCCCCGCTCCCCTCAGCGCCTCCCGGCCCTCCAGCCCCTCTCCCCTCATTCCCCCGCTCCCCTCATTCCCCCGCTCCCCTCAGCGGCCCCCGGCCCTCCAGCCCCAGCCCTGTCCCCTCAGACCCCGCTCCCCTCATGGCCGCCCTTCACACCCCGCTCCCTCAACCCCTCATCCCGCAAAATCGGATTGTTTACCCGGTGTGCCACAGGCCAACCGGGACACACTCGCTGGACACATTGGTTGATTATTTCAGAGCCGCGGTGCTCGGTGGTGTTCCACAAATCCAGCACACGCCACCGGGCTTTTCACAGCGTTATTTGCACTCAGAAGTTCAGAGTTGGTAATTTTCCAAGTATTTCCCATCTATCGGGATTGATTAGTAGATTCTAAGTTGCGTAACCTCAGCTAACTTCGACACACGGTGAAGGGAAGAGTCTTCATAGGGACTTTAGAATTATAATGAACATAGATCAGCTATAGGATACACGGGCCTTGAGTCTTTTGCTAAGTTATCAAAGTTTACACAGACGTACACCAACACCCGAATTTACTACATCCTTAACGCTCATTAGTTCCAGGATGTCCTTGAGTAAGGGATGCTGCTGCCTGCCCCACGGGTTAGGTTTCCTTTCTTGTTGAAAGTATGCGAAGATATTAAAGAACTTTACTACTTAAGATAATTTTGACGTAGTCCACATTTTGCAACAGCCGCGCTCCCCTCAGCGCCGTTTCCTCCCTGACCCGAAGCCCTGTGCCCCGAGGGCTCCGGGGCTCCCCTCAGCCGGTTCGCATCTCCTGAGGGAAGGTGGATCCAGCCTGGAACCGAGGGGCAAAACCTGCGGGGTCAGCCGGGATCGGCAGAGCAGGGACACGAGGTGTGGGCATAGCTGGTAATCGAATGAGAATCTGCCGTGTGGTTTTATTAGAAAACATTAAATTATGGCCTGGTAAAGGGAGACAAACCAGTTGGTACAAATGGTATTTTTTTAAGGACACTGAATTTGTCGAGTACAGCCCGTTGTCTTAATTTGCAATAATATCCAGCACTGTCTCCAGCAGCCCTCTGAACACTGCGAGTTGCTGCTGTCCTGCCAGACACCGGTGCCACCCGGAATGACCCCGGAGCAGGATCCACCCCTGTGATCCCTGTGGATGGCTGTGACCCCTGGAGCAGGATCCATTTCCATGATCTCTGTGATCCGTGGCCGCAGCGACAGCGGGATGCTTGGGGAATCAGAGCCGCGGGCTGGGCTCGAATCAGCACCGGAGTGTCCAACGCTCACCGGAGCCGTTAGCGCAGCCCAGCCCGGGCCGATCCCCGGGGGGATCCCCGACAGATCCCGGCCACATCCACGGGCAGATCCCGGGCAGATCCTGCGTCAGATTCGGAACAGATCCTCGGGCAGAGCCGCGGGCAAATCCCGCGCAGATCCCAGAGCAGACATCGGGCAGATCCCGGGCAGATCCCATCCCAGAGCCGACAGGCAGCAGCGCGGACAGCCCCGCCGCGGCGGGGAGCTGGAGTCAGGCACCGCGCGGGGCAGCCCCGGCCCGCGCGCCGCCGTATATAAGCGTTGCGGGGTCCTCGGGCGCGGTCCTGTCACGCTCGCACGGGGACGAGGCCGCGGCGGCGATGGCGGATTTCGATCCCTACGACGACCGGGCCTACAGCAGCTTCGGCGGCGGCCGCGGGTAAGCGGGGCTAGGGGCAGCACTCGGGGCTCCTCCCGTAGCTGGGACGGGAGCGAGGAGCAGCGGCCCCGGCCGGGCGAGGCGGGGGCGCGGCCGCCGGGCTTGGCCTGCCGCGCTCCGCGGGGATGGCGGGCGGGGGTTGCGGGGTGGGGGCGCTGCCTCTGGGAACTGTTTGGGCTCGTTCTGCCCCCCGGCCGCCCTCCTGCAGGGCGGGGGAGTGCCCTTCCGCTGGCCGCGGCGGAGCCGCTTTGTGCGGCGGGGTGGGGGCTGCGGGTCCCGGGGGTCCCGGCCGTCCCCGCTCCGCTCCGGCCAGCGCCGCGGGGTTCAGGGCCCGGCGGCTCGGGAGCGCCGGGAAGCGGCGGGAGGAAAAGGGTGTCGCTGTTCCCGCCGTCCCGGAGGCGACTGGAGGGGGGATTTAGGGAGGTGCTGGGCCAGAGCCAAGGAAGGCCGTGAGGAGCTTGTGCGGGGCCGGACCGGGATGGGCGGAGGGAGCGTCCCTGCAGGACCGGAGCAGGGCAGGAGGCCGCGGTGCTGGCGGGACGAGACGGCCCCGGGAGCGGAGAGCGTTGTGGTGCCTGCGGCGGGAGGAAATGGGAGGCCTTTGTGGTGTCTCCGCTGGAGTAGCGCTGGGAGCCGCCGTCTTGCGTTATCCGGGGCTCCGGGTGCTGTAAATCCCTGATCCTTAGGAATCGGGCTTGTTTCTGTCTCTTTGCTGAAGAGTATTTTTAGGGGAGGAGCTGAAGACACAATAACAAGTAATCAGAAGCTTGTCTTAATTCAGGTTAGGAAAGTGCAATCAAACAATTGATTTTTTTGGAGGTTGGTGCTGTTATAAGTTTCTGTGTGTACTGAAATAAAACAGTAGGCATAAATTTGTGGACTAAACTTCCTTGTGAGCAAATTCTCACAAATGTTTTACTGTATAATCAGATCTTCAAGGGTGTATTGCCTGATCAGCAGTGTTTGTGCCCTTTTTTGCTCTTAGATGAATAACTTGGTTTTGTTTCAGACTCTTTAGGCAGCAGGGAGGAGCTGCTGGACTTAGAACAGCAGTAAGTTCTTGTCTTTGGAAGTACTCTGATACTTGAAGCTTCTCAAGATCATTTTCGTGCACTGATACCCTTTGTGTCTAATTCAGAAATGTCCCAGAGCAAACAGATGATGTAGCCACTTGCATTTCTGTTATTTTTTAAAATTTTGTAACAAAATAACCTTTCCAGCAGCCTAAAGTGGTGCTTGATTCATTATAAACTCAGGTATTGCTGCACAGTGTATCCTAGTCAATGTAGGCATATTCTGTATAGTAATAAAATGCCAGTTAAAATGTTATTTTATATTCTGATTCCTGAAAGAGATCTTAAATTTGCTGTCAGGGAAGATGTGGGTCCTTGCTTGGTAAACAAAAGGCATCCTGCAAATTAGTAGATGTCTTTACAGATAAGAAAATGTACTTAATCTAATTTACCTGCAGATCTAAACATCAGATACTACTAATATTAGACTCCAATGTATACTTCTATCTAATTTATTGTAATCACTATTAAGTTACTAATAGCTAATTCACAATTTAACAGGTGTATGTTGTATGATGTCCTGTAATATGAAGTGTAATGAAAGCGTGACTGTTCTTGAAGGTTCTGATTAAAGAATCCCATGTTAATTTAAAGTGGCTTCTGCTCATTTTTAGGCTGTCTAGGACTGTAGGATTAATGTAAACTCAGCTGAGATGTAGTAGTTTTTGTGGAAGTTGCATTTTGCATAACATTTGGTATACAGAGCAAGTGAGCACAGGATTTCAGTATGACAGATGGGAAATCAGTGCCCAACAGGTTCTAAGTTATCTGACTCTTACAATCATCAAAATAATGGTGGAAGAGCATCAGGAAATGACTGGTGTGATGAGATGGGATTTTGCTATACCTGAGATGTTTAGTGATGCACTGACTAAAAGCTGAATCATAATATTAGGGGATACAGAAGTCACTTTATTCATGGTGAAGAATGTGATGCTGACATAAATGACAAAAGGCTTACTATCAGCTTTCTAAAAAGTATTTTGGAGCCCAAAATTTGACAGGAAAACCTGTAAGCCTGTTAAGCCTACTGAGGCCTAATTGAAACTGAAAGTCTGTAGAGCTTCTCAGGGTAGAAAGAAGTGGGGAGTGTTTACCACTCCTAACTCACTGCTAGGCTGTTTATTTAGGTGTGGCTTGAAGTGCTGGGCACCCTACTAAAGGTTAAGATTCACCTGCTGAAGTTCAGTGAAAATGGAGAGTTAGTCCTTATGCTTCTGGCAGCTTGGATCCCATGTCTTACCCATCCAGCATTGAAAGCTAGCTCCTAATTTTTAGGCTTGGATAAGCATTTTGCTGAAGACATCTGATACTTACTGCAGACATGTCCTGGGTTGCTTGAATTGGGTTTGAATTTGGTAGTGTTGTGGTCTTGCAGGGTTGATGCTGTCATCCTGCTAATCCTTATGCTGCCCCAGAAACACTCTCTTGTAAGAACCCGGGTAGGCTATTGTGTCTGTGCTGTGCAAAATGTAAATATTGAGCTTTGGTCCCTAGTGGAAGGCTGTTAAACTCAGATACTGGGATTCAAAATATCCTTCATTTTGAACTTGTGGCAGATCTTTTCTGGAGATGTAACTAAACTTTGCAAAAGAGTAGCTTCAAAATGGGAGTTTGGTTGTTTTCTACCCAATATGGCCAAAGGCATTAACTCAGCCCACCAAAGTTCAATTTTGGGGGTGTTGCTAGAAGCAAGCTTTCCTCTTCAGCTTTCTGCTTTGGTTTTCTAAGAAGGAAATCGAGTAATGTCTTTCAGATTCTCACAGTAAGATGACATAATTATTACCTAATTGTGTCTAAGCAAAAGTTTAGAGTGGGAGATGCAGATATTCATTTGGATCTCTGGTTTGCCTAGTTCAGATGCATTTTCAATTATTTTTTTACTTTTGTCCTACGTTGTTGCAAATGAGAGAATCTTCCAATCTCATTGTTTGATTACTGAAGTCAGCCCCTTCTATTTCTATTCACTGTTTCAGTGTTGGAAAAGATGTAGGGAAGTACAGAAACAGTTTCTTTTTGTATTGCTATACCTGAGTTTCATAAGAAACTTGGTTTGAAATATAGTTATTGACCATTCCTGTTCTTCAAATGGAAACTAAAATACCAAAGGTATAGTTACATATTTGATAACCAGCACCTTAATATTAAATTGGAGAAGAATATTTAATTTTCTGATTTTCAAATCAATCTGGATTGCACAATAGGGCATGGATTTCCACACATGCAGCCTGTGAAGTTCTGGTACACTGTGGCAGAAAGGAGGTTTGTCTGTAGCACAGAAATCCCTTTGGGGATTGAGGGTTGTGGTTTTAGAAGTGGTTCAAATGGAGCTGAGTGGAGGTTGTTGATGAAAGTTGTAGCTCCAGCCCTTGTTCTCCTTCTCATTCCCATCTTGGCAAAGTGCTCTTTGCAGCTGTCCAGATCACCTTGTTGGTCTGGCTGAGGACTCAACTCCAGGGTGGATTTTTGTAGGTGAATCAGCTCCCTGTGAGGTGACTGGCAGCTCAGGGAATGCCCTGAGAATATGTACAAGCTCCTTTCAAACTCAAGTCTGATATTCCTGTAGGACATAAACATTAAGATTTTCTTTTTTTGATGCAAATTAAATATATGATCTGTAGTCGCTGTTCCTAATGCTACAGATGATAAATAAGAACAAAGGCATGGAAGTGATTCTATGTATTATGGGATTATTTGGAACAGCAACTCAGCTTTCTTGGAGCTCCTTCTTTAAACTCAGTCTTGTAACTAAAGTAATTCACAATTATTACAGCTTTAGTTCTCCAGTTTGTTTTTGACTTGTTAATGAGACAAAGGCAGATGAGGAATATTGTCAAAAATGCTAAAATGCAAACCTGGGTGGACACTAATTAAAGATATGTAGATAGTGATTCAAGTAGATTTAGCAGCATGTTGATAATGTTGGTGACAAATGATTCTTGCATGGAGCTGCTAAATAAGGCACAAATGACAAGCTCACCTAGGAAAAGTTAAGGAATCTTATTCAAACTTAATGCATTATCTGTTTCATTAGTAGTAAAATATTTATTAAATACTGTCAAGTACCTTGCTTGCCCAGTGGATTTTTTGACTGCATGCAACCAGCCAGAATAAAAGGAAATGATAAAATTATTTGACCTTCTGGATTTTAGGAAGGACTCTGGAGCAATTTAATTGGTCCATGTCACATTGGCAAATCCTGCTTTGGTACAGCTTGTGTTCCACCGTGGTTTTAAATGCATGGGGAGCCTCAGGGAAAGGGAACAGACACGAGCAAAGCCCAGTAGAAGGGAGGTGATAAAGGGAAGATGGACATAGTAAGTAGATATTTCAGGTAAAGGTCAGAGATCGCTTCTGTGGGACAAATGGTGTTGGAACCAGTGGCATCCTATAGCCTACAAGTCTAGGAGCTTTCATTTCAGGTTGCCTTGTACATACCTTGCTCTCTGTACAGAAATTCCAAGTTGACTTTTGAGGATTAGGCTCTGCAGGAAGTTCAGACAGATGTGTTACATTAGTACAGGAAAGAATTCAGCTGGTACAATTTATTTCCTCAGCACCCAGTACCAAGAGTTTAACTGGTACTGAGGGGCAAGACAGGGAAAGACCACCTCGTTTACCTCTGTAATTCACAAGACAAAAGAAGTAAGCATCCAGACAGCATGTGATTTTTTTTCTGCCTCAGAACCCCTTGTTCAACCAAATTTATTTTGTGTTCAGTTCAAAGCATCCAGTCCAAATATCCAACAATTATGGCCACAGCTTTAGACTTAGGGGAAGGTGTTTCTCTTAAGCTAAATGTTGCTGAGATAATTTGGATGATTGTGGAGTGGGTGTTGGTAACATGCTGTTTAGTTAAAAGCATTGGATCCAGCTTAATTTCCGGATAAGCTGACAAACCTGTGCCATACAAGTATTTATTTATTGCCATAAATTATTCTTAAAATCTATTCTAAGATGGTTTTTTTTAGAGGTAATGCTTTTGAGCAGGAGACATTAAAGGTAACCTTATGTTGCTTTCCTTAATGAATTGTGAGTTGAGAAGTTCATTCATCACCTCATTAATGAGTTCAGCTCCTAATGTATTCAGTTTCCCACTCAAGTACTGCAGCAGGAAATACTGGAAAGGAGTTGACCAACTGTTCAGGCGGCAGGTACAGGCAAAAGGACAGAAAAACTGACCAAAACTGTGGGAAAATGGACTTGCAGCTAAACCCAGCACCTGAGCAGTGCTGTGGGCTGCACTGTGGCCGTGCTGGGAGGCAGTTCCAGAGACACTCTGCTTTTCCCAACAGGTCTCGTGGTGGTGGCCTTGGTTCCCGCAGAAATAAAGAGCTGCCAACAGAACCCCCTTTCACAGCATATGTGGGAAATCTGCCCTTCAACACTGTCCAAGGAGACATAGATGCCATTTTCAAGGATCTCAGCATAAGGAGCGTACGACTAGTCAGAGACAAGGAAACAGACAAATTTAAAGGTGAGTGTTCGGAGTTCTTTGGTGGTAGATGAAAAATGAGTAGGCAAAAAAGTCACTTTAAAAGGGAATTTCAGTCTAAAGCACAGTTCTCTGCTTTTATGTTGATTTATGCAGGTTTTCTTATTCACTAATATGTATCATTTGAATGAGTCACTGTTTCATCTTCATGAGATACAGAGTAACCTGAGTGAGGAGTCAATATTTGTCCTGACATAAAAACTTTCTCAGATCTTGTCTGGTTTGAATTCTACCAGAGCTGACCCGCTTAAGCCCCATGACCTTAAGTATTAATTCCTTTACTTCAGAAGACTCCCATTGCTTCAGCTCTGTCTTTTTTTAGTAGACAAGGAGAGAAAGCAAATAGATAACCCATTCAGGCAGTTGTTTTAGGGGATGCAAATTCAATTGCTATGGGGATTGTCTCGTGGAAATGGACTATATTTTTAAGTTACTTTAAGGGGTGGAAAAGGCTTACCTTGGAAAACAGGGCCTTTGAGTAAATCCAGTAAATGATGTGATGACACAAAATCACACTGCTGCCCACATGAGTATTTCAATTTCTTGTTTAAAAACACTAGGAACAAAGTGTCAGTATTCAGCTGAATAACTGTCTGAAGGCATAGATCAGATCTAATCTATAATGAGAACTCTGTGGAAAAGGGAATTAGACTCATTCACAGAGTGCCCAGAGTTCTATTTCAGGATTTGCCTCATCATTAACAGGTGCAGGTAAATGTGTTCATTGTTGATGATGATTGGTTTCTGAGCCATGTGCATTTTGCATGTGCACATCACAACTCATGTTTAGAAGCTGTTAGCAGAAAGGCTCTTGCAAAGGCCTTGTAAAGTGTTATTAACTTGACATTTGTTTCTTACAGGATTTTGTTACGTAGAGTTCGATGAGGTGGAGTCACTCAAGGAAGCTCTTACATACGATGGTGCAGTAAGTACACTTGCAATTAATTTGTGAGATCAAAGACAAGCATAAGTCTCAGACTCTTTGGCAGCCCTTATGATACATCCTGACCAGATTCTCCCCTTGATTTAACAGCTTTTGGGCGACCGATCACTCCGAGTGGACATAGCAGAAGGCAGGAAACAGGATAAAGGTGGCTTTGGCTTCAGAAAAGGCGGCGGGCCTGATGACAGAGGTGACTTCCAGTTTTCTAAATACTTTCTTAAATATAATGGTCGTGGTTATGGCTTCTGGTGCTGACTAATGCTAAGACAAGGCATGCAAGTGAACATGAAAATTATATTGAAAGGCAAAATTTTGTATATATGTACATTTCTAACCAGCTGCTGCTGCTGCTCCTGAGGTGTCTGAACTTTAGCTGTGCTTTGTGTCCAAAGGCTGGATGTGTTGTTACTCCTAACCCAGGAAGTGAGACCAATACCCCTAATAATGTTTTGTGTCTTGCAGAGGACAATCATAAGCCCAACAGTCTGATCTGCTACTATTTTATGATGATGTATGACAAGTGAGTAAGCACATGTAGGCAAGTGCTTATTTTGGAGTATGTCTCTTGTTCCAGTGCAAAAACATTCTTGCCTGCAGTTGAAGGTTGGTTTAACTGGACTCACCTGAGGTTTCCATTGAATGTGTATTAAAGAAACTTTTCTGGACACTTTATTCTTGGTTAGCTTAAACTGATTGTTCCTGTGCAATGGAACTTGGTAGTAGCAAAAGAAAAGGATTTTCCAGCAGCATAACTTAGTATATTGAAGGATTGAAACATTGGTTTGGTGTTCCCTTGCTCAGTCTCCCGCAGCTTCAGACTTGAACAAAATTGTGGCTTTTTTCCTAGGAATGGGAGGAGGTTCCAGAGAATCCAGAGGAGGTGGATGGGATTCCAGAGATGACTTCAATTCTGGTATCAGTATTAACACTTATACAGATAGGAAGCCTAAAAGGCACTGAAATGTTCTCATTTTCATTTGTCACCATTACTGGTTTGATTGAATCTACTCTGTGTGCCAACTTTGGACATCTTGCAGCTGTGGTGGGATTCCTCATGGGGAATCTTCTGTTAACTTGACAGGAAAGTGTCTCAATAGAAAACTCTGAGATGACTGCAAATGACAGAATTCTTGTCCAGCTGTAGCCTATGGGTGCCTGTTTTAAGCATTTCTCAAACATACAACTAATTTCTGAATAGTAGCAGAAACAGACAGATCATGTAGGAAGGCTGATACTCTGTCAAAGCAGAGGCTTTCATCTTTTCAAGGAGATATGATGTCATTATATGCATGTCCCTGAAGTAACTGACTTCTCTAAAGTCAGATTAGTGTTCCAAAGCACTTGTAAATGCAAAATGTTCCTGACCTTTTAGACCTGCTTTGGTAATGCAGCTTCAGCAAGTGACTGAGCTTGCTGAGTGGAAGGTAGTGACGGAGCCATTGGGTTTGCTCTTAACTTCCAGTCAGTTCCAGCTATTAGAATGCAGGGTGGCATTAACACAATTGCTTTTGTCCTCTGAACTCATGGGTTTGGTCCATTTTCTGATGGGGAGATGTTGGCAAGTACAACTTTGCAATGTCTGGTCTCTGCGTGAGTGGAATGAACGATGTAGGAGAAGCAAAGTGTGCCCTTGCCCCCAGCCTGGACTGGAGCATGATGCTGGAGAGAGGAGCTTGCTGCAGTGCTGCGCTTAACCTGCCTTTGGAGCTAAGCATTCTGTGTCACAGCTTCGTACCTTCTTTGGCAGCTTCTCCAAATGTGGATGCATTTCAGCCTGTTAAATGCTGGATGAGTGATTTGTGAGCCAAAAGCTTAGCATTTCAGTCTTAGCTGCTACAGAAGCTTTTCTTCTCAGGTTGTACAGTCTTGCTCTAGATCAAGTCTTTAAAGATGGCTTGTTTGGCACTGAAGTAAGGGACAGCTCTGCAACTCTGCCAAATACAGAAATGAATAAAATCTCAGTTGGGAAACAAACAACTTTCTCTTCCAGGCAGCTTCTGAAAATCTGAGTGTATTCCCTTTCTGTATGCTGATAGCCTGAAGTATCCTCCTCCCACTGAAATGCAGGCAGTGGGGGCTTGGAGAGGTACTCAAGGATAGTCACTGGCACAGACTGGAACTCTGGTCAGTGACAGATAGTTCTTGATTTACTTTTTTTGGTGGTACATAAACTGAAGAAATGCAATCACTTTAAAGTCTGATTTGGCTTTTTCCCCAGTCCTTTAATTAGTTTAGTAAATGCCTGGTTAGTTTATAGTACAGCTAAACAGGCCTGGGGTTTTACTCTGTTTCATAAGTTTATTTCAGTACTCCCCAGCTATTTTCCCATTTGCTCTGCTCCTGCAGATTTCATGCTGGGGCTGTAGCCAGTGTGATGATCTGGCTGTGGAGTACTCTGAGTACTCGCAGTGTTTTCTCTCAAGTCAGCTAATGATGTTAGCAAACTGAAGTTGCAGCCAAGGTTCACATTTGAAACTCTCTTGACCCACTCTCCAGCACTCCAATAAGCCTCTAAGTGGATAAAGCACTTTCTGAAGTTGGCATAATGTGCTTGGTTTCAAATGGAACCCGAACAACTCCTCCAGGAGGTGCTAGAGCTCTGTGAAACAATCTGTCTGCAAAGGCTCTCAGTGCATCACCTTGGACTGACAGCGGTGACTAGCAAGGTTTTCCAGTCATCCAGATATGTCTAGATTGAAAACATTGCAAAAGATGCTCTTTAAATTACTGTCTTCCATCTTCAGGATTCAAAGATGATGACTTCTTGGGAGGTCGGGGTAGAGGAACCCGCCCTGGAGACCGGCGACCACCAGGTGCCTCCATGGGAAGTGGTGGCACCGGTCGCTTCAGAGATGGGCCTCCCCTTCGTGGGTCTTCCATGGACTTTAGAGAGCCAACAGAAGGTAAACTCCTACTCTGTGTGATTTGGTCTTCCTCCACAAAGGAGGCTCCTGGTTTCGTTGTCAGGTTAAAGCTCCCGCCCTTCACAGGCAGATCTCACAAGTGGAATGTTTTTCCTTTCAGAGGAAAGAGCACAGCGACCCCGACTCCAGCTCAAACCTCGAACAGTCGATACTCCCCTCAATCAAGTAGCCAATCCAAACTCTGCGATCTTTGGAGGAGCCAAGCCCCGGGAGGAAGTAGTAAAAGAACACGACTGAGTTTGGGGTTGAGAGGGAATGGGGAGGCGGGAGAAAAAGCAAGACAGTACAGAGTGACTAGCTCTGCTGGAATGTCAACCCTGCAGTTTACCATTCCTGCCATCTGGTATTTGTCCTCTTTGAAACTGAAAACACAGAGCTTGTGAATGCATGTCAGCTGTTAACAAGTGGTTTTTAGTACGTTCTTGGCTTTGCTGTATCTAGTGCCTGCTTTGTGCTGAGTTTCCCTCTTCTGTTTCCTTCCAAGCAGCACAGTTGCCAGTAGATAAGGCAGTGTGGCTGCTTCCACAAGTGTGGAGGTCTCTGGACAAAGGTGCTGCTTCACTTCTTCCTTTCTGGGTTTGTTTTACTTTAGAAGCACAGGTTAGACTTAGTTATTTCCCTGTATTGTTTCCTTTTACTTCCTCAGTGTTCCTCTTCTGACTTGCATGTCTCGTTCTGTATTGCTGTGGCTCTGAAGAGGAAAACTGAAGAGTCCAGATGAGTTGAACAGAAATTTACAGTTCTAACCAAGTAGTGAAATACCATTCATGACAATTGGTGATAGTCACTGTTCACAGCAGAGCCCCTTATTAAACTGAGGGGGGCAGCTGCTCTTTCACATGGGTTGCCAGGAAGGATCAGTTTAATGGATGCCTTGCCTGACAAGCCTAGTGAATAGCTGGTGGAATCAGTGTGGATAAAGCCTCTGCCAGCAGCCTTTTCCTGCTGGCTCTTGACTTCCAAATGGTATGATGCTACTACAACTCTGAGCTCAAGGTTAGTGCTGCAAAGCCATGCCTGTTTGAGCACAACTGCTCACTGGCTCTTTCTGCTTACTTTTTTGGGTTTTACATGTTTGGTAAATTTTTAAATGAAGTTTCTACAAATAAAATTGACTTTTTTATTTTTGTTGAAGGAGTGTATACTTTGCCATGCAGTATTTGATCGTCACTATCCCCTGTATTTCTTTGCCCGATGGGGTACAGTTTTAGGACCTCAGCTTTTAGAATACCTTGAAAATGGGCAGATTAGAAATCTTTCTGCTATAGATTCTCATTTAGAAGTTTGGGTAAAAAGCATCTCTTGTTACTACACCTCTCTTCACTTGAAATGTTTCCTGTCGGTGTTCTGTGGGAGGAGGGAGGGGAGGCTGAAGCAAAAGGAGAAATTGTTAATGTTTAAAACCAAAACCTGGTTCTACCACACTGAAGTTTGGACATGTCCAGTGTATGGGAAAAGCTTGGGCCCATATTGCCAGTGCTGTGAGCCTTCAGATAAACCAGCCAGCACCCCAGAGTACTTACAAGAGGAGGTTGGAAGCACGGCTGCCCCACTACCAGCACCACTGCTAGTGATGAATTTCTTCCCTAAAGTTCCCATTGTAAGTCAGAGTCCCAGCAATTTACAGAACTACTCTTTCCTTCTTTCTGCCTTTCACTTAATCTGCTTCTGAGATAAGAACCATTTGTCTAACACTAATACTTAATTTAAGACAGACATGCATTTGTGTGGTTGTATTCCAAACCAATAATTGATCTATTTACATCTTCAATGTGGAAAAGATTTTAAGAACAAATTCCCATATAAAAACTCACTTCTAGTCAAGACAGTTGACTTTTAAATGTAAAAACAAAGGAAAAAAAAAAAAGAATTCCAAACACTTAGCACATTCTGCTTCATAACAAAATAAATTTATGGATATGGTATTTTGTGAATGATCTTTTAAATAAAAGAAAACATTAAGTAATATTTAACATTGGTCTTTATTTGAGTCTACTCTACCATGTTTTTTCCCCCCTTCAGTTTTCAGATATTGTGTTAATTTGTCCTAGAGCCATTCTGATACAAAATAAGGGGGGAAGAGGAAAAGATAGAGGGGAGGAATCTGATCTAAAGAGTGCTGGAATAGTGAAGTAAAAATTAATTATGGATGGAAATGAGCCCAGCTTCTTTGTCCTGTGACTTCAGTGTCACTTGAGTGCATTGCTAAAGCTGCCAGGTGGGATTTGGAATTCTTGCAGCTGATCAGGCTGTGCTCCTCCAGATGGGTGCTGCTGCTGCTGCCCTGTGGCTGGCAGTGGGCAGGATTTGTCCTTCCAGTGTGGGTGCTGAGACAGTAAATGGCTCAACTGCTGCTGTTTTGCCAACTTGCTCCAAACTCTTCCAACTGAGCCCTTTCCCAGTAGGCAGAATGGTTAAGGAGGCTGCTGCCCTGTGGCTTTGAAGTGTGAAAGCTTTAAAGTTGAAAGAGGTAGAGCCATGGTTTTATTGAGGAAATGAGCTCTGACCTCCCTGCTGGTTTTACTGCTTCCCATAGCCTGAAAGGATGGGAAGTGTTCCTGCTTCCAGCTACTCAGTCCACCCTCTTCAGAGCTGCTCTTTCCACAGCTTGAGCAGTCCCAGTCCTGCACTGGAGCTGTGTGTGCCAGCACCTGGCTGTCCTGCCTGTCAGCCTCAGGAGTGTGGAAGAGCAGGGCTGGTGGAGACTTGGTCCCCTGCAGCTCTTGCCACGCTTATCCACAGCTGCTCTGTCAAACTGGTGCTGCTGGAAGCAGGGATTTCATCACTGCATGGAGGAAAGGAGCCCTGAGGAGTGGGAGAGGTGGCAAATGGGTCATCTTAGTTCTAGATGTCTTTTTCTGTATCTGCTAATACTGGTTTCGTTAAGAGTTTCCCACTAGTGAATGCAGCCTGATCCCAAAATCATTGTGTCTTGTTTTGTTTTGTTTTTAGTAATTTTTCATGTGCAAGCATTCATGCATTGCCTGGTTTCTTTGGAGCATTCCACACTGTGCTTCCCATGTGGCTCAGGGTCAGACTCCTCCACTCCTTTTTCTTTCTCTCCTTCAAAAATTTAGTGGATGAACATTTTCCTATACAGAAGCTTATCAAACCAGCTTTTATCAGCAGTTAACACAACTCTATTTAATACATGGATGTGGCATTTAAGTTTTGTAGGAGGAAGCAAGATTATTTTCTTGCTATCCCAGCAGGAAAAGCAGTTGAGGTTTAACCTGTGATGCTTTACTTTACCTGCTGCTTAAAGCTAAGCCTGGCATGGCAAAGCCCAGACTGAGGAGGTAGCAGCAGTGTAGCAAATGGATCATTCACTTTGTGGCTATTCATGTTCTCACTGAATTATTTCTGGTAGCTGTGCAGTGCTTTTTTCCAGCTTAAAACTTAGACAAATAAACAAAACTGAAGGCAGGAAGGCACCAGGCAGGTTTTGGAACTGAAACCGAGTTTGCTTTGCTGCTGTAGGAAGTGCTTTGCCATGTTACACCAGTTTAATTGCAAGTGGGGAAGGTGGGAGTCTGGAAGAGCTGTTGGACAGTGGCATTTAATGAGCTGCAAAACTCTGCTGTCCAAAAAATAATCCCCACTGAACTCCTGAGTCCAGGAATGCCCTTGGAAGAGCTCATCCCAGCCCTCAGGGCAGCACCCAGTGCTGGCACGGGTGTGTTGCTGACTCGCTGGGCTGTGCAATCCTGCAGTGATTCCTGAGGGGGCTCTTTGTGCCTGTGGCCATCAAGGTTGTTCTGCTGGCTGAAGAAAGGTGGAGGAGTGTTCACACACTCAAATAACAGCCTGGTGATGGTAGAGACACATTAAATTCATGCCCTCGAGTGTGGCTTCCTGGCCTTCCTAAAGCAGCAACAACTTGTTCAGCTGCTGAGATGTGCTGCCACTACTCAGAGTCTCCAGTGCTGACTGTGAACTTGTGAAGTTCTACAGGTGTTCCAGGGCTGATGATGGTTGTGGCCAAGCTGGCTGTCCCAGGGCAGTTTTGGATGATACTGATATTTTTGAGTTATGAATACTGTTATAGTTTCAGTCCTGACTTTAGTACATAATCTAGTAGGAGAATTTGCTACCTGTAGTACTGGCTGCTGACTTGTCTTCAGGAAAAATGATAAAATTGTGAGAATTTTAGAGCAAACCCTGTAATATTGCAACCCTTCCTCTTTGCAGGAAAGATTTAATACTAAAGCCAGCAAATTTTGGAGTGTACGTGCAACCTCTTCAAGCAGGGTTCTGCAGCTTGCAGAGCAGCCCTTGTCCTGCTGCCTGCTTTGGACAAATCTGCTTGGAGTGACTTTGCTGGAAGCCCCTGTTCCCCTGGGAGTGTTTTGGACACAGGCTCTGTGTGTCAGGTTGGCTCCAAGGCTTAGTCCCAGGTTTTTGTACCAGCCCCATTCCCTCTGTGTGCACTGAAGCTGTCCCGTGGTTATTTGCACTCACAGCAAGAGCACAGACGAGGAGCTGTTAACACTGAGCATCTTGAAATCTCTGTTAAGTTTATGTTTTACATTCTGGTGGTTTCTGTGTTTCACTGCCAGTGGAGTGGAAAGGCTCTGGAGGAAAGGGACCTCTCACCTATTCCAGCTATTCTTATGTAGAATCAGAAATCTTTGTACTTCTCAAGGGCTTCCCTGGGATGGATTCCCAGGATGCAATTTAGTTGGTGTTGCTTGTCTTAAATTTTTAGAAAGGGGAGTTTCTGTGACTGGAAAAGAATTTGATTTCCAGCTGAGAGTGGAATTTGCTTGTCTGGTAGTTGACTCCCTCCTCTTAAATGCCACTTACCCATTGCAGGAATGAAATATATTAAAAGTGGCAGAGACACATATTTTATTTGGTGCATACATTTTCTTTATATAATCTGTAATTTATTCTGTTGTTTGTGATAGCACTTGCTGTAGCAGTATTAAACCAAACTGAATAGAAGCATTTAGGATGGTATAATCATATTTTTGACCCTGCTTGCTGAAAGGCTTTAATCCTTCAGTGCCAGACACTTGACTCTCAAGCCTGATGCACATTAGTAATAGCAATACCTTGATGACATTACGTGTTCAGCCCCTCTCTTGTGCATGAGGGCCTGCAGGGAAGCTCTGCAGTTCTCCTGTGTCTGCTCACAGGAACCCAAGCTGGACACAAGACACGAGCCATTAGGTTCTGGTGGCACATGTGGTGTCTCGGTGGGCACGTGGCGTCAGCGTTATTGGGTCTGAAATCGTGTTCCTCATCTTACTGTACCTGTTTGAGTGGCTAAATCTAAAGCATTTTCTGGTTTCCTTTTCCATCGTGGCAGCGATTCTGTTCCGTGCCATCACCTGCTCGACAGCAGGTTGGGTGTGACATCAGCTTCCCTCATTTCTGTCCCCTCTGCAGCAAAGTACATCCAAGGGCTTCGAGGACTTTCAGCGCTGTTACAGGAACAACCCTCTTACCTGTGTGCTCACCAATTCCTGTGTAAAGCTCTAGAGTATCCCAGGGTTGATGTTTTTGGGATGTTATTGCTGGGAATGCTACCACCACCTTTCTGCCCAGTAGGTTTCAGCCAGGTTAGTGTTCCCTGTGGTCAGGATTTGCTTCCTACCACAAGATTGTTTTGTTCATGTCACCGTGCTCCCGAGATCTGCCTCTTTCTTTTAAATAAACCAAAAACTCACAAAGTACCTCTATAAACCCCTGCAAAATCTGTACTGTAACGAATCTGTATAATTTGTATCGCTGTATAAAAATTCAAATAAAAGCATTCAAACCTTCTAGGTTTTTGTCTTCAAATTTAAGAATTATTGTGTCCACAAGGATGAACTCGGCAGGATAAGAAAGGGAAGCTTTGTACCACAGGGATGTTTGGGATTAGTCTTTGCAAAGTTTTGTGAAGCACCCAGGGATCCTGGCTGTGAGCTGACTTTTCTAGCAGCATTTATTTTCCTTCAGCAGGAACCACTTTCAGTTTCAGCTCAGAGAGAGCCAACATGCAGCTGGGACAGGGGGGGAAGCAGCACTTCCCCTTTGCCTGGGGAAAGGCACATCCCACTACAGCAGAGAGAACAGTTTCTAGGTGTGTACAAAAACACCCAGCACTACTTCAGCACATCAGAAAATTTCCTCCAAGATTTGGTTTGTGTTAGAGCTGCTGTGAAAATGTTGGAGTGCGTTATAATCCCAGTTAGTGGTTGGGATGAGACACGTGCTCATTCTGTCCCAAAGCAAGAGGGGCTTGATGCTGGTGCACAGCAATGCTTGACTTGCAAAGCTGGTGAGTTTGGAGCCTGTTGCAGCTTGGAAAACATGCTGGAGCTTTCTCAAACTTTGCAGCATTGGGAGTGTTGGTGCAGAAGAAGGGGTTTAGATGATGCCCTGGTTTTCAGTCCTTGTTTCACTGCTGATTTTTGATCAATGTTAGTCACAACACCTGATTTAAGCAAAATCAGCTGGTCTTTGAGCAGCCCCCACCTTTATTTGAAAGAATGGAAATCAGCCCTCAGGGCATTTGGCTTCCCAGGGCCCAGGTAAGCTGAGCTGGGTGGAAAATGGGTTGTAATGAATTTTCTGGACCCAAGAGATCTCTCTGCAGCTTGTCAGCTTTGTATCAAAAGGTGAAAAAGTGTGTTAGGTTAACTGGTGAACCTGCCTGAAGGAGTAGGAACTATGTTACGGGGGGAAAACAAACCCAGCTTGAAATGGGTGAGCTTTGAAAAGAACATGAAGGGTGAAATTACAATGTGGTATTTCTGTAGCTTATTGCAGTAGATAAAAACATACTGCTCCTGTGTATTTGACCTTTTGTCAAATCAGAAATTGTTTCTATCAGCAGGTCTCGATGAGGCAGAGGGGTTTCAGGAGGGTAGAGCCTGGGTTTGGTGCTTCAAGGGTCATTCTGTGTGAGTAGGAGGAGAGTTGTTCTGGCCTCATGCAGAGCAGAACCTGTAGCTGTGCTGGGAAGAGCTCGGAGTGAGGACTCATCCTCAACATTTACATCCAGCCCTTTTTAGGAGAAATGTGAAGAAAGGAGTTAAGATCCACACAGAGGCGTGTGCTGCTGCAGTAATTACCCTCTAATCAAGGTGCTTGGTCTCTGCAGAGGACTGATGCCTTTGAGGGGCATCACTGTGCCCAAGAGCTGTTGTATCACACTGGGATCGCTCCTTGGGCACAGGAGCAGCCTCTGCCTGCTCTGGAGAGGCTCAGGGGTCCATCAGGGGACAGTTTGGGACTGACAGGAGGTGCAGCCCGAGCCAGCCAGGGTAACACCACAGCACTGACTCATGCTTGAAGCTGAGACCCACCAGAGAATCCGTAGGCAAATGTGTGGCGCCTTTTTAGCCGTGGCTGCTCCTGATCAAATCGATTTTGGGTACAAAAGATGAACTTTAAATGTCTCCAGCGTATTTTGAGTGTCAGTTGTGCTATGAAGAGCTCTTTTGTTTTCAGCTTATGTTTGAACACGTACAAACCCTGCTAGAAAGCTGTTAATAAACTATTTGATCTCTAAGAAATGCCAATTTTGTAACAGCTCTTTTGGCAGTGAAAAAAACATTTCACCTTTTGCAATGTCCTTTACACTGAGAACACCAAGAAACCATGTGAGGAATTAAAAGTTGAATCTGCCTCTTTTTATCTTTGGTTCAGATTATACTGATTTCAAGATAGGCTTCAGCACCCAGATCTTGTCTGGGAATGGCTCTGGAAAAAAAATTATTTTTGCATGTCAGGTTAGCATTGGAAGAGATAAAGTCTACTTACATGAACACTGGATAATTATCTTATTGAAGTAACGTTTCCTCTGAAATCTCAGCAGCCAGATTTCATCCCAGAGTTGCAAAAATTGTAACCAGTTGGCTCCTTAAATCATTTTTATGATGAAGAGTCATGTTCTTGCACAGAGGGCTGGTGTAGGTGGCTGGTTGTGGCAGCTCCGGAGTGCCCTAATTTAAATATAACGAAATTTCCCTTTACTGAACAATTTACATAAAAGAGAGGCTTTGAAGAGCCTTAGTGAGAGCAGCATGAAACGTTTTGTTTATGGTTGTAACTCGTGTGCCCCCTGTACACATTTATGTGTGTGTGTGCAGACTTCCCGAGTGCTGGAGCAGGATCCTTCTTTCATGGACTGTGACAGGGCTTAAAGCCAATACATAAATTCCCAGTAGGGAATTCATGAACCCTCCTTATTCCATTCAAGCACCAAAACATTTGAGGATTTATTTTTTTTAAGAGTGCAGTGAAATTTTGTGCCTGCTACGTGCAAAATGCCAATGCTGAAGCGTAAGAACTGGTTTTATTCTTCCAGCACCAGACAGGAGCTCCAGGTTTGGCCATTAGCAATAGTGACCTCGGGTTATTTGCTGCTTTGGAAACTTGTTATCATCTTTTCCATAAAATCTGAGAGAGGGTTTGCAGTTTGCTGTGCCTGCTTTGAGATTTTCCCAGTTGCCCAGGGTTGTTCCCTTGAAGGCTCTTTGCTAAAAGGAAGCCTGAACTTTTTTTTGGGGTACCAACACCATCTGAACCTCGAGGGAAGGGCCCTGGGTGCTGTGTGTGGTTCCACAGTGTCCAAGCCTCTTCCTCTCCCCACGGGAGCCAAAGTGACCCGAGTGGGTTTGTGCAGGCGGCGCCTCGGGGGGAGCAGCAGAGGCTGGGCAGCGGATGTTGGGGTTAGTGATTCACAGGGGACAGGAAACCAGCAACTGCTCACCAGCCCTGGAGGAACCGGTCCAGCCCCGGCAGCTGCAGCCCAGAGATGCTGGAGGAGCTGGGACACGTTAGGGAGAGCGGCTGAGGCTGTGGGTAAGGCGGGTGAGGGAGGGAGGGATGGGGACAGGAAAGAGCCCAGAGGTTCTTGGGGCTCCTGTGGGGACACCGGGGTGTCCCACTGAGCTCAGAGATCCCCAGGGTTGGTGACCCTTTAAAGAAGTTCGAGGTCATACCTGTAAAACCTCTCTGAAAAGCGACATTGGTGGATGTTCCCTCCTCCCTGCTGCTCCTGGCCATCACCAGCTCCAAGGTAGGAATTACCAACCCTTCTGGGCCTGAGATGGGTCCATCCCACACAGCCTGGATCGTCTGTTTTACACCACTGTCCTTTCCATCTCCTCGTCCATCTGCTGCTGGAAGCGTGGGTTTCATTACATTATTTCTGCATTCACATCTTGTAAAATATTCTGGAAGATTCAATCTGTACTGAGCTTCCCCCATCCCTGCATGGTCCTTCTGGCTCCTGCTGTAGCTCCTGGGACTGCTGCAGCCCACGCTGCTCCCCCTCCAAAGCCCAGTCCTTAAAAATAGCTGATTGAAACGACACTTCCTGGGTTTTCCATTGATTGCAGAGCTGACTGGCATCATGGATGTGAATGTATTTATTTTACTGCATCTAAGTGCCTGAAATAGCTAATTTTAGATAGAGAGAGATTTGGTTTTGCAACAGTTTTCTCTTGTGTGAGCAATGTTCAGTGTACTATGGGCAATGAGGCAGGTAATTTAGCAGAAGAGGATAATTTTTGGAGAATCTTGCATGAGATTGGCTCATTTTCGTGGTTCTGGAGTCTGTAGTTACACAGGGGTTGCCTGTATTGCTAACATGGCATCCCCTGGGCTCCCAGTGGAAGTGAATGAGGCTGTGAGGCTTCAATGCTGCCCAAAACAGGGAAGTTATAAATACAAGATACGTCTGTGAGTCACCTCCTTGTGCTGCCATGCCTGTTGTGACTGGGGTTTTGCACCGTATTTTCCACCCAGGATTTTTTTAAAAGCATTTTCCAGAGTTATAATCTATGTGAAAGCTGGTTTATCAATTCTAATCTTCCCCTTTCATCATATGTTCTACTGAAATGCTTCTATTGGCATAAAAGCCTGGTCTGCCTGAATAGCTGTAAAAACCCCAGATTTTAATTCAATGGCAGCAGCTTTCCTGAGAAGCCTGACACTGGCATAAATCTGGTAGGAAATGAGATGTGCAGACCTCTGGGAAGGAGCTTTTCTGAAGGCTCAGTGCTGGTCATCAAAGTCATTCCAGCCACAGGAGCTTCCTTGGTCTGAGACTTTAATTTCTGAATTGATGGGAATTTCTGTGGCAATCTGTGCCACACAGGCAAACAGAAAGTGGAGTTGCTTTTCTTAGCTGTGTTAGAGACATTGACTCAAGCTGAATATTGCATCTGTTCAACAAGTCAGTGTGCTGAATTTCATATGGTGAGTCTTTAAATACATTTTCCACTTCATATTTCATACCAGTGACTCATCCTACCAGCCTTAATTAGAATTAATTTACTGCAAACTGGTGCAGACCACAAAACTTTCTGGAGGGGAGAGAAAGTGACTGGTTTATATTTGCTTTTTGGGCTTTTTTTTTTTTTTTGATTGATAGATAGAATACATAATATAAATGCATGATTTTAGTCTTTATCTTGCAATGTGAACTCAGGGGTGGGTTTGATGTCTGCAAAGAGCTAAAATGTCTTCATCAGAAATTACCTCATGGAATACCAGGCATGGCTGAGGCCACATCAACACATTCTTCACTCTCCTTGTTTCTCACCAAAAAGTTAAAGTTCACTTTAAGAGCTTTTGCAGGTTTTTTTCTCGTGAGCTTTGTGCCTCTTCTTCTGCTTTTGGGAAATTATTCCAGACTTTCCATCCATTAGGAATTTTATTTCTAGCCTGTGCATATCCAGCTTATATCCACTGGTTTTATAAGCCAGAATTACCTTATTTCAATTCAAAAGGTTTCCTCACTTTGTTGTGCTGATCTTGGACAGATGGACAGTGAGTGTCCATGTCGTCCTACTCTCCATTTCAGTGGAATTAAGAGCAGACCTTTTAATCTTCAGGATAAAACCATCTCTCCGTCCTTCAGATCTTCACAGAGAGCCTTGTTACTGGGGTGAATCCATAAATTAGGACAAGACCTGGCACAGAGTAGATAAGCTTTTGCAAGTTCATTAATTTTTCCAATTTTTTTTTTAGTAAGAAAAAGCCTGTCTTCTTGATTGCTTAAAAAGGAATCTATTTGAGGCCAGAGAAGGAGCAGGCCCTGTTTGGGAAGATGAACTTCCCCCTCTGAAGGAGACCACAGCTGTATCCAGACTCCAGTGTGCTGCTCTCCCAGGAATTGCTTGTCTGGAGCAGCTGCTCCTGAGGGATTTGTGGGATCACGGTGCTCGGGGTGTGCCGTGGTCCCAGTGGCTTCCTCTGCACAAAAAGGGGAAAAACAGGCAAAAGGAGAAGAGAGAAATGTGTGAACAGAACAGGGCATTGTGACACAATCCGAGTGTCACTCCTGAAATGGGTGGGAACCTGTTTTCTGCCCGAGTTTGGGTTTATCCTGGAGGCAGGGCTGGCCAGCCATGAACTCCACACGTCCTCCTGTGCAGGATTTGTTCTCTCTCCAAGGTAGAGTGCAGGGAAGCACATTCAGCCTTCCAAATATTTTATTTATATCCTGCTAGCCGTGAGTAAGTGCTTCCAGCCTTCTGCTTGTCATAAATCTGTTCATCACCTCCTTCTGTCAGCTCCTTACCGGAGCAGGGCTCGTACCAGAAGAGAGGATTTGGGGAGCACAAATGATCTCTGGGCTAAAGGTGTGTGTGTGACTTGGGGGCTTTCTTGGGGCATAAGGCTGTGATGGGGTGGGACACAGCACATCCTGTCCATCAACCCTTCAAATAACCTCTTTTTGTGTCCCTGGTGAGAGGGGGCTCAGGAGCAGACAGGTTGTGCTGCCTCACTGCCCGTGACCAAAATAAAACTGGCTCTGGAAAGGAGAAGGAGCCTGCCATGCAATGGGACAAACTAGGTCAGTGTTGTCAGGTGCCTTCAGCTCTGCCTTGCCTTCACTTCAAAGGAAAAAAAAGAAAAAGAAAGAAAGCCAGGAAACCCACAAACAAAGCAGCAGAATTGCAGCCCTCTGTATTTTGGCCACCACCAGCTTCCCTCAGCTGCCTCTTGGAGATGCTTTACAGATGATCCACAGCTCATGATTTCCATGGGGGATGCTGAGCAAAGGAAAAGTGATGGCAGAAACCACATGGTTTTGATAAGGCTCTTTTGGGTTCTGGTCCTGCACCTCTAGGGTGGGTGCCTGGATGTCTGGGCACTTAAATTTAGAATTATTCATCTTCTTCAGAAAGTGCTGCAAAAAACTGTGCAGGGAAAGAGAGGCTCTAGAAGGCAAAGCCATGGTGGAGCAAGTGCTGGTAGCTGCCAGGTCCTGGAGAGCCCAGGGAAGCTGGAACATAATAGGAATAAGCCCAGTTTGTTCTCAAGCAAAGGGTGGTCTCAAAGCCTCACTGAGGTAATTTCTGAACAGCCAAATGGTGTTTGGCAACCACTGAGAGATGCTGACACCAAACCCCTTCAGCCATTGCTCCTGGCTTTGCTCAAGGCCTGTCTGAGTGGAAATGAGGGACTTTCCTTCCCTCCTTTCCCTGCCCCGTGCTGATTTACTCCATGATTATTTTCACCATGCCCTGATAATTAGGACTGTGGCACAGGACTGAGACTTCAATGACAAACTGGACCACAAACCTCTCCCCAACATGCTCAGCTGCTGTTCCAAGTGCCTGGCAGGGACAGGAGGATGTTGCTCAGCCCTCACAGACTCAGCTGCCGTGGGAGGCTTTGGGTTTTCTCCCACCTGAACTGAGCTGTCAGAGCAACTTCCAAACTTCTGCGGAGTTTGGGCAGAGAAATGTTGTTAATTCCACTTCAATCAAGCAGAGGGAGAAGGTGCTGAGCAGGGCAGAATCAAGCAGCTGCTTTCTATTGTCTGCTACTGGAATTTGTTTCATTATTTTGAATTCTTTTAATTATCAACTGCTATAATATACCTTTCCTCCTCCACTCACCAATATAATACAGGCTGAAGTTGTAACAAGAGAGGTTGAAGGAAGGCAGTAGGAAAGGTTCCTGCCAGCCAGAGCAATGATGTATTGGCCTTTGGCACATTGCAGTGTCTCCATCCCTAGGGGAAAAAAAAAAGAAAGTTTATTAAAAAAAAAAGAAATTAAAATAATCTGTAACTAAAGAAAATCTGAGCCTGGGGAATAGGAATGGGCTAAATGATCCATTTCAGTGCCAGCAGGCTGCTTTCTGTGATATTTGTAGGATGTTTTGTATTTTAAAGGAAGAAGTTGAAGCCAAATCATGCTGATTGTTAGAAAATGTTAGCTGCTGGTTGTGCAAAAGCCTGTCATGGAAAGGAGGGGAAGAGCCGGTGGCTGAGCCAGCTCAGTGCAGAAAAAGGTGTGGGGAATTTAACACTGGAAATCACTCTGAGCTGCAGGAAAGAGCCAGAGCATGCTGTGCAAAGGTCCTGACTGTTTAAATCTTGCTGAGTGCCTCCCTTTTGCCCTCTCTTCTAGATATTAAAAAATTACTGTGGGGTGGGAATGAGGAATTCAGAGCGGTGCAGGAAAGGGCATCGCAACCCCAAAGTCCCTTCTGCATCCTCTGCAGCCTCCCATGGGGGTGTGAGGGCAAACAGCAGCTGGTTTTTGGGGGTAAAAGCTCCCTGAGGGATGGCCCAGAGCTCATGGGGTCCCCTCACCGTGTGTTTCAGGCTGGATGTGGCTGGGCCATGGTGCAGCTGGAGCTGTGGGCGGCCGCGGCGCTGATGCTGCTCGGGGCGGCCGTCGGCCTCTGCATCAGGTGCCAGCTCTCAGGTGAGTCCTGAGCTTTCCTCTTGGAATGTGCCTTCCATGTGGGTTTGGATCTGCCAGGTACCAGCTTTGACCTTGTGGGGATGCAGCTGGAGCAGGGAAGAGGCTGTGCTGGAGAGCTGGGAGGGAGGGAAGGAGATCCAAAGGGAGAGAAGGCGATCCAAAGGGAGGGAAGGAGATCCAAAGGGAGAGAAGGAGATCCAAAGGGAGGGAAGGAGCACTCAAAGGAACAAAGGAGCCCCAAAGGGAGGCAAGGAACCCCTTCCCTGGGGCACTGTGAGCTGCAGATCCCTCTCCATGGCCACTGTGGTGGGTGGCTTTGGGACCCCCCCTGGGAGGACCTGCAGAGGGTCTGGAACAGAAGGGCAGCCAGGGAAGGAGAGTCTGGAGGATAAATTCATACAGAAATAGGGTGAGCACCCAGTGGGGTTTGAGCCCATCCCTGAGCATTGGGTGGGTTTTAAGGGGAGAGAAGCTGCAGTTTGGGGTTTGGGGGCAGGACTGCCTGCTTTGCTTTGTGGGGTTTGTGACAAAAACCACAATTCAAACATAGTTTAAAAAAATTTCATCAAAACCCCACTGCAACTGCTGCTCCGCTGTCCTGACGTGCTGAAGAAGTTTTGTGAATGTATTTTATTTGCCTTTCTGATCTCTAACTCCTAAATCAACCTTTCTAAGAGCTTTTTTTTCCCTTGTCTTCCAGGTACCAAACAGGAGACACAGCTGAATGAGCGGAGGAGCCAGTAAGTTTCCTTTCCCAATTATGTTTCTCCCCCAAACTCACCCAAGGTGAGCCCCAGAGCCAGACCCAAGCTGAAATCTGAGTTTATAAAAAATAAAATAATACCAGGATGGGCTGCAAGGCCCAAGGTGCTGCTGAAGGGGCAGTGCCTTTACACTGAATAATCCAAAATGAAACTGAAGCTCTGACTGTGCGGTCATTGAATCATTATCTAGCTGGAAAAGGTCTGGGAGAGAAGGCCAAGTTCTTACCCTGTTCTGCTGTGCCCTGAGATAGAAAGGTTATTTACTTCACAAAGAAGCCCCTGCTCTTGGCTGGTTGGACCCTGAACCAGAGCAACCATGGACCTGCAGCACAAGAAATGAAGGAAATGCGGTGTACACACACACACACTGCCCCTTATTTCCTTCAGCAACACACAAACCACAGTAAATGATGTCAAAAAAAATAAAAGTTGGGTTGTAAGCTTTGTTACAGGAGCAATGGGGCTCTGCAAAGGCCTCCAAGGGGTTGGGGTTTTTGTTTCTCTGGGGAAAGGCTCCGGAGGGATCCATTGTAGACTGATGGAGCAGCCACTGAAGGCTCCATCCTCCACAGGCTTCACACCTCACTGACTCGTGCTGAATTGTCCCAAATTCTTGAAATTTATACCTGGATTAGGTGGTTTGGGATCAGGTTTGTGGGGTTGTGTGCTCTTTTTAGAGGTGTGGTTTGGGTGTCTTGCAGGAAAAGTGGTTTGACTGTATATTTGGGGTTTTGACAGCTCTCCCAGCAGCCCTGGGCCATGAATCCCAGCTCATATGGGGCAACCCCAAGGAAAAAGGGGGAAAGGAATGAATAAGTACCTGTGTAGAAACACCTGCAGCAGAAAACTTGTTGAATTCTCTCATGCTCTGAAAAGCAGCTCTCCTATTAACTAAAAAGTAAAGAGGTTACTGGGCATAGGTTATCATTGATAACGTTATTTTATTCATGTTGATGTTAAGGGATGATGGGAGAGGCAGCAGTGGAGGTGAAGCAGTGGGGTTTAAAGTAATTTCATGCATAACATCCATCTTTTCGTGGGTAAAAATTTCTTGTGGCCTTTGGTAGATGAAGCATCAGAATGGGAATTATCCTAAATGATGTCTTCCTCACCCCTGGATCCTTCCCTCGCTGATGTTGGCTGCTCTACCAGTGGTCCAAAACTAAATCCTGTCTTTAAAGGCTCAAAGAAGAGTCCAGGAAGATGCTCCCAGGTCATGCATGACATGTGGGCCATGCAGCTGGCATCTCACCGAGCCCAGCATGGTGCCCTCTGCCCTCCACTCACCAGTCAGGTCTCTTGTATCTCTTTTCCTTGTCATAAACCCTAAAATTCAGCTGAGCTTGCACTGCTATTTCTTCCAGGCTCGAAAGCCAGAGGAGATTTGAGGTGATTCGATCCCATACCAGTGAGTATTGCTCCTGCCTCGTGGTGTGAGGGCTCTTCACTCATAGAACAGGGGGAAAACAGTGTTCAAAGGGTCACCCTGAAGCCAGGCCATGAAATTATGAGACCTGGATCGTCCAATGCTGGATGATCCAAGCCACCTTAGACACTTCTAGGTATGTGAATTCTGAGCTTTAGGGAAAAAAATGCCCTTTGCATTGAAAATAACTCACTGGAGCCTCAACTACTGGGGGCTCTTGGAAGCAGGCTGTGCACCCTGTGAGAACCAAGGTGGGTTGATAGATGCCACCCATTGGTGTGGGTGACAGGAGTGACTCATCCATCATCCCCCCTCGCTGTTTCCTGCGGCAGCTTGGGCTCAGCGCTGAACTTTTGAGTTTTCTGCCACAACGAGCGGCTGCCAGCTCGGTGTGAAATGTGTCCGTGGTTCTGCCTCTGCTGGCTCCAAGCCCCTCAACCCCTCTACAAGTCTTTCCCCCCAGCCCCACCAAAGCTCTGAGCTGCACTTTGCAGCGTGGAGGGAGGGGAATGGCCCCCAATGGATCCCAATGCTGGGATTGCAGCTTCCTCCAGCGAGGCTTTGCCAGCTCTGTGGTCTGCACAGACATCAGCTTTCTCTCCACTTGTTTCTTGTTTTGACCATTTTTGAACCTTCAAGGAACAGTTTGGAAAGCTGTTTTGGGATGCATAAGGAAAATGCTTGCCAGTCCCAGGGATCCCTCTCTGGTGGATGTTCTGTGCTCTTTGAATTATCTGCTGCTGCCATAATAATTAACATGGTAATTCTGTTGTTGTTGCCAGCTGCAACCCGAAGGCTGGAAAAAATTAAGGAACCTGAAGACTTATCAATAGCAAGGTAAGAAAAAACCCAAATAAAAATCTAGCTCTAGAGCCAAGGTTGGATGAAGTTCACCCAACATACATGAACATTTGGGCTTGCATTCTGGGCCCTGTAGATGGGGCTTGGGCTGTATTTAGAATCAAAGAATAGTTTGGCTTGCAAGGGACTTTTCTCCTGCTCCTCCTTGCTCCTTCCCCTGGTGAGGAGCAGGGATATCTTCAACTTGATCAGGCTGCTTCACTTATTGATGGTCAGTAAGTGTTTAGACTTCTGTTTATGGACTAGACTTCTTCTGGATTTTCTTCAGTCTGACAGCATTCTTCTGGCAACTGATTAAATCAAACCCAGGAAACTGAGCTGTGGCTGTACATAATGTACATAATTCTTTTCATCATGGAAAAGAAATGGCAATTATTCACTTATAAGCAGTTTGGTGTGATAAATCCCCTTCTCCCCATCACCAAAACCCCCAGTAACTACACAGCCACGATAACTGCTGCAATATTCAAGCACAGTTATTCCCATCTTGGGATTTTACCCCAAATTTTGCATCTCCCCTTACTCTGAGTGTGTGCTTGATAACCTCACAGGGAGGTTTCATGGATGGTGGTGTGTAACTGCTGGTAGGGTTTGCTCAGACCTGGGATTTTAGGTCTCTTTCCTCTCTTTCAGGAAAGTCACTGAAGAGCTCCGTGCTTCCCATCACACTGGATATGGTGAGCAGCTTCCTGGGACAGGCAGATAAAATGAATCACAGAGCAGTTGTTGTTAAAGATCATCTCCCTCCATCCCCCTGCCATGGGCAGGGACACTTTCCATTAGTCCAGGTTGCTCCAAGCCCCTTCCAGTCTGGTCTTGGACACTTTGAGGGATGGGGCAGCCACAGCTGCTCTGGGCAGCCTGTGACAGGACCTTTCCTCACAGGGAAAAATCTCTTCCCAATATCCTAACCCTGTCCTGTCAGTGGGAAGCCATGCCCTCCTGTCCTGCCACTCCCAGCCCTTGGCCAAAGTCCCTCTCCCCTTTAGAAGGGGCTCTAAGGTCTCCCCAGAGCCTTCTCTTTTCTGGGATGAACAACCCTAGGCTGTCTCCAGAGCAGAGGGGCTCCAGCGCTGGAGCATCTTTGTGCACTCCTCTGGACTTGCTCCAACAGGTCCACATCCATCTTAATTTGGGTGTATCCTGGGTCTGAGTTTAAATCTCATCCTGCTGTGGCTGACCAGTCCTGCTTGGAGCCACAGATTGTTTAAAATATCACCCCTGGCTGTTCCAATTCCTGTGCCCTGGAGTGTCCAACCTTGCAGCCATATCCCCTGACCTCAGAGCTGGTGGTTTGCCAGCATCATCAAACTGCTCCCATCACTCAGCTTGAGCTCGTGTGTGATGTGCCCCTCTCTTGTCCCCAGGGAGCAGGGACGACTCCAGGTACCAGAATTTCCTGGCAGGTAAATGCTGCAGCCACATGTCTGGGGGTTTGGGAAGGAAAGGCTGCTGAGGGGGTGGGAGCTGGCAGGGAGCACACAGGCAGCCAGCACTGCAGCTGCCAGAGCTCTGGCTCGGTCAGTTTAGAGATTGCTTTGTAAGACACAAAATCACTGATCTGATTAACGGGCAGAGCGGAGGGGGATGGATTCTCCCCAGCCTCCTGCTCCCCCCTGGGCCAGTGTGAGCTGGTGCTTGCCCTAAGAGGATTATTGGTGTGTGGGGCTGTGCTCTCCTTTCCCAAGCCAGGGAGAATATTCCTCATCTCCCTGCCAGCTGGCAGGGTGTGCCCACGAGAAGTGTTGAGCTGGGGTTTTCTCAGGGGTGGATCAGGGCTGTGTGCTCTGCTCTGGGCAGGCTTTGGGGCTGTGCCAGGGCTTTGTGGCTGCTGGGGATCTCTTTGTGGCTGTGCTGGGGGGTTTGTCCAGCTATGGCCAGGGATGGCTGTTCAGGGTGATACCATGGTGGGGTGCTGACAGCAAACCCTTGTTCTTGCAGAGAACTGCCTGCAGGAAGATGCTGCCTATGTGTAAGTACCCTGTGCTGCCACCAGCACGGTCCAGTGGAGCCATACTGGTCCCAGTGCTGTCCTGGTGCTCCCACAGCTCCGCCTGGGAAGTCTGTGCCAGGCAGGAGGAGCTGACAGTGCTGCTCTTCTCACAGGGAGCCCATATCTCTGGGTTACTACTACAATTGCCCCAGGTTCTTCGATCCACTCCATGGCAGGTCTCCAGGCAAGCAAGGTGGGTTCCTTCATCCAGCCTGGCTGTCCCAGGGCTCCAGGGAGCTCGTGAGTTCTTGCAGAGCTTTGTGCATCGCTGAGTATGGCCTGAAGCAAGTGTGGGTCCAGGAGACACGTCCATTAAAAGGGTGTGGGATTTGAGGGATGTCCCAGCCCCATCAGTCCATCTGTTGCCTATAAACAGGACAGCCCAAAACCACTGGTGATTGTGCTCCTGTGGGAGTGACCACCCCATTCCCCTGTACTCAGATACCCCATCCCTCGGTCACCACAGGCCACAGTCACAAAGACTAACAATTTTTTAGCTAATCTACATTTCATTGTGGGAAACAGCCCCCTCCTGCAGGTGCTGAGGGATCTTGCCAGATCACTTACACTTCTGTAGGTCCTCTGTCACTCCTCTTTCTTCTCTCCAGCAGAGAAAGATGAGGATGAGGATTCCTATTCCTATGAAAATGTCACCATTGGAGCATCCCAGGGCTCTGATCCAGGTGAGTGTGCTGCTGTCACAGTTCTTGTGTGGCACACAAAGTGCAGAGAAGGAAGGTGACCTGCTTAGCCAGGAGAAACCTGCTTGCTCAGAGCTCAGCTCTTCCTGCCAGCTCTGTGCCATGGGGCTGGCACTCAGGGGCTGCTGCATGCACAGAGCAGGCCTGGAACATTTCCCCTTTCTGCAAGAAAATGCACACAGTGACACCTCCACCCTGATGCCTTTGGCTTGGTGGTTTCTGCAGCAATTCAGAAGCTTTGGGGTCTACATCTCTAGGTTTTTAGTGTTTAGCCAGGCTGATTAATAGTTCTAGCCTCTAGCTCAGGTTTCTCACCAAATCCAGCACAAAAAAGCTGCAGTCAGGAAGCTTCTGGAGGATGACTCTGAACCACAGTGTCCCTTCAGGGCTTCCAGCATCAGTCCTGGGATGTTGCAATCAAAATAGGAAGTCAGTTTGGTTTCCTTCTGTGAGTTCACACATGCTTTCTGCGCTGCTAAAGCCTGCCCTGCTCCTGCCTGGCTTTGTGCAGTGATTAGAGGAGGCAGGAGCAGCAGGGACCTGTCTGATCCCCATCCGTGCCTGCAGATATCCAGGCACATGGCCAGGCCTGGAAAAACGATGAGGCAGCATCAGCAGATCTGTGCTGGCTGGAAAGTCAGCCACGTGCAGGGCACAGTCAGGGTGCAGTGCTAGGAGGGGGTTTCACAAAGGCCCCCTTTTTAGTCCATTTACTGTTCAGCACCGTCCTGTCCAAACTCTTCCTCGTCACAGATGATGCTGCAGACTACGAGAACAGCGTGGCAATACACACGTGGAAACTCCAGCAAGGGCAGGGTATGTTCCATGTTCTCAGCTGTTCTTTGCTGTTCCATGTTCTCAGCTGTTCTTTGCTGTTTGGGGATGGGGCTCATGGGCAGTGCTGGTGCACTAGGCCAGTACAAACCAAGCAAGGGCAATGCAGCCATCACTCTTGTCTTCAGTTAATTTTTTCCCTAATTGTTAAATATCCAAGGCAATGTGCAAATTGCAATTCCTGTAACTGAAGGCTGCTCTGTTGGGATGTGGTGTTGCACTTAAAAGGCCACCATTTGGGTGTCTGTGCCTAAACCCTGACCATGGGATGCCACAGAAAAATGTTGCTCTTCAGGTCTTACATCCTCTTACATTTGAGGTGGCCCCAGGGCAAGCACAGCCTAAACCCCTGTGCCACAGAACTTTGTGCACACACCCAGTGGGTCAGCCCTTGACTCTCCTGCTGCAGTCAGGGCTGACCTTTTAAATGCAGTTTAATTTAATGTGTGGTTTCCTGTGAGGCATGAGGGTAGTTCTGGCCTGGGGGACAGTGGGGAGTGTACACATATATATTCAAGAGCTTTGTGTCTCTGGTGTGAAAGTTGTCTAAGCAAACTGATTCCTGTTTGCAGGAACCCTCTCTAATTAACCTCTCTAGATTAAATCTTTTTTGGTTCTGAAGAGCTACCCAGTGTTTGCAAATTTTCTGTGATCATTTTGAAGCCTCTTCAAGGAGATCTTGACACTGATCTGAGTTTTCTTAGTCCAGGCATAAAAACATGTCAGCACCAAAGGCTAAATATTGGCAGGACACGCGGTGTGTCAGTGGCCTGTGTGTTTCTACATCAACCCACTCACTGATAAGTGCTTCCCATCCTCACCCACAGCTCTGCTGACAGAAAGCCTGGATGATGAGCCAGACTACATCAATGCAGGTCCTGGGTCAGGCCCTGCCCTGCTGTCACAGCACAGGTAGAAACAGAGCAAATGGTTGGTATGTTACTGTAGGGTGGAAAGATTTGGTTTATGGTGTTTATTTAGGGGTGGGAGGATTTGGTTTATGCCAAAGGGAGCTCTGCCCTTGCTGGCAGCACCAGCACAGCAGCTCACACGGGCAGTGGAGGAGTGTGAGGAGCCCACCCTGTGCAGTGCCACATCTCTGGCTGATGCCAAGCTGACTCACACAGATCATGGAAACAAATTAGTCCAAGTCCATGTCCCAGCTCCAGCTCTGCCCTCCTCCAATAGGCACAGGAACTCTGGAGCAGCTTGAGACTGCTCTGCTACATGCTGTGGGCAGGGAGAGTCAGAACCCCCTGCTCTGAGCAGGGATTCCCTCAGCTGAGCCCTGCCTGCTCTGCTAAGACCCCATATCCTGCACCATTATCAGCACCAACCGAATGCTGCTGATAAAGAATTACTCAAGGCAGATAAAGAAAAAACACTGCAGAGAGCTGCAGGAAGGTTGCATGGCACTGAAGGACAATGAATGATGGGACCAGTATCACTCTCCTTGTTGGGTTTTCTCTCTTGAGCACCTACAGAGACCCAGTGGGGTTGTCCTTATGCCACATGCCAGCTGCTCTAGTTTTATAGGGTTTTATATTCCCCAGACTGTAGGCACCAGCAGTGGGCAGACTCCCCAGATTGGATCTTTCTGAAGCCAAGATTTCTCCCCATCATGCAAAGCACAACCATCCTATTCTTCACACTGTGGCATTTCCTTCTGCTGGATGTAGCTGGACATGGAAAAACTTGGCCTGAGAAATCTGACCCCTCCATATCTTGCTGTCAAACATCTTTTTGCCATTATAATGATGCCTCTGTTGTAGCCTTTGCTTGCAGAGTAATATTCTAAAATCTCAATGTCAAACCAACAAATGCCAGCAGTTCTCCACCAAGGGAGGCTGAATTGAGGAATGGGCTCCTGGTGCCTCTGTGCCTCCTGCTCTGATCAGGGATCATCCTCCAGGAGCACAACTGGAAAAGAAAATGTAGCAGGCAGCAGAGTTAAGTTGAAAGCAGGGATTAAAAGCCAGTGGACTCACTGTTTTTTCTCCTCTTATTCCAAGCATTCTGCACAAAGTCTGAAGAACTCTTTTGCTGAGCTGTAAGAGAGCACCCAGTGAACATGCACACAGGGAGAGGGGAGATTGCCATCCCTCAGTGAAACCTTTTCTCCCAACTGTGCCTGCAATGACGTAGAAGGGGTGGTACTGAAAGGAAGAAATGCACTTTTTGAAGCCCCACAGAAGACCAACTGCAAACCAGCAACTGGAGAAAAAGCACTCTGCATCCAGCAACCACGGGCAAGCCCCAGGATCCTCATCCCCATCTCATTTCCCTGCATGTCCACTCAAAGGTGGCAATGTTTTCTCCTGTCAGGCATGAAATGAATCCTTAACTTGCTGGGCAGTAATGCAGCCAGCTACTTCATCTGTCAGGGTGACTCATGCACGATGGTATTAAACCATGGGGATTACCTTCTGATTTAGTTCCTGTGCTCTCCTATAGAAGCAGTTTCCTCTGTGAGAGGAAATGGCAAGGCAGAGGTTGTGTTTATAACAGCTGTGGTTGGCTGGAGCTGAATGAGATTCCAACCTGTTCACAAAAGCTAAAGAGGATTAAATGCCTGCCTTATCCATGGTTTGTAATTCACAGTGCTGGTCTGTGGCAGTTTTCCTCGTGTTTCAGTAGCTGTTTTATAATGATACAAAGAACCAGCAGCAACTGTGAGAGTCAGATCCACAGCCACCAGCCTCAGAAACTGCCCCAGTCCCTCAATATGGCTGTTGGAATATCATCCCAGAAACAGAATCCCTATCTCCTGAGCCCTGATGCACAGATCTGGCACTTCTGGAACACTTATTTATTAAAACTGAAATCTTTCAAAGAAAATGAGGTGTTTTGCTATGGTTTGCAATGATAGATGTCAGCATGATCAGGTGACAGAAATGGGAGAACATGAGGTGACATGGAGCAATGTGCAGGATCTTATGGGGAGAAAATGCATTAAAAGCCTTCTCAAAATCAGATCAGAAAAGCGTGTTTCAGGAAAGAACACAGCCCACGCTCATGGTGAGTGAGCAGAGACAGGGAGCTGAGGGTTAGAGACCTCGGAGTGGGAGAAGGGATGTCAGGTGCTTCCTGCTGCAAATGACTTGGCTCTAATTTTAGCAGAATCACCGAGACCACAGGTGCCCACCGTTGCTGCAGCTGAAACAGTGGGTGGGTTGGAGTTTGGCTCAGCAAAAGGTTTGCTAGTGGTTCCTACAAATGCTACAAGTTTCCACAGGACTTCCACAACAGAGAAAATCTGGTGCACTTCAGGGATGCACACAGTGAGCCACAACCTGGTCCTCAGCTCATCCCAGCCCAGCTTCTCCTCACACCCTTAGGTTTCCTGATGGTCAAATGCTCTGCAAAAGGTCTGCACAGGCTCCCAGGCAGGCAAGCGGTGCTTTTGTCACTGGAATTGTACCTGTACCTCACAGGGCTGTGAGACTGTTGGGATTCATCCTCAGCACCTGAAGAAGCTTCCATTTTCCATGAAGTGCTGCAGACTGTGGATTGCTCACTGCAAGGGTGAGCTCGTTCTGAGTGATGTCTGGTGATGTTACCCACTGGTGATTCATCTCCCAACCAAGGGAGCCATTCATGATTAGGAGATTAGCAGCAGTGACAGATCCTTGGCTCACAACATCAGCTCCAGCTGGAGACCTCCCAGAAAGTTCTAGGCACTAGGTCAGTGCATGGTCAGAACATGAAAATACAAGATTTACTGCTCTCCTGACTAAGCAGGGAGGCAGATTACACCAGCCAGATTTTCTTGTATGAGGTTTCTCCATTGCCAAAGTCTGAGTTTGAAAGTTGTGGAGCCAAAGCAGGCAGGGCAGAGCTGAATGTGGAGAATCTTCCCTTCACTTACTGAGCAAATCCCCCTTTGCAGCTCCCCAGAGCAATCAGCTGTAGTGAGGGGTAAATCCTTAGCTTTGTAAAGCTTCTGGACCACTTCTCAGCCAGTCATCTCATTACACTGGAAGGTATCCAGGGACTGTTCCAGGAACTCCCATCAATGGTTGTTATTAGTCTTGCTCACCTCACATTTTTTCCTTGCAGTGAGTATGGATGTGTGTTCACTGACTTGACTGTCCTTTCAGGACTGGCTTTAGGTGTGTAAAGATTTCTGGTGCTCAACCAGAATTGCTAGACACTGTGTTGTTTGAACCTAATGCAAGGAGACTTACATCTCCCCTGGGTCCACCTCTCTCTCTTCACATTAGGTAGGTAGTCAAGTGAGAAATTCACTTCCTGTTTTCAAATTTAAGATGCTTTAGAAAAGTGGTTCTGGCTGGTGTAGCTCTGAAAATGGATCTGGGGAGTCTGTGCTAAGTGCTGGAGAGCAGCAGCTCTGCACTCAGAGGGGGAACAAACGCCTTTGGAGAGCAGGAGGTGCTGGTGGCCTCTGGGATCAATTCTAGTCCTCTTCTTAGGAGAAGTGAGTGTGATTATGTCCCCACAGAGCTAGAAAGGATTAGCCCAGAGGAGAGTCTGCTCCAAACTGGAGCTGTGAAATGCAGCTACTGAATACAGCTGAGAAGAAACTCTTTGAAACCAGGTAGGAACAGGAACCATGACTCTCCATATTCCTCACCCTTCCCCTGGCACCACCACTGTGGACAGGCACATCCTCCAGTTCGCTTGGCAGGCTGAAAACTATGACATTACCTAACCTGGACAAGCAGGGACAGTAAAGGGAACTTAAATGCAGAGCATCCCAGAATTTAGCAAAGTTTTTTAAAGATTACAAAAGGAATATCCAAAATATAGTGGCACCATTAAGAAATGTGCAATATTTCTCCTGTATGTTTGGTGAAAATACCTTCCCTACCCACAGAGCAAAGTGGCACTTGCTCAATGTGTCTCAATTTTAACTTCAGTAAATGCTGTATTTTGTGCAAAAAAATTTCCATCTTGGTAAGATCACTCATGACCAGGCTTGAAGTATAATCCCTAACAACAGGATTCCATTTTTGTATCTCCTGCCTAGACCTCAATACCATGGACAAAAGCAGTTTTGCTGTGTACACTTAAGTACAGACCTGAATTGCTCTGGGTTGTCACAGTCCTCTCTTCTATTCTGGTTATAAAACACATACAATTACGTGGATTAAAGTAAATTTTAGAGCTTTATTGGTCTAAATAAAAAAGTATGAAACATTTTTGCAACAAAACCTGGTTTCCTCCCAGCATGCTTGAGGAGGTGCCTAACTGGCTGCAGGGGCTGCAGTCTTCTGGCACAGCCGGGCCAGCAGCCCAGCCATTTGTAAAAGGGAGTTCACACCTTCTGCTATCTTCATGTGAGTGTACCCAATTTCCTGGTGACAGAGACATTGTCAAGTGTTCTGTTTACTCTTCCAGTCTGAATATTTTATGAATGACTAAACAGAACATATCCCTTACTGCTAAAAGACCAGCTTTAAGTCACTCGTACCTCAGAGAATGTAACAACTAAAATGCCGTGTTTTTAAAATCAAAGCCTGTATTCCCCCACTTTCTTTATAAGAAGCAAGGTGCCTGCATATGAGGATAGGTTTCAAATAGGAAGAGTGATTCTGGATCACCAGCTTACTGTTAAATTAACTCTCTGTTAATTTAATTTAATATTTTACTATCTATTGGACTAGAATCAAGTATGGACTTGAAAAACATTTTCAAGGAGTTATTTGAGGCTTTGCTATAACTAATAAATTCAGCATGACATCTGCTTTTAATTTGAGCTGATCACTAAAGTGACTTTTGGCACTTCTGTGGGTGTTGAGATGCTAAACTTCAAGTGACTTCTCACTGACAAACCAATGGTGCAGTGGGAAAGAAAGCAGCAATGAGTCAAGAAGCACTTTCTTTGTGCTAATATACAACAAATTTTAAATTGAAACCCCTGAGGCTGCCCCCGATCACATCCTCTTCAAAAGGTCCCATCAGGAGCTGAGTTAGTACTAACCTTGATAAATTCCAGTTTCAGATATTCTGGCATTTGAAAGGTCTTACACACACGGAAGATATTGCCAATGACATCTTCTGGAGAGTATCCAAGGCGCCACAGGTGGGCAAGAATCTGTGCAGGCAAGAATAATCCCCCATTTATCTGCCAGGTGAGTCAAGGAGATTCACTTTTGGAACAGCTGTATTTTAATTTAATTACAATTGCTGAAATTGTAGGTACTATTTATTAGCTGATTTAACCTCAAGCATCTATCAATTAATTTCATTACAACTTCCTTTTTTTTCCTTGTCAGTTTATCTGAACAAAAGCCTGCCCCAAAGGGATTTAGTTTATCAACTCATCTACATGGTATTGCCCTTATCTTAACAACACACAATGTGAATTTTGTAGAGAAATAATACCTGTCAATACTGACACAAGACATGAAAACCAACCTTATATGCTTCATCAATATTTGCATTTATGCAGTGTTGTATCATTTCCTTCACTAGTAGAGGATGAGGCTCGTCACATACCTGTATCCAAGAGAAATATTACACTTAAAATATCAGAAGACTTTGCATTAAACTTCTGGTATTTTCACCAAGCTTTTATGAAGGACTGAATCAGAAATATTTCATAAAATAGTCTAAATTTTAAGTAATCTGACTTTTCAGCTAGTGTGTCATGACAGACTCAACAGCACGAAATGAGAACACCCAAGTAACAGATTCCCAAGTTATCACTGAAATTTCCCAGCAGTTATTGGATTTGTGTGCTTTGAGAGAGCTGCAAAGGTCTCACATCTCTCCCATGTGCCATTAGGGATGTCTTCTTCAGAAGGCACATGGGCTGCTCTAACTGCTACATACACAGGGCTGTCTGCAAAGCAGCAGAGAGGCTTATGTGAGCAATGGAATCTCACACAGCCATAGGGCTAAACTTCTGACAAAACTGCCTTCAGCTGTTACTGACCTTAAAGACATTCTCACTGTTTATAAAGCCAAATCCAGAGTATGTGGACTGTAAGTTGTTCAATGCCTGTGAAAGAAAAAAATAAGACCTTATTTATTTTCTGAAGTGCTCTACTTCTCACTCCCCTCTTCAGGATGAAATGCACTTCGGGAAATGATGCCAAATAAGCAGTTTGCCATTAAACAACAGAAAAAAACCCACAAATTTATGCTGACTTTATTTCCTCCCACAAATTTGGTATCCACTTCCCACCAACTCACTTTTAAGGAGCATTTTAAACCCTCACAAAACCAAATAGTTTAGTTACTCATGGGCTACAAGTTAAATCCTCCTTTGCTTTACATCTCCAGAGAGAAATCCTTGAGAGCTGCAATTCTGAAGTTTTTTTGCTTTAAATAGAAGCCTTTGTTTCATTGTCTTTCTCCTTTTACCTGTCTCATATCACCTTGGGCTGTGAAAATAATGGCTTCTAGTCCATCATCGGTATATGGCACATCCTCTTTCTCAACAATTTTCAGTAGCCTGGCAAGTATTTGTGCATCTGTCAGCTTGGTGTAACGCAGCACTGCACAGCGAGACTGAATAGGTTCTGAGGACAGAGATGTGTAATTAGCTTCTCTCTCTTTTTCTCAAAAAACCCTACAACCAAGCACATGTCTTCATTTCAGCTTCCAACAATTCTTATGTCTTTTAAAGAAAAAGGACATGTAAGCTCCAAGCTGAGCTCAGCCTCTCCTTAAGCACATACAATTGATATAGTCCTTCCTTTGAGCCCAGATTTGCTACTGGAATAGCACATATCCCAGATGTGTAGAAATATATACAAAGCTCAGCTTCCTCTGTTCTCCTGGATTTCTGAATATACATGTTTATCATGTTATTTTTTCAAGAGAAGTCTGCATGGAAAACATGACATGAACACCCAGGAAGCAGCAGCACTTACCTATGATTTTGTCAGAGGCATTGCACGCCAGTGCGAAGCGTGTTGTTTTGGAATAAATTTCCATTGTTCTTCTCAACGCTTGCTGTGCTCCATCTGTCATGCTAAGAGAAACCAGGAGTTAGGAGAGATTTTGTCTTTCAATCATTCATAGGTGCAGCTTAAGAACTATTTTCATACAAGCTTCAGAGTTCACTGGTATTAAGCTTTGTAATATTCTGGTTTGATAAACTAAGCAGCTTTTTCTAGTCACGTGAACAAAACACTGAGTAGTCACTGAGACCTCCATAACATGCAAAATGACATCCATGACGTGTAAAATGAAATCATTAATCTGAAGAACACTGCTAAGAATATGGAGGAGGAGAATGTCCCATTTTCACCCAGCAAAATTCTCTATATGAGCCAAACTCTTTCCAAAGAGAAGGAATCACAGAATCACAAAATGGTTTGGGTTGGAAGGGACCTTAAAGTTCATCCAGATCCAACCCCCTGGACATTTCCAGGGATGGGGCATCTTTCCAGTGAACTGCTCTGTTTCATATCCAGAGCATTCCACGTCAATATTCAGCATCTATTTTGAAGCAATGATCTCTTCCTGCTGTGAGTACTCTCATAAGATCACTGTTCAATCCATATTCATTTCCTAACAAATTATTTTGAACAGCTTGATAGAAACACTCAATACTGTCCAAGAGCTCTACAGACAGGAGAGATGCAGCACATTTCACATAGTAGCTGAGGTCAAGAAAAAATCAACATACCTGTCTGCTTCATCAAGGATGATTATTTTATGCCGACCTTTTGGAAGTGTGACCTTTTGCTGGGCAAACATTTTGATTTTGTTTCTTACAACATCAATGCCTCTGGAACGATAATTCAATTGATTCACGGTAAGTTGGGTGAAAATACAAAAGAGATTTTTTTTTCAGCAGCCACAGCAGCTTAAGTGCTCCTGGTTCTACTGCTTGTTTGTTTGTTCCTGTCCCTTCAGCTGTTTCAGCACAGGTGCTGTGGAACCATGCTTTAAGCCAGACTGTCCAGCTGATTTGGATTCAAACACCAACAATCCTTGGTTTTGGGGGTTTTGAAGAAAATAATTTAACAGTAGCAATATAAATATACACAAAGCCAGTGACCTTACTTGCAGTACCACCACAAAATGACTTAGGTTTGGCACACGGAAAGGGTAATAAATAAACAAAGGCAGAAGCATTTAAGATTAAGCTTTACTATAGCATTAAGCCTATCAAACTGGCCTGGGTTTAATGGAAACTTGTTTCTTCATTAAAAGTTTGGTAAGGTTTTTCATTCTCACCTGTCATTTGAGGCATTCAGCTCCAGAACAGCATCCTTTAACGCAGGACCAAGCAGAGCACGAGCCAAACACAGGATACTGGTGGTTTTACCTGTTCCTGGAGGGCCCTAAAAATGTGACAATGCAACAACTGCTGGTAAGTTTAATGCAATTTTCTGAGCTGTGCTCTCTACACATCTCCTCAGTCATGAAAAAAGGCTGCAACAGAGGAATTGCAGAGAAAACATCAGCCTGGAAGCTGTGCCTGAGCTCAGGATCCTGCCCTAACAGAGGAGATATGCTGCAGGGCCAAGCACAGGATGTGTTTCAGCAGGCACCTGAGGTAGATTTAAACTTGTTTCCCTGTGTATTCTGCCAAGAACATTGCTCCAAGACCACACAACCAACATCTCCCTCACCAGTACACTCAGGCACAAAAGCTGATCTGTACTGGGAGGCCACCCTGGCTAGATTTCAAAGCCAGGACCAGCATTGGAATACAGCACAACACAGCAATACTCACAGCAATTATAATATTTGGTACATTCCCCTCTTTTGCAAAGACCTAAGAAAGAATGATAATAAGAAATTATATAAGAAAATAACATGAACAAAAAGTTTCAATTATGTTCTATTTTAATCATGAGAAACAAGCTTTTTTTTTTCCCCTCCTATTTTCATTTTTTGAACCTTGCTTCTTTCGTATGTTTGGGTTTTTTCAATTGAACTGTTAGAAATCAGACCCTAGAATAATATGGAAATATTTAAAAGCACTTAATTCCACAGGTCTTTAGTACTCTTGCCTTTCCTTTGCATCTGTTTTAATTATATACTTGCTAGTATAATCTTTCTGTTAACAAATACTGTGTTCACAGATTAATATGTCATAGAATTATAGAATCCTGGAATAGTTAGAATTGGAAGGGACCTTAAAGCCCATCTCATTCCAACCCCCTGCCATGGCAGGGACACCTTCAACTACACCAGGTTGCTCCAAGCTGCATCCAACATCAACTTGGACATTTTCAGGGAAGAATTGATATGTCAAACATTTCTTTTCCAAAAACACCCATTATATTTCTTTCTGTTGTTATACAAATCATATTTATTAATTGAAACAGAATTATTATAACAGCTACAAATTCTCTAAACTGTATCAAATGATCAGTTTAAACACCCCAATTGAAGAAGGCATATTTCCTTACACACCACTCAAATACCATGTAAAACCTGTAATTTTTAAAGTAAATCAGGAAGCTTTCTTCCACATACTCAAGTACAGATGTAAAAATACAATAGTGTTTTTACTAGCCTGTGGATCTAAGCAGAAATGTGTTTTTTTGCGATAACCTGCAAAAAGATACAGGGACAGCTACACACCTCCAACCTGCTCACAGTATCTTCATTTCCAACTATTTCGGACAGTTTCACGGGTCTGTATTTTTCCACCCTGTAAAAGTAAAACTCCACACATTTCACTACATCTAATAACACTTTAATAGTGCTTTAGAGTGACGGACAAGGAGGATTACTTTAAGGGACAAAGCTGGCTGGACATGTCTTCGGTGCAGGTGCTGCAGGGTGTCCGTCACTGCTAAGCACAGCATTCCACAACACTGATCATTGTCTCAGAGAATCCCAGAATGGTTTGGCTTGGAAAGGACCTTAAAAACCATCGTATTTGTCCTTGCCATGGGCAGGGACACCTTCCACTGGACCAGGTAGCTCCAGATCCAACCTGGCCTCGAACACTTCCAAGGATGGGGCAGCCACAGCTTCTCTGGGCAACCTGTGCCAGGGCTGTACCGCCCTGAAGGGTTTTATTTCCATTGGTATAAATAAAGCAAAAGGAGGGAAAAACTGCTCAACTCAAACAGGAATTTGGTGCCTCAGCCTGAGGGGAGAAGCCACCCTGTGTGACTTTCTCTGTGTTACAAAGGAAAACAATGGGGTTTTCTTCACTATTGATTCCTGGAAGTGTCCAAGGCCAGGCTGGAGGGGACTTGGAGCAACCTGGCCTAGTGGAAGGTGTCTCTGCCCATGGCAGGAGGCTGGAACGAGATGGGCTTTAAGATCCCTTCCAACCCAAACCATTCTGTGATTCCTGCCTTCCCAGCCCCGCCAACAGACGGGGCAGGGCACAGGCTGCGGGCAGTCCCGGTTCCGAGGCAGATTGAGCTCCTGCAGCCGGCGGGCATCGGGGGAGAGCCGTGAACACCCGAGTGTGGCCGTGGCCATCTCCGGTCGCCACGATCCCCTCAGCCGCCACGATCCCCTCAGCCGCCTCGATCCCCTCAGCCGCCACGATCCCCTCAGCTGCCACGATCCCCTCAGCCGCCACACCCCCCGCCTTCCCGCCAGCAGCGCCCCGCCCTCACCTCATTGGCTGTGCCGCACACAGTCCCGCCTCCCTCCCCGCTCTGCACCAATCACCGCGCGCCCCGCCCCGCTCCTCATGGAGTCATGGCGGCTCAGGGCGGCCGCGCTGTCTCGCCCGCTGCCCCTGCTCACCAGGGCAGCTCGTAGTGGCCGCTGCCGCCGCTGCCGGGCGCGGCCCCCGCGGTGTCGGTGGCTCCCCGCTTCTCGCCTGCTGACGGCCCGGCCTTCTCGTCCTCCGCCACATCCACCTCCATGGCGGCGCAGCTGGTGCTCCCGTCTCCCCGTCGCCGCCGCCGTGAGGGGAGGGAGGACCGCTTTGCGGGCCCGCCTTTGGCGGGGCGGGGGCAGCCGGGGGTTGCGCTCTGCAGCCGGGCAGCGGCTCCTGTGGATGATCCGTGAGGCGGGGAGGCGGCAGGCCAGGCCCAGGCTGGGCTGTGCTGTGCCGGGGAAGGACTGTTCGGTGAGGGGAGGCCGCTCGCAGCTCGGCTGGGTGGCCTTGGACTCATCTCTTTCGACTCGGTGGGCTTCCTACCATTCTGCGTGTTAAGATAATAGCAACAATAACGCGTTAAAGAAACCACTTTGTTATTTTTTAAAACTTCTTTTATCTACCTCTATTCCCTCTCCCTCTCATAAAATGAAAACAATAGAAGATGCAGTGCAAAATACTGTAAGCAGTTTCGCTATAGACGGGAGGGATGATTCTGGCTGTATTTATTGAACACATATAATGTATACAGGTTGTTCAGGGAAGCTCTGGCTGTGCTGTTCCTGGAAGTGTTCGAGGGCAGGTCGGATGGGATTGGAGCAATCTTGACTACAGGAAAGTGTCCCCATGGCAGGGGGTGGCATGAAAAAGCTTTTAAGATCCTTTCCAACCCAAACCATTCTGAGATTCTATGATTCTAAATGGTTTTTTTTTCCAGGTTAAATAAAGGTTGCTCATCCACCTAAGTCAAGACTCATTTCTTTTTTTTTTTTTTTTCATTTTGAAAATCAGTACTCATTTTCAGCCTCAGTAGTTATTGGGGCCTTGGTACATCTTTCAGCTCTGTTTATGCTCCACATAATTAATGACATTTGTGTTAGCTCAGTGCACAGAGCATCTGTCCTTCAGTCTGAGCCCTGTTTCCTTGGGAAGTGTTTCTAATTTAAGATTGGTGTGAGGCAGGAACTCAGAACTGACCATATTTGCAGCTCAGTGTGAGCAGTGACGCTCCTGAGGGAGAAACTTCCTCTTACTCATCACAACATTTGTATTCCAGTGTTACTGTCAGTGCCTGTTATTGGTATTTTGAGGTTGACATATGAGCATTTGCCTTCAGCCTGTAAAACTGGTTCTGCCCATGGCCTGACAGTGATGTTATTAATATATCATTAATATAATATTAATATATTAATAACAGCTGTAGTGGCTCCCAATGGTTGTAGGATAACTGTTATGTTAGGGTAAAATTGGAAGTGTTCTGCACCCTTCACTTGCCTGGCTGGGTGAACATCAACAGTGGATTAACCACCTCTGTTGGAGGTAAAGACAATTATAAAATTATAAAAAGAATAATCAAAACAATTATATGGCATATGAGGATGAGAGTTGGCTTTTTTTTTTTTTTTTTTTTTTGGTGTTCAGACTGTTCCTGTAATGCTCAATCTCACTCTTTTGTTTTTAGATTTAATTTTCTACAGTGCTCATCAGAACCCAACAAGAGACAGTGAAATACTGTTGGTCATAGCAGCCTGTCAGCGCAGCACCCTGGATATGCTTTGATTGCCTGCCAAATTAAACAGTAGTTCTGCTCTTAGGAAGTACCAGCTTCTAGATAAGATATTTTCCTGGCTAGCATTAATTCTACCACTCTATGTGTAGAATTGCTGGTGATAAGCACTCAAAGGACAATAAGAAAGGCAAATGATAAGAATCGTTGCAGAGAGCCTGATGACAGATTTTGTGATTCTGCTAACAGTTGAAATGAAGTGGTTTTGAACAGTCTCCTACAGAGCTGCAGCCCCAGTGTAGGCAGGAGCTTCTCACAGTGGTTTATCAAACACAAAACAAATATTTGTTGAAGGCACAGTGTTGATAGGGATATATTTTTTTTAATGCTGCCACACAAAATTTTAAGCAGCATGTCACCAACATCTGCAGTTAGGAAATTCATAGTGCTGGGATGAGACAAGGCCCAGGTCATGGTGACAGAGCAGCTGGAAACATCAAGTTCAGCCTCTTGCTACTGGGAGACTCTAAAGTTGCATATATTTACAATTCTTTTCTATAAGCATCTGAAAATGTTTAAAATAATGGGTTTTAAGTGCTGTTTTAAGCCAGAGAAGCTTTATTAATGATTTTTGTGCATGTGTTGAGGCATTTGTCCAGAGCTTTACATTAGGTTACAAGAAAAGGATGCAGCAGCAGTGACTAGCCAGTCCTACTCTCCTGCCCTTTGGATGCTTAAGACTGAAAATGTGACTGAAATTTGCTTTCTTTTTCTTCTTTTAGCACATCATAGAGAGCAACGAGTGTCCAGCCCAAATCCAGCTGCGTGGTTACAGCTTTAGTCAGTAGAGGGAGTATGGACACCTGGGTTAAAGCTGCACAGGTCACCCATGACATCCAAGAGATTTCAGATTTCAGCTGAATGAACAGATGTGTTCACAGATATTATTTCGTCTCTCTTTGACTCATTTTACTTCATCTGTAAAGAGGGGCTTCATCTTCACACAAAAGACTGACGATAATCTACTGTCTTAATAAAAGAGCTATTCCAAGTTCTCCACTGCTAGTGTGAACTTGCACAGGGAATTTGGACAAACATGGTATCAGAGGACAGAATTTCAGAAGGCCTCCACTTAATGGATGCTGTATTTCTCTGAACATCCACTTGCCTTTGGGCTCATGGGCAGCAAACAGGCTTTGTGTTTGTGAAAATGGCATATTTCTTCAATCATGCGGCGTGATCCATCTTATTGTTTTGTATTTGTGTGGAGTGCTGTCCCACATTCCTTGGAATCATTGCTACTGCAGCAAGGTAGTTTACTTGAAAATGTAGAACAACAGGAACTAGACTGTGCTAATGATTAAATTATACTGATGGTTGGAGTTTAAGTAACAGCTAATGCACTAATTTCAGTATAGGAAATATACTAAAAAAAGCAGCAAGAGCTCCTCTTGATCTTCATAATTAATGAGAACTGCCATGATCCTTCAACATATTTCTACCCACACTTCCTTTTATGTTTTATAAGAAATATACAGGAACTCAGAGAAGTCAGCTGGTAGAAAGCCTTTCACAAAGCACTTTCCAGCACACTGCACAAGCCACATGTGCTCCCCTAAAGTCTCCTGGAGCCAGATCTTGCCCATGTTGAATCCTGGCCAGCAGTTTCATTTCTTCCAGTGAAACAGAACAAGGTGAGGCCTTCAGACAAGAGTGTACCCAGCACACACATCTGAGCTATGTGTACCCAAATAAGCACCATCAGCTGTGCTGAGCGTTTCTGGAAGGGAAATGAGTGGGATTCTCATCATTTAACTTTGAATATCTCATTTGGCTAGTTCTTAAATATCTCTTTAATTTATGGAAGGGAAAGGAGCATTGTTGGAGGGCAATTAATCCATTTTAGGTGTCTGCAGTAGGATGAGGGGAATTCTATCCCAGTGCCTGTTCCTCTGCACTCATTATAGAGAAAGCCTAGACAGTTGGCTAGGATATAAATGTCTGAAGATGAGAGGTTTCTCTCACCTATCTAGATACAACAGAATCTGCTAGATATTAGAGGCTCTGTGGTGGCTCTGGGTCAGATAACACATGTCTGAAAACATGTCTGCACTTGGCTGAATCATTGCAGCCATGCAAGATCTTAATTTTAATTTAAAGACTGTTTATAAGAAGTTTCTGAACTTTAGTCTTGGCCTAGAATGAGTAAGGCCTAAAGCAGCCACTGATCCTCAAGATAAGAAGGTCTTTCAGCAGCTCTGTAATCAAAGGAAAAAAACAGCTTTTCTTTAGATCACTGCTTTAATCTTGTTCCTCCCACCAATGCTGGAATTTTGTTTTCTGCCCCCAGATGCAGAAGGCTCTTTATAGTGTCAGCCTGAGTGAACAGTAAGAGCTCACGCTGTCATTGCAGCTGCACCTTTGAGGCATTGGAAATCTCACATTACTGAAAGTTGACACTAATGAAGCTGTGCAATATTTTCAAATATAGCTTGTGCCACCACTCAGTTCCCACAGTACATAGGCAGGGATTTCTAGGCCTGTGGTAGGGAAAAGAAAGAAGGGATTCAATTCTGAAGTGCTTGTTGGCATTTGGGGTCTTGCCCCTTCACCTGGCCTTTATGTGAACTGTCATCTTTAAAAGGTTGCTGCCTTTGGGGATCAAGTGAGGCATTGGGGCATTGGGGCATTAGGGTGGGTAACTTACTGGTATGTGAGAAGTTGAGGGTCTCAGCTCTTTGCAGAGAGCTCCTGATGCTGGTGAATAAAATGGAATGGTACTTGAACATTTTGTCTGTCTTTATTTAAACACTATAGATAACAGCAAAACACAAAATGATTTCTCTTTTTCTTTCCCTAGATGCAGGCATGAGTATTCCCTCGGTTTTTACATTACATTGTCTGTGTAATGCTTCTGTCAGAATAATTTAAAAGAAAACAGCAGTGAAGATTTTTAGAGATCCCAACAGGTAATGCAAATACTTGTCAAATCACAGTAATGGATCAGTCAGGTGGAGACAGTTTTGCCTATCTGTGAGAAGCCACTTTTCAAAACAAGATCTATATAATCTCACAGAAAACAAGAGGGTAGTAGAGAGTATTATCAGGCAAATGTGATAGCCCAGAGATGTCAGAGATCACATACCAGCTCTCCACACATAATGGTTTAATTAAAGTCATTATTCTGCTCACCTGTGTAAAATTAACAAGTCCTCACATCTTTGTAGGCTGAAACTTTAGTGTCTCCTGTGCTCTCCTATGTCTGGGATATCAGTGTAGGGTTCTCTGCCTGCACACAAGCCCTTGGGAATAAATAAATGGTTTTTGGGAGTAGTAGCATCTGTGGGATGATGGCATTTCAACATTTATAGTCATCCTGAAGCTTTGTGACAAGTAGGTACAACAAAAGCTGAGGCACAGCTTTGTAGGAGAGCACTTGATAGAAGACAAATTGAAGTCTACAGGCACTTCAACCAACTCACTGCCAGACCTCTGTCCCTGGATGAGCTTTCTTGCTCTCCCTGGAAATTCTCCTGAGAAAGTTTAATCAGAGAGGCAGATTTGTCAAAAGGATTTAAAGAAATGACTATAAGAGCTGTGAACTTTTTTCTAGCTTCATCATATTGAAGCCAGTGGGCTTTATTCTCCTCCCCAAACCCAGATCTGTGTACCACAAATTATTGGCAGGCAAAATACAATCCCTAATACAAAATACAATCTGCTGACCTTCTTTGTCATCATGTAGACACAGGGCTGTAATTTAAACATTTATGTGGAAGTTATTTGTACTAAGAACAAATTAGTGTATATAAGATTAAGCATAAAATTGTACAATTGATCAAAAATGAAGTTTAACTTCTAAGCAATTCCTGATTTGAAATCCTACCCTGAAGCACCTAAAAATATTAAAGAGGATTTTTTTTCAGAACAGCTTGAAATTTACACTCCTCCTTACCAAATGCATGTCTGCATGTAATGCTTCTTGTTAGTCTCACAAAGAGAGGTCTCCATTATTGCTCTACCCCCATTTGGGTAAGGAAAGAGACTTGGACCAAAGGATTGGGACTGACTGAGCTGGCAAATCAGGGCTGGATGTGGATGGAGAAGTGAGAAGTTGTGTTGGAGTCCAAGCCTGATTCAATAGGCACCTTCTTCTCATCTAGCTCTTCTCCTGGTGCCATACTGTCTCCCTAGGCAACTACAGATTAGAGAGGAGACAAAATTTCTTGTATACTCAGAACTGCAAAGCAATGACTTGAACTTGGATGCAGGAAAATGTCAGGGAAATACAGTGAACTAGCAGTTGAAGCAGAGGCGTTGAAGTCAGGTGCTTCAGGTTCTATTTTTGGCTTGGACCAGCCATTTCACTTCTTACTTTGGCTTCCCCTTTGCAAGATGAAAAATGAGGATGCCTACAGCTGCCTCCTGGATCATCTTGCTGAAGACAGGACTGTCAAATCTCATGTTCTGGATGATGCTCAGTTGACCTCAGCTCTATTCTTCTCTGCTTTGGTGCCTGCACCTCCTTCATTTCTATCTCCCCTCTGCTTTTTTGGTCCCCTGCAGGCAAAACAGAGCAGCATCACAGCAGCAAATCTGGGGATTGCTGCTGGGTGGGAGCCTCCTCTGTTTCTTTGTACCCTGGGGCCTCCAGCATAGCATCTGATGTGCAAATTATCCTGGGCTACCCCTTGATGTGGGGTAGTAAAGTACACTGAGTTACAGTCCCTGTGCAAAGCACTTCCGCTCCTGTCTAAATTCGGGATGCAGTTTCAGGGCACAGGCACTAGACAGGTGCTAGAACATGTACAGAGAAGGGCAGCAGAGCTGGAAAGGGTCTAGAGCACAAATCTGATGAGGAGTGGCTGAGGGAGCTGTGGAAAAGGAGGTTCAGGAGGGACCTCACAGCCCACAGCTCCTTGACAGGAGTGTGCAGCCAGGTGGAGGTCAGGCCCTGCTCCCAGGGAATAAAGGACAGGAAAAGAGAAAACAGACTCAAGTAGCACCAGGGGAGATTTGGATTTGATATCGTGGAAAATTTCCTCATCAAAAGAGCAGTGGTGGAGTCACAATCCCTGGAGGGATTTAACAGACGTGTAGAATTAACACCTGGGGACATGAGTTAGTGGTGGCCTTGTCAGTGCTGGGGGAATGGTTGTACTTGATGAGCTCAAAGGGGTTTTCCAACCTAAATGATTTTATGTCCTTGCTCCTTTGTATATCCGTGCAATGTCACCCCAGGCATGGCTCTGGCAGGGAACAGCAGGAAGCGATAAAGGACAAGTGATGATCACCACCTCAGCCCGGCCACCATCACTTGGAGTTGTCAAGTTCTCTTTGCTGTGTTCCCTGTTAAATCCCGGCTAATTAGGGGTCTCTTCTTTTTCACAGGAAGTACCGCCAGCTCTTCCTGCCCTTCCTTCCCTTCTTGTATCAATCAAAATCGCTACTACCTAAATTCAGGTGTGCCTGGAGAGCTCCTCCTTCCCAATGCCGCGGAGAGGGAGGCGGCGGCTCCAGCGAGCGAAAGGTGATCCATCTCCCCTTTATTTCGGGTTTTAGGGCAGGAGCGCTCGGGGCTGCCAGGAGGAAGCTCCGCGCTGCCTTTCCACCCTCCCACCCGACTTCGGGAGGCGCCAGGGCCCGGCAACCAGCAGGATTTCGGCCCGGCCCCTTTGTTCGCGTGGGCCCGGCCGTGAGCCGGGAGGGACGGAGGGAGCGGCGGTGGCGGCCCCGCATCCTCCTCCGCCCCCGCCGCTCCGAGCCGCCGCCCAGATCCCTCCTCCCGGCTCCCCGCTCCCTCCTCCCGGCTCTCGGCTCGGCCGCGCAGGGAGTGGCAGGGCGGCTGCCGGCCGCATCCTGCGCTGGCACCGAGCCCCGTGCCCCGCTCCGCCGGGCAGCCCCAGGGTAAGGGGGACATCGGGAGGGACGGCAGAGCCCGGCCGGCCCACGCCGCAACAAAGGAGGGATGAATGGAGAAGGTGCGGGAGGAGCCCGGGCGAGCGGGGATGCGCCGCTCGGTACCGATGGGAGGCTCGGCATTGTCCTTGGGCTGGGAAAGGCAGCGAGCATCCTCGGCGGGCCGGCATCCCGGCTGGATCCCCGGGCTGGGCAGCACCGGCGGCGGGAGGGGCTCGGGGGGTGCGGGCCCGCCGGGGGGAAGCCACCCACAGCCGCGGGCAGGGTGCGGGGTGCGCTCCCCGCCGCTCCTGGGTCACGGAGAGCGCTGGCAGCGGCCCGATGCCATGGAGACGGAGGTGGGAGTGGGTGTCAGCATCCATGTCTCGGTGCCGAGCGAGTTTTGGGGTTTGAAATGGGAGGAAAATTGCCTTTTGTCTTTGGGAAGCTTGCTGGGCTGAGTGTCCTCGCTCGGTTTTTCTCGTTTAACGATCCAGATATCGACATTAACCGCATCCTGCAGGATCTGATGTGGGTTTTTTGTCTGTTGCAAGATGTGCTTCTGGAGAAGGCCCAGGCTGAGCTGCTGGCATTGGCGTAGCGCTCAGGTTATGAGCAGCCAGGCAGATGCAGGAGGGCTCTGCCCTTGCATCTCCTGACACGAGACAGCAAAGGGTGTTTGGGGCAGCATCCAGAGGCAGAAGCATGAGTTGTTATCTCCACAGGATCCAGGCAGGCTGCAGCGGCGTTTTGGAAGCGCTGGGAGACAAAGCACTGTGTCAGCACCGAGTGTTATTTGCTGCTCTGTTGAGCATCACTCTCACAGGCCTACAGACCTTGTCTCAGAAACTCATCCTGCTGGAATGGATGTCAAGTTTTACCACTCCATCCATTACTGCTGGCTGGAAGTGTTTCCTTGAGGGTGACTTGCAACTCAGGAGCTGGTCTGCATGTGGACAGAGATACATTTGGGGTGCCTGGCGAAGCGTGTTTGCCTCTGCCCAGCTGCCTGCTGACAGCATTCCCCTCCCCAGCAATGCTCCAAGAGAGCCCCATTCATCAGCACAGCTCTGTCATTGCTGGTGTGCTGATGCTTTTGGACACAGTGCAGCTCCCGATCTTAAAGTTGCGTCTGAGATACGGCATTTTAAGAAATTACCTGCCAGGGATTAGGAAGGAGGGAGTCTGCATCAAACAGCTGTGTTCTCACAGAAGTTGTCACTACCTACCACAAATCTCTGGGAGTACAGCACTTCAAAGGCTCAGCTCTGAGACAGCACAAGTGACAACATTAGCACCAGCCACTGCAGCAGAGCAGGGAGGAGGTGTGCAGGAGCCTCAGGAGCACTTGTGCGGGGCTGCCTTCCATGAAGGGAAAGCTCCAATGTTTTTTCAGGAGATGCTGTCGGGTTCAGTATGGATGGGATTATCTACTGATAAACCAAGGGTTGGTTTGTGCTCCTCTAGCCTTGCAGGCTGCCATAATCTACTCTAGCAAGGAGCAGCTCCTGGTGTGTTTCCTCTTTATCCCTTGTGCTTTTTGGTTTGGCAGAAGAAGTGATGGAGAACCCAGAGGGGGGTTTCTGGTACAAGGGATGTGGCTCTGTGAGGGCATCCAAGCTGATTCTTCTGTTGTGTTACTGTGTGGTTAAAATGGATCAAAGCATGTGTTCCATCTCCTGACTGAGGTTGTTGGTTTTGTTTATCAAAATGCTGCCTTTGTCCATGAAACTTGGGGAAATTAACTTTTTTTTTTTTTTAATTCTGGTGAGGACAAGAGACAATATTTAAAACAAAATGTAGATGGTGTTGGTAGCACTTTGCAAAGAGTACACAATGCATGGCAAGGTTAGATACTTTGAAAGCTCTGGGAAAGCCCAGACCTGTATGTGACTTGTTGCTAGCCTGTGTTAGACACTGGTGTGCACTTATCTATAGAGATATCTGTGGATATTTATAGAGAGATCTATCTTTTCATGGATGCCTTTTGTTAAATACCTTGTGACTCTTTCCCTCTCCATCTCCCAAGGGCTCAAGAATGACCAAGGAAGTTGCTGACATGGATTGAGATTTTTCCTCTGTTTCTGACTTTAAATGCCCCCAATAATCAGTCTCTGGCTGTTGTTCTTTTATCACTGTTCTTATGGTATTTATGGTAGAATTTCAGGTCTTGTTAGCCAGGGAGAGCACCTTGGATAGTACTGGTGATGTCAGTCTCCAGCATGACTTGGGCTTTGTTTTACTGGTCAGATTTTTAAAACAACCACATTAAGTTACTGAATAAAAACAAACTGTCCATGCTCACTCCAAAAGTCCAGGTTAGAGTAAGGAATTGGGCTTGGTCTTTCTTGTGTCCTGCTCTATTCCTCTCTTCTCCATGTGGGTCCTTCCTATCTTATCCCACGTGGAAACTCTTGTCTCCATGGCTGACACTGATGGAGACACACAGAATTCTCAGTGTATCATTGTACAAAGTCTCTTTCTGCAGCACCCCCATGCTCTTGGAGCCTTTCCCTGTTCTGCTGAGAGCAGCCTGTGTGCTCTGTTGTGTGTTGATGCTAAACAGGACAAAGCAAATTCACTCCCCTCATAGCTGGATTTAATTTCTTGCTCTAACATGATTGTGCAGTAGCTCTTGTTGTGGAAAAATTACTTTATTGCAAGTGACTGATACTTTCTGCTATTCCAGAAAAAAAGATCCTGTTGAAACCCCTTTTTTTAAATAGAACCTGCAGCAAACCCACAATGTTTCTGCAGCAGACTTTTTGGAAATCATTCCTGTACACTGGTACAGTTTTTATTATCCCATTCTAAATAAATGAAACTGTGTCTATGAAACATCTGTGGCTGGTTCAGATGCAGCATAAGCAAAGAAAGATGTGTGAAGAAATAAAGCCAAGCTTTGTCATATTTTTGTTGCTTTTTTTTTTTTTTTAAACTTCAGACTGATTGAATTAAATATGATGCTGACTTGAATTGGCACTGAAATTGATATTTTCATTTCAGTTATTTATTTGTATTGAGCTAATGTTTAGTCACCTGCGTAGTTGCAGAGGAATGTGGCACAGACTGGCAAAATTCCATATTGCAGTTTCTGAGCCTGTCTTGGAGTCTCTATCTCCTCATCCCAGTTTTCTGAAGCACAAAGGGAATCTAAACCTTGGTTTATTTTGAGTGTTTATGCTCTGAATTCTGCTGTTGACTCCCTTGATAACTCCATTTGTGCCTGTGAAAACCAGATGATTATTTTTGAAAATATTTATACTGTGTGTCTATAAAATAAACACTTCAGAAGGACTTCCCAAAGTGCTTTGATGGGTTAGATATTCAGGGAGATACTGGTACCATCTCTGCCACTGCTTTTTCAGAAGTCTTGAGAAAAATAGTTTCTTTCTATCTGTTTCTTCCAGGTACAAAAAGGTGTAATTCTGACCTCCTTTGAGGTTTTTGAATGAAATGCTCTGGGGATGTTGGGTATGTGGATCTTGGAACTTTTAAATCCCTTATTGCTCCTCATAAATCCCTTTCCTGTGCTTTCACACATGCTTGCTTTAAAAAAGGTAATGGAAATCAAATTGTATTGCCTGTTCCAGAGCTCTTGGTCAAAATCAGTTCTATTTTACTGAATAACTTGTGTAGTGTAGTAAAGACCACGTGGATGTTGGTTACACTGGAAAGATTTCACAGAAACTTCAGGAAATCATCTGATCCATCTGGCTGTTCCAGACTGGATCTGTCTTCACCTGCCATTCAAGACAGAGGTTTGAAGATTTTTAATTTTTCGAAGAGTAATGTAGCAGTGAAGGAATTTGCACAGCCTCTCTGGGCAGTCTGGCCCAGTTTGAACTCTTTTCTGTAGTGCATTTGCTTTGTTGTTGTCATTGTCACTTTGCCTATCTGCCTGTTTCTGTTCAAAGGTGTTTCACTGACAGAAACCATCACAATTTCTTTTACAGTATGAACTTCTTTTGCAGCACATCCTCTGCTGGGGCAGGGAAGGCTCCCAGCCTTGGGCACCAGCTTCTGACAGAGTCACTGACAAAGGATTTCTCTGGCTGATCCGTTCTTTTTCTTCCTTTGGCATATTCCTCCCCTATTTATCTGTTGCATCATGCTTTGACAACTTCTGTGTCCTGTAATTAGTACTGGAAACTCTTCAGTAGCCTGACAGGCACAAAAAGCAGCTGCCTGTTGAAAACAAGCAACACTTTCCCATCCTTTGTGAACACTCACATTCATGACCTGCAAGTGCCTCCCCTGGATGCAGGGACTATCCTGGCTGTGGAACAAACTTCCCTAGAAAAAGAGGGAGTTTGTTTTTTTTTTTAAAACACCCTCTCCAGTTGTGTTTAATGGGCTTTGTAGCCTCATATTTGGCTGTTTTATATTGTGTACTGTGCTACCTCTGTGGCTCCCATCAGCATGAATTTGGCCCTGGTGAATAAAGCCCCTCCTTGGCTATATTTAGCATTCAGCTATTTGTTTTATAACTGAAATCCTTACTATGCAAATTGGAGCAGGTCAGTCTGCAACCTTGCATAAGTGCCTTTTTTTTATTATTTTATTTTTCTTTTCCTCCCTCTGGACTTTTGTTTCCCAGCTGGTAAGTTTGGCTTTGTTTAGCTGGTGACCCATCCACCAGAGCCATCCCTGATGGAGATTTAATGATGGACAATATTGCACAAAAGGGCAGGCTTGTGTGGAGTGTGCTGGTGAGACAGAAGATGCCTGTTGAAGGAAGGATGTTTTGCCTTTCACTGTTCATCTTTTATGTGTCTGTTTATGTGGGCTTTTACTGGGGCCTGTGGAGTAGCTTTTTTGAACTTGCTGAGTCTCATCCATAGGAAAACTTTGTTTATGTGTGTAAAGATATTTATTTATTTTTCTAGTAAACAATACTGGCAATATCAATGCCTCCTGCAAGCTTAATCTTGATGTCTTTGAAGCATCTGCAAGCACTATTCCTTTTTTTTTATCTCTGAATCTCCCCAGAGCACACTGGCTAGGTGCCAGGAAGGTGTAGGAGCACTTCCAGCACACTTAGATGGAAATGTCAAAGTCAAATGATACTTTTTGGTGATCATATGATTCAGGTTTATGGAGTGCTGTGATACACTCTGCCTTAGGATGCCAGCAACTTTGATTGCCATTTTTAGAAGTGACAACTCAGTTTTTGCTCTTCCTTTTTGGTTGAAACACGACCAGTTTGTGTTAAAGATGTTGTGCCACTGCTCTGCACTGTGATGTAGGGAGGCTGCTTTTTGTAAGGGCTTGCTCTCCTCGTGTTCCTCTTCCAGATGCTGGTTTTCACAAATAAGACTTCCTGTGAATAGGGAACTTGGATTTTATCAAAGCCTCGTGAATTGTAGAGAAATCTCTAATGGAATAGAGTGGTGATAAATCAAGTCTGAACCGACCTGCAGGACACCAGTTGTGAAATCTCTGTGTACATTCTGTTCCCTTCCCATGTGCAACTTTGGTGTCATGCCCCTAATAAATCTCTGCAGGGACACTGTCCCCTGCCCCCAGGGCTGAGCTCTAGGGAGCAGAAACTCAGCAGAACCAAGACCATGTCCAGGACTTTTCCCACAAATTAGGGATAGTTTTGCTCTGCAATTAGTACAGAATTGTTGCTATCTGCTGTATCAGTCCTCAGAAGGCATTTTGTCAGTGTGAGGAGCACAAGCTCATCCAGCCCATAAATTACTCCACAGGTTATGTGATGACTTCCTTGAATGTACTTTGGCTTTTTCTCTCTGCACTTTGCCTCAGGATTTGCATTGTGGTTTTTAGAGTGCAATAGGAGTGTTTTGCACATTGCTCCTTTTAAAAATCTTGTTTTAGAAGTAAATCACAGGATGTTCAGCCTATCATAGAGGTTAGAATTAGTTTTTAAAAAACTGAGCTTTTAAATAAAAGTCCTCTAGGCTTTCTTTTGGCATTCTGTGCTAATTATTACAAAACTTGAGTGAACAAGAGGACTAAACACACCTTCTCACGCTTGTCAGGGGAACTGTGTAGTGACAGCAGAGCTTTGTGGCTGAAAACCTATTTGAATTCTCCAACTCCAAGACAGAAAATACTTGATGGCTGAGAGATGGTACCAGGATTCCCTGGTTTTCCCTACAAATAACTGGAAGCAGTATTCTCCTTCCATTCCTGCAGTACTCTGCCTTCATTCCCTCTATGGGAGAAGGAAAGGTTTTCTTGGAAGAAGAGTCTGACCTTAATTAAAAATGAGTGTCTCTCATTTCCTCTATGCTTCAGCTAAGTGCAAGGATTTACTCCTAATCTGCCACGTGCCTCAGAAATGGGTTTCTGGTGGCTTGTCAGCAGGAGTAACTCATCAGAGAAGTGAGAAGGTGATGACACAATTACCTTGGATCAGATGGAGCATCTTAAGGAATTAAAAGATAAAATTGCCTTTTCTTCTCAGCGTAATCTCTGTCTCTGTTAGCAAAGCTGCAGTTTGGCGTTACCATATCCTGTCTCTGATGGGATTCATTTCCTGCCCCTTTCACCCAAGGCTGAGCACTTCAAGCCTGGCCCTTGGATTTGGATTTTCAAGGCAAAATTCTGTTCTCGGAGTCCCTAACCCATCTTTGCAGCATGGTCAGTGTTGTGAGGTTGTGAGCCACAATACCACAGACATTTCTGGGCATAAAGCAGATGAGGAGGGAATAAAGTATCATCATAAAATCACCCCAAGACACTTCCCCTTTTTGAGCCTGTGTGACTCACATTCAGCTGTCCCCTTTTCTGTTGGAATTTTGGTCATTGAAGCATTCCTGGGATGCTTTTCTTGGTTGTGGGAACAGACAGAACCATTCATCCCAGTATGGAGAGACTGCAGGAATAATCTAGCAGATATCTAGAAAATGCTTGTTGTTTGTCATATCTTAAAAAAGAAATAAAAACAAAATAAGCAGAGCTGGTGGCACTGGAATATCCAGAGGGGCAGATGGGGTTTTCTTTACAGTGTATCTGGAGAAAGTCACATTTCCATGAAGTTTTGCAGGAGGGCAAAGCATACAGCTTGTGCAGGTAATACGGGGACTAGGAATGATAAATAACATAGAGAATAGAGATTTTCACTTCCCCTGAAGTTTCTGGATAGAGCTTAAAGCCCATTCTGGCTGATTTCAGTATCAGGGAAGAGAGATGGCTGATGTGTTTCTCACACCACATGTTTGCCTGTGTTCAGCCTTTACTGCTGGAAGCAGATTTTTTAGAAGAGCTGGAAACAGGTTTTTCAGGAGGGCTCTGCTCACAGAGCCCGTTGGGAAGCTGAGGGTTCTGTATGGGAGCTCAGAGCATGTTGTTATCTCTAATGGAGCAGGGCAGTGCCCTGTGGAGATACTGGCCTGTGTCCCAGGCCAGGGATATTTCTGCAGCATCACTCACCTGGGAGCTAATGTGGGACTAGGATGGCTCAGGCAGCGTTGCTCTGGGTGGTGAAGATGACCTAATGGCATCATTTGGAAAAGCTCTGTGCTGAAAGCATTCAGAACTTCCTAAAAATCTGCTCATATTCATTTGTGTTGAAGTGGGGGAGAAACTTGTGACAGAGAAGGAGTATCCATCCCCAGCAGCAGGCAGAGAGTTCTTTAAAAGCATCCCAGACATTTATTTTTATCTGTGTAGTACTGACAAACCACATTTGTAGTAAAATTTACTCCAGTTCATCCTGATTTCCCTGTGTGATGATGAATGTGCAGGGGTGTGCTGTGGTCAGCCTGCAGCTTGTGACAGTGACACTTTCCATGATGAGCTTGCCCCTGTCACTCTCCCCAAAAACTGACATGCCATGGGCACAGCCAGCCAGGGGATCTGCTGCCATTCCCTCTGGCACTTGAGAAGTTTTTTGGATCTGTTGGATGTGACCCCAGTGAGTGTGGCCATGAACTGGTTGTGGTGGTTGTATTTCAGGATTAAAGCATCTGTCTGTTCCAAGGGGAGCATGATTAGCAACCTGTGGAGTTCATTTGGTTTTAGCATTGGTGTGTTGAAAGCAAATGTGTTTGTGTAAAGATTTCTGGCAGAAATATTTATGTGGTGGGAATACACTTCCTCTTGTTTCCCTCCCCAGTGTAAAAATATCCAGTTGTCCTGAGAAGAAGCAGAAAATTACAATATCCTGTGATGGGAGTGGACAGCTGATCTTTAGGGATAATGACATGTGGAAAGAGAATGGAGTTCCTGTTCCCTCAAAGATGAGCAGCAAAATAGAGGAATGCACTAAATTCACTGTTCCCTAAAGTTTATGTGGTTCTGGCTGCAAAGTTAAGGATCCAGAGAAACTCTGTAACAGAAGATGGAAAAACTGTATAATCCTTTTATTCCTCTGGCACCCTTTCCTACTTAAATTCTTCTCTACTACTGTTTTTTCCTTCCCTGTGTCTTTTTATCTTATTATCCACATTCCTGGTTAGTTCAACCAGCTGTGTGGAGGCAGCAGCAGCCCAGGGTTGCTTAATTCTGAGTAGAACATCAAACCTTGTAACCAAAATGTAGGACCAAATAATGTGTCAGTTCAGGAGGAAGGTCATGTTGTGAAGAGGGCAAACTTTCAGGCTGAAGGTGATGGATCAAGATCTCTAGGTAGAGCACATCACCCTCCAGCAGGAGAGCTAGAAATCAAGTTGGTCTCTAAAATCAAAGCCAGCCCTGGGCAAAATGTGTGATATGAGATGGGTGGGTGGGAGATGCTATATCTGATGGTTTGACAGGTAAAAGGAACCTGGCTGATCAATGTTTCTCACCTGCAGATTCAGTTCCTTTTCTCCCTAATTTATGCTAAACAGAGCTGGAAGCTGCAGCCTCCTGTCCAGCTCTGATAACTGTTCCTTGCCAGTTCTGTTGCAGGAAGGCTGTTTTATCTTTTCCTTAAGAAAAGTTTGCTGCTCTTGTCTGTTATTTCTGCTGTGGGTGATGTGATTGGATCATCCTGCCTCTTGTAGCCAGCCCTGACTTCTGTTTGAGGTGAATGTCTGCAGGTGTCTGAATCCATCCCAGGTACTGAGCACCTTTGTGAGCACATGGGGAAAAGACATTGGTCCCTCATTTTTTTGCTCAGGCTCCCTTCCCAGGGATCTGCTGATCCCTCCTTTCATTGTCTCTTTAAGCTGATGTAGGATGACTGACTCTTACTGCACTTCGTTGTTTTAGACATTTGTGAGCCCTTGGGAATGCAATTTTGGAATTCTCCTTGTGGTTTTTCCTCCTCTGTGTCTGCTCACAGCTTTTCCTGGAGCTGTGCCAGCCCTCTGCTCTCTTTGACCCAGCCTGTGCTGAAGTCCTTACTCATGCCTTAATCATTTCCCATCTCATTATTGCAATTCCCTCCTTGCAGCATCTGTAAATCTTTGCTGCACTGATTCTCAGGGGTGCTGGATCCTTCCTTTGCCCAGGAAGCAGTGTCCTCACTTTCTGGCTGGTCCTTCCCATTAGGTCCCTGCCTTACTCTGCTGCCACCTTTTTTCCTCCACTGACTCCCAGCCTCAGCTTCCTTTTGGTTGATAGACTCAATATTTTATTATTTTTCTTTATCCATTAGGAATGTGACTGCTTTTTTTTTTTTTTTTAACAATTTAGTCATTTCCTTTATTTTTCCTTTCTTGCCATAAAATTGTGCTTGTTGATGCAACATCCTTGCAAGGAATTTGGAGGTTTTATTCCATTTGCCTGCTGGGAAGGGAATGACATAAGGAAGGGTTGTGACTTCACTAATGAATAGTTGGTAGAGTTATGCTTAAGTTCTGAGAAGTTTTGGGTTTTTGTTTTTTTTTTTTCAAATTTTCTTGTAAATCCATAGGGTCAAATGCCCTTTTTTCTGTGATAAGTTTTCAGATTTGTCTGTAAGGAAAGGAGCTGAAAATCCCATCTCAGACACTGGCTTCATCCTTCTTTCCCTGCCAGTTTGGAGAGGCTGCCCTGAGGGCTGGTGAAACTCAGGGCTTTGCATGAAAGGTGGTGCCTTTTGTCAGGGTTCTGACAGCACAACTGAAGCTTAGCAGGTGCTGAACTGAGCCTTTAGAGTTTAAAACCAGTCAAAACCATTTCAGTGACTCAAATCCTAAACTTTAGGATTTTAAAATTTTAATTTTAAACTTTTTAAATTCTTATTTAATGGCTCCGAGAAGTTTCAGGCTGGGCCAAGACTTTGAGATTGATGAAAAAAAAAAAAAGTAACATGAAGATGGGAGATGAGGGAAAATATCACCCTCATTTTTTAGGGAAAGAAATGAAAGATTCTGACTCTTCTAGGACTGTGAGGACAGAGCTGGGCACTGCTTTCTGGAAGCCTGGTCCATGCTCTCCCACTCATTCTCCACCTGATTTTCTGTGCTCTTCTCTCCCAGGTGTGTGACAATGGAAGAAGAGGTGCAGCATCAAGAAGCCTGAACACCAGGACAGCTTGAAGCCACTGGCAGTAGGAGGCTGAGATACAGGGGACAGGAATCATGCTGAAACCAAGTGGACTTAAAATCCCAGGCAGGGCTGGGAAGCACTCCAGCCCAGTGGGACGAGCATCAGGGACCACCACAGCTGCTGTCACCACTGGCTCAAAGGAAGGTAAGGGCTCCATGCAGGGGCAGGAGCTGAGCCAGACTGCCTGGCTTGGAGGCAGTGCACTAGAGGAGCCAGTGGGATGTGAAATTCCCCATCTGTACGTGGGCTGATGGATCAAAACAAGTGCAGCAGGGTGAGGAAATGGACTCCCTCTCCCAAGTAATGCACAAAACAGGCAAGTTGTGCAGTGGGAGGGAGGCAGATGGATCTCCTGATGTTTAGGGCTGACAGAGGTGCCTGTACAGACACTGGCATGGGAAGGGCTGGGAATTAGGCAGATGGGAAACTCCCCCATGACCTTAAACACTGCCCTGTAGCCATTGCTATTGGCCTGTGAGGATGCAGGAGTAATGACTGAGCACTTAAGGTGATTTGGCCTGTGCTGTTCACGTCAAATTAGTGCCTTTGTTCAAACAGAAACATTTGAAGCCCTAGGATTTGAATAATGACTTCACATACCTACACAAGCCTTGCTGGTGTTGATTTATATCCAGTGTATACACAAGCTATGCAGACTGCCATTATCAGTATAATTAACACTTCAAAAGTAGTTGAGGGGGTATTTTGCTTAGGATTCATTTTTCTGGCTTATTAGCTGTTTTTTATTATATATAATTTAGTAAATATTCAAGATGGGAGTTTCGTGTGTCGTGGTTTTTATTTAACTTTGTTAAAAAAGACCTTCTTGCTTCTGGTGAAACATGTCAGGATGATGTATATCCTATCAAAACTTGTACTTTCACTACATTACACTTTCATTTGAGAAGGTCACTTGCTTTAGGTCTGTCAACCTTTTGTCCTTATAATTCAGGCTACTTTCTACATTCCTGGTTACTTTACTGTGTGTTTCAGTCTCTAAAATATAGAACATTTAGCAGAGTCAGGAAAGCCTTTTACCTCTTAGACAGCATTTCTAATCAAGGGGATAATATTGGCCAAAATTTGCTTTAGCATGCTCGAACAAATTAGTTTGGGATACTGATGCTGCAGAATGAGGGTCACAAGACAATGCTGTCTCTTGACAGAGTAATGCAGAAATGTTAATTATTTAATCAAAGCAAAAAAATACCTGTCTCTGAGGTTCTGTTTTTCTTGGGCACATTGGGATGGTGATTCAGGCACAAGCTCTGCACAGGATGTTCACACACAGACTCTCCTTGCTGCTGAGCCACTGGCTCTGCTCTCTTATTACACATCAGGGGCTGTGCTTCGCTCATGGATTCTTCCAGCTGAGCTCTTTCCTCTTTCAGTGACCAACAGTGTGTGTGTGTATAACCTCTGCCACTGTAAATTCTTTCCCTAAACAGTAATGTAAAAGCCACAGCTCTAATTTTGTTTTTTGCACATCTACAAGTCTTGTTTGAGGGGCCAATCGCTGCTTGAGGTCACAGGCAGAGTTCCAGATCCTTTGGTGTGATGCAGCACTACAGGGATTGGAAAGGTGCTGCTCTTCCCTTGCACATTGGTCCAATTATTACCAAATGTTTGGATTGCAGTTTTGTGTGAATGGCTTTTAATATTAGAAAGCCTGACTTCTTTATTTTGTGCCCAAATCTAAGATACTGAAGTATCCTTTTATTTTTTTTTTTGCTAGAGGGAAGCATAAATTGACAAAGAAAAAGCTTGATAGGTTTGACTGTGTATTTTGAAGTTATTTTTCTGACCTGTATTTCTGAATTTCCCCCTTGTTTCTCCATACCCTCAACTGTGTTTGAGAAATGAACCTGAACTCCAGTGATGTATCTGTACAACTCCCTGTTGTGATTCTCTCAAGGTGCTTGGGCCTGGATTTATAATTGCAGTGTGACATGGAGTGGCTTTCAGTTGATTTTAATCACATGAAAAACATCAAAATGAGAGAAAAGATCTGAGATTTCTCTTCCCCCCAGAGGCTTTGTAGTGGCATCTCAGCAGGCACAGTTGGTGCATGTCCTGTGGGATGAAAGGGTCAGTCAGTGGCAGGGTGAAGGCAACCTCTGGGCTGAATGCAGTGCCTGTTCACTGGAGTTCCTTTGTGCCTTGTTCAGCTCCAGCCATCTGTCACCAAGGGATGTGCAGCCACGTGCCCTGTGTGGCTCCAAATGCAGCCTGGCCTTTGCTTGAGACGTTCTAAGTTTTATTCCTGGAAAAAAGTGGGCATGGAGAAGGGGAGAAGTCTTGTGATGGTGGGTTGGTACTGGGTGACAGATGTACTGCTGCTCCTCTGCCTCTCAGGGCAGTGCAGGAGGCTTTTGGAAATTGTGGAGCACTGAGCCATTCCTACCTGGAAGGTGAGAGCAGAGCACAGTGGTGTTAATTAAACAACGTGGGCTGGGTGTATGGCAGTGGTTGGGCTGGTAGTGTTATCTCTGACACCTTCTCACTCAGTGTCCTGCTCCAGAGCTGCTCTGTGCCCCTGCATGGGCTGTACCTGCTCTTCCTCCTGCAAATCTCTCAAAAAAGCTTCACACTTTGATCCTCTTCCCCTCCCATAAGTTTATCCTTTTTATCTTTAATTTTGTCTGCACAAGTGCAAGTGGAGGTACTTCCCTTTATTCTTACTCTGGAACACACAAAGTTGCTTTGATTTCTCCTTTCTCTTTTCCCCAGTGTTCTGTCCACATTCTTTTGTAGAAAATCAAGTGTCTCTTATCTGTCTGTCATTTCTCTCTTCCTTCCCCAGGCATGGAGATTCCTCTTCAGTATTTCCATGTACTCTTGACAAGTCACATCTGATGTACCAGAAAGGGGGTGGATGCAGATGGGAGATGCTGTGTGTGCAGAATTTCACAGTTCATGGCTGTGGGTTTCTAGAGACCAAATGTGCTGTAGTCACACTGAGCCAGCTTGTCACACATTCTCTATCAGAGTTATTTTTCCTGAAAACATATTCAGAGTCAATTCAGCTTATGGAATATCCTACGTCCTCTTTGAGCTTTCCTTGAGTGGAGAATTGTTGTGTCTCCTTACCTGAGCTGGTGCTCTCAGAGCTTTTGTGGTGGTGGTCTGGGTTAGGTACATTGGCTTGCTGTGCTTGTGGGCTTTTTTATAAAAAAACCAAAATTGTCATTCCCACTGAAAGTCAGTGGGGAACTGGCTGCTGACATGGACTCCTGGAAGAAATCAGCCTTGAGTGGTGTCCCTGCTGGCTGTACCCCTCCCTTCTCTCCTATAAAGCTGGAACAACAGAAAAAATAAGTTCTGCTGCTTTGCAGTAACTATGTTCCTTACCCAGACTGAAAATTCATCTCTAGCTGCCTTAGGAGAGGATTTCCCACCAATGTGTTGGCTTATTTCCCACGTTTCAAGTGAAGAAAGTCACTGCTCTTGAGCCCACATTCAAGAGAAGTTTGTGCTAAAGGTGTGGGTCACGGGTAAAGGGCTCAATATAATATTTGGATTTCTTGGTACAAAGCTCATATGTCTCCATTTCTTTCTCACCCTCCTCCTGGAAAAGCAAAATCCTGCTTTTGCAAGATGGAAAGAGAATGGAAGCTGTGATGAATGGGCCCACAGAGCCCTCCCAGCTGGTGGAACAGGTGAAAGCTGCTGGGAGGAGAAGCATTCACATTTCAGAGTGGGTTTTGTCTGCTCAGAGCAGTGTTAGAGTAATGTGGTTGGAGGAGAAATTTGCCTTTCATACTTCATTTGGCTGTCAGCTGGCTCTAGTGTTTGTTTATGGTTCTTAAATCTCCTGTTCAATTAAAAAAATCTAGCAAAAGACAGGGGACAAAAGAAATGTTTGTATTTGCAGAAGGAGCTGGGCAACATTGAGACTTCAGTGCTTGAGGCAAAAAAGCCCAAACTTGTTAAGTTTTCTGTGAGACTTATGTGCATTCAGTCAGAATCCTCAGATTTTACAGATGGATCCTGTCTTTCTGAATGGGCAAGTGCAAATTTGTCACATGAATTTCATATTCAGGCATGGCTAACAATATCCAAACTGTTTTTCAGCAGTTACCTGGTTTTATTACCAAAATCTGTGCTTTGACAGCTAAACTATACAGCATATTTCTGGGAGCCTGGCAATGCCTTCTTGTTTTCATATAAGTCTTGTGCATTATTTTTGATGAAGAATAAACGCACTAGGCTAATAATGTTGGCATAATGTCTGCTTCTGCAAACACTGTGTGTTGCTTTTGTTCACTAAAAAGAAAAGTGAAGCAGACTGTAACGCTCCCAGGGCCATTAAAGGGAAGGGGATGACTGGTTCCATAGGGTAATTAAACTAAAATATGCTGTAATGAGGGTTTGATAAGCCTGAGCTGGGTATTGGATCCCAGTTAGTTGCATTTGGGTTTTGGGTACTGATGGGCTGAGGCTGGTCCCTCCTGAGGGACATTTACTGCTGTGCCCCAGGGCTGGGTTTGCATGAGGGGGTTAACTTTTTTTAAAAAAAAAAATATATTTTCTAGAAATGTGATTATGTTCTGAGGGCTGCTTCTAGTTTGAGATTCAGCAATTCTGTGGCCAAGTCTCTTTTTATCTGTAGCCTCCTCAATTCTGCTGGAGGACCCTAAATCTCACCATCACCTTAGCTCTCTTGTGCATTCACTGCCTTTCTCTTGCCTTTCCCAGTGGAAAATCTTCATTCCTTTTTATTTATCTGCCACAGTGTTAACAGCAACATCTTGGTAAATTAACTTGGAAATCAGTTGTTCGCCCCTCAAGTTTCTCAGGAGGTTTTTTAAGTTAAATTGGCCGGATGCATAGCAGTAAGAAGCAATTTCTGTTGCTTCTAGAATTTTCTGTGGTAAAAAGTAGAGGGAGGGATGGTGTTCTTCCTGGGGAATTTATTCCTCAGTAATAAGAGAGAACTTGGGGAGGTCATTCTCAGGTAATTATTCATGTTTTGGTGGCATCTTCACACAGGTTTTTCTTTAATAAAGCTGCAAGAAACTGCTGAGGCTCTCTGATTTTGTAACAATCTATGAATTCTAATTCTCAAATAAATATTAAAGACACTAAACCACTGTTTTGTCTGCAACAAAATAGGATTGTAATGTCCAGAGCAGCTGATTGACTGGCACAGACATAGGGACCTAATTCTTGTCTGTTCAAAGGCTTTGTGCCTCTTGATTAATATTAACTTGGGGTGTTACGTGCTGGTGAATTGAGAGAAAAGACCCCACATCATGGGGCCAGGGGCTGCTTTTATTTCTAGCAAACATTTGGTTTTGCTGTTTTGCATCATGGCCTCATGGAGTGATCAGTATTGTCAGCTCCTGTCTGAGTGCTGTCCTCAATTAAATCCATGCTGCAACCCTGGGGTCGGATTAGTGATCCTGCTGGAAATGTGTCACTGGTGTTGGTGAAGTTTGATTAGTTCTTGCTTTATTTTAATGGCTCTGTGTGTACAGGGTCTTCAGCTCCTTGGGGAATTAGGAGGTTGAGGTGCCAGAGAGGTGTTTGAGGATCAAATCCCTCTGTTATGGTGTCAGCAGATTTGCACTCCCTCGGTACCCAGAGCTGTGGGATCTGCACAGACCTGGTCAAGGAGCTAACAGGTGGCTGAAAGAAAACAGGATTGTTTTCAAGGGCTGAACAGGAAAAACTGCAAATGGGAGTTGATGCTGTCATGAGACCCTGTATATTTGTCCTCATCCTCGTGGCATCTCCTGTGCCAAAGTTTTCTGGCTTGGTTGTGGATCAACCACTTGGCTGTTTGCATGGGGCTTGTACTCACCTCACGTGCCTTTTGTGAGCTGCTCTGCCTGCCATCCTGCACTCTGAAATACCTTTTGTACTGGGGTTTTTGAAGGTGGTGGTTCTTCCACCCTTTCTGGTTCCCCTCCTGAAGGGAAGAAGTACCTTTGGTGTCATTCCTCTCCCAGGAAATGATTCAATGCATTCCAAGCAATATAAAAGGACATTGAATCAATCTTAGTTTAATCAGCTTTACAGGTAACACATAGAGATAACTGTGAGTCTGCTTTTAATTGTCTTAATGATTAGATACTCTTAGAAGGATTTGATGTAGTTAATCCTTAATATTCAGCTCGTTCATTGTGGATGAGGCACACACCAAAGACATATGGAGGTCAGACGCCCTCCTGCTCTCTCTGTCTGTGGCTCTTCACACAACAGCAGGGAAAGAAAATCTGCTTCCCACAGATGTTCAGCTTATGGAGGTTGGAATATAATGAACTGAATCCTGCTCAGCTGGGCTGGTGTAAGTCTGCAGTAGCATCACTGTGGTTGTGGTTATGCCCATCAGAATAGGGATGCAGCTTTGGGGTGGGATCTGCTCCTTTTATGCAACATTTAAGTTACTCATGTAATTTCTGGTGGTCACTGTGGCTTAGATCTGTTGGGTTTGAGAGCACTTGCTGTGGGGGTCGATGTTTGTGTCATAGCTCATGTATTTTAGGATCAGATCTGGATCATGCTCATGTTTACTTTCCAAAAAAAAATAAAAATAAGACACCCACTGCAAATAGGTGACTTGAGTTTTCTGCAAATGATGCCTGTTTGTGTACAGCTCATTGCCTTTTGAATTGGATGCTTAGCTGTTTAAGCCAGGTATTTGGAATGAAGTAGATGACTCAGTGTTAATCTGCTCTCAAATATCCTTTTTATTAGATTAAGCAAAGCAAAGCCAGCCCAACAAACTGCATTCTGCACAGTGTGGGGCTGTGTACAATCAGTCCATTGTGTGCTCTGTGCATGGATGTATGGCTGTAGGAATAAATGGCTGATGGAGCAATGAATCAAAGCTGTGTTTAGTACAGTGCAGCCCCAGGATTGTGCCCAGGTTTGCTTGGCAGTTTTGAGGTGGTCGTCTTTACCTCTGCTTGGTTCCTCTGGGATGCTGGAGATGGCCCCTGATCTCCCTCTTTCAGGTGTTTCATCTTCTCAAAGAGATGCTGTAATTGTACTGATGTCATGTTTCTGCTGAGGAAGAGGAAAAACTACATGCAAGGGAAAAAAGCCCAGTGCTTGTCTGTGTGCTGGTACCATCCCAGTGGCTCAGACTCTTTCTCAGCACAGCTGGTCACACTGAAAATCAGCCTCTCAGATAAGGAGCTAACAAAGCATCCTCCTTCATTCTTACATGTCAGGTGTTAAATTTTTGTGTTTCTCCCCTTCAAGAGTAGCTGCAGACAGGGCATGAGGAAATACCATTTGTGGCTGCAGGCTGGCAGCTCTTGTAAAGAGCAATTGCTGTGAAGATTATCCTAACTCCTGCCAGAGGCAAGCAGAGCAAAGTAAAATTAGAAAGTCAGGGAAAAGCTTGTGGTTGTACCAAAGAAATATTTCTGAGATTGAGCAGGTCGAAATGAGCAGTGGTTATCTGTCAAGGGAGGAGGAGTGAGGAAGATTTTACTGCTGTGCTGTATTGCTCCATGTCTAGCCCTGATTGTGGGGAGATTCCATGGTGCCAGCAGAACACTTTCCGCCTGAGCTTGCAGCTCCCAGTTGCACAAATGTACCCAATAAAGGATGCTTTGAGCCTGAGCTGGGGGAGTGTGGGCCTCTGCAGTGCTCAAAGTGCAGTGAGAGCACAGGTGTGAGTGGCTCATCACCTGTCACAGCAGGGAAAACACTGCCCTGGACTCCAGCTAATCAGACCTGACCAGATCACTGAGCACTCCGAGGATGTGTGAGAGGTTATAATGCTTCCTCCATAGCTGGAGTAAATACTGTGCCCTCAGGCAGTCTGTGCCAGAGCTGGAGTCAAACTAGACTGACTCCTGTCATTTAACTTTCCTTTGCCATGGATTGTTAGAGCTGCAGTCGATCTGCTTGTGCATGGCTGCTCAGGTTATGCCCTATCAGCAAATACCCTGAGTTATGCACACACAACTTCTGCATCTCTTTCCCAGTACAGGGAGCTGCTGGGATCCCCTAAACTGGCTCCAGTCTAACCAGAAAGTAATAATTGCCCTCCAGACAGAGCCAAGCTCTTTTTTTGGTGTCTCCTATTCTACATTTGATTGGGACTGAGCTGATGCTGTAATTTCTGAATGAATAAGTCAGTGCACCTGCTTGAGCAATGTACTGCTTGGCTGCTCACCTCAGCTGATGCTGTAGGAATGGTCCCAGAGTGCATCCCAGTGGGTTTTTATGTAGGAATGATGCCTGAGCAAAATTCCAATATGTAAAAAGGCTATGAAATGTCAAAACCCTGCTGCTCAATTACTTCTTCTGGTGGAGGGAAAGCACTGTGCTTTACTTGGCTGCTCGTTACAGTGCTTGGTTCTCAAGATAAATTTCTCCAGTTCAGAACAGTCCCAAGACTGTCACACTCTCTCTGCTAGTGCCAGTGTTCTGCCTGGGAAAGCGTTTATAAATGTCTTATTAAAGACCTGTGTCTGCCTCCTTCTCTTTCTTTTTGTCATTGGATCAGCTCAGTGAGAGCAGCTGTCTTCACTTCCATCACAGCAGCCCCCAAACCACACTTGTGCCGTACAGATTCCCACAGAAACGGCAGACAACTGTGCTGTGTGTGTGTGCTGGGGTTTGTGGGCTTAGGCTGAGCTCCTCCTCGAGCTTCTCCATGCTTCTTTGGAAAGAAAAGGCTCCAAGGAATCAGCTTTGTGCTGGTTTTATAGAGAACTGAACATACGGTGTGACTGCAGCGAGTGGGAGCTGCTGGAGGGAAGCTCCCTGTGCCGGCCAGCAGCTTTTCCTGTAAGTATCTCCCCCCTCCCCACTTGCTATTTCTGCTCTTGGGGGCCACCTCACAGGTTACTCTGGGCTGCTTTCTAATGCTCCTTTCTTTAGTCTTTCATTACTTGGTCTGTGCAAGGTAACCCAGTTTGGCTATGGGGCTAGTGGGACAAAACTGAGTGAGTCCTCAGAGCTAAGGGCTTGCTTGAATGGAAAACTGCATTTTCTTGTGAGAATAAGTTATGGTGAATAAAGTGAGTAATGCTTCTGTGTGGAATATTCTCTAGCTGAAGTGATTTTGTTGTTTATTTAAGGAAAATGGAGACTGTTGTTTTGTAATACACCCTGGGTTACGTTAACATACTAACCTCACATTTATTAAATTTTAGTTTTGCAGATGTGTCTGTAGGTTATTTCTAAAGATGAGGGGTGGCACATGCTGAGGAAGAAGATATGGGTGCCCCAATCTTTGTTAAACTTGCAAAGCTGTTAAAATTGTGGGATTTTTGTTTTCATTATTTTCAGTAAAAACAGGGTGCTTCTCCAGAGGTGTTATGTATAGGCCCTGTTTTAAGGCTGAAAAATGTTAAATAGAGTATTGAAAACTGAATGTTGAAAGAATATGGTTTGAAAAGTAATAATTACATAAAAATTAAGACTGCAATCTTGAGATGAATAGATCCATCCATATGCTGCAAGGTAATTATCCCTCAGTGAAAGAAACCTTGTGCATTTTCTACTAGTCACTTGCCTCCCTTGTGCCTTGTACTGCCAAAACCAACCTGCTTTGCATATTTCGTTGAATACAGTTGTTTACTTGAAAAGAACTTTAAATCCTCGCACACAAATATAGAGTTTTGCTGTTTGTTTCTTTTCAGAATTATAGTAGATTTGATTTAGCATAGCTTGTAACCCCCCCCCAGCTCCTCCATCCCTCCCATCTCTAGCAGGCACCAAGAATGTGTGTCTCGCCTGTGGCAGAGCAGATTTTGTACCAGTCAGCATCTTGAATGAGACCTTTATAAGAAAGCCTTTGTTTGGGGTGTCTGAGGTTCACTGCCCTTCCCAGCTGCCTCTCTGGAGGCAAATATTTGTCTCAATGGGCATCTCCTTCCATTCAGTGCAAGACAACTTTGCAATGGTCCTTACTCGGTTTAGCTTCTCATTCATAATTCTCATTCTTATTGTCTTCCTCCTCACTGCAGTTTTATTTCTGGATATGCCTCCTCTCTTCGAAGGAGCTAGACATGGGGATGCTGAAATTGTATCAGATCTTATTATCCATTGGGGTTATTCCTGGGAGCAGCAGGGGCAGTGGATTTTCAGGGTGCCAGATGCAGAGCTTGCCTCTGTGCCAGATCACGGCCCCAACTGTTCAGCTTTGAACTTGCAGAGCTTTCAGTCCTTGTTTCCAAGTCAGCCATAAATCTCTGGGGCTCCTTCCTCCCACAATGTGCTGCCAGGCAGTTGGCTATTGTCTGCAAAGTATTGCTTTTTATCCCAGGCACCTATTCCCTCTCTGTTTCTGCCTCATCCTGCAGTTGGAAAGGGCTGTGATAAATCCTGCAGAAAACAGCTACCTCATTGCTGTGCTTGATAGTTTGAATTTCGTTATGGCAATGGGATGGCTTTCACCTGATTGCTAACAACGTCATGTTTACGTAACCCAGGTTGCTTTGAGAAGCTCAAAAGAAGCTCCCCATGTGGGCACCTAGAAATTCCATGTGGCAAGGCCTCACCATCACTGAGTGCTGTGGAGGCAGCAGGCACCAGCTCTTCTCCCATGGGTGGTGCCTGTGCAGCTGCTGATGCTGCCAAGGGAAGAATCCCTGTCTCCCTGCACAGGTGGCAGCTCCTGGAGGTGCAGCAGGTTGTGCATCCTTCCCTCTTGCCTTCTCTCTAGCTGCTCTAGGTGGTAGGGAACAGATGCTCTGGACTGGCCTCCTCTGAGGGGAAGCTCTGATGAGCTCTGTTCTCCACCAGTGAAGTTTTGCAGTGCCTGGAGATGAAATGTCATTGCAGACCCAGAGAAGCTTACACAACTAGAGTGTAAATAGATGAGTAAAAACCACTGCACCAGGAGCAGATGGTTTTGTGGCTGTGAGGACAAGACCATTGTCCTTCAGCTCACAGTGGAGGGTGGTGGGCTGTTGGATGGGATGGGATCATCCAGCACAGATGTTTGGTGTCCTGAGCAGGGATGGAGTCTGACTGTCATCCCCACCTCATCATCTGAGCACTGAACCAAGCAGTGAGCCAGGCTGCTCTGATGTCTCCAAGTCTCAGTAAAACCAGACATTATTCCTTTCAGCTGGCACCCCTGTGGCCAGCAGTAGAATTTTCCAACTGACAAAATCTTGGCTTCAAATGGGCATTTACAGTCCCCTGGTCTCAGGACTGTCCTGAAGCCCTGCCCGGGCTGGGAGGAGCAGCCCAGAGAGTACCAAAAGGTTTTTTTGACCAGTCTGGGTTACAAGGCTGCACTTTGAGATGCTCACAGACTGCACAGCTCGCTGCCTTGTCACAGGTTAGTGGCATCTACAGCAGGGGCCAGTGACATGAAGGTGAAGTGTCTTCAGTCTTGTGACAGTGGCAGTTCTGCTGGGCTGGGGCACCTTTTGTTGCTAGGTAGTGGATGAGAAGTTTATTGATTACCATTGAAAAGGGAATGCAGCCAGCAGTGGGTGGGCAGCTCTGTGCTGCATGTCAGGCTGTCTCGTGATGTGGTGATGTTTGAGGGTAAAAACCTCTGAAAATTAAAATACAAAAGGAAAAAGACCTCCTTTAAGGGCACTGTAAAGCTCTTCTGTAAATACAGTGTTTGTGCTTATTTCTCCTTCCTGACACAAGACCCTGCTCTGGAATCTCTTCTTTTTGTTTGGTTGTGGTTTTGGGTTTTTTTGGTTGTTGTTTTGTCATTTTTTCTTTGGTTGGTTGGGATTTTTTCTATGTATGTTGTTTTTTTGTTGTTCTTGGGGTTGTGGTTTTTTGTTTTTGTTTTTTTTTTTTCTTTCCTCTTTCTTTTAAATCTAGTGTGCCTCCATTTTATCAATTAACTGCTTGTCTCCTGATTCCCATGGCAACACAACAGGCTGTTGCATTTCTGAGTCCTTTGGCAGTTGTGGTGCCTGGCATGTGCCTTGGGAGCAGTCAGACTACAAAAGGGTTCTGCAGGGAGTAGGAAATAACATGGGCAACGCTCACTGTGCCCTGCTTCTCACACTAAACTGCTCTTCCCTTCCTCTCCCTCCTCCCCTTCAGATACAAGTTTCCTTTGTTTCAGTGGCCTGGTGTTAAGAAATGAGCAACTGGAGTGCTGTGGGAGGTCAGGAGATGTGGAGGGAGTGAGGGGATGGATGGGTTCAGTGGATGTGGCTGGAATATAGCACGAGGCTGAGCATGTTGTCAGGGATGCTGCAGAGAAAAGCCATTCCTGCTGATGCTGCAGAGCAAGTGCTCTCTTCCTCCCACTTCAGAGTTTCCAGAGCTTTCTTGAGCAGGGGGGCTTCTTCCTTCTGTACTATACAAAGCTTCTGTTCACTCCTTCCTACAGCAGTTTCCAAGAGCTGGAAGAATCCATGCCCTCTTTGCAGAAGCCCTTGTGCTTGGAGGGATTTTGGACACATGGCTTTCATTGACACGGTAACAAGAGCCCTGTGAACAGGCTGAAACTTCAGTTAAACTTTTCACCTCTCCAGCTCCTGGCTGGTAGGAATTTGGCTTCTGAAGTACTTGTGCCCTGTCAGTGTGGGTCCCTAAAGCTGATGGGATGAGTTTTAAGAAAGAGCTCTAAGCACCAGGTTTGCTGTAGTGGTTAATGTGTCAGCTTTGTGAAGGCCAAGGGGAAAGTAGAGATTTGGAGCTGGGTAAGAAGTGTGTTTAGTGGATACTCTGTGTGACTCTGATTTACAAGTTGCTGCTCAGCCCTGGAAGCTGTGACCTACAGGAAGCCCATTTACTCCAAAAAGAATGAGCCAGCTAATGAACACAATAGGATTGTAAAGTTGGAAAGCCCGGGTGGAAGAGATCCTGCTCACTGCTTATTGTGTCTTGGAGCCTGGTCCCAGTGAGAGGAGGAAGGCAGTCACTCCTGTCACAGTCCTGACTAGCAAGTGAGGTTTGTGCTGGACAGAGCAGCACAGGGAGATCCCCTTGGATCAAGCAGGAAGAGCCTTCCTCATCTCTGGCTTCCAGGTGAGCTGCTGAGTTAGAAGCCTAGCAGTGACCTTCAGAGAGTTCCTGTGGCTTCTTGGTTGGCATCAGCAGGGTTGGGGTAGAAAGTACCCAGTTTGTTCTCTTGGGTGTGTTTCTCTTGCATAACCCTTCTCAATTTCATACCTGAGATCTGTACCCTTGTTTTGCTGCTTCTTGGAACTTTTTTCTTAGTGAGTTTTTTGGAACTTGTTGGTATTTGTCCAGGGAGTCTGACTAGAAAATGACTTTTCTTCTTCAAAACAGCAAATCCAAGTGACACAGACCAATAGACCAATTCCTTAGGTGCCTGTAGGCTGGGAAAGCTCAGGAATCTTTCATGGCAATCCTCTTGGGTAGATTTCCCTTCAGCTGTAAGAAGCAGCTGGAGAGTGGCAACACCGATGTCAGGTCTCTGAGAGCAGTGCCATCAGCTGCTCTCACTTTTGGGCTATCCTAAGATACTCATGGCATGGAAATCAAGTTACTCATTTGCCTTTTGGAAGGCTGGTGACCAGACACCTGCCTGGGAGGATCAGAGCTCAAATCTGCTTGGACTACTCCAGATGCTGTCTGACCATCTAGTTAATGGGTGAGTAAAATCCAAGGGAAATTAGTTCAACTTGATCATGGTTACTCTTGGCTTCTCTGAAAACCTGCTGCATGAAAGCCCATTAGCTGCTCTGTGGTTATTATTTCACATGTGGGTAATGAAAGCCATGTAAAACACAAGTTTCTACATTGTGGCCATAATAAACAAGGTGAACCTTCAGGCCATTCCTTATTTACATCCTGTACTTTTGAATAATTCACCTCATGCTCAAGAATAATGATGCTTCTGCCTGCACTGCTCAGGAGCCTGGAATAATATTGTTTCCCTGAGATGTAATTACTGTAGTTCAACATACCTGCCTGTCAGACAGGCACCTAAAATGAACAAGAGTGTGTAAAGTTCCACTAAAATTTTGGCTTCTGGGAGAAGACAGTGTTGCATCAGGTATCCATTGAACTGTTCTTTATTTTTTTCTTGGTCCAAATCAGTTTTGAAGGTGTTTGCAGTGAAATATGAGTCTAAATGCAAATTTAAATCCTGCTGCATTGTTTTTTCAGCCTTGGGCAGCCTTCCTGCCTTTCTTTGCTTGAGCTTTGCTGCTGAAGGGTTTGCTGTCCTTCCTGTGCCCATCATGGGATTTGCTTGAACATTCCCTGTGTTTTATTCTGTGCTGATCTTCTCAAGGGTTGTTCCAGCTCCAGCCCAGCGTGCTGCTTGGAGATACTTCTGCTCATGAGAGGCATTTGTACAGTCACACCTTCATTGCTGCTCTCTTCTTGTTCAGATGAGGTTCAGACCAGGCAGAGGTACTGCTTCCAGGGGCCCCAAAACTGGTGGCCGTAGGAATTTCTCAAGTGTTGACTCTGGAGTCTAATAAGAACCAAAGTGTCAAAACTGATCCCTCATAACACACATGATTTAGCAGAAACTAAGTTCTTCATGCTATTGCCCTGCTGCTCTTTTCTTTCCTCTTTACTAGCAAAGCTTCAGAGTATCTTGCTTTGAGAGCTTTTATGTTTTTCACTCTTTCTAGGAGCTGAGCCTGATCTGTCAGGCCCATTCCTTGTGGAAATGCTGTGGGCTGAGCCACAGTGATGGCTGAGGCTGAGCAAGTTTCACACTTCGTTACACATAAGCACTCAAGTTTGGTTTGTCTCTGCAGCTGCTCAGGGTGTCCTCTGACAGCCCTCTCTGATAGCAAACATTTTTTTTTTCCCCCTGGGTGTACTTTGGACTTTTCTGGTTGGTGGCACCCAGAAACTTCAGCTGAAAGTTTGGCTGAAGAGCTTTCACTGAGTGCAGGGTATGTGGGACCAAGTCTTCTCCAAGCACTCCCTACACCAGCTGTGGGAGAACCACCCTTGGGACCTCAGGGCTAATGAGAGCTGAGGATGGCTGAAGGTACCTGGTGTGTGACTTGCTGGATCTTATTTTGCAAGGTTTCTCAGTTTCTCTTGTGGTTTCTTTTAGGGCTTTATTCAACCTCCCCCTTTAACCCTCAGAGAGTTTTAATGAAGTTCACATGTCCTTGTCATTTGTTGCCTGGGGCCCAGGCTGAAAGCCCAAAGTTTGTGACAGGAGTGTTTGACAATGGGGTCAGCAAGAATTGGGTCACTGCTGTCTCATTTGCTTGGGTTGACTCTGTTCCCATTCAGGCACCTGTCATGTATTTAAGGGTTCCCTTTTGTATTGTGGACAGTTTGGCCAATCAAGACTCTGCTGGAGAGTGTGAGCAGAGCAGTGAATACCAGCATCACCTGCAGTTTTCCTTCCCTGGGATGCAGGGAATTGCTGGAAGGCTGGTGCTGGAAAAAGGGTCAGCTATCTTGAGTTCCATGCACATTGTGTGGCCCTGGAGGGCTGTGCATGAAGGTTTGTAGATGTTTCTTGTTTAAAGAGAATATTATATACTGTCCAATATATTTATATTGAACATACCCCAGGTTGTCTGCTTGCTGCTGCATTTGCTCCAGCAAAGGGCACAGCAGCAGCTGGGAAAAATGGGGAATTTTTGGAGGCTGCTGTGTGGTCCCACAGGGGCTGTTAGTGCCATTGGTGGGACACTCAATAGGGTTCTCATAGTCCCAAGTACTAAAACATCAGCCTCATACTTGAAGAGAAAAATAAATATATATTTTGATTTATTTTGGGGGGTAAAAGGATGACTTTGGCTTCTTTCTGCAAAGCAGCAGTTCATTGGGCTGCCTTTGGTCAGTCCTTGAGCTCTTACCCACCACTCCTGTCCCTTTGAGCTTTTCCACACTAGTGCAGCCCCCCGGGAGGTGTGAGGGGGCTGAGATATTGTAAAGGGGATGAGGACATGGGGTCGTTTCTTTATGTTTGTTCTGTGTGAGACCTGCAGAAACTGGGCAGCAGATGGAGAATCTGTGCAGATTCTGATCTGCAATCCTCTGATCTGAGGAAGGTGTGTGAGTAATGGCATTGCTCAGGTTTAATCTCCACAGGGCGCACGCCTGCAATTTCAGTTGTTGTCCCAGATGTTTCCTTTCTGTAAACACCTTTTCCTGATGTTTTGGCTTCCTTCTAGGATTTCTCCTTATACCAAAACCTCTTTTTCCTTGACTCACAGGCTCACCTTTACACAAGCAGGGTACCACATCCACCACCAGCGCCGAGAAGTCGGGATCAAAGGTTGCCGAGGTGGGCGATGATTTCCTGGGAGACTTCGTGGTGGGCGAACGTGTCTGGGTGAATGGAGTGAAGCCAGGCGTGATCCAGTACCTCGGGGAAACTCAGTTTGCTCCAGGCCAGTGGGCAGGGGTTGTTCTGGATGACCCTGTGGGTAAGAATGACGGCTCTGTCGGAGGAGTGCGGTACTTCGAGTGCCAGCCGCTGCAGGGGATTTTTACGCGACCATCCAAGCTGACACGGCAGCCGGTGGCCGAGGGCTCAGGGAGCGACGCCCCCTCCGTGGACTCCCTGACGGCTCAGAACTTGTCACTGCACTCGGGGACGGCCACTCCACCTCTGTCCACCCGCGTGATCCCGCTGCGGGAGAGCGTCCTCAACAGCGCCATGAAGACGGGCAACGAGTCCGGGTCGAACCTCTCGGACAGCGGCTCCGTGAAAAAAGGGGAGAAGGACTTACGGCTGGGAGATCGAGTGCTGGTGAGTTCATTGTGGGGTCCCTCTGGCAAAGGACAAGGATTTGTCCCTCTGCTGAGTGTTCCTGGTCAGCTTCAGGATGAGACAAAAGGAGGAGAGGTTTTGGTGGTGAGGTATGGGATGGAGGGTGGTCTTGGGAGATGCCTGGGCCAAGGAGGCATCAAACATCTCCAGTGTTGTTTGGGATGCTGCTGCATCTTCTGGACATGTCTCCTTCACATTGGTGCAGGAGAACGTGTTCCAGGGTACTTCTTGTATTGGACAAGTCCTGAACTGCAGAAAGTAGAAGTCCTGAACTCGTGTTGGTGTGTTAGAGCAGCCACACACGGGGGAAAATCAACCTGAGGATCTGTCCTCTTTTGATCAGTTTATTTGCTCCCATTTTCTCCTTTGCCTCTTGCAGGGACTGGGGAGAGTGTTCAGGTGAGAACTTAAGATTTCAGAAGCAGCAGTCATAGAAGGCAAATTGCAAAGTATAAAATCTGTGGTAAACCTGACTGTTCATTCTGAGTCAGGCAAGCAATGGAATGATTTTCTCCAGACTTGTTTTACCCCTTTCTTCTCCTGGCCAGAAGTTCTCTGGGACAGGACCTGTTCCCTGAACACTCTGCTCACCTCAGTAGGGCCACAGAGTGAATTTTGGCATAGCCACAGAATCCAACCTGGGAGCATCTCTCCCCTGGGCTTCTGTTGACTTGTGTTTTGGGAATGCTTTGGGTTTTTATTTTGTTTTTAATGAGGTTGCATCCTTAAAATCCTGCCCTCCCTGCCTGTTAATTTACCCACCTCAGATGCTGATAGATTAAGTTTCTGCTATGACTTGTTAGTGTAATAAATATCTCCAAAACAGTGAGCCTGGAATAAGCTTAATCTCTCACTGGTTCCAGCAGGAATGTTCAGCTTACAGAAACACCAGGAATTGTTTGCACACAAACATAGAGATCCAGGAAAAGAACAGATAATAACAAGAAGAAATAATTTGCTGTTATGGTTCATTCATTGTGCTTGGCTTTTATTTTACTTAAGGGAGGTGTCAGTCAATCATGTTGGGTACTGGAATACATAAACAATAATTCTGAATTAACTTGAGTTGCCTCAAATTCCTTAAGCAAATCTTTGCTCATCCTCTATGGATTGGTACAGTTTTAATTGTCTTTATTACTCTTAGTGTTTCCTTTTCTGAAAGAGTATATTTTTATTTGAGAGTGGCTTTTAGCTGTATGGGATCCACCAAAGGCTTTTCAGATGAGGAAGGACATGTTTTTATTGATTGCTTGTGATGGAGCACAAGGTTGCAGGGGACACTTCCAGGTTGGCCAGATGGACACCTGGCTCTCTCTGCAGTCTGGCCTTTTCCTGATGCTGCCTTTTTTTAAGTTCATTAAAGTCCATTATAGCTTGAAGACATTTTTGCTTTTCAGTTACTTTGTTCCAAGACCCTCTCTGACTCTCCAGCACTTACAGAAAGTGACTTTCAGCTTTCCATTAGAAGCTTTCCATTAGAAGAGTTAGATAATATTTGCCTTTGGCACTCAGACTCTTTCCCAGAGATGTAAAAATTGCATTAAAGAGATGAAAAATCTGCCCTGATATTGTAGAACTCATCTCTTGAAGCCTGGCAAATAAATGTGGGACAATTAACCTTTGCTTTCATGACAGTGGAACTTCCCAAAACGGAATAATTGCTGAAGTTGTGTTAATGTGAGGCTGGCTTATTGCTTTTCTGTGGGGAAAGAAGGGATGGAAACAGAGCAGTGGAGCATTTGCTGCCTGGGAGGAATTTCTTCCTGTTTTTTTGCCTAAGAAAATGTATTTTGCATTCTTTGTGGAAAGGCCTTCTTAGCAGCTGAACTCATTCCCCCTTAGATGCCATTGCTTTCTGAAGAAGTGGGGGAAGCATGTGGTTTTATTATATGTCAGCCTAAATAAAAAAATAATTTAAACTAAAAACATTCCCCTTAGAATAGGTATTCTGCCCTTCAGCCATGCTTGTATTTCCTAACTGGAATTGTGCACTTCAGCATTGAAATGGGGTAATAAATAAGACTGCTCAAGGGCCAGGTTATATCCCAGTGGCTGGTTTAGTTTGCCCCAGATACCTTTAGGATGGGTTCCAGGTTTTTTGCTGGAACTTGCAGGTCTCCAAAGCCAGGAGACACAGGCAGAGTCAGTGAAGCAGCACTTCAGCTGACACTGGGCAGGGCTGTGGAGCCTGGGCTGCTGAGAATGGATCCTGGCCTTCCCCCTGAGCCTGTGGTTTTAATCATCTTGTCTGTCTGCTGCCAGTTGTTTTTGCCTGCAGTGTGCTGCAGCTCCTGGCAAATGATGGAAAGCACTCATGAATAAACTAATCAAGTTCTTTCTTCAGTATCCCCCCACTATGTCCCTGTCACAGCCCTGCTGGGCCAGCCCAGAGCTGCAGAATGATTGAACCTCCTGAGTGAGAAATCATTTCCTGAGAAGCTCCCTGGGCAGGAGAATTGCAGCCTAAGCCCTTCTTCTTGGGCAGAGACAACTCACTGCTCTGCTGCCACCAAGTCCCTGAGCTGTTCCAGTGCCTGAGACTGGAGCCTTGCTGCAGGAAAGGCATGCAAGGTGTCACGAAGGAAGGATTCCTGCTCTTTATTTTCCTGGTTAACCATTGGAGCCTCTCCCACTTTGTTTTTTGCCTAAGAAAATGTATTTTCTTTGTGGAGTCCTAGAGGTGCAGCAATGCAAACAATCACCAGGCATATTCCCTTGTTGCTAACCAGGCAGAAAAGAAGGAAGGATCCCATTCTGTAGTTGTGCCAAGGCAGGATTCTTAGTATTCCACTGCCTCCTTAGAGCTCCATCCATAAGACCAGCAACTGCTGTGTCATGACTAGAGAGTGGCAGGATGGCAGTGTGGGAGTGATGGATCTCTGTCCCTGTGGAAGTTTGTGAGAGGCAATGGGAAGTGCAGTGTTCCAGCTATTTGCAGGATTCAAGGGACAAGAAAACATCTAGGATTCCTAGCTGGAACTCTTTCCTCTCTAGATAAGATTTTTGCAGGAGTGTGGCATGTCAGGATAAGGGGAATGGCTTCAAAGTGACAGAGCAGGGTTAAGAGTCAATATTAGGAAATGTTCTTCCTGGTGAGGGTGCTGAGGCCCTGGCACAGCTTGTCCAGAGAAGCTGTGGCTGCCCCATCCCTGGAAATGTTCAGGGCAAGGTTGCACAGGGTTTGGAGCAGCCTGGTGTAGTGGAAGGTGTCCCTGCCTGTGACAAGGGATGGAACAAGATGAACTTTAAGGTCCCTCCCAACCTAAACCATCCTGTTTCTATGCAGTGAAACCAAGAGGGAAATAAATAGCCCAAAGCATCTGCCCTGCCACCACATTAACCCTTAGAGGCTCTTTGTGCACACACTCCTAACCATTAATTTAGGCTGAGACACTGCCTGGCCCTTGTCTGCTGGGTCTGTAGTTATCTCTGGTTAAACAGGAGTTGTAAATGGACTGTGGTGGAGCAAACTGTGTTACTAACATGGGTGGACTTGGTATCAAAGACAGCCCCAGGAGGGGATGCTGTAATTCCAGGCTTCCCTCTTACACCACCTCCCCAGGATATTATTTTCTCACTGGTGCCTGACAGATAAATGCACAGAAATGTCTTGCATCAGCAGTGCTGTCAGACTCATTGCTGTGCAGCGCTGACTTGTGCTGTGGGGATGGGTAGGCACAGAGATAAGTGGCTGGATGAAAAGAAACTGTAAAAATTCCTGTAGCTTCACTTACAGAGGGCTGGCCTGTAATTCCTGGCTGTCTGTTTCTCCCCTTATCCTAACAGCCAGTTCTGGCATTCTCAGATGACATGGTATTTATCCAATCACACAAAGCTGCTGAGGGTCAGATGGCACATGGAGATGACACAGCCCCAGTGTGTGATGGCCACATCTCCCACAGGTACACACATTTACCCCCTGGCATATACAGGTCATCCTTTCAGGACTCACAGCCTTTGCCAAAAGCACCCTCTGTAAATCAAATATTATTGCACAGTGATTTTTCAGTGCTTGGAAGGACTTGAGGTAGGACCCAGATTTCAGAGCTGTGCTGTTTAGTCCATAAAGATGCAGTTATTTTTAGTCTGGCAAAACTCTTTTTCCCTTTGCATAAGCGATTTTTTTTAGGGATTTAGAATTGGTAAATCTAACATCCCTGGAATACACAAACCCAGAGATTTCTGCATTCAGCTCTCACTGTTTTCTGTAGGAAAATAATAATCTGTTGACACCTTTTTATGTTCAATTTAATATTAATAAAATTAGTAACTACAAGTCATTCGGGACGAAGCTGCAAATTGAATTTTAAAACTTATTTTTAAGCTTTCTTCCTTGAATTTAGGCATTAGCAGAGATAGGCTAAAAAGGCTTAGATCTTAGAAGTATGAACCTTTAGAACCACCCTCCTCTTTTCTTCCTTTTCTCAGCCCAAGTGTCTGAGTGGGAGTGTTTAGCACAGAGGCAGCTGCTGCTCAGTGCCACAAGCTCTCAGAGCAATGATCAAAACACAGCTCCCAAGGCTCCTGCTTGCCCTCCTTCTCCTCAGTAAGCTGCAAACTTCAAGAACTTTTAAGTGTAAACTCAGGAGAAAAAGGTGTGGTTTATGTGTTCTTATTTCTCCATGGTGGGGGAATAAACCTGTGCTGGAGGAGGCCTGGCAGTGAGCTGAGCCCCACTCCCATACAGTTTGCCAGCACTGGGAATTGCTGTGGGAAGTGTAGATAAAAGTGGAACACCTCTATTTTGAGCAGTTTCTACAAGTTGAGGAGCAGTGAATGCTTTCCTGCCTCAGCTGTCCTCTTGCTGTCCTGTCCCAGTATTCTCAAAGCTGTTGGCTGAAGGAGCACAGGGCTGAAAACCTGTCAGTGCAGGTGATGGCTCTTCAGGTATGAGCTGTGCCTGCAGGGCTTAAACTCCTTTGTGGCCTCAAGTAGCTTGGTGCAATTCGTTGATACCTTGAAATATGTTTTCATTATATTTACTCTGGTATTTTTCCAGGCAGGCAGTCCCAAAAATCACTTTGGAGTTGTTGGAAAGACAACTTTAGTGCTGGGAGAACTCGGTGTGAGATCTGCCGATTCCATCAGATCTGAAAACACGGACGTCTTGTCCCCCTCTCTAAATACCTGCCCCAGCTTCAGTCCCCTGGTGTCAGGGCTGGTGCTGCCACCTCTAATCCTCAACATCTTGTCTCTGGCAGGTCGGTGGGACGAAGACAGGAGTCGTGCGCTACGTGGGAGAGACGGATTTTGCCAAGGGCGAGTGGTGCGGCGTGGAGCTGGACGAGCCCCTGGGGAAGAACGATGGGGCAGTTGCTGGGACAAGGTACTGTGTGCTCTGAACACCAGCCCAGGTCCTGCACACCTCCTGGGGGTCTGGGGGGCAAGTGCCATCACCTGGCAGGAGAGTTAGGTCTGTGTTTGGTTGAGGGTAATTTTGAGTCTTTTTGCAGGGAGATCAATACAAACCTCATCACTGGGCCATTTTAAAGCAGGATCAGATAACTTCTGTGAAGGAGGAACCTGAATGGCTTCAGGAAACAGGAGAAAGTAGGGACAGAAGATAACTTGCAGTGGGATTTAATTTTTGCTAGAAACTGATTCTGTTGATTGCATTAGCTCTGCTTTCTACCACACATTCCTCTCATAAACTTTCTTCTTGTGCTACAAGTCCCCCTGTCAGAACTACAAAAGACAAAGATTTTTACTTTCTTCTCAGCTTAATGTTTTATTCTGTTCTTACTGGGAACAAATTTCCAGAGAACTGAAAGAATTCTGTCCTTGTACTAATTCTGTGGTGCGATAGGTGTCTGCTGATTGATCTTACCACCTCTGGCTCCATAGGCACCTCCACTCTTTTCCAAAAAAAACCTTGTCAGTACCTCTAAAACTAGGCAGGGACATCTCACAGGCATGCTGGGAAGCTCTTTCTATCCATGTGGAATTTAGTTAAGGGAATGACCCAGACCTTGGATTTGGGGCTTGGTGGTGCTCAAATCTGTTATAGAGCAGCTCTTTGACTGTGCTTCAAATACAGGTGCAACTTATCCCTTGTCCTACACAAGTTCCCTAGGTGGGAAATACTGATGGTTTCTTGGAGCTTCTGAAGGCAGTCTGGCTTTAGAGGTGAGATTTATCTTTCACAGAATTAACTAGGTTGGAGAAGATTTTGATATCATCAAGTCCAACCTGTAACTTTGAAACTGTGAGGAGCTGAGAGTTCCTGCCTTGTTAGATCTCAGGTTCTGTAATAAAGGTTTCTTATGTTGGGTCAGCCTTGTTTTGTCCAGCTTGTGCTTTCATTTAAATTAAGAGAAAAAGCTGTCTTGTTCAATGTCAGGGCAAGAAAGCAGTAAATGATTGGCAGCAGATGGCTGAGTTCCAGCCTGTTCTCAAAATAAAAGAACCAGGATGGTAGAGAATAAATCACGGAGTGAATGCTGCTTTCTTTATCATACAATTCACACTGCTTGGAAGATTAATCTTCAGGGTGCTCAGAATTTGTCTCTGTGCATGTGGATGGTGTGAAAGGCAGATGTGAGTGTTGTGCTGTCTGCCTCTCCTCCTCACCTCTGTTGCTGTGTTTTGAAAATCCAACTTTTGGAAGTCATCTGTCTTCTGAAACTGCTGCATCTTGGCTGAGGCACTTCTGGTGTGTGCCCTGTCTGCAAAGGCTTCTCCTTTTCACAGTGTTTAGAGCAACATTTGCAGCATTGTCCATGTCTGTCCTTTTGAGCCTTCATCCAGCCCTTTGATTTTCTTGCAGCATGTGCCCATTTCAACTGCAGTGGTTTGGAGAAGCTAACAGAGTAGAACCAGCTCTCTCTATGGCACGCCTCAGTGGGTCTTCCCTGTTTGCTGTGGCAGCATGGAATTCTTGAGGCTGTCCTGATCTTGTCCTGCCAGGATCAGCCTGGGCAGAGGCTGTCCAGGACTCTGGAGTCTGTGTTTGGGTGATGGTTGCCATCTAGTGAGCATCCCTGGCCTGGCCAGCAAGCCCAGCACTGCCTGCTGCAGCTGCAGGAGGAGAGTGAACCCAAAACTGGAGCTGAAGGCACTGAGGCTGCTGGAAGCAGTAGAGGTAGCGTGGAGCCTTGGTGACATTGTCCACCTTTGCTGTCATAGGCAACTCCACTTGAGTGGGTGGTGAATTGGGTGAAATTTGTGGTGAGACACTGATTTTCTTGCAGGCTCAGGTGTGGATCAAGGGAAGGCCAAAGGGCTGGGCTTTCCCAGCAGCTGTGGCTCTGAATTCAGTGGAGGCTGCCTGCAGGCTGTGGAGCAGTAGCAGTGGCCCAGGGGACAGGGTATCACTGTGGGGAGCCCCTCTGTACATCAGATTTGCACTGGGGTTTGCTGCAGCTGCTTTCCTGTCTGCACAGGAGACCACAGAGGTGCTGGTGTGGCTTGGTTTGGTGTCAATTCCACAAAGCCAAGCAAGTTCCATGTACTCATCTCTAGTGATTTAAATGTTACCCGCTTATTTTGCTGTTCTCCCTTCTCTCTCTGCTCCAGCTGGAGTCCTTGCTCACTAAACTCCTAGACATTTTACTTCTGCATTGTTTGTCAGCCTGGGACACTGAAGATTTTTCCATCTATTTCAACATTTCCTGTGCTGTTTTCCACCTGCAGTTTGCATTGACATCACAGCACTACTTTTCTGTCCTGTTTCCTCTCTGTAATGTGAGTTGGGAGCTCCTCCACACTCAGTGAGAGCAGCTCTTGGTTTTCAGATAGATTTATTTTATTTTTTTTTCCCTGCCAAGTGGTTTGGACCCAATTCCTGCTTCTGAATTATAAAAGTTAATTGCAGGCACTTTTCAATCTGGAACTGAAAGAAAACGGGCAGACAGAGTGATGCAAGTTTGAGCTTGCTAAGAGCTGTCAGAGGCTTTTAAGGGAATTAACATTTGGGATTGTTGTGCAGCCATGAGTACCAGTCTGTGCTTACCCCAGGCAGAGCTGTGTGCCTGCTGGAATTTGGGAAAATGATGCTGTGCAGGGCTTTGCAAGAGGTCAGCCTGTGGTATTTTCAAACCCAAGGGCCTGTGTTGGCAGGAAGTCAAGGAGGCTGAGAGATTTGGGGTTGTATAGAGGAGCTGTTTAAAGTTTGTTAGAGAAAAAAAATAGATCGGAGCTGATGTTTAAAAATTAATTTTGTTCTCATCTGGCTGGAGATCAGGCTGTTCCCTGGCCTCTCCAAGCACACAGGGGTCTGCCTGTGACACAGCTGTATGGCTGCCAGCACTTAAAAATAAAAGGGAGTTGGGGAAACAGCTGCTCACATCTGGAGAGAGAGAAAACTTGTGCTAGTAGAACTGGATTTGTGTAATTTAGTCATTAGAACCTACTTTTTTTATATTAAGATAGGACAGATGGTTTTATGACCCAGTGTTTAGTCCTATTCTTGCTGGGAGGCCTGTGAGAAAGCTCTTAAAGGAGCTTTTTGTGTTGGCTGCTCCCCTGAAACGAGGATACACAATGCTGGAGGTGATGTGGTTTTTCTTGCTGCAGTGCAGCTGGCCAGCAGCAAATGAACCTTGGTTTATGCTGGTCAGCCAAGCCCCTGAAGGAATTTCCAGGGTTTGACACTGAGCTGTGGCTCATTTTTATTCTGGAAGAGGCTTCTGGAGAGACAGAATCTTTGGGCTCACTGCAGTTGTGGAAGAGACTGTCATTATCTGATCCTCCCTTTTCCAAGTTTGTTTGCATGGGAAACAGTTTCTCTGCCACCTGAAGGAGGTGGCACACGCTGGAGTTTGCTGTAATGGTATTTTTAGCTTCAAAGGTTTGAGGTTTCTCCTGTTTTGGTAGGGAAGATTTTCCCTGTTGGAACATTTATACAGAACTGTGTGATTCAGATCTTTTTGTCTGACAGAGTCACAGTGTGGGGCAGGTTGGAACCACAGCTGGTCATCTAGCCCAGCCTTCCTGCTGAGGAAGGGTTATCCCAGAGCACATGGCAGAGCATTATGTCCAGAAGGTTCTGGAATATCCCTAATTTGGGAGACTCCACACCTGCTCTGGGCAGAGCAGCCTACTCAAGGCTTGCTCACTGTACATGGAAGAAATATTTCCTCATGTTTAGCTGGAGCTTTCTGTGGCCTCTTGCCTCATTGCTGAGCTCCACAGCGCAGAGCCTGGTCCATCTTCTGACATCTCCCTGCAGACACACTCCACTGCACCACGATCTTCAAAGCTGGGTGAAGGGCACAGGCAATTTTGGGAAGATTGGTTGGTAAGGAAGGGGTGCTCGTGCTGTGGCTGTGGTTATGTTCTGGGAGATGGGCTCTCCAGGCTGCCAGCTCTGTCTTTCCTGGCATCTTATCAAATGCACAGCAACCTAGTGCTTGGCAACTACCTCAGGTCTCCCTGCTGAAACACCACAAATGCAAACATGGAGTTGCCAGCACTACAAGTAGGAAAGGAGAATAATCCAGTTATTTGTACACAGGAAACAGTGCCACAGCAAAGCACCCAGGGATCAGCTGTGGGCTGGGGTTTCTGTACTCTTGGCAGTGCCATTGTGCGAGGCCTGGGTAGAGATGGCTGCTCTGCCACGTCTCACTTGGTGCATCTCCTGTGTCCCAGGTATTTCCAGTGCCCACCCAAGTTTGGCCTCTTTGCTCCCATCCACAAGGTGATCCGGATCGGGTTCCCATCAACCAGCCCTGCCAAGGCCAAGAAGAGCAAGAGGATGGCCATGGGAGTGTCAGCCCTGACCCACAGCCCCAGCAGCTCCTCCATCAGCTCCGTCAGCTCCGTGGCCTCCTCAGTCGGGGGCAGGCCCAGCCGTAGTGGGCTGGTAAGTGGCTCCTGCATGGTCCCTGCAGCCTCAATCTACCTTTGTGACCCTTTGGGACCCTTTGGGACCCAACTTCACAAAGCAGGAGGGTTGGGGTTTTCTTCCCGTGCAGCTGCTCCTTCACCATTCATGAGGTGAGGGGAGTGGAGTGTTGGGAGGGTGTTACCCCCTCACAAACATGGACACAGCTCCAAGTAACACACACCAAGTAACTGTGACCACTGATGAGCCTGAAGTACAATTTGCAGTGGGATGAGTCTCAGTTCTGCTGTCAAGAGCAGCTTTATAAGGGATCCCTGCAGAAAAAGGACGCTGTTTCCAGTCTCACGTGGTTGTGCTGCTCCACTGCCCAGCTGGGCAGAGCTCCTGCTGTGACTGTCTCACTGAGGAGGGTGACGGTGTCCTGGTCACATGCCTGGGGTTTTGGCAGGTGCTCAAGCAGGCAGAAAGCAGAGCAGGCAGTGATATTAAAATTTCTGGCTCTGCTGTGGTGTCACTGCAGAACAGCCGCAGCCCTCTTGGCTGGGGACAAGGGTGCAGTGTCATTCCTGGAAGAATAACCCCATAATGGTCTCCACTTGAGATCATTCTAACCCAGCTGAGCTCACTTTTTGGGATTTCATCAGTGCAGGCCATCAATAAAATATATCTAAGAAAGCAGATGATACAATGCATGATAATTTTTCCTGACCCAGTTCCCACCCCATGTTCTGACCTTTGGGAAATGGTGATTTTATTGCAGTGCAGAAGAGCAATTGAGCTTGTGAGCATTGTCCAGATGTTTCTCAGACTTAACCTCCCCTGTAGGGCCCAGAGCTGGAACTGCAGCTCTGCTCAGCTGAATAAATGATCATTAGGTGAGCAGCACTCCAGATTTAACAGGGGACTTCAACTATCCTGGACTGGAAAGGACACAGCTTTACCCCCTCTCTCTTTACCTCTCCCCAGCTGACAGAGACCTCTTCTCGGTATGCCAGGAAAATCTCTGGCACCACAGCTCTGCAGGAGGCACTGAAGGAGAAGCAGCAGCACATTGAGCAGCTGCTGGCAGAGCGTGACCTGGAGCGGGCAGAGGTTGCCAAAGCCACCAGCCACATCTGTGAGGTGGAGAAGGAGATTGCCATCATGAAGGCCCAACACGAGCAGGTAGGAGGTGATAGGGCTTTTTATCACCAGCTCTCAGATATATATGAATATTTGATATCCACTGGAAGTGTCAGATCATAATGCTGCCACTGTGTGTGAAACTTGGGCTCTGAATTTCTGCCTTTTGTGTGGTGAGTTAAGCTGAGGCTCTTTCTCCACATCCCAGTGTCACATGTTCTACCTCTGCCCCGAGCCAGGAGCTGGAAAAAGTCTGTGCCAGATAAGAGGCAGTAGATAGTCTGTGTCTGGTGGATCAATACATTTCAATGCTGAAATGCAAGTGTAACGCAAATTTGTTCCCCTCAGCCACTGAATCTGGCTGTGGCTGTGACTGCATTGCAGTGATTTTATGGTGCTGAGAACATCAGTTCATATTCCACTGCTTTCTCACCAGAGAGGATGTTTTTATAACCTTAATAAAGGCAGGAAATCTGGAAGGAAAACAGGCTGATCATATTAGGTTGGTGTTTGTTTATTTGCTTGGTTTTTGCTCAAGCATTTGTACAGAGGATATTTTATGTTTTAAAATGCTTGAAGAGAGTTGTGTTTGTGCTATTTGTCAGTATGTGGTTCTTCAGTGTCTGCTGTTGTCCTGAATTCTTGTGCTTGTAAAGCCCAGTGAGCTACCTGGGAGAAAGGATGACACTGTATGTTTGTGTGGTGGGTCACACCTGCCTGTCAGAACTGCAGGAGAAATTGGGAAATCAACTGCAAGCTGACATCCTTCTTGTGTGTTGTGTTTTCCAGTAATTATCAGTAACAACTGAATTAACAGAAATCTGAAATATCTCTCTTGTTTCATGACCGAGGCTGAATTGCACTGGTAAACTCTGACCAGATTTTCAGAACTTTTCAGGCTTCAAGTTCTTAATTCTAATCAGAGCTGGGTTCTCTGAAAGGGTCAGGTCAGAGAGGCACTGAAGCATGGATCACTTCCAGCTGCTGGAGACAGAGCAGTTTTTATTGTCTTGATCCCTACATCCTAAGCTCTTTGGAAAATGTGCTGTTACCACAGCATCCTCTGAAACAGATCATCAAAACTTCCTGTTCCCTACTTCTGACCCTTTTTTAAACAGCTTTATACTACTTCAGACATGGCTAATTTTTGTGTCTCGGGCTCCTTTTTTGCTCCAGTATGTCACAGAGGCAGAAGGAAACCTCCAGCGAGCACGAGCCTTGGTGGATGGGATGCAGAAGGAGAAGATTGAGCTGTTGAACCAGCTGGAAGAGGAGAAGAGGTAAAGCAGGATGGGTGTGAAGGAGGTGAAGTCATGTGTGGACAGTGATAAAGCCTTCAGGTGGTTTTGGCTTAAGGATGAAATAAAAATTGGGTCATAAACAGGCATGTGCACGTTGGGCCATCACAGACCCTCCTGTACAACCTGGATTTGCTGAAGACCCTTTCCTCCCCTCCAGTTGTGATGGGCTGATCTTGAGGATGTTCTTTGTGAGGAAGGGAAGGCAAACTGGAGCACAGTCTGACTGTAGTGTGATCCACTCTCTCCCCGCATCCCAGAGACCCCCATCTGTGCAGATGTCATGGTGCACACATTTCCTCTCTGGATAAGAGTGAAGACCTGTGTGTTATTCTTGGAGTCCAGGTGCTCCATGTATGTAATTAAACTCTTCAGTGGGAATAGAAACACATTTCTGTGTATTAAATAACTGAAAATAGTGTTTATTTCAATTGACTGATGCCCTTCCTGAGGATGAAATGTTCTTTCATGCAGAAGTCTCCCCATACTCCTGGTAGGCAGCTGACTTTCCCAGCTCCAGGCAGCCCTTTAACCCAAGACAGCTGAGTTTCCCTCTAAATATCAACAGATGCCTCCCTCCTCTAATTAGAGGAGGTTTAGACAAGGAAGCTTGTTTATGAAGTTAGTTTATGTACACTCACAGCTATTTTTATCTGTAACAGAATCATAGTCCTTACATCTGGCTACTAGCTAAACATCCTCTGTCTTTTTTTTTTTTTCTGATCAGTAAAGAGAAAAAGAGGGATGAGGCTAGCAGAAAATGGAATTATTTTCTACTGTTACTGGCTTCTCTCTTCCAAAAGAGAAGAGTTTCCTTGGCATGTCTCTGGTTTTATTTGCATTTATGCATGACTGGCCTGTGCAATCTGTGGGGAAGGCTCCTCTGTCTGCCAGGGTAGCTCACAATTTCCACGCTGTGGAAACATTAAACACTGCCCACCCTCTGCCAAGGAGGCAGAGGATCCAATTCCCTTGGAATATTTTGTATGGACCCTGTGCATTTGGCACAGGAATTTCCCAGTGCAGGATAATAAGGTTTAAATAATCAGTGAAACCTTGTTGTGGTTTGCTTGTTTTCAGGATCCTGTGTCAGAGAACAGGAGTTGTGTGTCTGAGAGGATGTGCCTTGTAAAAAGGCCGTGTTTGTGTGTGAAAAGCTGATTATAACTGTCCTGCCTCATGGGTCTTGCTGCTCAGTTACTGCTGAGCTGTTTGTATTGAAGAAAGCTGACCTAGAACAGAGGCTGGACAGAGCTAAGAATAAAGTAGGTATTTATTAAAAGGCCTTAAAAGATACACCCTGAGCAGTACAAGAGCCTGGCCAGGACTACACCCAAGATGGACCTAAAAATGGTCACAAAATTGATGACTGGTCATGAGGTCTCACATTTTTATAAGTTTTGGTCCATCTGCATATTTGGATTAATTGTCCAATTACAGCTCCAGGTTATGAAGTCCCACCCTTCTTGTTTTCTCTCTTCAGCCCACTGTTGTTTCTGCTTTTGGGCCTCAAACTGTGATTGTCTTTGGTATTAAGATAGAAAAGGAATTGTTTTGTCTGCCTGCTCTGTGAAGAGAGCTCACTAACACTTCATATGAAGCCCAAAACTACACAGCTAGGAAACACAGAATATGAAAAATATGAAAGCTAAAACTTAAGGCATCAGCATCCAAAGGTGGTCTGTATCCCTCTCCTCTTAGACTTTGATTCTGCAGACCATGACATGATTTTTAATACTGGGTGGGTGGTTTTAGAGCACAAAAAGCTTATCAGTAGTTTTTGGGCAGCTTTTCTGTTTGTTGGTAATGATCTCTCCACTGATGGTTGCAGTAATCCATAAAACCTGATTAATAGTGAAAATATGCCATGTCTGCTCAGACAGAGGGTGCTGAGCTGAGTGTTCCTGATTGCTCTTTGTGTCCCTTTCCTTCCCCAGGAAAGTGGAGGACTTGCAGTTCCGTGTGGAGGAAGAATCCATTACCAAAGGGGATCTGGAGGTAATTCCTTATCAACTTGTCAAAATGTGGGGTCCAAAGTTGCATGTGGGGCCTCACTTGAGTAACTTCTGCCACCTTTTCCTCCCCTCTAACAATCCTTTATTGATGGCTTTGGACCTGCAGGGAACACCGTGGTGTAAATGGTGAGGATTGTTCTTTGGTGTGGTGCCCAGTGTCTGTTCACCCTTGGAGCTGCCTGGAGTTAGTCTGTCACTCTGAGTTGTTAAAATCTGTATCTGAATGTGTTGGAACTTAGGTTTTTCCACTCTAGAAATGAATTGACAGTTCCATTCCTGTCCCTGCAGTGTCCTGCTCTTAGCACACGGAGTCTCCTGGTTGGATGCTGTGTAATATGAATACAAAATTCTGTGTATCCTGAGGAATCCTCATGTGGAGTTCACTGCCCAGGAGTGTGGGTTTGACTCCAGGATTGAAACCCTGTCAGTGGGAGGGGCTGTTGCTGAGTGATGCTGTTGCAGTGAACATCGTGCAAACTGGAAGTGATGTTGGGGTGAGGTGATGTTGGCCCTTGAGTGGGAGGCTTTTCCTTGGGGGAGAAGGAAAAGAAAATCTTTCTGTGAAAGCAAGGCTCTGCTCTCCAAATGTAAATAAATAAATCAAGGGCGTTTTCCATCTCTTTAGCTGGAGTGCCAGGTTAGTAACAGCCAGAAATGTCAAGGGCCCTGCTCCTGTGCTTCACTGTCACTCACAGCAATAAAAGCCCAGGAAAATAGCAAAACTAGGAAATGGATATGTTGCTGTGGCTGTGATCCTGTTGGCATAAACCTCTCTTCCTTCATCCAGAAGCTGAAGGAGATGTTTGACAGGGTGTAAATTAGCAGTGAACTGATAGCAGACCTTTGTGGAAGCACAGCAAGTGCAGTCTCTGCCTGTTGTGTGGGTGCAAAATCAGATTTCTGTTCATCCCTGAGCTGACAGCTTTCCCACAGTGCTTTAGAGAAGGGTGGTTGATCTGTGCATCATTTTCTTTCAGAGCAGTGAATTGTCCCTTTGTAAGCTCCAAGTGTTTAAGCCTGGCTGTGGAATTATGGCAGTGGGACCAGGGTTAGCCAGATGATATATTTGGATGTATTTTTGTTTTAAAAAAGCCACCATGCTTAGCAAAATGATAATCTGCTATGGATAAGGGCTCCTATTCTCAGTTTGGGACTCGCAGTCTTGGATTTAATTTTCCTTTGGGCTGGGAAGGAATTGTTTTGCAATGGGGATATGGCCAAGCTTTCAGCAGGACATCATGGTCCTGTCCTCACTTCCATGCCTGTCTGTAGAAAATAATTTAAGAAATGCTTGATTTCCTCTGATCCAGGGAAGTGGCATGCCCTCCATGAGTCCAGAATCAGTCCCAGCATTGGCAGAGGGTTTTGCTGGGGCCATTTTTTACATCTTGTCTGCCTAATTTGCATGCTCAGACTGAATGACTGACCCACTAGAGTTAATTCTCACCTTCCTGCTTTTTTTATGGAGACAGTTAAGCTTTCCAGAAGCAAGTAATTAACTTAGAGAAAAAAACCCAGAACTCCTTATTAGAAATCAGGAGGATAAGAGCTCCTTCATGTTGCAGTGTGTTTCCTGGGAAATGGTTTTCCTTGATATTCCTTGTGTAAAATTGCAACAAAGTCAGGCAGTAGCTGCAAGCACAGCCCTTGGCATCCCTCTCTAGAGCTGAGCTAGCCAAAAGCAAAGTCCAGTGGCAGCTGCCTGCTTTCCTCTGGTCTTGTTAGTCCTCTTACAGCAGCAGTTTTTCTAGGTATTCAGAGAAGAGTGTTCATACTGACTTGACAGCCAGTGGCAGACATGATGACATTGGTAAGAACAGATTCTTGCTCTGGGGTTTCTGCTGAAGGCTTGGCCAAATCCCCTGATGTTTGTCCCAGTAGCATGTTTTGAACAAATCTAGGGCTCTTGGGTGTTGAGCACAGCAGACAGCATCCTTGGAAACAATTTGACCAAAGAAGTCCATGTGTTGGTGGCCTGAAGATAAAGATCAAGGTTTTGGACCTCTGATAGAGGGGCTGTGGCTTTAACCTTGAAGTTTAGTTATGAACTCAACCCATTTTTGATCCTGGTTGGCAGCTGATGCTCTAGTGATTTGGAAGATGAAAAACAAATGTAGGAAAAGCTTTCAAGAAAGACTTTTTGTCGTGGGAAGACTGTGATTTACAGGAAATGTTACCCTCATCAAGGAACTCTCTCATGCTCATCTCCTGGATCCTGCAGCATGCCTTGAATGCCAGTGGGAAGTCAGTTTGTAATTTGTGAACAGTAATTTAAGGCTAATAGCTGCAAGTAAATCTGAAATTCATATCTGGGCTTCCTCAAAGTGCAGAACTGTGGATTTGAGGTTCTGACTCATACAGGCTAGTACTAGCAAACCAATTTGCATAAAACTATACAGGATTTAATGTAAATCTAAGAGTTTAGGACTGTAAAACAGTTAATCTATTTTTTAATTGTTTTTTGGTTGGTTGGTTGTTTTTTTCTTCTATTTTCATATGTTTTTCTGGAGTTGGAAGATAGCAGAATTAATAGATACTGAGCAAGAATTTCAGGTGGGACTGAGAGCTTGATTGGGCACTTGTGTTAAACTCCAGAGCCTGGAGAGAATCTCTTTGAGAAGTCCAGAGGTGAGTTTTGTAATAGGTCAGCATGCTCAGCTAGCAAATATCTGATGTGCTGCCACCAGTTAATTAATTGGTATCAATGGAATATTTATTCCTCTTGATTAAAATCAATCCTGGAACTCCCTGTCGAGATGTGAATCTTAGGGCTTTGCAGGAAGCAGAATTAATTTTATTTAATTAATTAAATGCCTTTTTTTTCTTAATTAGGATGCAATAAACCAACTTTTGCACTTAAGTTATATAATCTAGGGTTTTGATAACATTTGGGCTCTTGAATCCACATCTTTTTTTCCCCTCCTTCAGGGGTTAAATAAGGCACATAAAATCCAGAGCCATGTGAATATAAATGGCAGTTTTGTCACCATCTGTGAATACATGTACAATGTTATTTTGCAAGCACGAAACATGGATTTTTTTAAACTTCTGTTTCTATAATTTGTACACAACTAGCCAAGCCTTGCTTTATTGTAGGGCAGGGCTGAAAAATCCTTACAAATGGTTCCAACAGAAAGAGAGGGGGAAGCAAATAATTATTTGGAAAATGAAAGGGGAAAAAATGGAGGTAAAAATGGTCCTGAGCAGGTTTGTTTGCTTTTTGTTAGATTAATTTTATTGTTTGATAGATTAATTAAGTTTAAGGAAAATGTGGGTTTTGTAAGGCTAAAAGATGTGAAGGCCAGAGTGTGCACGAACCTTCCTGTGTCTCCTCTCTTTTATTTATAGGGAATTTTACAAGATATTACAGTGGTGGTTGTGGAGTGCTGAGCTTTGCCACCAAGTGCAGCTTTGTGGTACTTCAGCTTTAAAAGTGAAGGGCACTGAGGCAATGCTCAGAGCCAGTGCTCCTGGATTTGGGTAGATTACATGAACTTTTTGTGCACAGTTGAATTTGTCAAAGAAAAGACCCCTTGAAAACAAACCAAACCAACCAACCAAAAATCCCCAAACCAACCAACCAAAAAAAGCTCTGTTTTCTTGTGCCAAAGTCAGTAGAGTCTTACTGTACAAAAATCACTTTGAAATTCATGTCAGGCCCATTCAAACTCAAAGCACTGATTTACAGAGCAGTTTGGTATCTCAATTCCCTGATCTTTTCAGTGCAGTGTATTTTTTGTTTTACAACATGCCACGTACAGCATGACCTGAGGTGTTTTATCCCCACTTAGGGTAGGACTCACACTGTCTCCAAAGCAAAAATAAAGGTTGGGAACATCTGACTCTTTCCAGTCTACCTTGTGATTCTTCTTGAGGAAAGATGTGGAGAATCATTGCAACCTCTTTGCATTCTCTGTGTGTACAAGGGCCTTGTACTGGTGAGAGCTTTGCTTTTTGGGAAGTGTCTTCAGTTGATGCAGCAAAACACTGAAGCAGGTTTCTAATGCAGAAGGATGCTTTCCTATCACAGATTCAATTTTCTTATGAAGAGCCACTACAAGTACCACGTAAAATCCCTTAGGGACCATTTTCTGTTTGGTTGGATTTTTCCTCCTTGCTTGGGTTTTTATTCTCTTCCTGTTGTGAACTGCCTTTCCTTGTCTTTTATGCTGGAGATGATGTTGCAGCCTTCTCTTTCCCTCTCTCTCTCTCTCTCCCTCCCTTCCCCTACTCCCATCTCCACTGTTCTTTTTTCCCTCTGTGTGAGCAGACTCAGACGCAGTTGGAGCATGCCCGAATACGGGAGCTCGAGCAGAGCCTGCTGTTTGAGAAGGCACAGGCTGAAAAACTCCTCAGAGAATTAGAGGACACCAGGGTAATGGACCCTCACTTGCCCTGCCTGCAGACAGCGCTTGCACTGCCCTGGTGCTCATGATGCCTTGCTTTGGGTTTCTTTCTTTTTGGTTTTTTGTGGGGGTTGATTGATTTTGGCTTGGTTTTTTTTCTGTTTGTTTTGTTTTTTATTTGCTCTCTTTCCCAGAAATAGTAAACTATATGATTTCTAGCTTTGCTTCTCTTGTGGGGAACTTGTTTCTCAGACTGAGTTTGCTTCCCTGCCCCACGCCACCATCTGACACATGAGCTCTTACAATTCATACATATCCCAATAATATCCACACCCTGCACAATTCATTCTGCTTCGAGGCTCCCCCAGGCTGTAAGAGGAAATAACATTGCAATCAACATTCCAGTCTCCCCTGCTCCTTGTGGGAGCTGCCATCTGAAGTGGAAGGTGCTGCTGAATGCAGGTGGGCCTGCAGCAGGACAGGCTGCCCAGAGGAATCCTAAAAGCAGCCAGATGTGGAAAGGGCTTTTTCATGCTCATGTGGTGTGGGATGCAGCAAACTTGCTGCAGCGTGAGCAGCAATGGGTTTGAGAGCTGTAGAAAACACAAATGTGAGGGTCTCCAAAAGGTCTGGATGGTTTGAAGCACCCTGTGCCCATCTAAAATAATGACCACCAGCCTCCTGGGCTGATGGCTGCTGGGGAAATGGCAATTGAAAGGGAGTGAAATTGATCTCTTGGAGTTTGCCTCGCTTTCCTTCTTTCTTTTGCCTTTTTCTAATATTTCATCCTCTTCTCCATCCGTAGTGGCAGCACCCTGTACTCCCTGTGACGTGCAGGGAGTTCAGCCCTGCCAGGTTACATTCAGATGGCAAAACATGGATCCATAGCCCTTAAGCTCAATGTGTACCATGGCCAGATTTTATTGTCTTGCATCCTCTAGCCTCCTTTGTTATTTTGACTTTGCTAATAGACTCTAACAAGTACTCATATGTAAAAATCCCTTTTCCTTTTTACACCAGGGTAAACAAATTCTGTTACAGAAGAGAGGTTTGCAGGCTGAGGATTGCTGAGCAATAAAGAAAACATGATATGCTTAATGCTGGTTTTGATGCTTGTGAAATTCTTGCATGTGCAGTCACATCTCTGTGCATCATCTGGCAAGATGCCTGGTCTGGAAACATAATGCCCTTCCAGGACATTATTTTTCATAAACCACCGTTGCTCCCTAGTGAATTTCAGGAGTTATTTCCAAGGTGTTTTTCTGTGGAAAGCAAGAGGTTTGTATTAGGAAAAAATGAATTGCAATTGGCACAGACATAAGCGCGAGGTGTCGGCGTTGGTTACCCTGGTGCAAAACTGTGCTCAGGTTGGAGGGCACCGGGCGTTCTTTACCTCTTTATTTGAACTTTGACTAATCTACCTTGAATTTATTTCCACTGGAGAACGCTCACTAAAGGGGAGAGAGGCGCTGACTTTGTGTTCTCTGTCGCGTTGCAGTTAACCACGGTGGCGGAGAAGTCCAGGATCCTGCAGCTGGAGGAGGAGCTGAGCCTCAGGCGCAGCGAGGTGGACGAGCTCCGGCAGTGCCTCCAGAGCTCCCACCAAGCAGAGACCCCCGAGCACAACCTGGGCTTGCAGTCAGAGGCTCTTCGGCTGCGGGATCAGCTGCTGTCTGCCAACAAGGAGCACCAGAAGGAGAGCAGCCAGCTGAAGGAGAAGTACGAGAAGACGCTGAAGAAGTACCAGCAGGAGATGGAGAAGCTGAAATCTGTCAATGAGAAGTACTCACAGGAGATTGTTGATCTAAAACATAAAGTTCAGCAAGCCACTAATGAGAACATGGGGCTCATGGACAACTGGAAGTCCAAGTTGGACACGTTGGCTTCTGACCACCAGAAGTCTCTGGAGGACCTGAAAGCCACACTCAACTCGGGCCCTGACACCCAGCACAAGGAGATTGTGGAGCTGAAGGCAGTGGTGGAGAGTATAAAGTTGGAGCACCAGCTTGAGTTGGAGAACCTGAAAGCAAAGCACGACATTGAGACAGCTGTCCATATAAAGGAGAAAGAGAGTCTCAAACTGAAGCTGCAGGAGGCTTTGGATGAAGTGGAAAAAAGCAACAGCAACTGGAAAATGCAACTGGAAAGCAACAGCAGTCAGCACCTTCTTGAGCTCCAAGATGTGAAGGACAAGTGTCGAGATGCTGAGCTGAGGGTGCATGAACTGGAGAAACTTCATGGTGAATATACAGATCAGACAGAAGCAATAGCTTTCTTGAAAGAGCAGATATCTTTGGCTGAAAAGAAGATGTTGGACTATGAAACATTACAGAAAACAGAAGCCCACAGCAAACAGGAAATCCAAAGATTGCAGGAAAAAGTGCTTGTCTTAGAGAACAAGCTGCAGTCCATGGAGGCCCTGCATCCTTCTCAGCATGCAAATGTATGGCTTCGGGGTCATTTTGCTTGTTTATTTTCACTCTTGGGAACTCCTCAGCCGCTGCCTTGTGCAGTTTTCTGAGGGCTCAAATATCTGGATGGTTTTTCCCTTCCACTGAGGGTGCTCTTTCTGCACTGTATCTCCATGCTGAAAGTGTCTTTCCACTCTGGAAAGCCACTACAGTGGGACAATTAGGAAAAAAGGAGCAAGTGGGGCCACACCTGGGTTTGGAGGCTGCTGTGACAGCAGACCAGGGCTGGCATGGTTTGTCAGGGTGGGCTCTCATCCTAGTGGCACCAGGCATGGGGTAATAAAATGCTTGATTGAATATAAGACCAGGGAGGGCTAAAATAAGAGTGGTAATATGAAGGGGTCAATTTGCTGTGGCCTTTGTGTCTCTTTAAGTCATTCTTTTATATATATATATATTTTTATTTTTTTTTTTGACTATTTGCCACAGGATGCATCATCCCCCCCTTTGTGCATGGCACAAGGAATCGTGGCTGGTTCTGCACTGTAGTGAGCAGGGAGATTGGTACTCATGGCTCTGGGCTGGGCCCCTATTTGTCTTTGGATTTTGCATGAGAAATGAGGAAAAGCCCAGTTTCCATCCTGTGGGGATGCAGAAAATTAAAATAAGCTGTGAAATGTGTGCATTTTAAGAATACTGTGTTGAAATTTCAGCTGGTGATGTAGTTTCTGTTCCAGACAGAGATGCCAATGAAATGAATTCAATGCCTGTGTTTAACTTCCCAGCATGAACAGCCCCACTGAAACCAGTTGCACCTCCAGGGAGCAAAGTCAAACCCATGAATTCCACGTTAAGTCAGAACTTCACACCTTGGAAACAGGCACACTACAACAGAGGCAAAGGCCAAGGAGGAATCTCCAGCATTTTTAGTGTTTGAAGGGTTGCTCCAGGATGTTTCATCTAGTAAGGACAGTTGGGAACAATAAGTACAGCCAGGAGCCTGGGAAAAAAGGGGTTGTTATTATAATATGTAACACATTATAGCCAATATTCAAACAGGAATGAATAGAAAAGAAGCTGGAGGCTTGTTCCAGAGCCCTTTAGATAAATGGAAGGGCTCTGGGGAATATTGATAGTGGATTAGAAGCAGGGAAGTCTTGAAGTAATTATTTCAACTATGTGTCAATTAAAATTGGGAGATTATGGGAAGAAATGCATGGGTGAAAGCCTTTGAGTATCATGGGGCAAGTTCTATTTAAAATTGTCTTAGTTAATTTGAAGTGACTGCAGTATTCACCATTCAAGTATTTTAAACAAGCAAAGGTGTCTTGTGACACCCTTTCCTAGACCTTCAAGGAAGAACTACAACTGTGCTTCCCAGGAATGGTTAAATAGTTATTTCCATACCAAAAATACATCAGGAAACACACACATCTCCTCTGGTGCTGCTGTTTGACTTGTCCCACAGCCCAGACTTCAGAGAAGTGACCCTGGAGCTCTGGACTGTGGTGGCCACAGCAACTGTGTGTGCTGAGGTCCCAGCAAAGGCTGTTGGATGGGAAGAGGTGTGAAGGGCTCAGTTTTGGCCTCTGCCACAGAAAGTTTGGCACTGAAAGCTCTGCAGTCTCTGGCTTTTCATTGAAGTATAGAAAAGAGGATGGGGAAAAAAGCAGAATCCCCTGTATGGACCCGGCATTTGCTTGTTATTATTTTTATGAATGCATTAATTGTATAAAATCAATTATTATTTTATCAATGTTTTTATAACTTTGGGCACAGCTAGGTTCTAGAGAAGTTGAGGAACTTGTTGCCTGGTAGGTGTCAAGCTGCATGCTGGAGAGCATTTGCAGCTGGATATTTGGGATTGAGCAGAGGTGTCTGAGGGACAGCAGCTCTTCCATCCCTCTGGAACCAGAACTGGTGGGGAAAAACCTGGGCTCTGTTCCCTCTGAGTGAATCCTGCTGTTGTGTGTGAGCACTCTGGTCAGCCTCAGTAGTACCAGCTGGACAAGTGGCTCCTCAAAAAAGCTTTTATTTCCCTCTTGGGAAGGATGTAAAACATCCTAACGTGGACACGGATGGGGCTTTGTGGTTGTTAACATTTGCTTTGAATCTTTGGGTGAGGGGTTGGTTTATATCTTATATTTTACATTTATTCTAGATGATTGAGACTAATGATATTTCAGAAGAAAAGATAAAGATGAAGCAGACTATGGAAGGTATGAAGCTATTATTTTTACCCTGTTCTAGTGACTTGTACACTTTCTCTTCTTCTGACTTTCTGCTCTTGCAGGGATGGCTGCATGGCAGGGGTTTAGGAAATCATCTGTCAAAATTTGCTGCATGACATTTGTTGTCTGGATTTGTTTTTTCCTTGTGATCAAGCTGAGCATATGCAAGGGTGGATGTTTTTACCTGTGTTAGATGCTCTCCATGCAGATGGTGCAGGTTTGAGACAGATCTGGGGAAATAGGTGCATTTCCATCCCATCACTGATTTTTACAGCAGGTAAAATTCAGGCATTAGATGTTATTTGGTCACAGGAGAGGAGTGGTAATGGTAGATATTCAAATAATGATAGTTAACTTTTTATTAAGCTTACTATAAATCAAATCCATCCTTTTAACAAAATGTGAAATTTATACACTCAGGAAATTTGTATAAAGTGTTCTTCAAACTGAACCATACTCAGCCCCCTCACAGAGGGTGAGCTGTAACACTGAGTCTGAGCAATAGCAGAGATGGATTCAGAGGTGTTTTGTCCTATTTCCATTGCCCCCAGTGCAAGCCAGGCATTGTCCATAAGCCTCATCTGCCTCTGCAGATCTGGGATTCTGTAGAACACATCCATGTTACTCCCCATCCATGGAAGTGCCCAAGGCCAGGCTGGACAGGGCTTGGAGCAGTCCAGGATGAAGAGCAAAGATATCTTCCAGGTCTAGTGGAAGATGTCCCTGCATAAAGCAAGGGTGTGGAACAAGATGAGCTTTAAGTTCCTTTCCAAACCAAACTATTCCATGTTTCTCTACCAAATTGTTTGCTGATTGACAGGTAATTCCTGCCTGGTGATGGCAGAGCTTAACTAGATCCAGCAGCCGCTGCTCTAAATGGCCACTCAGTGCACGTGTGCATTGTTTCCACACTGAATAAAGCCTGGAAAGATGTACTGGAAACAACCAGGTCACATTTGCACCACAGAAGCATCAGACTTCAGATCTACAGCTCTGAGCATGGAAATGCATCAGTTCATCAGAAAACATGTCTTTTGAAACAGTCCCTGCCTTCCACTGTAGGATTTGACACAAAGAAACGTGCTAAAAGCTCCTTTTGGGTTTTTTTTAAAAATTAATGTTTTATTGCCTTTTTCTCCCTCTTCCTTTGTGGTTGCTTTCTTAACCCTGTCTGGTACAACTTCCCAGTGTGCATCCCAGCTGCAAGTGTGGTGAGATGCAGTGTGTGCCTCCATGCTGTGCACCTGACACCTGCCCAATTTACACAAAGCTTTTTCCAACCCTCTAATCTTTGTCTTTTCATTCCCCCACAGACCTCCAAGACAAGCTGAGTAAAAGAGACAAAGAAGTGTCATCCCTGGTGACCCAGACTGAAACTCTAAGGGCCCAAGTAAGTGGTAAGTTTCCCTAATCCAGTGTTGGTGGGAATGAAATGTTTCCCTGCTTGTCTTATGCACTGGTGTTGAACAAGAGCCCAGAGCTGAAATAAGCTGATGTAAAACATGATGCTGCTGGTTTTTGAATGGTTATTGCTGGTAAAAATTAATTCAGGAATTGAACACAAACTGCAGAAGATATTTGTGTCCTGTGAGGGAGGGTTTGGGCTTGTTAAAGCTAATGAGGCAGAAGTCAGTCGAGCTGGGTGTGTTGTTTCCAGGATCAAGCCAGTCAAGAGCTCATCAGGTCTGTGCTTTTGGGAGTAGGGATTGGGAAAAGGCAAAAAGCAGGAATTTAAGTAAAGGATTAAGTGACCTTTCTTCCCCTGAATCCTCTGCTTCTCATAGCTTTGGAAAATAAATGCAAAACAGCAGAAAAGAAGGCTGATTTGGTGTTCAAAGAAAAGAAGAGGTTGGAAGGAGAACTGGAAGCCTTGACCAAGAAAACACATGATGCTTCAGGGCAGCTGGTCCTGATCAGCCAGGAGCTGCTCAAGAAGGAAAGGTCGGTGTGCAGGTCTGGAGGACAGAGCTGGAGACAGAGGGGCTCTGTGTATATTCATGTTCTTCCTGGATGCTGTAATCAACCACCAGAAGAAATGTAGGGTTGCACTGTTGAAATCCAGCCCAAAGCTTTCCTGTTCCTTAGAGATGCTGATGTGAGAGTTGGAGGCTGTGAATTCTCAAAAGGCACTGCCCTTTCACTGCTTGCCAGGAGCTGCAAGACAGCTCAGTTCCCGTGTAGATGCTGAATGAAGTCATCTCCAGAGCCAGCCAAGCTGCTGCCCTGCTCCCAGGCTGTCCCTGAGCTGGTCCCAGTCTCAGAGCTGGCAAAGAGGGACGAGAAAAGAGCAGTGGGGGTCAGGTCAGATGTGCTCACCAGCCTTTCTTTGGATCTGTAGCAAAGGTGGGGGGGAGCACAGCAGAACTCCAGTGGTGGGTGGGCTCTGGGAATTGTTCATCTCTTGCTGCTGCTGTTGCAGGAGCCTGAACGAGCTGAGAGCGTTGTTACTGGAGGCAAACCGGCACTCCCCGGGGCCGGAGCGGGACCTCAGCCGGGAAGTGCACAAAGCTGAGTGGCGGCTCAAGGAACAGAAGCTCAAAGATGACATCAAGGGGCTTCGAGAGAAACTGGTTGTGCTGGTGAGGGCACTAAAATCCCTTCTGGGCATGGCCTAGAGGCTGAAGGGCTCTAGGTCTGAGCCCTTCACTCCTGTTCCAGATATTTGTGTTTTCTTTTGTGCTGCTGAGCATCTTTTGGGAATTCTCTTGACAACTGAGCTGTGGCCTGGCTTAGCAGCACCTCACTAAGCAGCAAAGATATCCATATGTCATGTAATCACAGAATATCCTGAGCTGGAAAGGCCACAAGGATCATCAAGTCCAACTCCTGGCCCTGCTCAAGACACCCCAACAATCACATGTGGCTGGGAGCACTGTCCAAATGCTCCTGGAGCTCTGGCAGTCCTGGGGCCATGCCCACTGCTCTGGGGAGCTTGGGCAGTGCCAGCACCCTCTGAGGGAAAAACCTTTCCCTGATATCCAGCCTAGACCTCCCCTGACCCAGCTCCAGCCCTTCCCTGGGTCCTGTCCCTGATCTCAGAGAGCAGAGATCAGTGTGTGCCTCTCTGCTTCCCCTCGTGAGGAAGTTGTAGACTGCTGTGTCCTTCTCCAGTGTTCTTCTGATCCCACAGCTTTTAGATTTATGGCTAAATAGGGCTACAATCTGTGGGAGAAACTGAAAGTTGTTCAGCTACCCCACGCCTTTTCCATATTCTCTGATCCAAGAATAAGCAGTGTCCTCAAATTCCCGGGTACTTCAGCGTCCTCCAGTGGCTGAGATGTGAGGAATTGATTTGAACTGCTGGGAGCAAACTGGAGCTGCTCCTGGTCCCTTGATGCGAGCTGCGCTCTGCCCCCTCCCGCTGCTGAAATCCCAGTGCGGTTCTAGGCATGATGTGGATTTCCACCTCGAGTTTCTGCAGCTGTTGGTTTTGATATAACATCTTTTGATTTTCCCCTTGCTGCCTTAAGGACAAGGAGAAGTCAGTGATGGACCAGAGGCGATACTCGCTGATCGACCCCTCGTCAGAGTCGGAGGTGATCCGGCTGCAGCACCGGCTCGTCAGCACGGAGGATGTGCTGCGCAACGCCCTGGAGCAGGGACACCAGATGGAGAAGCTCATGGAAGCAATGAGGCTCTCCTCTGAGAAAACACAGGTAGAACATCCCCAAACAGGGTTGTTTCAGCCCTCATCAGTCCCCCTGGGGTCTTGCCCTGTGCTCAGGGGGTGATGCCGTCAGCTGGGTCTCCTCGTTGCTGGGAACAGCCTGACAAAGCCTTGCTCTGTAGATGCAGCCTAATGCTGTAAAATCCCTGCTGGTTGGTAATGACAGGTCCCTTTGAGCTCCAGAGAATGGCTGCCAAACATGGGGAAGTTGCACTGTAACTGTTCTTTATGTGTACAGTATTGTCTGGCTGCTCGTGTTCATAACACAGAGGTTGAGGTTTTTCTGACATCCCTCTTCTTTGAGAGATTTATCTGTGCATCCCTAAGCAGAAACTTTGCAGGTGACTGGTGATACCCATCAGGTACCTGCCTTTGGCAGAAAGAAAACCTTCGCTTTCTCCTTGTGTTGGACAATGCCTGACCCACAGCTTTGCAGGAGATAACAAGGATTTGACACTTGGATGTTTTCTTGAAGAGTTTTAGTGACTCCTCTGGGAGCCTTGTTATTTAATTTCAAGCAAATTGCACCACTTTGTTCATTATGGTGACCATGTTCTGAGATCAGACTTCAAGCCTGATTTTTGATGTCAGCTGTGTGGTCAGTGCCCAGATTGGGTGAGCTGCAGGCAGGTAATTGCCTGTGGTGGGGGGTGCTGGACTCTGGCAGCAGCACTATTCTTGCCATCCAGGTAGAATCCACTGCCTGGCAAACAGCTCAGTCTCCTGTCACAGCTTAGTTGGAATTTCTGCCTGGTTTTCATGATCAAACTAAACCTCTGTCCTGTAGGGTTGGTTCTGCATCTTTGTGGTCCCAGTGAGGATGGAAACTGGGACTCTTAAACCCTGCAGCCTTGTCTCCCCGTAATGCCATCAGCAGTTCACCAGTGGATGTGACTCTGATTGCCAAGGCCCAAGCAGCAGCACTGGGAGTGCTGGGGCTTCAGGCTGCAGCTTTCTTCTCTTGTTTGTGCTGCCTGTACTGTCACTGGGAAGCTGAAGGGCTCCATGCTACTCTGCTAGAGAAACCTTATAAATGTTTAAAAGTTTTGTCCTCTCTAAAGATAGAACAGCCTGTCCTGGTTGCCAGACTTATCCCCAGAGATGGGAAATGGGGAATGGAAATGTGATTTCCAGTGCTGGATGTTTAGAATGCTGTGCTTTGCAGCTAACACTGTCCTTGGCTGGATTTGTGTTTTGGTGTTTAAGAGCTGGGGTGAACAGTGGGTTTGTGTCCACAAGGAGCTTGGGGGTGTTTGGTAGCTGGGGGGGAATGCAATCTGGCACATGGGGATTGAGCCAGGGTGCAGAGGGCAGGAAGATTCTTGCCCAGATTCTCAGAGCAGGAGTGAGCTGAGGTTTTTGCATCCTTTTTCCCTTGTGTGGAGTGGGCAGCTAAGGGAGGACAGGGCAGTCTCACTGCCTACTTTTCAGTGCTTGTAAGCAAAACCAGCAGGATCTGTGTCCCTCTTCAGTAAGTGTTGTCTGTCTTCCATTGCAGACTGTTGGAAATTCAGGGTCTGCTAACGGGATTCACCAGCAGGATAAATCCCACAAGCAAGAGGTGAGTTATGAGCAGAATGTTGTTTAAAACAGGATCTGCTTGGTGTGGTTTCTTGCCTGCTGTGGTGGGGACAGCACTTGGATGGGGGTACTTCTGCCAGCACAGCTTGACTGTTTCATTCCCACAGCAAAAGCGAGAGGCTTTGCACAACTCCAGCTCCCAGGTGTGGTGGGAACCTCACTAGAAACCCCTTGAAGCCATGGGGAAGGTGGTGGTGAGGAGCACACAGAGGTGCAAAGGGAGTTTCCCCACAGTCTCCTGGATCAGTGCTGTGTGACCCTTCTCCTGGCAGCCCCTGCTAGAACCTGCTCAGCCTCACATCTCTGCTGTCCCCTTTACATGGGTGGCATTTGTGGGACATGCTGTCCATGGCCTCCCACCCCATAAAAGCTGTGGGCATTCTGCTCCATGCCTCTTCCAAAAAAAGCCTCTGTGCTTGTCCTCATTCTGCCTAACAAGATCTGTTTTCTTCTAGGAGAAGCTCTGATAGAGAAGAGGTGAAAAGGATCATTTCACGCCAGTATCAGCTCCTCTGCACAGTCAGGAAAAACACCACCACATCTGGCTTTAGCACCTCCAAAAGACCACACACAGTATTTTCACTTTAAAGCAGGACAATGTTTATAATGTACTAACTGTTGTAATCAGGACAATCCCAGAGTCCAGTTTTCCAAGACAGCCATTGTTCCAGGAGGGAGCAGAAAGACCTCTCTGGGTTTGGTTTCTTACTTGTATGGTTTTGACTGTGGAATTTGTATTGTTTGAGCTGCCCTTGTCCCACCAGCTGACGTGGTTTGGGTGACAGCTGCCCTGACCTGTGGCTGAAGTGTCAGCAGGTCCCAGTAACCCCACAGGAGCTGCAAAGGGATTGGCCTGTGGTGTTCAAAGCACGTGCCCATAGACTGCACCCTTCCCACGGGGTCTGTCCCTTCCCTCCCACACACCCTGGTGTCCTGAGGACCTGCACAAGTGAGTGAAACCTGCTGGGCTGATGATGTGAGGTCTGGGGCCGTGTTCTCCTCCTCCCTTTGTGGAAGACATCACTGTTTTAGAGCAGAGGCTGCACTTAGTTCTTGTATTATAGCATGTTGTGGGAAATAATCCAGTTTCAGAGGGATATTTATTTTGTTCTCCCCTACCATTTGGGGAAGAAGATGTGGTGGCTCTGAGTTTGGGGTCAGGCACACCTTGCCTGGGTGTAGTTGGCCTTTCTCCTGCAGTGAGATCTCTGAGCAGGCTGGAGTCCTGTGCCATGGCCAGCTGTCCAGCTTGGTCCCCCTCACTCCTGGGGGGTTCATTTGGTCTGTTTTGAACTCAGGACTCTGCAGATGCTGGATCCCAGCATCACTGGCCTTGGAGCTCCATGCTGGGGGCAGTCAGTGCTGGACAGGTGCATTGAGAAAATGGTTCCCTCCTTGCCTGTTTCATTTAACAGCTCACTGTGGGTTGCCTGGTGCTCTGCACAGCTGTCCTTGGCTCTTCAGTGTGATGCCCATTTGCTGCTAAGCAGGATGGATGAGGTGAAGGTGCTGCTGTGAGCCTTTGATGGCTTCAGCAATCCTCTGTGCATGACCTGAGTGTGTTTGGAGCAGAGGCAATCCAAGAGCGGAGCCCACACAGCTCTCTCTCTGTACCAGCAGAGGATCTTGTTCCTTCTTCCCAAGGCTTTACTCTGACTTTGCACCACAGCTCCCAAGTGGCACCAGGGCAGAGGAAGGTGACAACATGCTCCTAAAGGTGTGAAAGAGCCCAGCTCAGGTTCACTGTTCAGTAGCACAGACAACAGTCACAATATTTTTCCAGGCTTCTCCCACTTAGTGCCCAACTCCTCCAGCCTTCGTGAGCTCTTGTGCTGTGATGGGGCATCTGTGACAGGACAAGATGGGAGAGGAGTTGTGAGGCTGGTGAACATGATGGCACATCAGCTCTGTTGCTTTTTGCCCTGATTTCCCACGAAGTTGTGTCACCTTTTCTCAGTGGGTTGCCAGGCTCCTGCTTCTTTGAAGGATGGGCAGCCAGAAGCAGCCTGGGAAAGATTTGATGGCTGCAATCTTGCCATGAGGAGGATGACATTGAGTACTTGACCCTTCTCACCTGATACAGGTAATCTCCTGTCCTTTGGAGGATGGGAGAGGAAGGGGACTTGAGGGAAGTAAAGCAGGTCAGAAATCACAGCGGAAATCTGCACATGGTAGCAGGAGGCAGAGCATTGGATTGAACTGGCTGGAAATAATTCATGCAGGATTCTATCCTGCCTTGTAGAAGTGTTTCTTCAGCTCTTACTAATCACCAGGAAGATTGCCACATCTCTGCCTTGCTCTGGGAGTTTCCCAAGGGAATGGTCTCCAAAGCCCTTCTGTCTGAGTATTCATCTTCTAAGTGATTTTGGAAAATCCCAGAGGGAGTTTTTGTTTGTTACAGCCCTCAATAGTGAATACCTCACAGCTGTTTTTAAGAATGTAGGGCTGATGTTTCCCAAAATGCTCCTGTTGGCAGGATGGGCTCTGAAGTCATGTCTGCAGATCCCATGGGCTTCCTGGGCACCTGCAAGAGGGAGGCCCCATTCTGGTTTGTAACTTGCTTTCCCTTATGGGTTTTCCAGTGACTTGTGACCAGCTGCCTTCACCTACAGCAGAGGTACCTGTGTTTTCCACCTCCCTTTGGCTCTGTATAGAATGAGACCCCCTGGGAGTGCTTATGGAGACCATTTGGTTCTGTTGATCAGATCCAAAGCTGTCAGGCTACGAGAGTCTCTGGCTCCTGCTTCTTCCCAGGGACCATCCCCTGAGAGCAGCTCAGACCTGTGGCTTTTCCTGTTCAGCCTGGGAGACAATGCAGAACAGGAACAGATGGGTTCAGACCAGGTTCAAAGTTAGTGCTGATGGTCTTCTCTGGCTGTAAATGACTGTGCTGGTCCCTGAGGGTCAGCCAGGAGCTGTTGGCACTGCTTGGTGCTCTGTGCAGGCTGTGTGGTCACTGTGTTGCAGGGCTGAGGGTTGGAGCCCCCCACCCATTGGGGGAGCTGCTCCCAAATAGGGCCATGCACGATGCCAACAGGATATGCTGTTGTGTGCTCAAGTGGGCTTCAGCTCAACCCTGTCTAAGGGGCCAGGAGGGGTTGGACTCACTTCCTTCCTCTCCAAAATTATCACAGGCTTCCCCAGGGCACCACCCTCTGGCTGCCCTTCTGAGGAGGTAAGAGACCACACTAGGGACAAACTTGGAAAGGACAAGGGGGAGGTTCCCCAGCCCCTCTATTTATTTGTAAGTTTAAGTGCTATTTTTACCTATGTGGTGGTGTATAAAGTACTTCATGATACTTGGTCTTACTGGCTTGGTTCTTTGGGAGAGAGTTCCGGGGCACTGGAGCGGTGATGCGCCCTTGTCCTGTTGTTGATCCGGGCTGGTTCCTGTTTGTGCCTTCACTCCCCCTTTGGCTTCAGCCTTGCTCTTACCTCGACCCCTGAGAGCTGGTAAGGGAAGGGCTGTGCTTTCCCCAGCCTTTCTCCCAGCCTGAGAATGCCATGCTGGTTTTCCATCTGCAGATGGGGCCTGAGCATCCTGCCCCAGAGCAGCGGTGCAGGGTGGGGAGCAGGAGGTGACGTGCTGCTGGAGCCAGTGGCATTTTCCTGACAGTTAGTGATGCTTTTCTGCTGAGAGCTGAGCCCTTATCCAGTGAAAAAAACAGCCTTTGCAATGGAGACTACTTAGTATTGAGAGATTTCAACAGCAGAATTCAACAGAATTCTGTTCTCTAGAATTTCTTCTCTAACTCTCAAGACCAAAGGGAAAAGAATCAGTCTTGCTTGGGAATGTCAATTTTATCCCTCCTGCAGCATGCAGAGAGCTGGAGCAAGGGGCAGCACAATGCTGGTGCCCTATGGAATGATGACAGCTCTTGGAATGACAGGTGCCAAGCTGCCAGCCAAGGCCTTACAGCTCCTGCCTCCCCCCAGCCACCAGCAGCTCCTCTGACTTGCAGTAGAGATGCATAAGGGTTTCATTAAGCAAAATGATGCAAATGACACTGTAAAAGTCTTAACAAAAATTCCAGTACTCCGTTATTCAGCAGCTTTAGCAGCTCAGCACTATCTGTAGGGAGTTATTAATACACTAAGATCCTATAGGCCTCCTGTAAGTTACCACAAAAAAGATGATACTAGATGTATAAATGGATGATAACCTTTTACCCATACAGTATGTATTACAATTTTGTAGCTTAGTCATTTTTTGGCTATCAGATTTTGTTAGTATGATACAAAAAAAAAGACAAAAAAAAAAGGTTTGACTGCTAATGTCTATTTTGTTATTTGATTCATTTTCTTCCTCTGTACAAAAGCTGTACAAATCTGTCTGTGTAACTCCTCCACATCTGTATTCATGTACCATCCCCTTGTCCTGGCTTGCTGGTGTGGTGAGCTCCTACTAAACAATAAACTCTGTGGCTGAAGTTGGGCATCCTGGGGCTGCTGGGGCATGTTCAGGGTGTTCTGCAGTGCACAAACTGTCTTGAGCTGGAAGGGGCTGGGGCCACGGGGCTGTGGCACTGTTCCTCCTGCCCTGAGCACCAGCAGAGACCTTGAGCTGTCTGTGTTTGGGCTCTGCAAGTGGCTGGGAGGCTGCAGAGCTGCCCTGGGGATGAGCTGAGCTGGAGCACAGCTGCATTTGCTCTTCTGCATCCCATGCCAGAGGTGGGGACAGCCAAGCCCAGCACCATCTCCTGCCTGGGCAGCTGCTGCTGTCGAGCATCTCCCAACCCTCAGCGTGGTTGTGCTATTTATTAATCTGTGATTATTTTCTAATTGTCTCCCCAGTCCCTCACTGACATATCCACAATGCCCTGAGGTGAGGAGTGTTGCAGGGTGCTGTGCCAGACCCATCTCCCTGCACCTCAGCACTGATCCATGCTTGTTTGAGCAGTGCCACCTTCATTTTGCATAGACTGTGGTTGGGTCATCCTCATTCCTTCCAGGTCATCTACCACAGACCTTCAGAGCACAAGGAAATGGGGATTGCAGTGAATCAGTCCAGGAGGAGCTGCCCCACCCCAGGCCCTGCCTCTCCTGTCCCTGTGTTCCACCACATGTCCATATGGATGCTCTGAGCATCACGGAGTTTTGCTGTCACACCTGAGGCAGGACTGGATGGATTTATGCTGGTTCTTGGTGCTGAGGCAGAGCAGGCAGCTCTGTACTGCCCCACAGCACTCTAGGCTGTGATTTTAACTATCTGAGAAAAAAAAATGATGTAATAGTATTTTTTTTATGATGCGTTACATGCTCCAAACCAGGCCTAGGGCTTGCTGTGCCAAACCACCAAGCAGCCAATGTCTGAAACCCAGGTGAAAGCAGCAGGTTTGGCCACTCTCTCACAGGGACTGAGCTCTGTGGGACCACTGGCCCTGCCCACGGCCTCTGCCCAGGTGCTGCTTTGGGGATCCCTCACTTGCTGAGGAAACAAACAGAAATGTGCCCTTTGCACTTCACCTGGGCTGTTGTGGTTGTTCTGGTGCCCTGCCCGTGGTGACTCACACTGACAGTTCACCTGCACAGCAAAGCCAGGCTTACTGCCCACTCCACAATGCAAGAAGGAAACCAACAACATGGGATGCCACAGAAGAGGACACTGCACAGCAGATGAAGAACTGGCTTAGCTGCAACTCAAGTCTTCAACTGATTAAAAGAAAAAGAGAGAGGCCTCTCCTGTCCTGTGAGACTTTTGAGCACCTTTCAGCCGCTAAAGGGGCTCCAAAAGGGCTGGAGAGGGACTTGGCACAAGGGCCTTGAATGACAGGACAAGGGGGAATGGCTTCACACTGTGACGTGGCAGGGTTAGATTGGCTATTGGGAAGAAAATATTCCATGTGAGGGTCAGGATGCTTTGGCACAGGTTGCCCAAAGAAATTGTGTCTGCCCCATTCCTGAAAGTGCCCAGGGCCTGGCTGGATGGGACGTGGAGCAAGCTGGTCTAGTGGAAGGTGTTCCTGCCTATGGCAGGTAATTGGAAAGAGAGGATCTTTGAGGTTCCTTCCAACACAAGCCATTCCATGACTTCATGACTTGAGGAGTCTGTGACCCACCAGCTCCCAGGGGTGGGGTGTGCTGCCTGGCAACGGGAGCTGTGATGAAGAGGGGCATGAGCAGGGCAGGCTTCAGTCCTGCAAGGGATGAGGAAGGAGGAAGGAGGCTGCCAGCTGCTCATTCTTTTTTTCATCCCTTTTGCTCACCCCCTTCGTTATGCCTTTTGCTGATCCCTGACTGACCCAGCTGGGCAAGAAGGCTTCTGACCAGCCAGGGACCGAGTGTGTGCAGACATGGAAACACCCCTGGACACGCTCAGCCTCTCCCAGCTCCTGGATCTCTCCATTGGGGTACCCGAGAAAGGAGCCATTCAATTTGCAGCCATGAGAAAACTGCTGCAGGTCATGCTGGAGCACCTGGACGTGCAGTACCTGACCACTGAGGAGCCGTGGCCGGGCCAGCTGAGTGGCCCCTCACTCGCTGATGTAGCTGCTGAAGTGAAAGAAATTAAGAAGGAGATGGAAATCGACAAGAAACACACATCTGAGGTAGAGGCTCTTCCCAGCCCCCTGGGCTCTCCCCCACCACACAGCCCCTCCTCACCTCCTCAGACAGCGGTGCTTGGCACTGCCCTCACTGCCCAGGCAGAGCTTGAGCTGCTGGCAGTGGCTCTTTGCTGAGCTGGGCTGGGGCTGGTGGCACCGGCACCTGCTGGCCTGGCTGAGCCATGGGCTGCCCATGGCAGGGTGGGGCTCTTTGGGGTGTTGCTGCCCTGGCCATCACCTCAGATATCCCACTTCTCGGACTGCTTCACAGGTTCTTGAGGACGCTGATGGAATCACAAGTGCATCAAAGGGCTTAACCAAGGTACAGGTCTCTGCAGACCACTGTGGTTCTGCAGGTAGTTTTCCCCACAGGCCCTCCTCAGGTACTTTCCACCCTTACCACTTTCTCCTACAGTCCTCTAGGTCAGAGAACTTGAAGAAGAAGAAGAAGGGACAGGTCAGTGCATACCACTCTGGTGGTGACGGTCGTGTTCCCCACACTCCTCATCTCTGATACCACTTTCTCCTACAGTCCGGCACGACAAAGGAAAAGAAGACCCAGGGGGCGCAGGATGAGGTGAACTGCTGCTGGGAGCAAGTCCTGGCTCTGAGACAGCAGCCAGTGCCCTCGGCTCTGCTGGCTGGATGTGTGGAGAATGCTGCCTGTGCTGTCCCCCAGTGCTCCACAAACCATGGCAGGGCTCAAGGCCTTGCAGGTCCCCACTGACCCTCCCCAGAGGCTGACTGGCACCACTCCTCTCTCCTAGGACGTGCCTCTCTCCCTGGATCTCCGTGAGGAAGTTCAAAGGATAAAGACAGCACAGACCCACATGGCACAGACGATGAAGGAGTTGGCTGCCTCGGTGAGCTACAGGGTGATGTCACCCTTGGGCTCTCATGGGGAACTTCAATGGGACTCCAAGAGCAGCAGTTTAGGGTCAGGGTTTCAGGAATGGGTGGGGGGCTCTGGGGTTTTCTGTGCAGCTGAAGGGCCCCCATGCTGGGACAACATGATTGATGTCTGTGTCCTGCCTCTGCTGTCACTGACCTTCCCAGATGAAGAAGCTGGAGGAGGACATTAAAAAGCTTAGGCAGGATACAGCCCAGTGGAGAGAAGAGACCAGTGAAGAGCTCTCTCAGCAAATTGAGTAAGAGGATAAGAGTGGGTTTCATACCCTGTGGGGCTGCAAGGAAGCCCAGGGGATCTGGGAGCACCCTGGCCTGCGGGTACAGGACAGTGCCTGAGCAGCCCTGCAGGGTAACCCTGCCCTTGCCCCCATCTCGCTGGCCAGGGCTGTGCTGCAGGAGACAAAGCGAGAGCTGCAGAAGATGGAAGAGCAGGAGGAGATGAGGAGTGCCATGCTGGAGCAGCTGCTGACAGTGACCCAGGTGGATGAGGCGAGGTCCTGGGGGAGGACTCCTACCACTCACTGGCTTGGTGCAGTAGCCCTGCTGGGGTTCCCAGCCATATTCCCCAGCTGGGTACGGCCACCCAGTGCTGTTGATTCCATCCATCCCATCTCTTGAGCCAATTCCCTCTGTCCTTCCTGCAGTTGGCTGGAACAGAGGAGACAGTGGGGAGCATGGAGGAGGAGCAGAAGGCAAAGGGGGAGTGCCCCAGCTGCTCCGTCGACATCAGTGAGCAGTTGGGGGAGCTCCTCCTGCGCTGTGAGAAACTCCAGGAGCAGGTGGACTCCCTGGAGTCTCGGCAGGTGGCCATGGGCAAGCTTGAAAGGATGATGAGGAATTGGGGCCAGGTACGCACTTGGCAACATGGGGGACTGGGGAGGATGTTGATGGCATCCCCCAACTGCATGTGCTGTGCTGTAATGTGGGGGAGACCCAAACTGCACCAGTCAGTGGCATGGACAGAAAAGTCCTGTTGACACTGAGGGCTCGTGGCCACTGGCTGAGTAATGCGGGTCTGCCCCTGTGGAGCAGCCAGACTCCCTTTGGTCAGCATCAAATGTTTTTCCTCCTTGGAACAGGATCAGGAGATGATGCAGCCCAAGGATGCCACAGTTGTGCAGATGCAAAGGGACTATGAGAAGCTCAGCTTCATCTCAGAGAGTCTTCAGAAGGACTCTCAACAAAAGCAGCAGGCAATTGAGGTGTGTGGCTGAAACCCCTTTGGAGCCAGAGCATGACCCAGGAAGACTCCAGGCAGGGATCTCAAGGAATCTGTCTCCCTGCTGACCTGCTCACAGCACTGTGCTGATTCCAAGTGCCTTTCCTTGATATTGTTTTTTGGATAGGGGGAGCGAGATGTGCTCCCTGCTCCTGGGGGGAGCCCCAGGAGGCAGCTCCAGCCCTGCTGGGGTGTCATGGGTTCCTTTCTGTGCTGAAAGATGCTGTTCCAGTCTCTGGAGAAGCTGCAGAAGGAGAAAGCAGATGAACAGGAAATGTTGGCAGCCATGGACACGGTACAGTCTCGAGGGGCCTCTGTGCCAGCCCAGGGGTTCCTGAGCAGGGTGACAAATGTCCCTTGTCCCTTGGGGGCTGGCTGGCAGAACTGGCCTGCGGGAGGGAGGATTTCCTGAGCTCATTGGGGTCCCTTACCCTTCACATGGTGGGACCAAGCTCACCAAGGTGATGGGGCAAACGGGGCCACAGCACCCTGAAAGGGGCATGATGGCCTGGAGGAGGCACTTCTCCCTCTGCCCCTCACGTGTGCTGCCCTGCCTGTCCTTCCTCATCCCTTTCCCCATCGCTCCCCTGCCCTTCCCCTCTGCTAGAAGGCTGACAAAGCTGCCTTGGGCAGCAAAGTCAACTGCAGCCAGTTTGATGCAAATATGGAGCGGCTGGATGAGAGGATGCAGGAGCTGCAGAGCCAGATTTCAGGCCAGGAGGAGCACTGGAACAAGATGCAGCAGCAGTTCAGTGATGCAATGGAAGAAAAGGTGAGGGGTTCTCATGGTCCCCACCATCAGAAACTGGCACCTTTGGGGCTTGACAGCCTGAGGCAGCATCCCTCTGAGGATCCCCTTCCAGGCTTTTCCCTGGAGACCTGCATGTTGTATCCTGGGGCAGCTGGCTGAGGCTGTGCACCTGTTCACAGCTGGATCGCCTGGAGCTGAAGGCTTTCAGTAGCCAGATGGGCGAGATGTGGAGGAGAAGCATTGACCACCTCAAGAGTTTAACCAAGGAGGGTGACAGTGGTGCTGGGATTAGGAAGTGAGTGTGATGGAGATGGAAATGGCCTTGGGGATGGTGATGGTCCCATTCCCTCCAGCTGTCCCAGCCACTGCCCAAGGAGTCCCCTGCCCTGGGACCAATTCAGCTGCTAAATCAGCCATGGAGATGCTGATGAAGCAGCTGCACCTTCTCCTTCCACCAGCAGCACATTCCAGGCAGGGCTGTGACAGAGCTCCCCAGAGCTGCCCAGCCCCTGGCTGCTGCCAGTGAGCTGCTGCCTGTGTGTGGGCAGGGCTGTGGCCCCAGGAGCTCCCCCAGCCCTCTTCTCTCACCCTCCTTAGGCAGCTGCCAGTCCCTTTCATGTGCCTGTCCTGTGACCGCATGCTCACCATGCACGTTCCTGGCCAGTGAGTAGCACCAGGGCTCTGGGGGCAGAGGGGTGTCAGGGGGGGAGATGGGTGCCAGCAGGGACCAGCTGTGCTGGGCACAGGGGTGACAGTGTCCCCTTGGGAGGGTGTGATGTGGGGAGCCCCCCTGCAGCCCTGCCCTTCAGCAGGGGGTGTGGGCACCCATCCCAAGGGCTACAGGAAGCCATGGGCTATAATCCTATGGGTTTGGGGGTGCTGCCTCCAACAGGAACAGGCTGTTTGTTCCCTGTCACACACCTGTAACTCCTGCTCTCCCCAGGAAGCCTGAGACACTCCCATATTTGCAGCCACTGTTCCCCAGCAGGGAGCCACAGTACAGCCAAAGGTAGGGGCTTTGAGGACACATCCCCAGCTCCTGGGGTGCAGGGTAGCCCTGCCTCAGCAAGGAGGGCCCTTCCCTGTGTGCGAGAGGCTTTTGCCTCCTGCAGCAGGTGGACAGGAGCTGGGAGGAACACGCTCCTGCAGGCAGCACCACCAGTTCCCTCCCTGGCACAGCAGGGTGATGCCACAGGGCTGGGCACTGAGTGTCCTCTGCCCCATCCCACAGGGGGCTGGCGGTCCATGGCAGTGTCCCCCGTGTGCCTCAGAGATATGAGGACCATCAGAGCACACTGCCACCCATTCAGGATTCTCTCCAGAGCAGAGAATTTCTGCAGGGACACGGGACCCTCCCCAAAAAGGTAGGGATGATGAAGGTAAGACATGTCATGTGGGGCTGGCAGGGTGATGCTGAGTATCCAGGGTCAATTTGTACCTTCAGTTTCCCCAGGGAGAGCTGCTTTGGGAGGGTTTCAGGGGATGCTGAATTGCCCCCATGTTGCAGCCAGCTGCTCTCTCCTTCCCAGCCCAGAGTGACCCGAGTGCTGGGCAGTTGTGGACACACCTGGAGGGGCCGTAATGAGCAGATTCCTGTGGTGACCAGGACACCACATGAGCCAGGTGTGGCCCTGTCAGGGGATATGGGACTGCTTGTCTGCTGGGTCTGCACCTGGTCCCTGGCCAAGCAGGTAACCCTCCTGCTGCCCCATCCTGGGCTGGCAGAGCTCAGGTGGGAGCAGCCCCTGGGATGTGGGGGCTCACCCCTTCCTCTCACCCCCAGGCCCTGCTGCCTCACGGGGTCACCGGCCAGGCACGACCCCCAAACTCATCTCCAGGGCACCAGGGCTCCTCCAGCACCGTGAGATTTGGACAGCCCTCAAGTAGCTGGACAGGTCTGGGAACCTGGTGATGCACCAGGGACGTCTCCTCAGCTGAGAGGAAAGTCTGACAATAGCTGTCAGAGAAATAACTTTTTTGTTCTATCAAGTTAATAAATAAACTTTCAAAAATACAGGCAGAGTCTTTTCCCACTGTCACTGAAAACTTTGGGATAAATAAAACTTATTAAAACTTATTAAATGGACACTATCATTTTAGTAGCAGCAAGTTAGTTTACTTTATGCTGGTCAGAGGGTGTGTAGTGGATAGTTCCAACCATAGATATGCACAAAACTTTTCACTTATTTATCTGATTTTAGCAAAGAAATTAATGTTCATCCATTCAAAATCACAACATTCTTTTCATTAGTTAGTATTCTAACCTCTATTGGTTGGAGCTTTCTTGCTTCTCATACTAATTAGCCCACATGTTTCAATCTTTTTATTATGTTTTTCCAAGGTAGGGAGATTTCCAGGATATACTGAATTGTCTTTATTAATCTCTTCTTTGTCTTCTGGTCTGTGCAACAACTCCTTGGAGTGCTATAAATTCTGAATTTTACACATCCACTTTTCAGCTCCACTGGGCTTTGTTCACTGAAGCTTTTAAGGATTAGTTTGGCAAATCTGAAAGTTTCCTGATTTTCCCAATCAAACTCTAATAATAACACCCTGTGAAAAGAAATTTACCTACCTGCTGGCTAAGAGTTGAACTTACACTGCTAAAGACTAATTTAAAAAAAAATAATTAAATGTTATAAACTTCCAAGTCAACATGAACATCGCTGCCACAGAGCTTTGAAGCAGGAAGGACTAGGGGTGAACAGAGAGTGTTTTGGAAGGGGGCAGGTTGGGATGCACAGTGGGTGTTGAAAGGAACAACTTTCTTTGTCTTCCCCCACAGCCTTGGAGACAGTGGCAATGATTTAATTGTCTTTATGGACTCTCAAGCTGACATAAAACCAGAGGAAATTGTACAAAGGCTTCACCCACGGAGACTCTTTGCCCTGAACTCCAGAGGAGAAAGGAGTCCATGCCTCAACAACCCTATAGCTCAGGGAGAGGCTCCTGGGGCTCCTCCTGCACCTCCAGCATGAGGAGCAGCACCTCACTGCTCCCCTGGAAAAGGCTGATCCCAATGGATGCTCCAAACCAGGCCTTGGGCTTGCAGCAGTGGAGGAACTGGCTTAGATGGAACACACATCTTAAACTGATTAAAAGAAGAACCATGAGGCTGTACTCTCCTGGAGACCTTTTAGCACTTTTCAGCAAATAAAAAGACTACAAAACAGGCTGGAGGTGGACTTTGCACCAGGGCCTGGCATGGCGATGGCCTCACACTGAGTGAGGGGAGAGATAGGTGGGGTATTGGGAAGAAATTCTTCCCTTTGAGGGTGGTGATGCCCTGGCACAGATGGCCCAGAGAAGCTGTGTCTGCCCCACTCCTGGAAGTGTCCAAGACCAGGTTAGATGGGGCTTGGAGCAACTTGGTCTGGCGGAAAATGTTCCTTTACCTGTCCCTGACAGGGGGTGAAACGAGATGATCTTTTTGGTCCCTTCCAGCCCAGGCCAAACTATGACTCCACTGATCCAAGACTCCATGAGTCTGGGTCCTACTGGTTCCCAAGAGTGGAGTGGTGTGTGTTGCCTGGCAACGGGAGCTCTGATGAAGAGGGGCATGAGCAGCACAGGCTCCAGTCCTGCAAGGGATGAGGAAGGAGAAAGGAGCCTGCTGGTTGCTCATCCTTTTTATTATCACGTTTGCACATCCCTTCTGTCATCCCTTTTGTCATCCCTTTTATCATCCCTTTTGCTCATCCCTGACAGATCCAACAGGGCAAGAAGGCTTCTGACCAACCAGGGACCGAGTGTGTGCAGACATGGAAACATCCCTGGACACGCTCAGCCTCTCCCAGCTCCTGGATCTCTCCATTGGGGTGCCCCAGAAGGGGGCCATGCATTTTGCAGCCATGAGAAAACTGCTGCTGGTTGTGCTGGAGCACCTGGACGTGCAGTACCTGACCACCGAGGAGCCGTGGCCGGGCCAGCTGAGTGGCCCCTCACTCGCTGATGTAGCTGCTGAAGTGAAAGAATTTAAGAAGGAGATGGAAGCCTACAAGAAACAAACATCCAAGGTAGAGGCTCTTCCCAGCTCCCTGGGCTCTCCCCCACCAGACAGCCCCTCCTCACCTCCTCAGACAGCGGTGCTTGGCACTGCCCTCACTGCCCAGGCAGAGCTTGAGCTGCTGGCAGTGGCTCTTTGCTGAGCTGGGCTGGGGCTGGTGGCACCGGCACCTGCTGGCCTGGCTGAGCCATGGGCTGCCCGTGGCAGGGTGGGGCTCTTTGGGGTGTTGCTGCCCTGGCCATCACCTCTGATATCCCACTTCTCGGACTGCTTCACAGGTTCTTCGTGAAGACATTGGTGGGATAAAGAAGGAACTTTCCCGCATGTCAGAGGAGTTCAAGAAGTTCCAGGAGGCACAGGTCTGTGCAGACTACTGTGGTTCTGACGGTCACATTCCCCACACATACTCTCCAGAGACTTGGCTCTGACAGTGCTTTCTCGTAGACTGCAGCTGTTTCCAAGAACCAGAATGAGATTGAAAAGTTAAAGGTTGCCCAGCGTCATGTGGCAGAGGACATGAAGAAGATCCAGCAGACACGGGATGAGGTGAACTGCTGCTGGGAGCAAGTCCTGGCTCTGAGACAGCAGCCAGTGCCCTCGGCTCTGCCAGCTGGATGTGTGGAGAATGCTGCCTGCGCTGTCCCCCAGTGCTCCACAAACCATGGCAGGGCTCAAGGCCTTGCAGGTCCCCACTGACCCTCCCCAGAGGCTCATGGCCACCACTCCTCTCTCTTAGGACATGACTCTCATCCAGGAACTCCGTGAGGAGATTGACAAGATAAAGACAGCACAGGGCCTCATGGAAGGAGACATAAAGAAGATTAAGGAGGCCCTTGGCTTAGTGAGCTGCTGGGTTGGGTTATCTTTGGGCTCTCATGGGGAACTTCAATGGGACTCCAAGAGCAGCAGTTTAGGGTCAGGGTCTCAGGAATGGGTGGGGGGCCCTGGGGTTTTCTGTGCAGCTGAAGGGCCCCCACACTGGGACAACATGATTGATGTCTGTGCCCTGACTCTGCTGTCACTGACCTTCCCAGATGAAGAAGCTGGAGGAGGACATTAAAAAGCTTAGGCAGGATACAACCAAGTGGAGAGAAGAGACCAGCAAGGAGATCATTCAGCAAATGGAGTAAGAGGACAAGAGTGGGTTTCATTCCCTGTGGGGCTGCAAGGAAGCCCAGGGGATCTGGGAACACCCTGGCCTGCGGGTACAGGACAGTGCCCAAGCAGCCCTGCAGGGTAACCCTGCCCTTGCCCCCATCTCGCTGGCCAGGGCTGTGCTGCAGGAGACAAAGCGGGAGCTGCAGAAGATGGAACAGCAGCAGAAGATGAGGAATGCCATGCTGGAACAGATGGTGGCTGACACTGCCAGTCAACTGAATGAACAGGTGAGGTCCTGGGGAAACACTCCCCCCACCTCCTGGCTCTGTACTGCTGGATCTCCACTCCACATCCTCATGCTGTGCTGTGCTGTAATGTGGGGGAGACCCAAACTGCCTCAAATTTGCCTGGACCAGTCAGTGGCATGGACAGAAATTAAAGACTTGACACAAAAGTCCTGTTGACACTGAGGGATCATGGCCACTGGCTGAGTAATGCGGGTCTGCCCCTGTGGAGCAGCCAGACTCCCTTTGGTCAGCATCAAATGTTTTTCCTCCTTGGAACAGGACCAGAAGCTGAGCCAGCAGATGGAAGCTAAGTTTTTGCAGGTTCAAAGAGACTATGAGAAACTCAGCTTTGCCTCAGGAAGCATCCAGAAGGACTCTCAACAAAAGCAGAAGGCAATTGAGGTGTGTGGCTGAAACCCCTTTGGAGTCAGAGCATGACCCAGGAAGACTCCAGGCAGGGATCTCAAGGAATCTGTCTCCCTGCTGACCTGCTCACAGCACTGTGCTGATTCCAAGTGCCTTTCCTTGATATTGTTTGGGTCAGGGAGGAGGGTGTGCTCCCTGCTCCTGGGGGTGCCCCAGGAGGCAGCTCCAGCCCTGCTGGGATGTCATGGGTTCCTTTCTGTGCTGAAAGATGCTGTTCCAGTCTCTGGAGAAGCTGCAGAAGGAGAAAGCAGATGAACAGGAAATGTTGGCAGCCATGGACACGGTACAGTCTTGAGGGGCCTCTGTGCCAGCCCAGGGGTTCCTGGTCATGGTGACAAATGCCCCTTGTCCCTTGGGGGCTGGCTGGCAGAGCTGGCCTGCGGGAGGGAGGATTTCCTGAGCTCATGGGTGCCTCACCCTTCACATGATGGGACCAAGATCACCAGGGTGATGGGACAAATGGGTCCACAGCACCCTGAAAGGGGCATGATGGCCTGGAGGAGGCATTTCTCCCTCTGCCCCTCACGTGTGCTGCCCTGCCTGTCCTTCCTCATCCCTTTCCCCATCGCTCCCCTGCCCTTCCCCTCTGCTAGAAGGCCGACAAAGATGCCTTGGGCAACAAAGTAGATTTCAGCCAGTTTGAAGAGAACATAGAATGGATGGATGAGAGGATGCAGGAGCTGCAGAGCCAGATTTCAGGCCAGGAAGAGCACTGGAACAAGATGCAGCAGCAGTTCAGCGATGCAATGGAAGACAAGGTGAGGGGTTCTCATGGTCCCCACCATCAGAAACTGGCACCTTTGGGGCTTGACAGCCTGAGGCAGCATCCCTCTGAGGATGCCCTTCCAGCCTTTTCCCTGGAGACCTGCATGTTGTATCCTGGGGCAGCTGGCTGAGGCTGTGCACCTGTTCACAGCTGGATCGCCTGGAGCTGAAGGCTTTCCGTAAACGCCTGGAGGAGTCCTGGAACAGAAACATAGAGGATCTTGAGAAGAGGATGATGGGTGATACTGGTGCTGGGTTTAAAAAGTGAGTGTGATGGAGATGGAGATGGGTTTGGGCTTGGTGATGGTCCTGTTCCCTCCAGCTGTCCCAGGTGTGGTCCCCTGCCCTGGGACCAATTCAGCTGCTAAATCAGCCATGGAGATGCTGATGAAGCAGCTGCACCTTCTCCTTCCACCAGCAGCACATTCCAGGCAGGGCTGTGACAGAGCTCCCCAGAGCTGCCCAGCCCCTGGCTGCTGCCAGCCAGCTGCTGCCTGTGTGTGGGCAGGGCTGTGGCCCCAGGAGCTCCCCCAGCCCTCTTCTCTCACCCTCCTTAGGCAGCTGCCAGTCCCTTTCTCATGCCTGTCCTGTGACCGCATGCTCACCATGCACGTTCCTGGCCAGTGAGTAGCACCAGGGCTCTGGGGGCAGAGGAGTGTCAGGGGGGGAGATGGGTGCCAGCAGGGACCAGCTGTGCTGGGCACAGGGGTGACAGTGTCCCCTTGGGAGGGTGTGATGTGGGGAGCCCCCCTGCAGCCCTGCCCTTCAGCAGGGGGTGTGGGCACTCATCCCAAGGGCTACAGGAAGCCATGGGCTATAATCCTATGGGTTTGGGGGTGCTGCCTCCAACAGGAACAGGCTGTCTGTTCCCTGTCACACACCTGTAACTCCTGCTCTCCCCAGGAACCCCGAGACTCTCCCATATTTGCAGCCGCTGCCTCCCAGCAAGGAGCCACAGTACAGCCAAAGGTAGGGGCTTTGAGGACACATCCCCAGCTCCCGGGGTGCAGGGTAGCCCTGCCTCAGCAAGGAGGGCTCTTCCCTGGGCTGGGACAGAGCAGACTGGAGAGCAGAGGGCACCTGTCGAGGGCCAGTGCTTGGCCCTGGTCTGGGGGGTTTTGCAGCCCCCAACTTGCACTGCTTTGTCTCAGATCTCTGTCCCAAGGTTGGTGAAAACACATCTGATGAGCTGTGTCTGATTTCATTCTGAGCTCAGACTTGGTGAGGAGTTGTGTGCCTCTTGGGAAAGGAGTTCCCAAAACCTGCCCTGTAGCTAGGACAGCCCAGCTCCTGCCAGCTGGTGTCCTGTGCACAGGGACCTGCCACGGCCATGGCCAGCACACCTGGCTGTGGGGAAAGAGCCAGCAGATCCAGCCTGGTGGGATGGGCTTGGGTCTCCTGTAGCAGATGGACTGAAACTGGGAGGAACAGATCCCTGCAGGCAGCACCACCAGTCCCCTCCCTGGCACAACAGGGTGATGCCACAGGGCTGGGCACTGAGTGTCCTCTGCTCCATCCCACAGGGCCCATGGCAGTCCCCCCCGTGTGCGACATTGCTGTGGGGACCATCACAGCAGCACCTCCGCGACGCAGCACATCAAGGCTTCTCCACAAATAAGTGCACAGCCGCCACGTCTCCTCAACAGGGTAGGGATGATGATGGTGGGGACACAGAAGGGTGACTGAGGCTTGATGGCACTGCTGAGTATCCAGGGAAAATCTGTGCCTTCAGTCACCAGGGAGACCTGGGTTGGGAGGATTATTGGGAGATGTTGGATTGGACCCCACGTTGCAGCCAGCTGTTCTCTCCTCCTCAGCCCAGAGTGAACCAGCTGCTGGACAGTAGTGGACACACATGGAGGGGCCGTAGTGACCAGCTTCCTGCAGTGATTAGGACACTGCACGAATCAGGTGTGGCCCTGTTAGGGCATGGGGGTTAAGGAGGAGAGGGGACAGATTGTCTGCTGGGTACAGGCTGGGGGATGAGTAGGGCTCTGTGTGCAGAGCTGGGCAATGTAGCATGGCTACTTTGCATCTGGGGAAGGAAGGAGGGAAGGGGCATAAACAGAATGGAGCAGGAGGACTGGCACATGGGGCAACTGAGCTTGGAGCTGGAGTAAGGTGGGGGCATGCCGATGGCCAGTGTGGGACAAGAGCTGGAGTGCTGGTGGGTGGACACAGCTCCTGTTCTCTGAGGGTCTCTGGCTGGGCAGGTGACACTCCTGCTGACCCCTCCTGGCCTGGCAGAGCTCCACCATACAGGGACTCCCACAGAAAGTGGCGGCTCACCCTCACCCCTCAACCCACAGGCCCTGCCACCTCACGGGAGCACCGGCCAGGCACAGACCCCCGACACATCTCCTGGGCAAGAGGGCTCCTCCAGCCACTCCAGCCCCGCCAGACATCCACAGCCCCCATCCAGGTGGACATGACCCATCGCCCGGTGCTCGATCTGGCACATCTTGTCAGAAGTGAGAAAAAAGTGTGACAACGGTCATCAGAAACATGACGCTTCAGTTGTATTAAGTTAATAAAAAGCCTTAAAATTACAGCCAGAGCCTTATTTCACCAGCCTCTCTCTTCCCCAGGCTCTCTGATGCTCCTTTAGCTCCTTCCCTGCTCCTGTGGCTCTGCCACCAGGGTGAGCAGATCGCGGCCCGGGGCCAGGCCCTGAGGCCGCTGCCCAGGGAAGCAGGAACAGCACTGCAGAGCCCGCACTGCCTGAGGCCTCATGGGCTGGGAAGCCAAGGGCAGATCCCGATGGTGCCTGGCAGGCACTGCTGGCGCTGCTGGGCTCGGCTGCCGGCTGAAATCCTCACAGGCAGCCCTGATGCCGACTCAGGAGCCGCTTGCAGCCATGTCCGAGCGCTGGCCCCGGCCCTCAGCCCCCAGGTGGAGTTGTCTCTTAATCTCTGCATGGGGACACTCCAAACTCATTTGTCACCTTCCTCCTCCTCTTCCTTTCCCCAGGGGCAGCATTAGGGACTGGCCCAGGGGGTTTCCTCCCACAGGGCTGGCAGTGCCTTGTCCAGAGCTCCCTCTCAGGAACCCTCTGCAGAGCTGCACCAGCCAGGCACCCCCGACTGTCCCACAGCCTGAGGCTGATCCTGCCAGTGCCGGCCATCCCGGGCCGGAGCAGCTCCCTAGGCTGGGGAACACCGGGGACATGGGGACACGGGGAACACCAGGGGACATGGGGACACGGGGAACACCAGGGGACATGAGGGCACGGAGTACACGGAGGACACCAGGCACCGCTCCCCTGTGTCCCCATCCCCACAGAGCCGAGACGTGTCCCAGGGGCTGGGACGGACTCGAGCACAGAGGAATGTCTGCTGTGAGGGGAGAAAGGACACTGCAGTTGTGTGGAAAAATTCACACAATTTTCACACAATTCAACAGCTCTGCAGTGCTGTTCCTGCTTCCCTGGGCAGCGGCCTCAGGGCCTGGCCCTGGGGCACGATCTGCTCATCCTGGTGGCAGAGCCACAGGAGCAGGGAAGGAGCTAAAGGAGACAAGGCTCTGGCTGTAATTTTAAGGCTTTTTATTAACTTAATACAACTGAAATGTCATGTTTCTGATGACCGTTGTCACACTCTTTTCTCACTTCTGACAAGATGTGCCAGATCGAGCACCGGGCGATAGGTCATGTCCACCTGGGTGGGGGCTGTGGATGGCCGGTGGGGCTGGAGTGGCTGGACAAGCCCTGGTGCCCAGGAGATGTGTCGGGGGTCTGTGCCTGGCCGGTGCTCCCGTGAGGTGGCAGGGCCTGTGGGTTGAGGGGTGAGGGTGAGCCGCCACTTTCTGTGGGAGTCCCTGTATGGTGGAGCTCTGCCAGGCCAGGAGGGGTCAGCAGGAGTGTCACCTGCCCAGCCAGAGACCCTCAGGGATCCAAGCTCAGTTGCCCCATGTGCCAGCCCTCCTGCTCTATTCTGCTTCTTCCCTATTCTGCTTCTGCCCCTTCCAACCCAGTCCAGAGCCCAAACTCCCATCCAAACCTGCCCAGCTTTGCATGCAGAGCCTCGCTTGCCACCCATGCCATGCCCAGCAGACAAACAATTTCATCTCTTTTCTGACACCCATGCCCTAACAGGGCCATACCTGATTGTGTCCTGATCACCACAGGAAGCTGGTCATCATGGCCCTTCAAGGTGTTTCCGCTACTGTCCAGCAGCGGGGTCACTCCAGGCTGAGGAGGAGAGAACAGCTGGCTGCATCGTGGGGTCCAACCAAGCATCCCCCAATAATCCTCCCAACCCAGGTCTCCCAGGTGACTGAGGGCACAGATTCCCCCTGGATACTCAGCAGTGCCATCAGTCACCCTTCCATGTCCCCACCTTCATCATCCCCACCTTTTTCTGGACTGTCGAGAAGGCCTGTGGCTGCCCACTTCTCTGTAGGGAAGCTTTGATCTGCTGCATCACAGAGCTGCAGCTCCGATAGTCCCCACAGCACTGTGGCATACGGGGGACACTGCCATGGACTGCCAGCCCCCTGTGGGATGGGGCAGAGGACACTCAGTGCCCAGCCCTGTGGCATCACCCTGCTGTGCCAGGGAGGGGACTGGTGGTGCTGCCTGCAGGAGCGTGTTCCTCCCAGCTCCTGTCCACCTGCTGCAGGAGGCAAAAGCCTCTCCCCACAGGGAAGAGTCCTCCTTGCTGAGGCAGGGCTACCCTGCACCGCAGGAGCTGGGGATGTGTCCTCAAAGCCCCTACCTTTGGCTGTACTGTGGCTCCCTGCTGGGGAACAGTGGCTGCAAATATGGGAGTGTCTCGGGCTTCCTGGGGAGAGCAGAAGTCACAGGTGTGTGACAGGGAACAAACAGCCTGTTCCTGTTGGAGGCAGCACCCCCAAACCCATAGGATTATAGCCCATGGCTTCCTGTAGCCCTTGGGATGAGTGCCCACACCCCCTGCTGAAGGGCAGGGCTGCAGGGGGGCTCCCCACATCACACCCTCCCAAGGGGACACTGTCACCCCTGTGCCCAGCACAGCTGGTCCCTGCTGGCACCCATCTCCCCCCCTGACACCCCTCTGTCCCCAGAGCCCTGGTGCTACTCACTGGCCAGGAACGTGCATGGTGAGCATGCGGTCACAGGACAGGCACATGAAAGGGACTGGCAGCTGCCTAAGGAGGGTGAGAGAAGAGGGCTGGGGGAGCTCCTGGGGCCACAGCCCTGCCCACACACAGGCAGCAGCTCACTGGCAGCAGCCAGGGGCTGGGCAGCTCTGGGGAGCTCTGTCACAGCCCTGCCTGGAATGTGCTGCTGGTGGAAGGAGAAGATGCAGCTGCTTCATCAGCATCTCCATGGTTGATTTAGCAGCTGAATTGGTCCCAGGGCAGGGGACTCCTTGGGCAGTGGCTGGGACAGCTGGAGAGAACGGGACCATCACCATCCCCAAAGCCATCTCCATCTCCATCACACTCACTTCTTAAACCCAGCGGCACTTTCACGCATCCACCTTGTCTCAAGTTCCTCAATGTTCCTATTCCAGGTCTCTTCTATCTCGCTACTGAAAGCCTTCAGCTCCAGGCGATCCAGCTGTGAACAGGTGCACAGCCTCAGCCAGCTGCCCCAGGATACAACATGCAGGTCTCCAGGGAAAAGCCTGGAAGGGGATCCTCAGAGGGATGCTGCCTCAGGCTGTCAAGTCCCAAAGGTGCCAGTTTCTGATGGTGGGGACCATGAAAACCGCTCACCTTCTCTTCCATTGCATCACTGAACTGCTGCTGCATCTTGTTCCAGTGCTCCTCCTGGCCTGAAATCTGGCTCTGCAGCTCCTGCATCCTCTCATCCAGCCGCTCCATATTTGCATCAAACTGGCTGCAGTTGACTTTGCTGCCCAAGGCAGCTTTGTCAGCCTTCTAGCAGAGGGGAAGGGCAGGGGAGCGATGGGGAAAGGGATGAGGAAGGACAGGCAGGGCAGCACACGTGAGGGGCAGAGGGAGAAGTGCCTCCTCCAGGCCATCATGCCCCTTTCAGGGTGCTGTGGCCCCGTTTGCCCCATCACCTTGGTGAGCTTGGTCCTACCATGTGAAGGGTGAGGCACCCATGAGCTCAGGAAATCCTCCCTCCCGCAGGCCAGTTCTGCCAGCCAGCCCCCAAGGGACAAGGGACATTTGTCACCATGCCCAGGAACCCCTGGGCTGGCACAGAGGCCCCTCAAGACTGTACCGTGTCCATGGCTGCCAACATTTCCTGTTCATCTGCTTTCTCCTTCTGCAGCTTCTCCAGAGACTGGAACAGCATCTTTCAGCACAGAAAGGAACCCATGACATCCCAGCAGGGCTGGAGCTGCCTCCTGGCCAGGAAAGAACATCCCACTCCCCCTACCCAAAATGCTTGAGGGAATGTACTTGGATCTGGACTCATGCTGTCTCTGGAGGGAGACAGATTCCTTGTGATCCCTGCCTAGAGTCAAAAGGAGGGCCTGGGGGATCTTCTGTCACCACAGAATTTTCATCCACACACCTCCATTGCTTTCTGGTTTTGTTGAATCTCTTCCTGGAGGCTCCCAGAAACAAGGCTGAGCTTCTCACAGTCCCCTTGGATCTGTACAATTGTAGCCTCCAAGTAGTGCAGGCGCTCCTGGTCCTGCCCCAGGGGAGGAAAAACATAGTATTGAGCAAGAGGGGGGCTGACTGCTCAAGAAGGACAGACCCACATTACTCAGCCAGTGGCCACAAGCTCTCAGTGACAACAGGATGTTTGAATCAAGCTTTAATTTCTGTCCATGCCACTGACTGGTGCAGTTTGGGTCTCCCCCACATTACAGCACAGCACATGCAGCTGAGGGATGCCATCAACCTCCTCCCCAGTCCCCCATGCTGCCAACTGCCTACCTGGCCCCAATTCCTCATCATTGTCTCGAGCTTGGCCACTCTGCCCACAGCCATCTGCCGTGACTCCAGGGAGTCCACCTGCTCCTGGAGTTTCTCGCAGCACCGGAAGAGCTTTCCCAAAAGCACTTTGATATTGAAGCTGCATTTGGAGCAGTCTGCACTCCCCTCTTCCTGCTCCTCCTGTAGGCTCCCAGTTGACTCTGCCATATCTCCAATCTGCAGGAAGGGCAGAGGGAATTGACTTGGAGATGGGATGAATGGAATCAACAGTGTTGGGTGGCCCCAGCCAGTTGGGGAATATGGCTGGAAACACAATCAGGGGTACTGCACCAAGCCAGTGGGTGGTGGGAGTCCTACCCCAGCTGTCCCAGACATCATCTGCTCCAGCATGGCATCCCTCATCTGCTGCTGCTGCTCTTCCAGCTCAAGCTGCAGCTCTCGCTTTGTCTCCTGCAGCACAGCCCTGGCCAGCGAGATGGGGGCAAGGGCAGGGTTACCCTGCAGGGCTGCTCGGGCACTGTCCTGTACCCGCAGGCCAGGGTGCTCCCAGATCCCCTGGGCTTCCTTGCAGCCCCACAGGGTATGAAACCCACTCTTATCCTCTTACTCAATTTGCTGAGAGATCTCTTCACGGCTCTCTTCTCTCCATTTGGTTGTCTCCTCCCTCAGCTTTTTAATGTCTTCTCCCATCTTCTTCATCTGGGAAGGTCAGTGACAGCAGAGTCAGGACACAGACATCAATTATGTTGTCCCAGCATGGGGGCCCTTCAGCTGCACAGAAAACCCCAGAGCCCCCCACTCATTCCTGAGACCCTGACCCTAAACTGCTGCTCTTGGAGTCCCATTGAAGTTCCCCATGAGAGCCCAAAGATAACCCAACCCAGCAGCTCACTAAGCCAAGGGCCTCCTTCGACTTTTTTACGTCTCCTTCCATGCGAGTCTGTGCTGTCCTTATCCTGTCAATCTCCTCACGGAGATCCTGCATGAGATTCGTGTCCTAAGAGAGAGGAGTGGTGCCAGTCAGCCTCTGGGGAGGGTCAGTGGGGACCTGCAAGGCCTTGAGCCCTGCCATGTTTTGTGGAGCACTGGGGGACAGCGCAGGCAGCATTCTCCACACATCCAGCCAGCAGAGCCGAGGGCACTGGCTGCTGTCTCAGAGCCAGGACTTGCTCCCAGCAGCAGTTCACCTCATTCTGTGCCTTCTGGATCTTCTTCATGTTCTTTGTCATGCCAGACTGTAGGAGAAAGTGGTATCAGAGATGAGGAGTGTGGGCAACAGGACCGTCACCACCAGAGTGGTATTCACAGACCTGTGCCTTCTGGATCTTCCTAATATTCTCTGACATGCGGGAAAGTTCTGCCTTTATCTCATCAAACTCCTCAAGAAGAACCTGTGAAGCAGTCCGAGAAGTGGGATATCTGAGGTGATGGCCAGGGCAGCAACACCCCAAAGAGCCCCACCCTGCCACAGGCAGCCCATGGCTCAGCCAGGCCAGCAGGTGCCGGTGCCACCAGCCCCAGCCCAGCTCAGCAAAGAGCCACTGCCAGCAGCTCAAGCTCTGCCTGGGCAGTGAGGGCAGTGCCAAGCACCACTGTCTGAGGAAGTGAGGAGGGGCTGTGTGGTGGGGGAGAGCCCAGGGAGCTGGGAAGAACCTCTACCTTGGACATGTGTTCCTTGTTGTTTTTAATCTCCTTCTTCATCTGTTCCATCTCAGTGGCCAACTCAGCGAGTGAGGGGCCACTCAGCTGGCCCGGCCACGGCTCCTCGGTGGTCAGGTACTGCACGTCCAGGTGCTCCAGCATGACCTGCAGCAGTTTTCTCATGGCTGCAAATTGAATGGCTCCTTTCTCGGGTACCCCGATGGAGAGATCCAGGAGCTGGGAGAGGCTGAGCGTGTCCAGGGATGTTTCCATGTCTGCACACACTCGGTCCCTGGTTGGTCAGAAGCCTTCTTGCCCAGCTGGGTCAGTCAGGGATGAGCAAAAGGGATGATAAAAGGGATGAACAAAAGGGATGACAGAAGGGACAGGCAAAAGCAATAATAAAAAGGATGAACAATCAGCAGTCTCCTTTCTCCTTCCTTGTACATCAAATGACTGGAGCCTGTGCTGCTCATGCCCCTCTTCATCAGAGCTCCCGTTGCCAGGCAACACACACCACTCCACCTCTGGGAACCAGTAGGACCCAGACTCATGATGTTATGGAGTCATGGAATGGCTTACATGTTCCCTGCTGGGTTCTGCCCACACCTTTGGCTGGTGTGAGGTCAGTGGGGCTGGCTAGAGTGTGGCTTCCCACCTTATCTGGTTCCCTGGCAACCCAGGCGCCCAGGTTCTGCCTTGGAACCCTGCATTTGTCCAGGGAACTCAGGCACTTGGGTGCTAAGTTTAGGTCATGGGCTGGTGGTTTGTGGCCCTGATGCTGATGTTGGTCCCCTGGCACCCTCGAAACCCTGGCTTGTGGCTGTGGGTCCTGATGTCCTGCCTCCCTGAGGTGCACCCCTGCCTGCTCTGCTTCGGGCCCCCCCTTCAGCGGGCACGGCTTTGCCGTGACATTACTGGAGCCTTTGCCAATAACCCTGAACTTAAAGAATGCCATGAGGCCCTTGTTGAGGCTGCTCAACCACTTGCCTCCGTCACTGTAGGTATGTCATGAGTCCCTAGGGACATCAAACCCAACTGGGATCCTGCCCAAGGACATCTGTCCTGACTGGCCCCTCCTTTGCACCAGGGACATCCATCCCAAAGGGGATCCCCACCCTGAACAGCACTCCAGAGCCCTCTGGGGTTTCTCATGTCAACCAAGGTCCTCACACTGACACTGAGCAGGATCCCAGGAAGCTGGGGACCCTAGGGACCCACCCTGGACAAGCATCCTTGGGACTCACAACCATGCCAAGGTCTTCTCTGTCCTGATTTGGCCCCCAGGGACCTTTGAGGATCCCAAACCTGCCTTGAACCCTGAGAATCACCCAACCATGACACACTGGGGATCCCTTTTAGACCTTAGGAATCCACAGGGACACCTGACATTTCCCAGTATCCCTTAAATCTTGGTCAGGACTCCAGGAACCCCCAGAAACCCCCAGACTTTACTGCACCTTCCCATCCCAGAAACTCCAACCCTAACCCTGTACTGATTCCTGTGTCCCTGTACTGGTTCCAGGGTCAGGACAGCGTGAGGAACTTCGGGAAATCGTCATGGATGCTATGTTTTTTTTAGAGGAGCAAAGGGGCAAGAGTGAGCAGAATGAGGGACGTGAGACACAGGACATGGGACATGAGACATGGGGCAAGGGGGGTGGGATGTGGAGGCCTTGAAGGGGGATGGGGTGGAGGTGAAATATAGGGTGTATGAAGGTCTGGGAGATGTAAAGGGATATTTGAGGAATCTTGAGGGTATATGGGTTTCAAGGTCTACAGCTTCCTGGGGAGTTGGAGGGGATATTTGGGAATATACCTCACTTCAGGAGGGATATATGGAGTCAAAGTTAGTTGTATAAGGGATCTGTGGGGTCTGGGGTAGGTCTATGGGGACCAGGGGGAGGGCACATTGTCTTACCTGAACATTTGGGACACACCAGAACCCCTGAACGAGACTCTGCAGGAAGCTGTCAACACAATCTGGACAAAGCTGAACCAACTGGGGAAAGGTGTGGGGCCACCCTGGGAACCCCTGTCCTAGAGAAACTCCCAGGGACCCCATCTGGGCTGGACAAGGGCTGAATCCTGACCAGCTCATTAGAAGGATGTGGGTCCCCAGTGATGCCCAGTCTAACACTGCTTCCTCCCCACCAGTTCCAGCCTGTATCCCACCCTGTGGTGAGTGTCTGTCCCTCTGTCTTGCCCTCCCCTGTCTCCTGGTGCATCTCCCACTTCCCTGGGATCACCAGGTCTCTCTTTCCCAGGATTCCAGCCAGCTGCCCGTGTCTTCCAGTGTGCTACCTGCAGCCTGGTGGACTGTCAGTTTGCCCTGGACTGCCCAGGTATGAGGCCATGGGGGACTATTGTGTTAATGGTAAGGAAATCTTCCTCAACTTCACAATTCTTAGGTTATTTTTGTACTATTTTTTAAGTTTGGTGGCACTTGAGTGACTCCAGTCACACCTCTGGTACTGATTGAGGTCAAATGGTCTAACTTTGCTTGTAAAGGTCTAGGCTAGAAAAACGCAGAATGTGTGCTCATCAAGGATGGTCATACATTGGGGGTAGGTAGCTTTTAGGATGGAGGTGTGTTCAGTATTAAAATGAGATTACAGTGAGCAGAGTTGACCCAAACCACAGAATTTCCCCACAAAAATCTCTCCCTGCATTTCTCACCTGCGGTCCCACGCTGAGCACACCCACCCAAGCGTGCATCTGCCCATCCCTGCAGCCAGCACAGGAGCACCATCACCTCTGGCAGTGCAGGTGGGAGCTCATGGGCCTGTCAATGCTCCCAGTGCAGGACCTGTGGACCTACACGGATGAAACCATTGTGCTGCGCTGCAACGTGCCTTTCCACACCCCCAGCAGCCTGCCCGTCACCTGGATGTTTGCCCCCAATGTGAGTTGTAGAATCATAAAATCACAGGATGGTTTGGGGTGAAAAAGACCTTCAAGCTGGTGTCATTCCAGTCCCCTGGAAGGTGTGCAGGGACACTTTTCACTAGACCAGGCTGCTCCAAGGCCAAACCAACCTGGCCTTGGACACTTCCAGGGATGGGGCAGCCACATCTTACCTGCACAACCTGTGCCAGGGTGTCATGGGGAGAGTGGAAGTTTCAAAATTTATTAAATAAGCCCTGCTGCTGAGTCTGAGGTTCAGAAAGGATTCCTTTGTGTGTTTAAACTCTTCCTGGGAGATGGGTTCAGATGAAGGTAAATTCTTCCTTAGCCTCAGAATTTGGCAACAGCTTAAGTCTTAGGAATCATTTTGGCCCACAAGTCCTAATGACGGCAAGTCAGATATATTTATAAAAATGAATTCTTTAATAAAATAATGAACAGGCAAAATAGATGAAAGATCTTAATCAGAATTACTACACAGTACAAAACTACAAGAACTATTAGTATAACATAGAACAGTGCGCTATATCAAGGCATCTATATTAAAGCTAGCAAAAGAAATAGTATTGAATAGGAGCCAAATGTAACTTACCACCAAAATGACAATAATGTACACAGATTCCTCCACCCAACTGGGAAATAAGTGTCCCTATTTATGGGAGGAACTCCACACATTTCCAGGAAAATATATAGAAGCTTTCTACTTTGCAGAAGTTTGCTGTGGCTTTTATAGTTGTGAAGTGACTCTTGCTGTCAGTCAGAAATCCAGCTTATCTTCCACGTCTCACTTTGACAGTAGGATGTTCATTGGAAGCTGGGAGATGCCAGAGCGGTGCTAACCCGGTGGTGCAAAAATAACTGATTACAAGACATGAAATGAGTTATTGTTTGGGTTATCTGACTGGCTGACAAACAGCAGATAAGCTCTTGTGGGGGAGGAGATGCCCTGCTCACCACACTCACAGGGAAGAAGCTCTTCCTGCAGGAGGTGACTTCTGTGACTTTTGTGTACACCTGGTTGTGCAGCCCTGGGTGGGATGGGAGGTGTGTGCACAGAAAGGGGTCCAGGAAGCACGGAGGGGATGTGCCAAGCATGTGCAGGACACAGGTGCCTGTTATGGATCCCATATGGATGAGTGCAGTCCTGTATGGATTCCGTGTTCCTGGCGGTCTGGGCAGTGCTGATGTGCCCCTCCATGCCCCAGCTGCGCACACAGGACATGACACTGTTCAAGGAGCTGAAGGGGAATCCAGAGAAGCCCTTCAGTCTGACCATTGAGGAACCTGCTCCAGGAACCGTTGCCTGTCGCCTGGGGGAGCCTTCCAAGCCCATTATCCGCAAGTTCTTCTACCTCAACGGTGAGCCCGGACACCTGAGCTCCCTGGGGGCAGGGAGCAGAGGGACCTGGGACACCTGGGTCCACGGGAAGGGGGTGAGCAGGGTGCCAGGATGTCTGGCTTCATGGTGGACAGGTGGATTAGAGCATGTGTTCCCTGGTGCCTGACTCCTCTGGGAGCATGTGGGGTGGGGCAGGGACCCCCAGATGCCAGGGTGGCTGGGGACAGCAAGGTCTGTGGCTGGAGCAAGAGCTGCAGGGGTAGCTGGTCCCTGAGTCCCATGACTGAGGGGCCTGGGTCCCCACAGTGTCAGAGGGAAGCGTGGAGGAAGAGAAAGGACTCCAGGCTGTGTTCAGCACTGTGCTGCACAGGCTCCATGACAAGACCCCCGTGCCCCACACACCAACCATGGGGCTGGCTCTGGCTGCCGGCTCCATGGCATTCATTCTGCTGCTGATGTGAGTACTCCTCCCCTGGTGAACTGTACTCTGAAAATTCCCATGCTTCTGGAGCTCTTCACAGACCAGCATGGGACTCCCCATCCCCTCTGGATTCTCCGTCCCTTGGGATTCCCTGAAGTACAAGGGGAACACAGGTATCCAAGGGTGGGCTAAAGACTGCCAGGACTCCTAAATTCACAGGAGCCTCCATGTCTCCTGGGACTCCCTTTGCACTCTGACCCATTCCAGGATCTCCCCCATGCACACAGCAGCACTCAAGGCTGCCTTTACTTCCCCCAGATTCCCTAATTGCCCCTGAAACCCTGAAACTTTCCCCTGTTTCCCCTAGAACCCTCTCTGTCCCTATGGGGGCAGTTACCCCAATTGTCCCCAGCACACCACAGCTTCACCCTTAGGCCCACCAGTTGCTCCAAGGACCCCCCAGTTGCCCCTTGAGCAACTAACGGGAATAGGGTGTCCTCCCTGCTCCCCATTCCTCCTTCTGTCTCCCAGAGCCATCTGGCAATGCCTCTGTGTCCATCAGACGTGCCACAGATGTGGACATCAGGATACCCAAGAGGATTCAGAATCCCCAGATTCATCGTAGGGGACTTCAGCACGTGGATCCACCCCACAGGACCAGCATTTCTGCAATTGCTTTTCTTGTGTTGGGAATACTTTTAAAACAGAAATACAGAGTTCTGAAAACCTGGATTGTGCTTGTGATAGAAATAGTGGGTTCTTGGGCTTGCAGGCATTAAAACTGGGTACTGGGCAGCATTTTCTTTCCCTGGGTGGACATTCCAGCAGCAGCTGGAGCTGCAGAGCTGTCAGTGATGGTGAGGGTGCAGGATGAGGGAGAAGGGTAGTAACTTGACAGACTTGCTCTAGAGCTGCCTTAAGTTTGTCAAGGATCAATGGGACTGGTTGAGAAATACAAAGGATGGGTCCCTTGGCTGCCCCTGACTCCAGCAATGGCCAACAATGACTGGAGAAAAGCTGCCAATAATTATAATATCAATGTGGGATCTCAGGGCAAAAAGAGGAGGGGAAAGCATCTCTGCTTGCTTGAGATCAGCAGATGGACAGTGTCTCTCCTTCTCCCCTGAAAGGATTCCTCTGCTTGAGCTTCACACCTCCAACTGCATTGGAGCAGACCTGGGAAGAGTTCTGTATATATAACTGGGTCATAATATATATCAACACTCTGTAGTTAGTGCATTTATCACCAAGAGTCCTGAATCTGCTTTCCTGTTCCTTCCCTAAACCTCACTGTTTGGAAACATGGATTGTGTAAATTCTTGTTCAGCTGGGCCAGACCATGCTGGTAAATTGCAAACAGGGAATCTGTGTTCTCACAAGTTCCCACTGAACACAGCCAGATTTATCGTGCCAGATATTGTATCAGATCTTCTCTGCACTGCCTGTCCCTGCCAGCCTTTCTGAGTGCCTTACAACCAAACTATTCTACCTTTGCACATTTCCAAATTCCCTCTGTTCCCTCTGATTGCTTCTCTGGATCCCCTCTTACTCATTCTCTTCACTTCCAGCCACTCTCAGATGCACTCCATTCCTATCCAGCTGCTTTCATATCCTCTTCATTCCCCTTGTTGTGCTCTCTTAGACCCCCTCTGTTGTTCTCCTTGCACAAACAGATCGTGTCATCTGCCTTAGAGAAACCTTTCATCAGGCCCTTCAGCTGTCTCCTTTCAGGTCAGGACTGTGTCCCACTGGGCACTCACGACTCCTCCTGCTTCCCCCAGATACAGACCCCTCCACCAGGATCCCCTGCCTGTGTCATGCACCCCAGAACACACCAGCTGCTTCAAACACTGCCCCACAACACTTCACCTCCCTGAGGATCCTGGGGCTGCTCCGCTGCCCCACCCAAAGCCAGGCTGGGCTGGAGCAGATTAAACAAGAGCCCCTTGACCTGGCAGCACCAGCTGCAGCGGTGGGAGGCAGGGACAGACCTATGTTTGCTCTCCACCTGGCTGGTGACTGTGGCATTCAAGTGTTTTCTGAGCAATACTCTTCGAAGTTTGCAAATATGCTGTTCCCAGGGGAAATTCCATCCAAGTCACTAAGCACTCACAGAAGAGACCATTCCAAGGATTCTTGCTTGCACGGGAATTATTTTCTTTGCAATCCAGAGCCACGGGCACCTCCACCTCAGCTGGTGTTTTCTGCAGGCACAAAGGAAACCAACTTGATCTCTTCCAGCAGAAAAAGGGGGGGTAGGAGCCACTCAGCCCGCCCAGAGCAGAGGGCACTACAAATCCCTCTGTGCCACCAGCCACTCCAGAGCTCGGCTCCAGAGGCATTCCCGGAGGGAGCAATGGGTGAGTACAGGGCTGGGGAGCCGTGGGGAGAGCAAAGGCAGGGCAGCTCAGCAAGAGGGAGAGGCTCCATGCACTGGTTCTTGCACACTGATGGGGAGCAGTGGCACCGGTGCCCTTTAGGGGCACTTGTCACCTCTTTGAGCACCAGCTGCTCATCCCCCATCTTCTGGCTCATCCCAGCCAGCTGCCTGCTCCAGGGACCAGGGGTGGAACTGTTGGGTACTTTGCTCTGCCCAAAACTACCTGTTTGACTTGTCCAAGGGGAAAAGGGCAGGTTGTCTACCCCTCTGGCAAGCTTTGCAGCTTGCAGGGAGCAGCCTGATGCTGCCCAGCATGCTCAGTGCCCTCCTGCACCTCACAGGCTCATGTTAACTGCAGTGCTGCTGCCGTGGGAGGGATGGTCACATTTCTTCTTTTCTTCTTGTCCCTCTCTACCAGCTCAGTGTCTTCTGCTCCTTGCCTCCCTGCTCATCTTGGCTGCACCAGGCCATTCTGTGCACACACAAACCCTAAACACCTTCAAGAAATCTCCCTCCAACACTTCATCGAGTGTTCTGAAGAGAACCAGTAGGTAACATCCCGTGGGCATCTGGTGTTGTGTGCAGGTGTTCAGCCAGCTCTGGGTAGGGCAGGACTGTGCACTGTCCCTAGCCCTAGCCCTGCTCCAGGCTGGAGGATGGTGAAGGTGTGCCTAGAGCAGGCTGCAGTGCTGTGTGTGTGTGTGTGTGTGTGTGTGCACTGTGCAGGCTGGGAAGGGTGGCTTTGTGCTTGAAGGAATCATTTTCCCCCATTCCCTTAGTCACAGGCAGGGGCTGGGCCCTATTCACCTTCCTCCCAGCATGACCCTGCTGTAGTGGCACAACCCCTTGTTCAGGAGACCCAGAGGAGCCCAGTGGTGCCCATATTCAGCCTCTTAGACTGATATCAGCATAGCTCAGCCACTCTGGGGCCTGACTCCTGTTGGTTTTCCACACAGAAAAGGAACAGAGGGTTAAGGCCAACCCACTCTCACCTGTCTGGGCTGGGAGAGCTGGTTATCCCCCATGCACTCTGGCCAGATGAATCTCCCTCCTGCCCAAGATCTTGTCCTGATGCCCAGGCTTTTGTTCTATCCCCTTGTGTCCTGCCCCAGCCTGGCCCAGGGACTGCAGCGAGGTTCCAGTTGACAGCCCCAGTGGCATCTACATCATCCAGCCCATGGGGCTGCACCCCATCAGGGTGTACTGCGAGATGGGTGGGGCAGACAGGGGCTGGACCGTCATCCAGAGGAACCGGCAGGACACGGATATCACCTGGGCCGAGTCCTGGAGCACCTACAAGCACGGCTTTGGGAACATGCACACCGAGTTCTGGCTGGGCAACGAGTACATCCACCAGATCACCAGGCAGAAGATCTACCAGGTCAGATTTGTCATCTGGGATGCTGCAAACAACATGAAGTTCGCAGACTACAACCTGTTCAGCCTGGACGATGAGTCCCAGGGCTACCGGCTGAGGCTGGGAGCGCACTCGGGGACAGCGGAGGATGCCATGGATTCAGACAATCCCAGGAAAGTGCACAACAACATGAAGTTCTCCACCAAGGATCGGGATCAGGACACTTACAGAGGGAACTGTGCCTCTCGCTATGGGGGTGGGTGGTGGTACTCGGCCTGTTACTCTGTGCAGCTGAACGTCAAGGGGCGCCTGGCTTGGGGCCGCCTGTGCCGGGGGAACTGCAGAGCCTCGGCCATCCTCATCAAACCAGCTGCATACCACTAGAACTCCTTCCCCCTTCTGTCCATGGGTTCCACCTGGCCAGGCCAGTGCCCTGCTGGGGCCTGTTTGATGATGAGGCCTCGGGAGGGAATAGGGTTGTTCCTCTATGTCAAGAACTGCTTTGTTTTTCTCCTGTCCTGAAAAGTAGCAAAGCTCCTGGCTCTGTCTCTGGCCATTCACCTGTGGTGGGTTTTTGTGGGGGGGATATTATTAGAATGCATCTTTATAAATGCTGCAGTATCCAAGCATGTTCCTTCTGGAGAGAATGCTGTGCTCAGAAACCTAAAACCCTCCTGATCAGCATGGTCTTATGCTCTTTTTGCTTTGTGGGTACAGATATTTTCAGCAGAAAGGTATCCATCATCACCAGCTAACCTGATCTAAGCTATACTGAACCCAGGGCTGGCCATGTCCACAGCACATCCCTGCTGCAGTCTGTGTTCATCCTGCAGAATTAAATCACTTTCACACCTGCATAGTGTCCTTCATTTATTTGGGAGCTCCTTGCAGCTGCTGACTGTTTCCTACCAGAAGCACACCTGAAGCTTCTGGTGCAGTAACAAAAAGTTTTCAAAGGAAAATCTTTTCACACAACTCAAGTGAGGAATTAGAGGCAAAACTTTCACTTAAAGAAGAGGGTTGCAATTCCAAGGTGGGGATCTTCCAGAAAGGGAATGTAGCATCACACAGCCAGCAGAGGGTGCGAGGGAAGCATCAGAACAGTTCAAGCCTGCCAGCCATGACCTGGAAAGCCAGGCTGATGTCATCCTGCCTCAACCTTGTGGACACTGGGGGAGAACTGGGAGACTGGAAAGGAACAGCAGTACTGCAAGCACCATATGGTTGGTCTCTCTGGGCAGGTGTGAGAGCTGAGACAACCTGACATGGCAGAGATCCCAGAATTTCAAGATTCTGGATCAGCTGGGTCTGTGTGAAATTGCTCCAGTGCAGTGATAGCTGTGCACTGGACAGCTCAGCAATGGGCACGGTACCTGTGATGTGGTCTCCTGATGCTGAGCAGGGGGAGGATGTTGGTGTGGCAGTGCTGAACAGAGCAGGAGACATTTCACAGGCTGCACTCATAGACTGACAGAATATTCTGAGTTGGAAGGGAACCACAAGGATCATTGAGTGCAACTATTCTCATTCCAACAGAGACCAGGAATGCAGCTCAGCATCACTCAGGGCTGGCTGCTGGGTGGAATGCTGTTTATCAAGCCTTTGTCCAGCCTCTCCCCTTCCATTAGGTTGTGCATCCAGGCTGGAGCACCAATGCCTTTTTAAACCAGCAGACACATCTCTTAGTCCAGAAGTGCTGCTCTCAAGTCAGCTCCAATGGGAAGCCTTTCTCAACCAGCAGCACCCTCCTATCTTCCTCTTCCTGTGAAGCAGTGCTGCCCACCCTGCAGGTGCCTCCAAGGCTGCCAAAGAATGCTCCTTGAGAACTTGACAGCTCCTCAGGAGCTCTGCAGGATGCCCTGGGGCTCTGGTCACAGACATTGGCTCCAGAGTCCCATTTGTTCAGCATTCCGAGCCACAAACCTCCCCTGAGCTCAGCTTTCCTTCCACAGAGTGAGAAGAGGAGCTGTGGGTTCTTTCAAGCCCCGAGTTCAAACTTCCCTGCATCAGAAGAGAACTTCCTAGACACATTCCCTGTCTGCAGCAGGGAACGATGGGACTGGCTTACCCACATCACTCACACCCTCAGGGAGTCCTCTGCCCTCTCCACACTCCAGCTTGTGGTGGTTTCTCCTCTTTCCCAGCACAGAGCAGCCACCCAGCCATGAACAGGGGTGAACTGAGTGAGGGTTTTGCATGACCAGGGCTTTGCTGGCCCTGTTGGCTAATTGTAGCCTTACAGCCACAGTCCAGTGGCTGGAACAAGCCATGGAAAGGAATATTGCCTAACACACTTTCCCCCAAGTCTGCCACCCTGAAGACTGGAGAGAGTGATCCCCCCACACCTGTGTGCAGGTAGACACGAGGCAGCACAGTCTGGCTCCAGGGTTTATTGCAGCTGATTCCTCCCACCGTGGGTAGCAGAGCTGTGGGGTGTGTGGGGTGTGTCCAGGGAGGGAGCAGGGCCTGGGCAAAGCAGGGTTCACCGACTGCAGGGGAAGGGAACTGGCACCATGTCCCCCTCCCCAGGATGGGAGTGGGTGCACCCACCCCAAACCAGTGCCTGTGCCCCAGTGCCAGCCAGCATCATGGCACTGGACAAAGCTGCCCGTGTGCCCAGCGCTCCAGGCGATGGCTCCTGAGCCCCAGAGCTGCCGTGTTTCAGCTGCTGAGGGAACAGGAGCTGTGGGCAGAGCAGGATGTGCACTGGGACTGGCATGGGAATGGGGCACTGAGCTGGGGATGGTGGCACCCCCTCACTCCCAGGGGGCTGGGAACGGTCAGCACACATCTGTGGGTTTGACCAGGATGAGGGAGGATGCGCAGTCACCGTTATCACAGAACCCTGGCCAAACAATGTAGTTTTTGGCATTGAGCAGGACGTTCTGGCACCTGTTGTACCACCACCCCCCGTAGCTCTTGGCGCAGTTCCCGCTGTACTGGTCCTGGTCCTTGTCGACCGTGCTGAACTTCATGTTGTCATGAATTCCCCCCTTCTTGGGGTGGTAGAGGGTCAGGTAGTCATCCCCATCACCAGAATGCCGGCCCAGCCTCAGTGGGTACCCGCTGGCCTCGCTCTCCACCCTGAAGATGTCGTACTCGGCGTAGTGGGTGACGTTGGTTTTGTCCCGCACCACGAAGCGCACCTTGTAGGTGCCCTGCTGCGTCAGCAGGTGCAGGTACTCGGTGCCCAGCCAGTAATCGCTGTGCACATTCCCAAAGCCGTACTTGTAGGTGGTCCAGGACTGCTTCCAGGTGAGCTCGGTGTCGTGGGAGTTCCTCTGCACCACGGTCCAGCCCTTGCCGTCGGTGTCCATGTCGCACCAGACGACGCGCGGCGGGGACCTGGCGGGCTGGATGACGTACACCCCGCTGGGGCTGTTCTTGCGCAGCCGGCTGCAGTCCGGGGGGAACCCTGAGGCTGCAGCAGCAAACACGGGGTGGGGGGGAGAGAGAAGGACCATGAGTCTACCAGGACAACAAGGAGCTTCTGGAGATCAGTGAGAACTCAGGGAAGGAGGAGTTCTGTCTGTGGCTTTTCCACTTCAGGGAACCTGAAGGTGTCTGAGCCAGTGGCCTCTGTAAGAGCTCTGGAACCTATTTCTCACGGTTTGCTGTTTCATTTGGAGCCTTCTAATGCATCTTGCCAAGGAAAGAAGGGTGAAGAAATTTCCAGGATTGCCAATTATGTCCTACAAGTATGTCTGGCCCATATACCCTCGATATATTGAGCTGCAGCTCTTGCAGGGACCAGAAGTATCCAAAATGCTCCATTGGATGAGGATATGTAATGAAAGTTTATGTTTTCCCTGGGGTTTATGGCACTGGATAAGTTCTGCCTTGGTCTTTTAGGGGTCTCTTCCCCCAGCTTGTTATAATTTATCTGATCTCTCATGACTTACTAGCCAAATTAATTTGCCACCTAATTTATTTTCCTTGATTTGTGTCTGATGGGAGACAATTTGCTGTGGGTAATTCCAACCCAACCCATGAAACTCTGGGTACTGTATTCCTCCCTTAAAGGGAGGGAGGAAGGGGATGTTCCTAATGCAACAAGAGCTAAACAAAAAGCCAAATAGCTAGGGGGATCTCTCCTAGAACTGAGCCCCACAAACATGGCACAGCAGTCCTTCCAAGCTGTGGTGTTTTGGCAAAAACCTGTTGGTCTCAGCACGGACCCACCAAGGGGGTGAAGGCGACCCGGCAGGAGCGAGGCTGCAAAAGCCGTGCTCCAGGGGTTGTGTGTGTGAAGAGTTCCTGTGCTGTGCATCCCTTGGGGTGTTTGCTGGCCTTCCCTAGCACAGAGCAGACCTGAGGGTCCTGCTCTGCCCCTGGGTGCCCAGGCAGTGCCCCCCAGCTCCCCTGTACTCACCACTCTTGGAGCTGGCAGTGGGCGCGGCTGGGCCCGCGCTGGCACACAGGAGAAGCATGGCCACCACGGTGGGCAGGAGGACAAGGTCCCGCTGGAGCCAGGGTGTCCCAGCCTGGAGCCCTGGGGAGGAAAGTGCCCATCACCATGGGTCCTACTGCACTGCTGCCAAGCAGACAGGAGGAAATTTCCTGGCCCACACAGGGGTACATGCCCAAACCCTGTGTGCTGACCAACAGCACCCCCCTTACAGCCTGCACTCACTCCTGGGGGAGATGCCACCATGCCTGGGGCAGGATCCCCGAGCAACCACACATGCCACATGCTTTGGTCAAGTAGGGAAAGGACCAAGGTGAAGCTTAGGTCTCCACATTAACCAGTCCTGACAAGATGTTGGAACACATGGCACAGGTAGCCAGGCTGGCACCAAGCGTTTGTGTTGTTTGGTGCTTTGCTCTGGCAGCCCTCCTGCTCCCAGGGAAACTCACAGCTGCTGTCCTGCTCATCATCCTCTGCCTTTGCATACTCACCCCTGTGAGGCCTCATTTGAGCCCAGCAGCACACCAGAGTGAGGTGTACCTGAGCAGGAAACTCACCCATCACGGCACAGCTGCGCAGAGAGCAGGAACCCAGCGGTGCAGCCTCCCATGCCGAGCTGTCCACGCTGGCTTTATAGGCCCTGCACACACCCACGTGTGCTCACACTCATCATTTGCACAGGCACAAGGAGGCACTTGCAGATTGTGACTGGAGCAGTTTCCAGATCCCATGACAGAACAACTGAGGGGAGGGACACACGTCCCTCCAGCCAGAGACGTACAGAATAACCCCCTCCATGCTGAGGAATTTCAGTTATTGACTGTCCCTACATAAACACTACATGTGAATTGCACACTTGGAGCAAAATCTGGAGAACTGTGATCAAAGTGAAGTGGAGAGACTCAGCTTTTTTTAAGGATATACAGAAACCAGTAGAGGAGGAGAGGTCTATGTGACCAGTGCCATGCACAACATTGGCAAGTTGAGGCCCTCAAGAGAGGTGCTCGCTCACTAACTCTCCACTGGCAGGTTTTAGGATCAGTCAGGGTCCTGCAGCCAGAGCTACAGTGTCCTCTGGCAGCCTGGTCTGCATGCTCTGAGCAAGGGCTCCAGTTAACAAACAGCTGTCTGTGGGTCCCTTTGCCACTCTCCTTCCCAATCCCTGTCTTTGGCCTGGTGAGTCCCTGCAGATCACCAGCAGTTTCTCTGTCTTCCAAATCAAAATGCTCTCTGGACGAATTTGGGAGGGCTGTCCTTCCTGCCAGAGGGTCTAGGAAGCTCCATAAGTTTTTCAAGTCAAATTTAAGAAGATGTGGCCCTTCTACCTTCTTCTTCTGTGTTGGTTTCTGATCAGACTTTGTTTTCATGGCACAGCTCCACATCTGCTGTTCACAGCAACCCAGGGTCAAGCTGAGGCTCCCACCCAACTTTCCACACTGTGGAAATCAAGCAGTGCCTTGATGGACAGTGGCATCCAGACCTCTCCAAGATAATGGATCCCTGGTAAGGGATTCCTGGATTGACAGGATAAGAGAAAATAGCCTCAAGTTGCACCAGGGAAGTTTTAGATTAGATATTAGGAAAAATTTTTTCATGGAAAAGGTTGTCAAGCACTGGAACAGGCTGCCCAGGGCAGTGGTAGTCACCATCCCTGGAAATATTGAAAAATTGTGTGGATGTGACACTTGAGGACATGTTTTGGTGGTGAACACTGATGCTGGGTTGACAGCTGGACTTACTGATCATAGAGGTCTTTTCCAACATTAACAATTCCATGATTCTATGATCAAGTTCCATCTGAAGCCTTCAATGCCACCTCTGCTAGCTTGGTGAGAGGCTGGGAGCCAAGGGTGAGCTGAGGAGGGGATGTCTGTCCTGCCAGGTCCAAGCAAGGTGGAAAGGGCTGAGTGTGAGCTCCATGTGAGGCAAACTGCTGGATCCAGGATCCTTGATGAAGGGACACAGGGCAGGGCTGGAAATATGCTACAGCAGGGATGTGAGCAGCCCATCCAGGAAATAAACCATCCACAGAGTCTGAGATCAGAAAAAGGGGACAGAGAGGGGACTGGAATCCCCCACTGTGCTCCTGATGTGGCTCAGATGAGGACTGGAGGTCTAGGGCTGGGTTTAAACTGACCTCAGGAGCCCAGGGGAAGGTCCTGGGTGGGACAGGCCACCACAGCTGCTAACCCTGAAAGGACAAATCCCCCCAACTGGGCTGGCTGTGGGGGCCCAGTGCTAAGGTGTGAGGGCTGGGGAAGGGGGTCTGCAGAGCCCTCATAACTCACAACACTGCAGATCCATCCCTGGGGAAAGGGAGCTCTGGCATTTTCTGTAGACATCCACGGTGTAAGCACTCCTAGAGCAGAGAGGGGCTTGAAGTGAGACCATTTTACATCAGTGGCACTTCATGATGCCCAGCTCTCCCTTGTGATTGCTGCAAGGTGCCAGGGGGCACCACGGTGCGTGTTGCACAAGGGGCAGCATGGCAGTGGCAGGGCAGGGGTGTCAGGAGGCACTGGAGCGTAACTTTGTGAAGTTCAGGGCACAGTTTCCCAGGAACACTGGAGTACCTCTTCCCTGAAGGGTCTGTGGGGTTCCTGGGGGCTGTTGAGCTCAATGTCAACTCTGCAGAGACTGATTTACGCCTGATGTTTGATTTCCATCCAGGGGGTGAAAGTCATCTGGGTATTTACTTACCATCTGTGGAGATGCCCCAAGAACGTCATTCCCTGGGGAAACACTGCACAGTGAATTGTGGTTATTTTAAGAAATTTGCTTATTGGCACCAAATTATTTGCTTTGCCTCTGAGGAAAGCTCTTCACCTGCGTGGCACACAGACTTCATTGTCGGAGGACTGATCACTTGATGGTGAAGAGCAAATAAGCCCTAAGCCACTGGTCCTGCTGCCAACCAGAGGACAAGTGCCCAGGTTTGGGTCTCATGCCTCCACCCCCTCACCTGCCCAACCCTATAACTTTCAGGCTGGACACCCCTCCAGCCAGGCCAAAAGCACCCAGCTTTGTGCTCCACAGGGTGCCCAGGGAGACGGCATGGGTGAGTGTAGGGTGGGATGGGATGGGATGGGATGGGATGGGATGGGATGGGATGGGATGGGATGGGATGGGATGGGATGGGATGGGATGGCACCTCTGTGTGTGACAGGGTACCCCAGCACTTTGTCTGCTGTGGGTTTGTCCTCCTCACACCTGGATATCTGAGTCCATCGCCTTGTCTGTGCCTGCTCTGCCCTGGGCTGGGAGCTGGGGCAGGAGCCTGCTTGCTCTGCTCTCTCCAGGTTGTACCAGTGTAGCCCTGGAGTGCCACACAGACCATCTGATGAGTTTCATATTTACCATTCTTTGCAATTTTCAGTTCTCCATGGAAAGTGTTAAATACTCTAGAGTAGAACAGCGATGTTTTAGATTTTCCTGCTCACTGTGTGATTTTGAACAGGTACTCAGATCTGGAGGTCAGATGCTCAAAAGCACTTTGCTGTCCCCAGCAGAACACTCACAAGAGGCTGATCCTCCTCCTGCATCTCCTTCCTATGCAGATTTTCCTTCAACAGACCCAGGGGAAGGGCTGGCACTGGGGGGATAATTTCTTCCCTAGGGGCTTCAGGGAAAAATGTCTTTAAAAATATCCCTAAACAGAAGTATATCAACATACCAAATGTTATGTAGGAACTAAGAAGTGAATCAGCTGTACAGCTGAGCTCATCTGCATGGGCCTCATGGCTCTGAGGGAGCTCTACACAGAGTTTTATTTCCCTGTTTTACTCTGAATGGGATTAGTGGCTTTCCAATAGAAGAGTTATGATCTCTTTCTTCCCATCTCTTCCCATTTCAGCTACCCAGTGCCTTTGTCTCCTGTTTTTGACCTGCCTGCTGGCCCTGGCAGCATCTTTTCCTGATGTTGACATAAGAAACTTGTACCTCCTCAATGGCACGATGGATGACATTATGAATGCTCCCCCAGACTCCTCCGAGCTCGGTAAGCATGGCCCTGCAACAGGGAGAGGCAAACAAGGTCCTGGTCAGTCAGATCCTACACAGCTGACATCCTCACCATCCTCTGCCACACCAAGGAAGGACTAAATACTGATCTGAGAGTGTCTTACTGCAACAAGAGTAACCTCAGGGCCCCCCTCTGCTTGCTGCCTGTGGCATGAAGTTCTTCTGTCCATAAGGGACAGGAGAATAGCCCAGAGCTCAGAGCTCACAGGGTCCCAGGGGAAAGGACAATTTGGCCTCACTGGCAGCAACACCAAGCCCAGAGTCTTTGGGCTGTGTGCTCTTCCTTGGAGAAGAAGGGTTTGAGATGCTAGCAGGCATCTGACATCCCCACACTCACTCCTGTCTCCTGTGTTCATTTAGGTGATGGTGATGGACACGTCCGACAGGCCAGAGACATCGCCCACCACCCGCCAGCGAGCCGTGGTGAGTCCCTGCACCTGCCTGGGAGGTGTCACCATCACTGGGCTCACCAAGAGCTCTCAACTTAGCCACGTTTTACACGTGCACTGGCTCCTCCCAGGAAAATGTTGATTTTCTGACGGGCTGCAGAGCTGCCAAAGCTCATAACCTCAGGGGATTCTGCTACCAGCTGTGTCCTGGGCTCACTACTTGATGAGGTGCTTTTTGTGTGGGGAATTTTCCAGATAAAGGTCCCAGCTGGAAAGTGATGCTTCATTATGGGAAGTAGTGATTAGTCATTTTCTTATTTTCACTGCACAGTCAATGAGAAGAGTGGATCTGACAGAATTTCTGAGCTGGCTGGGCCAACATTAGCCCATAAAGCCAAAGATAGGCCCTACCTGTGTGGGGACAACCAGTGACAGAGGTGCTGGGGAAGGCCATAATCAAATCCAACAAGTCAGAAAATCTCTGAAGAGCTACTTGGGTAAGGCCAGAGAACAACAGTGGCTCTGCCCTGTTGACATCCCAAGGGCTGATTTAATTGTTAGATATTTGGATGTCATGATCACCCTCTCTCTGGGGCAAAGCCCCAAACCTCTGTGCAAGTGTCTTTGTCCCCCAGATTTGCATTTGTCTGTGGTGATACATCATCTTCATGACACAAGAAAATCACTGAGACTGAACCCACCCTGCATGAGGGTTCTTGGGTGACAGCAATGCCTGGCTTGGTCTCACCAGACATTTTTGCAGCGTGTCCCCATCAGTTTGAATCTGGTTTTAGAAAGATGTGAAGCTCAACTCTCACACTGATCATGTCAGGATTTTGATTTATTCCCATGATCCCATGGCAGGAATACAGCCTAGGAATGTGTGTGCCAAAGGGTGTAGACACAAAAGAAACACCCCATTTTCAGGGGATTTAATAACCAGCTCTTGTTTCCAGCCTCAGCTTGGCCCAGGGACTGCAGTGAGCTCCCCCGTGGAAGCCACAGCGGCGTCTACATCATCCAGCCCAAAGGGCTCCATCACCTGGTGGTGTACTGCGAGATGAACGTGACCCACGGGGGCTGGACCGTCCTCCAGAGGAACCAGAGGGACACTCCAGTCACCTGGGCCGAGTCCTGGAGCACCTACAAGTTCGGCTTTGGGAACGTGCGCACCGAGTACTGGCTGGGCACCGAGTACATCCACCAGATCGCCAAGCAGAAGGTCTACCAGGTCAGGTTTGTCATCCAGGACTCCGCAGACACCTTCAGCTTCGCAGACTACAACCTGTTCAGCGTGGAAGATGAGTCCCACGGCTACAGGCTGAGGCTGGGCTCCTACAATGGGACAGCTGGGGATGCCATGACCTCAGACAATCCCAACAACATGCACGACAACATGAAATTCTCCACCAAGGATCGGGATCAGGACACTTACAGTAAGAACTGTGCCTACAGCTACGAGGGCGGGTGGTGGTACTCGTCGTGTTATTCTGTGCGGCTGAATTACAAGGGTGGCATGACATGGGGCAGCCTGTGCAAGGGGAACTGCAAATCCTCTCTTATCCTCATCAAACCAGCTTCGTATTGTTAGGGCTTCTTCTTCCTCCTCCTGTCCACAATGGACACTCTGCAAAGGCTCTGCATGGCCAAAAAAGCGTGAGCCTCTCTGGAGCAGAGCGAGGAGCACAAGGGTAGCAGGGTTTTAATGAAATGCCACTTTACAATCCCCAGATTCCTCTCTGCTCAGCTCTGTTCCCTCGTGCTTGTCAATGATTCCTTGTCATTATGTTCGTAATCAAGAATTAAAAAAACACTTATGAAATTTGTGGATCCCACATGTACCTTCCCTGTAGGAGGAAGACACACATGCCCTGGAGTTACATCAGTTTCCTTGCTGTCTCCAGAGCTCACAGAAAGCAAAAAAGCTACGTGCCCCAAATTTCCATATACTCTGAGCCTCTCTGCAGTGTTTGATAAGGCATCCAATAAACGTGCTTGCTTGAGCTCATTCTTCAGTAATGACATCTGTTCTGTACCTCTGATCTTCTCCCCTGAGAGCAAAGAAATCCCATGGCAGGTGCCAGGACTGGAGTCTTGAGGCTTATCATAGAATCACAGCCTGGTTTGGGTTGGCAGGGACCTTAAAACCCATCTCATTCCACCCTCTGCCATGGGTAGGGACACCTTCCACTAAACTCAGCCTGGAGACAGAAAGCCTTGAGTGTCTCTCATGGGTGTAAGAAAATTAAACCAAATTCCACTGTGATAAAGGCCCTGTGATCTGCACAGGGGTGCTCAGGAGGGACCTGGAAGATGGGAGGACTGATCCTACATCATCACTTGCACTCACAGTCATGAGTCAGAAGCTGAGGCAATGTCCTGGTGCCAGGGTCCCACTCCTGCTAGGAAGCTGAAGCTGTCAGGAGATGTTCTGTGCTGCCTGGCTGTACTGCCATGCTTTGGTCCTGCAGAAGCAGGATTTCAAAGCCATCAGTAGATCTGTCTGCTGTGATCATGAAGCAATGAACTTAAATGGAAGCAAAGGAGAAGTAGGCTAGGTGTTAGAAATGAAGAATTCTCCACTTGAATTAAGAGAGACTGATGAACTAACTACAGGAATGGGACCACCATATCCAAGTTTCTGATGGATTAGATTTAGATGAACTTTGGCCAGAAAAAGACCAGACAGAGCTAATGCAGTGAGGCTGCAGGACAGAGTCCCTAACAGCTGCTTTGTCCCAGGATTGTTCCAGTACTGCCAGGACAGACTGTCAGAGAAGCACTTTGGTATTCATAAACCCTGTCTGGTTTTGTCCTGCAACAGCACAGTAACAGCCATGAGTTTCGCTTCCAGGACCAATGACTCACGGAAAACCCATCCCTGGCCCCCCAGCCACAGAGTCCAGTGGGCACTGGGAGCCATCCTGAGAGGTTTGAGAAATGGTGGCAGCAGGAGGGACTCACATAGGGGTGTGCAGGATGGGCACAGAGGGCTGCACGGTGGGGTGCACAGAGAGGGATGCAGGATGCACAGGGTGGGATGCAGGATGCACAGGGCGGGATGCAGGATGCACAGAGAGAGATGCAGGATGCACAGAGCGGGATGCAGGATGCACTGAGAGGGATGCAGGATGCACAGGGTGGGATGCAGGATGCACAGAGCGGGATGCAGGATGCACAGAGAGGGGTGCAGGATGCACAGGGTGGGATGCAGGATGCACAGAGCGGGATGCAGGATGCACAGGGCGGGATGCAGGATGCACAGGGCGGGATGCAGGATGCACAGAGCGGGGTGCAGGTTGCGCACAGCCGAGAGCAGGGTGCTCCCAGAGGGTTGGGGTTTCGTGCAGCGGCTGCAGGGTGCGCGGAGCAAGAGCAGCGCCCGTGTCCCCGGCCAGGGGCGGCGCGGTGCGGGAAGGGAGCGCTCCGTGCTCCGCCGCGGCTCCTTTAAGACCGGCGGGGGCGGCGGGCGCGAGGCGGCGCGCGCGGCTCCCGGCGGCGGGGGCGGGGGTCCCGGTCCCGGTCCCGGTCCCGGTCCCGATCCCGATCCCGGAGCCGGCCCATGTCCCGGCCCGCGGCGCCGCCCGGCTCCCCGCGCCGCCTCGGGGCGCTGAGCACGGCGCAGCTCCGGGCGCTGCTGCAGGACGAGCCGCGGCTGCAGCGAGCCGCCCGCCTCAGCAGGAAGGTACGGCGGGGGTCGGGGGGCCGGGGTCCCGCATCCCGCATCCCGCACGGTCCAGCCGGGCGGCGCTCGCTCCTCTGGGGCTGTCCCGGTGCGCAAGGTGGAGCCGCCCGCGGCCCGGGAACCGGCACTGCCCGGCCCCGGTTGCCCCCGCCTTGCCGCCCGTAATGCCGAGGGCTCCGGAGGAACCGCAGAATCCTCCGGCGGGGCGGGGGAGCCTCCGCTCGGGGGTCCTGATGGCGGCTGCGCGGGGCTCCCGGTGCTGCAAACCCCTGGCCACCAAACCCCGTCACTGCCCCCGCATCCCCGAGATGCGCTGCGGGCCCTTCGCCCTCCCTCCAGCCCGCTCTCGTTTTCCGCAGCCGGGATGAGCCCCGCTCCCTCCCGGCTCCGCTGCGGAAACGGGCGCAGGTTGCTGTGGAATCGCTCTCGGCTCCATTTCGGCATCTTCCTTAGGTAGCCCCGAGTGCAGACGGTGTGTGCGCAGCGAGGGGAGGGTGCGTGTCCCTTCCGTGACATCCATGTCCTCTGCCGAGCCCTTTCCCTGCCAGCTGAGGTTTGCCACGGTCAGGTTTAGCCACCCTGCGTAGCCCCCTCCAGCCGCTGCATTCCCCCGGGATGCATCCATCCCCTTTCCAGGCAAAGCAGAGGGATGGAGACAGTGCAGAAAAAGAGGGTTCACCCCCGGATGGACACGGCCCCCCGCCCTGCAAGGTGCTGGGTCTGGTTCTGCCAATTCTCTCATTGCTGACACACCCGGCCCCAATCCCATTCCCACAGTTCCAGAGCCTACAGCTGGAGCGGGAAATGTGTTTGGCTTCAAATTGCACCCAGGCCAGGGTGAATCTGTCCCTGCGCCCACGGCTGGAGGATGGGAAGGCTTCCCTGGCCATCAAGTACCAGGAGCTGCAGGAGATCCGAGAGGCGTGTTGGGACAAACAGCAGCGCCTGGGTGAGTGGGGTGTGCACAGCCGGGCACATCCAGAGCAACCCCTGTTAACATGAGGGTCCAGGTGGGCTCAGCATTCTCAGATCTACTCCAGGGAAATGGTTCAGCCATGATCAGGAGTGGTGGGAGGTGATGCTCCCTGTGACACAGCAAATCCTTATCTGGGACCACTCATCGAATCACAGAATGGTTTGGGTTGGAAGGCACCTTAAAGGTCATCTCATTCCATCCTCTGCTGTGGACAGACCTTCTCCTAGACCAGGCTGCTCCAAGCCCAGTCCAGCATGGCCTGAGCAATTACAAGGATGAGGCATCCACAGCTTCTCTGGGCAGCCTGTGGCAGGCTGGGATGGAAGCCGTGGTGTGTAGGTGGCTCCAGGGATGTATTTGAGGGTGTTTCTGTGCAAGGAGGGGGGGAGCTGATGCTTGGGGATGGGAAAGACAGCAACCCCAGCAGTGGGGTATCCAGGGAAGGTTGGCAGCCCCATCCCCTTCTGACACACAGAGGTTTACCTGGAGAAGTGGAGCCCACAGAGTGCCCTGGGCCAGCTCCAAGCCAAGCTTGATGCCTCCGAAGCAGAGTCAGAGGTGAGTTAGCTGAGCACCCCTGTGCTCTCCATGCCCTCCCATATACCAGGGCCTACAGAAGAGTCCAGGGGATGCTCCTTCTAATCCCACTGCCCATCCCACAGGCACAGATAAAGCAGTTCCTGACCCAGGACCTGCCCCTCGAGTCCTTCCTGGAGTCCTTCTGCCAGAGCCGCACACGCTCCCACGTCTGCCGGACGCAGCTGGAGAAACTGCAGGAGCTGCTGCAGAAGGACCAGGTGCAGAAGGACCAGGTGGGCAGGGACCCTGTGGGCCCTGCAGGGTGCCCAGGTGCCCCAGCTGGCATGGCACCAGCCCGCCTTGCCCCATTGCAGAGTGGAGCAGCCCCCAAAGCCTTTGATCTCTCCTACGGCTTCGTGCCTGCCTTCCTCATCCCCTCGGAGGCTGTTGCGCCCTTTCCCGTTCCGGCTGCACCTCCCAAGCACCATCTCCCAGCCCTGGAACAGCAGCCAGCATCCCCCAGCTCTGAAATCCCCAGCCTGGGCTCTCCCCTGCGCCTCGTTGGACACATCCCCCTGCTCAGCCCCCAGCCTGGCCGCGGGCAGCAGCAACCACAGCACCAGAAGCAGGAGCCTCCACACCGGTAGCAGGGCAAGGATGGGAGATGTCCCTGCTCCTGTGCCTCCACGGGAGCTGTGCAGGAAGACCGTGGGCAGGGAAGAACAGGGGTGGGGGGTGGTGTAGGCACAGCTCCAGAGGGCTGCAGGGTGTGTGGGGCAGGCACAGGGGTGGGTGCTCAGTGAGGGATGGAAGCACTCGGTGTTGGGGCAGGTGCCATGGCTGGGTAGGGGTCCTGCATTTGGGGAGCTGCTGCGGGGAGGTCTCTGCATCCAGAGCAAGGGGAGCAGTGACAGGAAGTGGGGGTGGGTGGCTTGTAGGGATGTCAGTGGGCTTAGCTGGGAGGGATAGCAGGGAAAGGGCACAGGAGCGCTGGGTGTCCCACATGCTTCCTAAATAAAGCCTCTTTCCATGCTCTGTGTGTGCTCTTTCCATGCTGTGCCCTTTGGCTCTGGCTATGGGCAGCAGGATGGGCACCCCAGCTGTGGTGATCCTGGCAGGGGGTGTCTGTGCACCCTGGTGCACCCTGTTCCCTGGGGATTGAGGGGTCTCTGTCTGCCCACTGCCACCGACAGCTCCAGGCCCTTCATGGGCCAGCTGGGACTGGGGGCAAGGTTCTGCACAGGGCAGGAAGGGACACTGGCTCACAGGCAGGAGCCAGACTGGGTGACCCCCTCCTCTCCCTGCCTGTCCCTGCCCTGCAGAATGAAACCAAGGAGGGTAAAGGTGCTCCGGCTCACCCCGAGGAGGAGAGGTTACCACTGGGTGTGCACCTACATTCATTCCCGGGCCCAGCCCAGCCCCTCTGCCAGCTGGTGTGCAGCCAAAGCTGGGCAGGGAGCTGGGGGTGCCCCCCATGCCTGGCTCTGTCAAAGCCAGGCTGGATAAGGAGCAGCCCCCAGCCCAGAAGAGGGGTACCCCCACTCCCCCTGAAATCCCCCAGGCAGTGGGGTGCACAAAGGTCTGCAAACCTGGACTAGAACCAGCCAGGAACGGGGTGCCATGTGCCCCAGCTGGGGCCCCTGGAGCAGGCACCGGGGCTGGTGAGGGAGTTCTATTAACAATTAACTCTATTAACCAAGGAGTGGCCGCAGGGGATGCTGCTTTAGGGAGGAGGAGCTGCCCCTCCATCCTCGGGTGCTGCCAACCGTAGCAGCCCTTCCCTGGGAGGGCAGAGTCTGCCCACACAGGACTGGGGCTGTTCCAGGGGCTGTCCCCTCATCCCAATCCCTTCCAGACCAGCCCCTTTTGGAGGCTGATGGCCACCCCTTACTGCTGCTCCCCCAGCCTGCAGCTCCCTGTTCCTCATCTGCCCAGCCCAGCAGGCACAAAGATCTGCCAGCAGCCAGGTTTGACCCTTCTTTTCCAGGAGACCCTGATGAGGCACTGAGACCCCACACTCCCAGCTGAGGGGAGCAGCTGAGCACCCCAAACCTGCACTTATGGGATGTCAGCCCATGAAAATTCAACACTGAGGCCATCAGGCTTCATCCAGCTATTTTAAATTTCCCTGGAGCGTTAGATTTCCTAGTTTGTCACAGCATCAAATTACCAAGTGACTGTTAACTATTCAGATCTTGGTGCATCCCTTTGATGTTTGTTGTCAGTGATTTAAGGGTGGGAAAGAGCTACACCAAAGAACCCAGAAAACCCCCTGGGGTGAAGGTGCAGGGTAGAGCAGTCCGGGCTTGGATGGCTGAGGCTTCACCACCAACTCACCCTCCTTTTGGTGACACACAGCTGGCAAGACCTGGTGCCAGGGGTAAGAGAGTGAAGGACGAGCATCCAGCAAGGATAGAATACATCACCTGCAGGCAAGGGAAATGTGGAGCCACAGAGTGAGGAAGTGAGGAGCAGGATTTGCTAAAGGCCACAGGGAATCACTCAGCTTTATCCTCTGCTGATCTTCCAGTCCTGTACAGCTCACAGTCCCTGCCACCTCACACTCCTGTCACCATCAGCCCCTGGCATCTACACAGGCTGTGCTCACCTGGCTAAAGGAAAGCAGCACAAAACCCAGTTGCTCCTGGCACCTCTCCATCAGGGAAACAACCTGGGAACAACAGGAATAGGATGACACTGTTGACACAAGGAGAAAAAGGGGCAGAACAGTGGTGTACTGGGAGCTGGTAGGCAGTCTGGGAATTTGGATCAGCTCCAGCCTCCTGAAATCCTTCCCAGAGCAGAGGAGCAGTCAGGCCTGACTAGGGAAAAGGTGACACTGGAGAGTTTTAGTGCACCCTCCTCTGTCCAGGCAGGTGAGTGCAGAGCACAGGGGATGTCACCAGTGCACAGCCACCCCTGGGTGTCAGGCAGCACGGAAAAGGACCTCCAGCAGCAGCAGGAGGCTGCTCCTCCTGGCCATGGTGGTCCAGAGGGGCCACCCTGCTCTGCTGACTGCAGGTTGGATGCTCACCCATCCCAGCAAGGGAAACACAACTCTCCTCCCTGCCCTCTTCTTCACTGGCTGAAGGATGTGAAACACCTGCCTGCCCCTCACCCGTTTTCCAGCAAGTGCAAGGAATATTTACCACCCAGCCCCACCAAAAGAAAGATGTGTCATTTTGTCAGCAGTTTACGGTTGGATGTCTTTAATCTTCAAGATACATCGTGGAGACATCTGAAGGGAAGAACCTGTAGCAGGAACTGCCCAAAACACCTGTTTGGGTGCAGCTAAACAACTGCTCCCTAGTGTCCACTGCTTCCCATGGATATTGCTAGCTTTTCCAGCCTGGAAAGTAATGTTTCCTGCCAAATTCTGCCAAAAAAAAAACCACCTTTGATCTTTTGAGTGATTTGGTTTACAGAATGAAGATGAGCATGAAAATGCATCAGCAAGTGCCAGAGCCACAAGTGCAGAGACTTTCCCTCTGCAGCCAGAGAACTCCTGTGTCTCCCACGCTGATGTTTCAGTGCTCTAATCCCAGGGACAGACTGGCAGCACTAAAGGGAGGATCCTGCAGAGATCACTCTGCCCCCAGGCTGAGTTCACTCCAAACATGCAGCTGGAAGTGGCACAAGGCTTTGGAGAGCAGGCAGAGAGCAATCCTGCACAGCCCGCAGACGTGGTGGTCCCTGCTGTGCCACCACCTCAGGCTCCCAACAAGATCACAGAAATCCAGACTGGAAAACACAGGGTATCCACTTTTAACATTCTTGTGCTGGGATGAAACACAAGCCAGGATCTGGGTTGTGAGGGAGCAAGGGTTGGGCTCCTGCTCACCCCTCTGACAGCAAACCCAGTCTTTGGCCACTGCCACAAAACTTCTCTCCCTCCAGGTAGCAGCAGCATGGCACGGGTGAACCTTCACCCAAGGAGAGAGAAAAAGTTTCTGGGAAACACAATCTTTAGTTCTTAGAACACTTCAGTATTTAAATAGGCAAATACACTTGTGCAAATGATGCTGAGATACTGTAAAACACAGAGAACAGCTCTGTGCTCACAGGTGCAACACGGCCAAAAGCCTCAGGGGGAGGGGGCTTGTGTAAAGTTCCTGGCAGGCCCTGGACAGGACAGAGCACTTGAGACACCAAGGTGCTTTAGCTGCACCTCCAGGCAATGTCACACACTCAGCAGGGCATGAGCCACCATGGGCTCGAGTTTCATGTTTCGAGTCTGAATCTAAGATTTCTATACCCGCCATTCTGAGGGGTCTGGACACCAAAAACTCCCCAGAGTGTGGAACATCAGAGGTGTGACAGCACAGAGGTGGCAGGTGTGGGATCAGCAGAGGCACACCTGAGCATGAGTGAGTGCAGCAGCCCCGAACACACACAGCACACACCAGCTCTGACAGCCTTTAATCTCTGCTGTGGCTCACAACAGGCTCCTGGGGCACACCGAGGTCACACAGCTGTGCCAAAGGTGGGGACACATCCCAGACCAGAGTCCAGGAGCTGTGTTTACTTGTCAGGCACTGTGTCTGCAGGTGGCACTGCTTGAGGGGGCACATGAAGAAAGAGCCGGCAGAGCTCCTGCAGCACCTCTGCAAGGTCATGCAAGGGGCACAGCAGAGCCCAGCCTGGCCTGTGGACCAGGGCACACAGAGGGTATCCAGAGGTCACATCCTGTGCCAGCCAGGGGCACCGAGTGTCTCAAGGTCACGCTGGCAGAGGGGCCGAAGAATCCTGCTGCTCACATACCATCCCTGAAGGTCACACTGGCAGAGTTAAATGTCACAGCCTGCACAGCAGATACAGGGTGTCAGCCACCCCCAGCGCCCTGGCGACACCGTGGAGCTGCCTGGGCATCACTTGAGGCCGTAGAGGACGACAACACTGAGGAAAAAGAGGAGCCCTACGGAGAAATCGGAGAGCGCCCTAAGCCGTCCGTGCGTGGCGGCCTCCTCCCGCCGGAGCCGCAGCTGCTCCCGCCGCGCCCGCAGGAGCTGCTCCCGCTGCAGCTGCTCCCCGTAGTGCGCGCGGTAGAAGGCGTCGAAGTCGAAGGGCGGCGGGGAGGGCCCCGTGCGGGCAGCGGGGGCGCGGGGCGGCGGCGGCGGGGCGGCGGCGGCGGGAGGGCGGCCCGAGGGCCGGGGCGCGTCGCGCAGCTCCTGGGCGCTCAGGAGCCCTCGGTCGTACTTGCGGCGCAGCGCGGCGCTGCCCAGCACCCGGTAAGCCTCGCTGACGGCGGCGAAGCGCGCGGCCGCGGCGGCGCTGCCGGCGTTGCGGTCGGGGTGGTACCGGAACGACTGCTCGTAGTACGCCGTCTTGATCTGCGCCGCCGTCGCCGTGGACGGGACACCCAGCACCTCGTAGAGGTCGGAGCGCGGCGGCGGGGCTCCGGCACGGCCGGTCTGCGCGGCTCGGGACGGCGGCGGGGCGCAGCCGGGCCGCGGGGCCGCGGGGAGGAGCCGCCGCAGCCGGCCCAGCAGCGCCGGCTCCATGGCGGCCTCAGCGCCCGCCCGCCGCCATGCTGCGGGAAGTGACGTAGCGGATACGTGGCCGGCGGAACGGTGACGCTGGTCGCCGGGCAGTGACGTAACGCAGGGGCAGCATGGCGGGCAGCGGCCGCCGGCCCGAGCACCGCGGGCCGCCCGAGCTGGTGAGCGGGGCGGGGAGGGGAACCGGGCTCCTCCGGGGCGGCTCCTCCGGGGCTGACCGGCCTCACCGCCCCCGCCACCCTCTCGTTTCAGTTCTATGACGCGGCCGAGGCGCGCAAGTACACCCACAAGTACGGCGGGAGCGGCGCGGCGGGGCCTGGCGTGAGGCGCGGTCCCGTCACGGGGCGGACACCGCGGGGACCCGCCGGGGATGGGGCTCGGTCCTGGCTCCTGCCGGGAGCGCTGGGGCCCTGCTTGAGGGCCGGGGGGTCCGGCCCCGCGTGTGGCGGGGCGGGTTGGAGGGTTCGGGACCGGATCCCGAGGAGGGGCGCTCGGGGCTCGCCGCGGGGCTCGGATCTGGCGGTGTGGGGCGATGCCGCCCATCGCCCGCGCTCTGCCTGTGCCTCAGCTCGCGGGTGGTGGAGATCCAGTCGCAGATGTCGGAGCGTGCTGTGGAGCTGCTGGGGCTGCCCGAGGACCGTGCGTGCCTCCTCCTGGACGTGGGGTGAGCGGGGCTCTGCCCGGTGCCGTGGCACATGGAGCATCAGGGGTGCACAGGGCAAGGGGGCTCCCACAGCACTAATGTCTCCTGTGGGCTGAAGAAGAGGAACAGGCTGCTGTAAAGTTGGGTGTATCTGGCCAGCAGCAGCCTCAGACCAGCCCCATCACCCCAGCACATTCCCCCTTCCTCCTTTCAGCTGCGGCTCAGGGCTGAGTGGGGATTACATCTCTGAGGAGGGTCACTACTGGATCGGCATGGACATCAGCCCTGCCATGCTGGGTGAGCACAGCCTCCCCTGGGACCCTCAGAGGCCCCAAAGGTGGGAGCTGATTGCCTGAGCTGTGCTCTGTTGTGTGCAGATGTGGCCGTGGAGCGGGAGGTGGAAGGAGATCTTCTCCTTGCAGATGTGGGTCACGGCATTCCCTTCAGGCCTGGCATGTTTGATGGCTGTATCAGGTGAGTCTGTGCATGGAGCTGAGCTCTCCTGATGCACCACAGAACAGCACAGTACACATGATGCACATCTGGTAAATCACTTTGCTCTGTGCACCTCGGCTCCATCACTCCAGGGCAAACCTCCAGGATTCTGGATGGTAGAAACAGCTCGTGACAGCTGTTTGCCAAGTGATGCTTGTCCTTTTGTGCTGGTGAGCTAGGAATATTATTGAAGAAAATAAAATAAAACTGGGGATATTGTCAGGATGGCTGAGACCTGCACCAAGGAGGAGAACAAAGTATGTGGCATTGCTTAGAAAAGTCTGTCCCTGGATCAAGGATTTGATGGTTGGTTTTGGGATGAAGGGGACAGAAGGATTTATCTGCTTAGAGAACAGTTGGGAAGAAGCTGGGAGCTGGTTTAGATTGTTCATTGGGAAAACCAGGCAGGGGACACAGCTTAGCTCTCTAATGCTCATCAGGAACTGTAATGATTGGACTAGGAGTAATGGGTTCAAGATGAAAGGGGGAAAATTTAGGTGGAATACACAGAAGAAATTCTTCCCTGTGAGGGTGGTGAGGCCCTGGCACAGATTTCCCAGAGCAGCTGTGGATGCACCAGGCCTGGAAGTGTCCAAGGCCAGGGCTTGGAGCAACCTGGGATAGTGGGAGGTGTTCCTGCCCATGGCAGGGGCTGGAACAAGCTGAGCTTCAAGGTCCCTTCCAACCCAAACCATTCTGTCATTCTGAAAGAGCAATTGGACTAAAAGGGATGCTTGGTGATGCTTTTGTCCTTTAACTGATGCATTGTGTTAAGTTTTGGCACAGTGAGTCTCCAGAGGGGTTTGTGTAACTGCAAAACAGAAGGCAAAGCAGCACAGAGGAAATTAAATAATTTCCCTCAGGCCCAGCACATGCCTAATGCAGGAATTCAGCTCAAAGGGAGGTGGCAAGCTTTGTGAAGGAACCAATAACTCTGTCCTGTGGGGGTCTTATTTTCCTTCTCAGCATTTCTGCAGTGCAGTGGCTCTGTAACGCTGACAAGAAATCACACAGCCCCCCCAAACGCCTCTACAGATTCTTCTCCACTCTTTACACTGCCCTGGTAAGTGCCACCCTCTACCAGCCAGGTCTCTGCTGCTTTTATGTCTTAGCTGGTGCTTTTTTAGCAAGATATTTCTTGGTTGGTTTAAGTGCTGCTATGAAGTGGGACTGGCAGGAGCACCCAGTGCTTACCTTCTTGCCTGGTGCTGCTTCTCACCAAGGTTGGACTTGGTGGTCTTTTCCAAACTTAACAATTCCGTGATTCTGTGCTACCTGGTGTTCCCCCTGTGCCTCACTGGCTGAGCAGCTCTCCTGGGAGCCTTGTCCTGGAGGTTTTGGGGGGGAGGCAGCTCCTGTCTGGGCTGGGGTGACCCAGAGGGGTTACCTGCACTGAGACAGGTGTGTGAGCAGCTTTATTTCCTGCAGGCCCGAGGATCCCGAGCTGTGCTGCAGTTGTACCCCGAGAACTCAGAGCAGGTACAGCCCATCAATCTCTTGGGAAGGGCTACAGGCAGAGAAATCATTCACTCTTTCGGGCTGTGAATGCATCATGTTCTTCCACATCAAGTCTGTGTCCCTGTTCTCCTGCTACTTGTAAAGCTCTTCAAGAGACAAAAAAGTAACCTGTAAGGAGGATACCTTGTCCAGTTTCTGTTGTTTCGTACATTGTCTTGGGCTGAGTCTTAAAATTAAAGTGGCAGGGCATGATGTGAATGTGGGTTTGAAGACACTTTAACTCAGGTCTGGAAAATCCAGCCCAGCATCCCTCTCCTGGAGTCCACTCTGCCAGCTCACCCAGGCTAGGTGAGGAGCAGGGAGAACCAACCCAGGCAGGGAATTGGTGTCTCTGGTACTGCAGAACCAGGAGACAGGTGCAGAGCTTAGCAGCAGCAGGAGGAGCAGTCTGTCCTGGGAATGCCCAGTCAGGTGTGGACCTTGGGCTTTCCTGGGGAATGACTGCTAATTAACCTTGCTAATTAACCTTGCACCTGCTGCTTTTCCAGCTGGAGCTCATCACAGCCCAAGCCATGAGAGCTGGATTTACAGGGGGAATGGTGGTTGATTACCCCAACAGCGCCAAAGCCAAGAAGTGAGTCCTGGATCCCTGTGTGTGTTTGGGGTGAAGCCTGGGTTGAGCAGTGATTTTTCTTTTTCTTTCTCCCATGTTTTTTTGTGTTTCCCCCTGAGCTGTTCTCTCTTCCATTATACAGTCCTGGTAAAGCTTAGATCTGACTCTGTTATAAGACTCACTTGCAGCATCCCATGTTCACGCTCCTTTTTCTTGTTCTTTCAGGTTCTTCCTCTGTCTCTTTGTTGGGACCTCTGGCACATTACCAAAGGTGAGGGTGTCCATGAGGCAGCAGAGCTGCTGTTCTGGTGCTGGATGATGTGGGAGAGCTGTGGGCAGTGTGGGAGCACTGTGAGTGCAGGTGTGACTTCATTGATACATTCTCTGCCAGTCACCAAGCCCTGCTCTCTTATAATCACAGACTGGTTTGGGTTGGAAGGGAGCTTAAAGCTCATCTTGTTCCACCCCTCTGCCATAGGTGGAGACAGCAGGTTGCTCCAAGCCCTGTCCAACCTGGGCTTGAACACTTACAGGGATGGTGCATCCACAGCTTCTCTGGGCAACCTGTGTCAGGGCCTCACCACCCCCACAGGGGAGAATTTCTTCCAATATCCATTTGGATACATGGAAGACCATTTTGTTCCTGCTCTGGTCCTTCCCCTTGCAGATCCCTGCATTCCTCTTTGTTTTGATGGGCTGACTAAAGCTGTGCTTGGTCCAGAGGAGAACACAACCTCCCAATTTTGCTTTCCAGGGCCTTGGTACCGAGTGTGCCAATGAAGAGCTGCACCAGGCAAAGTTCACCAATGAGAGGTATCGTGTGGGGGTGAGGCTGCAGGTTCTCCCCAACAAGCACTGGGGGGCTTTGAGGGCTGAGTTTCACTGGGGACCACACTGCTGCTGTGTGAGAAGCAATGGGAGGGGAAGGACAGGACTCACAGCAGCCCAGGAGAGAGCTGCTTTATCTTCCCAAGAGCCTGCTCACAGGGAACAAAACTAGTGAGTTCCCAGGGCTCTTCCACGGGGCTGTAGGTGCTTACCCTAGAGCTTTCTGTCCAGCACTGGGCTCTCCAGCTGAGGCCAGTGGTGTTGGAGAGGGAATGTTTACAGGGCTCATGGAGGCAGGCTGCTGTGCCTGAGTCCTGACATCTTCTTCCTCCTGCCCAAGTATTTGCTCAGCTCTGCTTCACTGTGGCCTGGGGATTTCTGCTGCTGGTCTCTTCCCACAGCAGTGGTGCAGGAAGGAGCCCCTCTTGCAGCCAGTGGGAGAGACAAAACAAAAAGCAGAGGAAAGTCGTCGTGGCTGCCAGGAGCCTGTGGCTGACATGTTTTCCTGCCTCTTACATTGCTGTTCTCTGCTCACTTAGTCTAAGGAGCAGAGCAGAGGAACTTAGTCTTGGAGGGCAGTAGCAGAGCTGGGAACTTTTTAGGAAGCCTGTCTGCCTTGTTTGGAGTAGAGCAGACAAGGGGAAGGTGGTGGTTTGTGCCTGAGCCTGTAATCCCCTGAGATCCCAGAGTGCAGCATGCTGCTGGTGTGGCATAGGGATGTTCACAGGTCAGGATCCCTCAGCTCTGAGCCAGGGCTAGAATCAGCCTCCCTCTCCAGTGTGTCTGGAGTTTGGACACTGCTCCAATGCAAGCCTCTTGCCCAGGGGTGGTGGGAGGGAAACTCACTGCTTTTGTGATCCAGTTCAGGGTGAAAATCCTCTAGGACAGAGAAATGTGCCCCCCGCACCTCAGCTCCTCTCCAGCTGCTGTCCACTTTCCCCACAGGACACGGTTCAGGAATGTCAAGGGCAAGTCTGTGAAGAAAAGCCGGGACTGGATCCTGGAGAAGAAGGAGCGTAGACGGCGCCAGGGCAAGTGAGTTCAGCTGAGTCCTGCCTCAGAGGCTGGACTGGCCTGCTGTCACCTGTCTAAACTGCCACAAACCTGCTCCCTTGGCCTGCCCAAGTGACCTGCAGGTGGTGCTGAGCTGTTCCCTGCTTTTCCCACAGGGAGGTGCGAGCAGACACGAAATACACGGGTCGGAAGCGCCGTCCTCACTTCTGAATGGCTCTGGGCACTGCTGGCATGGACAGTGGCATGTGGGTGCCTCCAGCAAGCCTCCTGTGGATGGCACAGGTGGCACCCCACGCCTGGGACTTGCTGGGACTGGTTATTGTGGCCCTCAAAAGTACAAACTGGCTCAGGTGCTGCCAAACAGCGCAGCTTCCAGCCCTGTTTCCCTGGTGAAGGTGCAGACAGTGCTCTGGCCACTTGGATATCTGCAGTGCCATCACTTACCCTTCCCGAGTGCAGTGAGCCAGCTGAGCTCCAGGTGAGCCAGGCCATGATATCCAGTTCCTCACTAAAGAGTCAGAGTTGGAAGTGTTTGCTGGTCTCCTGTGTCCTGCCCTTGGTGCTGGGAGTACTGAGGTAGGAGTATGGTGTCCTGCCAGCTTCCCCTCTGCCTGCAGAGGATCCACACTGTCAAGGTGTAGATCCATGAGGACAAAGTTGCTCCTGGCACAGATGTTATTCCAGTTACTCCTGTTGGTGCTTGGCACCAAGCCCATCCTGTTTGCTTTAGTCCTTCCACGGTGCTGGGGCTGACTGGACCCCCCATCACCTCTTCCCTTCCCTTGAAACAATGAGAGGTGCCACCCAGAGCTTTACAGTTACAAATGTTTATTCTACATAAAAATTCCACAAAATGGGAAGCTGTTTTGCACCCAAAGCCTTGGGAGAAGAAAGGAATGCTAGCAGGGAGGGAAAGAGGGGAAGGAGAAGAGAGGCAACATACAGTGTCATCCAGCCCAGTGAGACAGAGCAAGCCAGGGTCAAGATCCACATAGAAAACAAGGACACTTAGCTCACAGTACAGCAACAGTAGAACTCCACGGGGGGCTCGGAAAGCCTTCAAGTACATTAATTACAAAAAAAAAAAAAAACCAATCCCCAGTTCGAGTGCAAGCTGTGCGTGCCCCACACTGCTCATGGAATACTGCATCAACACGCTCCCGGCGTGGGGAGGGCGGGTGGCACTTGGAACAGAGGTGGTGGAACCCAAAGGACAAGCGGGTGCAGGTTGGGGGGGCTGGAAAGAAAAGGTGAAACGTCTTCCCAAAGCACAACCACACTTGGTGATTTGGTCTGTACATGCAACGACAGGTAGGTGAAAAGGAACTCAATGGGGCTTCCCGTAGTGCAGGGGTAATTATTGCACCAAAACACCCTCCCCTCACAGCGAGGACAGTGTGAGCCTGCCTGTGGGGCAGCTGTTCCTCATCTCCCTTGCTTTGGAGCCCAGCGCTGCTGCTGCCCACAGGATCCACCCAGCAAAGTGCCAGTGGCCCTGACTGGCCCCGTCCGACTGGTGCTGCTGTGGGGGCTGCTGGCAGTGGTGGTGCCAACAAGGAGCAAGGGCCAAGAATTCCCCCCAGTGCAGTTCCTGGCCTTGTGCCTTGACAGGGTGCCAGAGCCCTGATGTCAGGTGAGCTTGTGCCACTAAAGCCGCTGCCTGGAAGAAAAAGAAGTCACCTTGTGCTAGCAGTGGGCATGGCTGCAGGGCAGGAGCATGGCTGCAGGGCAGGAGCCTGGCAGGAGGGTTTTCCTGCCTGCCCAGTGTTATTGCTTCCTGGAGGGGCCCCGGGGCTCTTGCTGGCCTGGCAGAGCAAGCGTGGATGGCAGTGGCAGGGAGCTGCTGAGGGACAGAAGCATGGCTACTCCCTTTTCCTGCAGCCAGACGTGTCCCCCTGGAGCAGAGACCCTGCCCTTGCCTGCCTCCCACCCCTGCCTGCACGGTCCTGGTGCCCCAAGCCCTTCAGTGCACGCAGGCTGCAGTGCTGGAGCTCACGTGGCTCGGTGTGGGACTGTGAAAGAAGGGGGCTCTGCTCTGGGGTGTTCCCGTGGCTGCACCCTGAGGGGCTTGGGCTGGGCAGTGTGGGGAACCAGGCTGGACCCACTTCCCAAGGGCAGCTGCATGCAACAAGGGGCTGTAGGGGGGACCTCGGGTTACAGTGGCAGAGGAGAAGCCGTGTCAGGGCTGCTGCTGGGCAGGGCTGGCCCTGGGGGAGGCAGCACTCTGGGGCTGCAGCCACTGCCTTTCCCCTGCACCCAGGGGTACCACACACAGCCAGTGCCTGAGCCACAGCACCTGCCCTGGTGCTGGTGGGAGCTGGGAGGTGATGCTGCCCGAGGCTGGAACACTGGCTGCCATCCAGGGTCCCTTTTCTGCTACCAGCACCTGCCAGCCAGCCCCTGTCCCAGTGTGGCAGCGAGCCCAGCCTACCTTGGGACTCCTCTGTGGTGCTCTGGCATGTGCACAGGCCAGCCAGAGCCCTGGGGTCTCCAGAGGAAGGGGAGGGCAGAGCCCTGTCCCTAGCCTGAGGGAAACAGGCAATGACTCCCCTGAGCTGCCAATGGGCTTGGGCCCCACAGCAGCTGCATCTGTGTTGTGGGCACAGCACAGGACCCCCAGGTTGTCCCACAGCACCCCTCTGAGAGCAGGTGCCTCACTGGATGGCTGGGCAGAAGGGCAGGTGCCAGGAGCAGCAGGATGCCAGGAGGTGGCAAACAGGTGAACAGGCACTGGCCTGTTCACAACCAGACTGGGTACAGGAGGAGGAGGAAGGCTCCTCTTACTCGCCTGCAGGGGGCTGGATGCAGCAAGGGCTGCTCCTGGGACCACAACAGGAGAAAGCCCAGCTGCTTCTAACCCCCGGCCATGGGTGTGGAAAAGCAAGGCTGGAGCAGCCCTGCTTGCAGGTGGGTGCTGCCAGGGGCTGTGGACATCAGCAACAGCCCCAAACCCCGGCGGGCAGAGTCCTGGCCTGTGGGCAACAGGAGCCAGGACCACCGTGTGCCAGGGCTGAGAGCACTGCAATGAGGGTGTGCTGCAGCATGAGCAGCAAATTCACTGGCCTTAGACTATCTGTGCCATCCTGCCCTGTCAGGCCAGCAGCCAGGAGCAGCACTAACCCTCACGTGCCCTATTCCTGTCCCCAGGCAAGTGTGATGGCCCCAAGCAGCAGCCCCTTATTCCACAGTGCTCCATCAGGCACCCACCAGCTGCAGTGGCACATCCAGCCTTTGGCACCCTGCTGGGGTGAGGGCTCACGGAGGGAGGGGACAGCCCTGCCACCGGAGGAGTGGCAGGGATGGAGCCCCAGAGCCAGACACAGTCACTGGCCAGGCAGGGCTGGGCAGAGCACACCCCTGGGGAAGGGCCCCGAAGAGAAGCAGCCCGAGGGAAGGTGTTTGCAAGCACAGATGCGGCTGACAGACATGAGAGTTGGAGGTGATGGGCAAGCTGGGGAGGTTGACTGGGCACCGTACTCCCAAGGACCCCTAACACCCACCATCGGCCCCTCCTCCTCAGCTGTCACTAACACCGCCCATCACAGGATGAGCAGCAGTGCCCAAAGTCACTTGTGTCTCCCTCCTGGTCCCAGCCAGCCACCCAGCCTGGAGCAGTGATGAGAGCTTGGGTTTCCCCCCCAGGGTCCCCCTTGCGCCCATCACCATCGCTTGCCCCCCGCCTGCGCCCCGGGGCTGGAGCTCCCTCCACACAGACGCACCGCACCGCACACACAGCGTCACAAACAACCATGCATTAGAAACTGAAATGCTGCTGGGAGGCTCCGGGGCTGCGTGGGTTGCTCCAGTGTGGCTGCAGCCCCATGGCACGCGCGGCTCCATCCATCGCACACAAACAGTCCTGTGGGGTGAGTCTAGCCGAAAATGCCGCCGAAGGTGGAGGCGATGACGATGCCCAGGATCACACAGCAGATTATGATCATGATCTTCTTCTGCTCAGGTGTCCCAGCGGCCGCAGGGAGAGAGGGGAGAGGGGATGGTGAGTGTTGGGGCAGGATGGACCCAGGAGTTCAGAACAGCATTTCCTCCCGTTCCCCTTGCCCATGGTGGGCTCTGAGCAGCAGCTTGGGAGCCAGAAGGGCTCTGGCAGTCCTGGGCAGGAAGGGACACCCCTGCTCCTGCCCCAGGCTGACAGAGCTGGGCTGGTGGCCTTCAGGTCCCCAAGCTGATACAGGACCAGGTGTTGGGAGCAGGACAGACAGCTGGCACTGTGCTCAGAGTCTGAGCTGAACCATGGCCTTTCCCTATATTTGTTAGCAAGGGATGTGGCTCTCACAGCATGCCTGGTCCAGGGGTGACCTTGTCCCTTTTCCTCCCCCCAAGCAGCACCCCTGCCCTATGGCTCAGTGTCAGCTTTCACACAGTCTGTGCTGGGAGCTCTGCCTCAGCTGTGCAAGCCTGGGGACCTGGGCTGCTCCAGGGGCGTGGGGCACTGCAAAAGCTGTGCCAGGCTGCCTGGGGCAGGCAAGGTGCCAGCCGGGCCCTGTGCCTGGGAGGGAGGTGTCAGCAGTGCAGGCAGGGGCAGATGGGCCCAGCCAGAGCCGTGACTCACCCGTCTGGCTTTGCTCTGGTACTTCACCGCTTTTTTGGTGTCGGACACAGCCCGCTCCACATAGTCCACCGAGTGCTCCACGTTGTACTCGATGCGGTCAATCATTTCTCCCTGCAGGAGGAGGACACAGCCCACGCGCCCACGCGCACGCAGACGTGAGCTCCTTCCTGCTCTGCTGCTCCCTGGCTCCGAGTGGATGCTGCCCTGCCCAGCAGCCCTGCATGGAGAGAAGCACCATCAGCTGCCTGTGGGCACTGGGTGTTTCCTGGGCTGTTCTCACTGCATGCCCCATCCCAGAGGATCTCTCTGCACATCCCAGCAGGGAAACACGCAAGGGTGAGGGATAAGGGAGTTCCCAGCCCGCTCCTGGCGCTGACCTGTCCAATATCTCAGGTGACACCAAAGCCACAACAGGACCTACACCAGCACCACACACATGCTGCTGAAACAGTCGGCAGGGAGCAAGGACAGCACCAGTAGCACCATGAGGGCTGCTCACAAAACCATGCACGTGCAGGGACCAGGGACCACTGCTCTGATCTGCACTGAAGGTGGGAGGGTCTGGAGCAAGGCCAGACCCCTGCCCTGCTCTGACCCCGCTGCAGGGATAGGCTGGGAGGGGGTGCTCCTGTGGGTGTGGGGACTCGGGTTGGGGTGAGCTTCTCCAGCCTTGTTCACCTCCTTTGGCCCCATCCTGACTGGGCAGGGAAACAGCCATGTCCTGCAGCAGCTGGACAGAGGTGGCAGGAGTGGGAGGTTTGAAGCCCCGTGTCCTCCTGCATGGCATGGAGGGAATTGAGGCCACAGAGCCACGGGCTCACAGCCAGCAACTCTGCAGTGCCCGTTTCTCAACCTAATGCTGGAGAGCACAGGGAGGACAAACCTTGGGGCCCAGGGGTGCTGAGCACTGAGCCCCACCAACTGCTGCTGCTTCTTCCTTACCTGTGCCATGCCTGGGGCAGAGCAGAGCTCCCAGCCCTGCTGCCTGCCCAGCACCCCTCTATCTTCAGTGCCAGCAGCTTCTCACCCACAGGACAATGGTGCTGGCATTCCCCACATTCTGTCCCCCCTTGAAGACAGGACAGGCCACCAACCCCACCGTGCCCTGGTGACCCTTGCCGTCCTGCCCAGCCCAGCGGCACACGAGCAGCAGCCATGCAGGAGCAGCCATGCAGAGCAGAGCATGCAGCACCACGGGGCTCGGCCCGTGGGCCTTTACCTGCCACCGACGTCTCCTCGGGCCATGGCAGCATGGCAGGCAAGAAGGAGGGTCAGCAAAGACACAGGAGCACGTGCCTGGCTGAAGGGACTGGTGCCATGGCTGGAGCACAGCCGAGGGGGCACCCTGAGCTCACCCACCTGGGCCTGGTGCTCCAGGGAAGATGAAGAAACCTCCCCCTGCATGGCAGCCACCCACTGAACCTCCCACCCCACACACACAGCAGCCCAGCTCTGGGGTGCCAGGCAGGTGGCTCCAGCCCTGGGGAGCCATGATGTGGTTCTTCCTCTCAGCACCCACCCAGGCAGGGGAGCACTGCTCTTCAGTCTCGCCACCCACCACAGGGAGCCCCATCACCCTCCAACCCCTCCAGGGGAGCCCCTGGGCTGCACCATTTCCCCACCTGGCTCTCCACCAGCATGGCCATGTCCATGAACATGTCGTGCAGCTCTCGGATGCTGTTCTCCAGTTTGATGATCTCACTGTGCCGTGTCTCAATCTCATTCAGCGCCTGCTTGGTGATGTTTGAATCCATGATGATCTGCAGAGAAAATCAGGCCTGAGCACCATGCTCAGACCCAGCTCCGATGCTGGGACTGGGGGCACCAAGAGAGGGATGAGCAGGAGTTACAGAGCCCCTCCAACCACCCCCAGGCAGGTAGCTTGCAGCAGGATGCCAGCATTCAGACTGCTCTAACAGCATCCTCAGGCCAGAGCTGAGCCCCTGTCCCCCCTCCTCCCTGGGCTGTGCTCACTGCTCCTGAGGCAGGGCTTACCCCAGAGGAGAAGATGGCCGGGTTGCCGCTCTCCAGCATGTCCTCCAGCTCCTCGCTGGTGGTGGTCCTGCCAGCTGCAACCACACAACACAGGTCAGCCAAGAGCCCCCTGTCCCCACCACAGGTCCCACAGGGCTCTGCTGGCTCCGTGGTATTTTTCCCAGGAGTGGAACACAGCAAAGCTTTCAGCCCCAAGAGCCTACAGGGCAGTTTGAGGGGCTGCCCTCTGACAGCCTGGCTCTGACACCTCTCATTTTAAGCTGCCACTGGGAGCTCTGGCAAACATGAAGCTACTGAGGAGACTTCCTACCTCAAGGCACAGTCCTTGGCCCTGTAATGCCCAGCTGGACAGAGTGACCATCCCCATGGACCAGCTCCCAGGGGATGGGGCAGGAGCTGTTAGGTGTTAGGGTGTGGGGGAAGCTCCCAGGGAAGCTTCTGGTGCCACAGCTCAGTCCCAGAGCTCAGCTGATACTGGATGCCAGTTAGTCCAATTCTGCATGCAGATGGTCTATAAATAGGGAAGGTAGCTCAGGGCTGAAGGAGTCCAATGTGCCATGGCCAGATAAGGGCTCAGCTGGGCTCTCCAGGCTGGCAGCATCCCCTGGGCTGGCAGCATCCCTCAGGCTGCACCAGCACCTGCACAGCCACAGCTGGGGCTCACGCCGGACACGCTGAGGACAAGGCACCTTTCCAAGGCTGGGATCCTCTGCCTGAGCTGGCTTTTAAGCTCTTATTAGACATAAATCCATGCAATTCATGGAGAGATGGATAACGCTGTCCTGTCCACCTGTGTGTGAGGTAACAGGTAGGAGTGACTGGCCCACTTGGCTGTCACCCACCTCAGACAGGTCTGGCACTGCCCATGCTGGTGTCAGGATGAGAAGGATTCAGCTACAAAACCCTGCCCAGCATATCCCAAAGTGCCACCCACCTCCTTGTCCCTCAGCATCTGCACTCAAGATAAATCCCAGGTCATTCCTGAGACCAAAGTGCCACAGGAATCCTAAATAAGCTCTGGAGTGGCCCAGCTGCCACAGCAGCCCCCAGACTCTCTTGGCTCAGGGTGGGATACAACCACAGCTCATTGTTCTGCACAGCAGTTCACCTGGTCTGGCACAGCAGGGCCTGATGAAATCTCTAGTGCCCTCGGATACAGAAGATACTTTACCTTTGTCTCCTTGGTTTTGCACGTAACAAAACTGTCCCTAAAACCAAGCAGCATCTGTGCAGCACCTCCACAGCTTCAGCTGCACACCCACCATGGTGAGCAGCTCCTCCAAGCTCCAAATCCAACCTCTCTGGGAGCAAAACCTAAATACACTTCATCTCCTCAGAGATGCTCCTGGGTGGGCAGCGTGATGCTGATGGCTACTGAGGAACAAGCTCTGGCACACACAGACACAGCAGTGCCTACACAAGGACAAGGGAACAGATCCTGAGAGGCTGTGGGGTGCCCCAGGGGGTGGCTACAGCCCGGGGCACTGACTCTACATCACCAACTCTGCCACTGTCCTACTTGCAGAGCCAGATGTGGTGAGGATGGAGAAACTCGCTGGATGCTGGAGAGCCTGCCCAGAGCAGCTGAGAAGTTCCTGCTGTCATACTCTGAAAACCTGAGTGATTCACTGGCTTTGCTGTCAGAGCTCCCAGCACTTTCTATCTTTGGACTCCTCAGCACAAAACGAGAGCTGAGGGTGTTGTGGAGATCTGTGCAGGCGCCACATCCCAGCTCAGCTGCTCCAAGGAGTCTGTGCAGGAGCCCCTGGAGCAGCTGGGGCTGAAGGCACTGGCTGGGACAGCCCAGGCCAAGCAGAGCCCCTTTCCAGGCAGCACTGCAGGTAAAACATCTGTAAGCTGCTCCTTTTGATCAGTCTTTTTGCCAGGAAATATTCTCCACTGTCCTGATGGGGGAATCCAGCCTTGGCAAAGGGCTGTGCTCTGTCCCTCCCCAGCACAGCCCCATCCCAACCCTGCACCTCTTGTGTAGCAATGAGAAATGCACTCATCTGCCACACTCCTCCACACCTCCATCCTGAAGGGAACAAGAGTCCCTTGCTATCAGGAGCTGGGACACCTCCCCTACACCACACATTGCTCCATGGGGACTCCTGAGCCCTTTCCCTGCACCCATCAGGCTCTGTCGGGCACTGACAACCTGGCAGGATGGACACAGCAGACACAAGAAGAACAATAGATCTTCAGAACTTAAGCAGAGCAGCAGAGCCCTCCCAAAATCCAGTAGGAAAGTAAGAGGAAGGTTTCCTTCAGGTCTGCTTCCAACCAAGGACATGGCTGAGTCCTTCCAAATCTCCTCCCTCAGAGGGAGGCACAGGGATACCTTAAATTCCTGTTCACATGACAAGCCACTCCTCAGCTGTCAACTGCAGGGTGATGTTGGCTGATGGATGAGTCAGGCACTGGAGCAGTGACACATCCTGCTTTACAGCAAACTGGCAAGCTCTTGTTGAGCCTCGTGTCAGTCAGCCTTCCCATCCAGCCCTGTTAGTATCAGACATCACAAAGACTAACCTGAACAAAGGTTAAGGCTTGCACAGCTGTGTCTCCTTCCAGCCCTCCACAGAAATTCCCACACCCCACAGCACCCAGATTCCCAGACCAATGAAGCACATTCACACAGGTGACCATCAAGGACACCAGATTGACTCACATCTCCTGCCATTATTCACAGTGAGTTGCTGGAGGAAAGAAAAACATCCATTTGGTTGTTAGGAAAAACAAAAAGGACTAAGTTCAGAGCCTTCCAATCTGAGCACAAACCCCAGAACATGTCTCACAGATTATTTGCAAAAATCTCCTTTAATCTCTGCATGCCCTGACTTTCCCCTTGATTATTTCCCTAATTACACATTTCTTCTTTGCTGGGAGATAATCCCATTGCTCCAAACTATCCAGGTACCACTGACTGCACAGAAGAACCATAAGGAAAGTGTTTTTATAGACAGGCAGGACTGGACTTCTCCTAAGTGATGGGCTCTGGATGACTCAGAGCTCTTAGTGCCACAGTAGTGTCACCTGGGTGAGGTGTCACCAGCCTCAGAGGGGTCCACCTTTGGCCACAACATAATGGCTGCTAAGAGCCATCAGGTCCTGGGCCCTGAGAGGTGCCTGGGGCAGCACTGAGGCTCCTGCTCTTCCTGTGCCAGGGAGACCATCAGGAGCGGGGAGTGCTCCCATCTCAAGAATTCCCTTCTCTGTTTTCATGTTTAGCTCAGTTCATCCTTGCAGAAGAGCACCCTGAGGAAGGACAAGTACACACAGGAATCAGGAATTCCCATGAGCTTCTTTGAATTAAAAATGGGCTGCGAACACAGGAGAAATTCCTCTCCTTGTGATCCCTGTGCTATCTCTGCAGCCTTTTGGGATGTACTTTGCTGGATGCACTTTGCCACTGAACCTCAAGGTACCAGCCCACGTCCATCTCCCACAGAAGCCGTGTCCCAGTCACTCCCACAGGCTCCTGTGCATCCCAGGTTTTCCAGGGAAGCTCTGCCTGGCTGTGGGAGCAGCTCTGATGCATTGTGAGCCAGTGCAGGATGCACAGCTGTGTTCCCACTCCAGGTTTACTCACTGATCTCCAGCTGCCTCTGGATCCTGCCCTTGCAGCGCTCCCGGTAGTCAGTCTGCGTGGCGTTGTACTCGGACATCACCTCCACGAACTTGCGGGACAGTGTGGAGTGCTGAGAGGGAAGAGAAGGAGAGAGGGAGCTGAGGGTTCCATGACAGGGAGAGCCCTGCTACCCCTGCAGAGGGGAGGGCTCAGCCCTGAGCACCTCCTGCACCTCCAACCACCCTAAAAGCATTTCCAGCCCAAATGCTGCTCCAGAGAGCGTGAAGAGCACAAGGGGGCCAGGTGGCAGCAGGTGACACGTCCCCAGGGGAGTGGACCAGAGGCACCCCTCGTCCAGCCCTACCTAAGCACAGCCTCCAGCCCCAGGAAGACACCCTGGCAGGCTGGCAGCACCCTCCTTGCACCACCTGTGCCTAGAAAGCCTGGAGGCGAGGCATGGCAGAGCCCTGGGTTGAACCCTGCCTGTCACTGCCCTGCACGGGACCCATGGGGATCACTGCAATGCTGGGGGCAACAGTACCCAGCCCTGCTCAAAGGCACAGTCACAGAATCATTAAGGTTGGAAAATACCTCCAAGGTTATCCTGGCCAACCTGTGACCCATCCCCACCTTGTCAACCAGACCAGAGCAACAAGTGCCACATCCAGTTGTTCCTTCCCTACCTCCAGGGATGGCAACTCCACCACCTCCCTGGGCTGCCCCTTCCAAAGCCTGACAAACTTTTCAGTGGAAGAATTCATCCTGATGCCCAGCCTGAACCCCCACTGGCACAACCTCAGGCTGTTTCTTCTTGTCCTGTCCCTGTTCCCCATGAGCTGAGCCTGACCCCCACAGCTGCCCCCTCCTGTCAGGGAGCTGAAGAAAGTGAGAAGGTCCCCCCTGAACCTCCTTTTATCCAGAGCACCCCCAGCTCCTTCTGATGAGACTTGTGCTCCAGACCCTTCTCCTGCTCCATTCCTGTTTCTGGAGAGCCTCTGCACAGGGAGGGAACAGGAATGTCAGACATGCCTGGAAGCAGCAGCACTCAGGAGGGTTGGTGCAGGTGTTTGTACACCTGGAGCAGCCCCAGCCAGCACTGCCCCACCTCCAGCAGAAGACACTGGAGACATCTCCAGGGCACGCCTGCAGTGGCTCTGCAGCTATTCTGAGCCAGCAACAGCAGAGTATTTATGGAGAGCCTCAGCTCTTCTTCTCCCTCCTCCACCACCAACCTCACACGAACGCCCCTGGCAGCTCCAGCTCCATCCTCTGCTCGAGAGGTGCTGGCCCAGAGCAAGGTCAGAACAGCTCCCAAGCATCTCAGCTCAAAACCCAGCAACAACGTGACGTGCCATCCAATCCACTCCTCTGCTGTTCCAAAACTGTTTTTTCCTAAAATCCACTTCATTCTCATTCAGCTGAAAACTATCAACATATGTTGATCTGGAGCCAAATATAGCCTGGGTGCTGAGTGACACCCTTCCTGCTCACTAGCACACCATGCTACACCTCTTTTGCTTAAGAAGTTATTTAACTCAGTGTTTATTTTCTCAGATTGTTATTCTATGTTCCCATGGGCATCCCACACGTCTACAATATGCATTTGATTTTTTGAAAAACACGGAGTTTTGCGCAAAATCGGCTGGAAAAGGGCATTTTAAATGGCTTTCAGACATGAAATAAACCTACCTGAATATTCACAGCAAATAAAAAGCATATCAAAATGTACCTTGTGATTGAACTGATTAAACAGAAAATATTAACCCAAGTTAGGAAAAGGATTAAAGGCAGCTCTGCAGTGATGCAAGGACAGATTCCAGGCTGGAGCAATGGCTGTTTCCCACCGGGTACTCTCGCACCAAAGCATCACCAGGAGGTAAAAATTACACACTGGCTGAGCAGGAGGACAGCTTCATGCAGAGAAAATCCACTCCATAGCCAAGCACAGGCCTCCTCTCCCAGCACTTCCTGGGATCCCTCAGTTTCCCACTCTCCCCCTCCTGGTGCCACCTGAGGCTCACCTGAGTTTTCCTTATCCGCAGGTCAGCCGATGACCTGTTCAGTCCTTCCTCTTGTTCAATACTCTGCTCAATGCCTGGTCAGGGTAGAAGGACACATTGGAGAAAAACCACAGAATCATTAAGGCTGTAAAAGACCTCCAAGATCATCAAATCCAACCTTTGACCGATTACCTCAAGCCTGTTAAGCCACACTGCCACATGTACTCATTTTTTGAACACTTCCAGGGATGGTGACTCCACCACTATGCCAGAGCACCTGTTCCAGTGCTTAACCAAAGGAAAGAGATTGTTTGGCAAAGGGACTGTGAGAGACTGGATGGAGGAGCAGCTGGTACTGGGCTGTTCCCAAATCCTGACTCTACCATTTAGCCTGGCAGCAAAGCCCTGTTTCAGGACTGCAAAGCACCTGGTGCCTGGCCACTGGCTGTGATTTGGGGCTGAAAGGGCAGCACTGTCACACCCAGGCTGGTGAGCCAGGATTTCCACATTAAATCAATGTGATGCTTAGGTCTGATTGCCAGTATTCAAACAGATTGGAGAGCTGTTTCCACCAGAGAGGCAGGAGGAGGAAATCCAGAGCTGAAGTGTCTCTGCAAAATACCAAACTTCAAGACTCCTCCAGGGAACCCAAAAATAGCAGCTCCTCCAGCTGTCTGGACTGGCACAGGGAGTACCCACCAGGCTGGCATGAGTGCCCTGCACTGTGCTGAGCATCCATGTAGCAGCACAGGGACCTGCCCCTCTAATTATGAAGATAATTGACATGAAGCCCTCACTGCCCAAAGCCTGGGAATTGTGGCAGGGACCCTCGTGTCCCACTGTGCTTCGGGCAGGGAGAGGTCCCAGGGGTGCAGGGCAGGACAATGCAATCCTGCCCCATCCCTGGGAGTGTCCAAGGCCAGGTTGGACAACCTGGTGCAGTGGAAGGTGTCCCTGCCCATGGCAGGGAGTGAAATGAGATTACCTTTAAGGCCTCTTCCAACTCAAACCATCCCATCATTCCAGGATTCTGTGAAACCTGCTCCTCAAGGCCAGCTCAGGACACACTAATTCAAAGACTTAATTTCAGGGGCGTATAAAACTTGGGAGAAAGCTCCCATCAGCAGGCAGGCCAGTGTGCAGAGACACACATCTCCACGTGAAACCCCTGGTGTGAGCTGGTGGCATCCCCAAAGTCTGCCTGAAGACCCCATTCCCAACCCTGATGTCCCACAGCTCTCAGAGCCAAGCTGTCCCCAGAAACTTCCATTCTGGAGCAGGGGCTCCCCACTCCCTGGAGCTGCCCCTTCACCCTCCAGCACAGCCCAGCTGAAATGTATCAGTATTTCACCAGTAACTCTCCTCACAAACCACTACCCATTCCCAAGGAATGGCATTGGCAAACACTGGGCATCTCTGATAATTTGTAAATTTACATTTTCCCAAGAAGCTAGCAATTAGAATTATCCATTGCATGAGTAATGTCTGGCCTGAAGAAGACAGTTTGTTGTCAGCAGATGTTGTTTTTGATCAGTCTTGACTGTTTTCTGTCATTGATCATGCTGGCCATGAGATGATTTGGGACAAAGCACAAGGACTAGTCATCTGCTGCTCCAGGTAAATATGATACCAGAGAGGATTTTCTGGAAGCAGGAAACAGGAGCCTGTCCTGCAATCCTTCAGGCTTTCAAAGCCCCTTACAAAACACTGAACAAAACACTTATGGAAAAGGATTTTTGTTTTTTTTAAGGCCAAATCCTATCACCAGGGATCCCAGTGTGTCCAGGGCCATAGGAATGGATCACCATTTGAGATGGCCCCTGGCTCTAGCTGAGATCACTGAAGATCACATCCTGCACATCCAGCAGCACCTCTTCACTCACCCAGACCTGACCAGAACCTTTGGCCACGCTGGGGGTTTGCCCAGCTTCCAACCCCTGCCAGGACTCACTCAGAGCCCACCAGCTGCTCGTGGCCCCATTCCCTCAATCCCATTCTGGGAACGGGGCACGAGGGGGCAAATTCACAAAGAGTAAATAAAAGCATCTGGAGGGTACAGCAGAGAGGGAAGGTGATGCTCATCCCTGGGACATTTCCAGCCAGAACAAGAGAGCTCCAGGAAGAGCCCCACATCTCCATCACAGACCAACACTCACTCTTTAGCTTGGAGCGCACTTTGTTCGCCGTCTTCTTTATGTCAGACATCAGCTCTTCCAGCTCCTCTTTCGTTTCTGGGGAGAGAGGAAAGAGCAAACATGGATGTGCTGCAGACACCACTAAAATCTGCTGCCCTGCAGAGTTTAGAAACCAGAGCTGTGAGCACTTCAAGCCCCCATCTGGAAGGATTTCCAACCCCTGACTTAAAACACTTCCATCCCCACTCTTGCCCCCAAACTGGGAGCACTCTCACAATCCAGACTGGGAGCACTCTCACAATCCAAACTGGGAGCACTCTCACAATCCAGACTGGGAGCACTCTCACAATCCAGACTGGGGTCTCTCTCACAATCCAGACTGGGAGCACTCCCACAATCCAGACTGGGAGCACTCCCACAATCCAGACTGGGAGCACTCTCACAATCCATACTGGGAGCACTCTCACAATCCAGACTGGGAGCATTCCCACCTCATGCTCCGTGCTGGACTCTCCTCACACTCCTGAGATCTCCAGCTGCTTCAGCTCTGGGGCCCCAATACAAGTGTTAAAATGAACAAGGATGAGGTCAGGTTAGACATGGGGAAGAGATGTCAGACCATGAGGAGGTGAGGCTCTGGCACAGGTGCCCAGAGCAGCTGGGACTGCCCCTGGATCCCTGGAAGTGCCCAAGGCCAGGCTGGATGGGGCTTGGAGCAGCCTGGGACAGTGGAAGGTGTCCCTGCCCATGGTAGGGAGGTGGAACCTTTCAAATTCCCTTCAAACCCAAAGCATCCTGTGAATCTGTGATCACATACAGGTTCCCCTCCCAGAAACCAGCGTGTCCTGGGAGAATCCAGGATTTGCAGATGTGCCCCTCCCCATCCCCAGAACGCTGAGACCCAACTGTGCTCTGCCAGTGCAGCTCTCCCTGCTGCCACCCCAACACTCTCTCTTGATTTTGATGAGATCAAGACTTAATTAAATAAAACTTTGTTTAATAGAGCTGAGGCATATTGACTGACTCATGTCAATGGTTCTGATGCCAGCTGCCAGTCACAGGCATAATTAGAAAATCCTGATGATGGGAATGTTTTGGGGGAAGGTCCTATTGTTCTGTACACATTCCCATCCCCGAGCTACAAGCTTCAGCACTACTGGGAAAAGGAGAGAAGGAACACATCTGTGAAATCCTTCACCCCAGGATATTTGCTGGAGAACAGGCACAAATGCAGTGACACAAAAAGGACCTTTCAGACTTTGTCATTTAAATGTCTAATTATTTTCTCCCCGTTCTTAAAAACCTTGTAATAATAAGAAATAAAGAAATAATAAGAAATTGTAATATGAAAAAGATTTCTTGAAAGTATTTGCAGTAATAGGAAGGTTATAAACAATAAGAAACCGTTATAATAAATTAATAACTGTAATAATAAGGAATTAATAATTATTTCTTAATAAAGAAACAGTCTTTAAGGTCCATTATGACTCTGTGATGCACTGAGGACACACAGGACATGTGGTGAGCACGATCCTACACTCTCAGGGAGCAGACAACACCACACTGATGGAAGGGGGGGACAGGGAACAGGGCTGGATGCCTTCCCTCAAAACATGTCCAACTGAGCAGCATGAAGAACGCTCCTTCTGGCTTGATTTGAGTCACAGGCCGTGTGAGGATTACTTGGCGGCCTGGCAGGCACAGGCTGCCCAGACAATTATTTTCATGTCCATGGTGTCTGTTGAAGTGACTCACTCTGTTTAACCATTCACAGAGAGTGACATGCAGCCAGGGGAAACTCAAGTACCACAACATTGCTGTGCTGTGGCCAGCATCACTTCATGCCAGAGTGGCACTTGGGGGGCAGATGGGATGTTTCTGAGGAAGAGTCGAGCTATCTTTCTTATCTTGGCACTCTCATTTATGGAATGTTGGGTATTTTTTGAAGGTGACTGCAAAGAGGAAGCACAGACCTGAAAGCCACTAGTGATGAGATTGGCTGGAAAGGTCCTGCACATGGATCAGGGCAATGCCCAGTACCAGCACAGGCTGGGGGATGGATGGATGGATGGATGGATGGATGGATGATGGATGGATGGATGATGGATGGATGATGGATGGATGGATGGATGGATGGATGGATGGATGGATGGATGGATGGATGGATGATGGATGGATGGATGGATGGATGGATGGATGGATGGATGGATGATGGATGGATGGATGATGGATGGATGGATGGATGGATGGATGGATGGATGGATGGATGGATGGATGGAGAGCAGCTCTGTGGAGAAGGACTTTCTAGCTGAAGTCCCATTTGCCAAAAGAGATTTGGGACATCAGTGACCTCTGTGCAGTCCTTCAGTTCCCAAAGGCTGACATTTATTCTTGGAAACAGCTCAGAGTTTCACATTGCAACTTATTGATTCAAGCTGTGGAAAACAAGAAAAACATCAGATGCTGACTCAAACCTTTCCTAATTTTCTAGAATTTTTTTTCAACTCAGACCAACACAGCCATCTGCAGCAGGTGTGACAGAATGGGGAGCAGCCAGAGGGAGACAGGAGAGAACTGCTCAACCCCTGCTCCAAGCAGAGCCAGGCCTGTCCCACCCATGCAGGGCACAGGAGACAATCAATACTGTCAGGAAGGACCAGGAGCCCCAGGATTTTTAACTTCCTGCATGCCAGGAACAAATCCTGTTCAAGGTGCAGCAAGGTGAGATGCTGCCAGGCTTCAAGGTCAGTGCAAAATGTCCAGGCTTCTACACAGCAGCAGAACAGGGATGATGCACAGAAGAGTCTGAAAAGCTTGTGGGATCTCCTGGAATGAAAGTTACACCCTGAAACACCCCTCCTTCATCCACCTGGCTGTGTTTTGGGGTGATCCAGAACAGATTAAATTGTAGCTTTTGACTTTTTACATCATTAAAAAAGAAGAAGGTGACATCATAGAATCCCAGAATCACAGACTGGTCTGGGTTGGAAGGCACCTTGAAGATCATTCCAACGCCCTGCCATGGCCAGGGACACCTTCAACTAGACCAGGTTGCTCCAAACCCTGTCCATCCTGTTTTGGGACACTTCCAGGGATGGGACGTTTAACTGAGTTCCTATAATATATTTGTAGGTAATTAAAAGCTGGTACAACCAGCAAAATTGCATTTATATAATAAATACCAATTGATACCAGTGGTGATGGATCCTGTTTCCCAGACTACTTCCCTCTCCATGGCCTTCTTCTGTCCAGTCCCTCCACTGCCTGCTCCCATTCTGCTTGGAGGCACACACAAACCCTTGGCAGCTCCAGGATGGACACAGGGCACTTGAGATGCAGTGCTGGAGCTCACAGGGACCAAAGCTGCCCCAGCCCTCCCACAGACACTGAGGGCACAGGTACCAACTAAAGCTCTATTTTTACAACACTGACTGCACTACTTGTCTTACCTCCTTTAGTTCTCCCGATCGAATCCCACTGCGAATACTCCATTATTTTACTCAGAAGCAAGGTCAGTTTAATCAGTCAATAATTACCCAGCTCATTCCCTCTCTCTTTAGAATCGATGCTCTTCTACCTCCCAAGCTCCTAGGTATGCCAGAAATTATTGGAAATCAACACTAATGGCAAAAGCACCATCTTACTCAGCTCCTGGAAAACTTCCCGATCAATACCTTCAGGCAGCCGGAATCCAGCAGTGTCTATTTTTGGTATCAACTGTTTAGCAACAAACTGATTTACTGCTGGAATGCTGGAATTTAATCAGCATAAGATACATCATGTATTTCCCAAAAAAAGAGAAGCACTTCCCATATGTCTGTGTCCTTTCTGCATTATTCTCCCATTTTCCTCTACTAATGCATCAAAATGGTTGTGAGGTTCTGCTCTTCTTTGAGCACCTCAAGAAAGCTTCAGCTTGTCCATCCATCCATCCATCCATCCATCATCCATCATCCATCCATCCATCATCCATCCATCATCCATCCATCATCCATCCATCCATCCATCCATCCATCCATCCATCCATCCATCCATCATCCATCCATCATCCATCCATCCATCCATCCATCATCCATTCATCCATCCATCCATCATCCATCCATCATCCATCCATCCATCATCCATCCATCCATCCATCATCCATTCATCCATCATCCATCCATCCATCATCCATCCATCCATCATCCATCCATCCATCCATCCATCCATCCATCATCCATCCATCCATCCATCCATCCATCCATCCATCCATCATCCATCCATCCATCCATTCATCTATCATCCATCCATCCATCATCCATCCATCCATCATCCATCCATCCATCCATCCAGCATCCATCCATCCATCCATCCATCCATCCATCCATCCATCCATCCATCATCCATCCATCATCCATCCATCCATCATCCATCCATCCATCATCCATCCATCATCCATCCATCCATCCATCCATCCATCCATCCATCCATCCATCCATCCATCATCCATCCATCATCCATCATCCATCTATCCATCCATCCATCCATCCATCCATCCATCCATCCATCCATCCATCCATCATCCATCCATCCATCATCCATCCATCCATCCATCCATCCATCCATCCATCCATCCATCATCCATCCATCCATCATCCATCCATCCATCCATCATCCATCATCCATCCATCCATCCATCATCCATCCATCCATCATCCATCCATCCATCCATCCATCCATCCATCCATCCATCATCCATCCATCCATCCATCCATCCATCCATCCATCCATCCATCATCCATCCATCCATCCATCATCCATCCATCATCCATCATCCATCATCCATCCATCATCCATCATCCATCATCCATCATCCATCCATCATCCATCATCCATCCATCCATCCATCCATCCATCCATCCATCCATCCATCCATCCATCCATCCCGTGCTGGCACTGGGCATTGCCCTGATCCCTTGCTTTTGGCCTGCCTCAACTCCATGAGGCTCTCATGATTTTGGCAACTTTACTCCTGTCCTTCAGTATCCTAAGGCACTTTACCCATCCCTCCCCAGGTGCTGGGACACACCACAGCTCTTTCCAAAACCAGCCACACCCCAGATGCTGTATCCTAATTGTTCCAGATGAGAGAGTGAGTCTGTGCCCATGAGGGGCTCTGTGACTGAGCATCCCAAAGGATGGGGAGAAGGAGGGCCTGATGTTGGTGGGTGCAGGAGGGAAGAAAGTCCTTCACCCCTGCACAAGGTGACACACAGTGAGTCCGTTTGGACAGAGAGACACAGGGCTTTGTGCAGAAAGGGAGCCAGCTGGGGAATTGTGGAAAGGTTATTTTTAGAGTCGCACATTTCCATGATAAAGAGCAAGTATTACCTCTGGCTGAAAACTTTTTATAGCACTGGCAGAAAAAAACTGACCAGAAGTAGTCCTACCTCCCAGAGCTTCAGCTGGGAGTGCTCTTGAGATGCTGCAGTTGGTACCCAAAGCAGTGAGTTTGAAATAAAGACTCAAAATGCACCCACAAAGAATTCAGGCACCTGAACCTGCTGAATCCGAATTTTTTTTCCTAAAAGCAACCAAACAAACAAAAAAAAAGGCGTGATTTATATTTTTAAACACTGACTGAAGTGCGGGGAACTGTGTCATTTCATTCAAATTGTCAGGTCCCAGCGAGGACAAGACACAGGCAGGTCACAGTAGCTGGGAAGGGCTTTAAGGACATCCTGCAGCCATCATCACTGGGAGGCACTGTCAGCTGCAGCCATGCATCCCTGCAGCATCCCTGCTTGTCTGGCAGATTGTTCAGACTCAAATAACTCAAGGAAATGGGATAGCCCAAAATTCCAAGTTGGAAGGAAGGCATAACTCACAAGTTGCCCTGTGAATTTGAGAGATCCAAATGATTCATTCTCAGGGAAAGGTCAAAAAGGAGAAAGAAGTCCACCTCACAGTGTTGGGTACTTGTTCAAGGATCTTTTCATATAGCCATGGACTTGCAGGGTGGTTTGGGTTGGAAAGGACCTAAAAGCTCATCTCACTGCAATCCCCTGCCATGGGCAGGGACAAATCCCACTAGACCAGGCTGCTCTGAGCCTCCTCCAATCTGGTCTTGGAGCATTTCTAAGGATGAGGCAGCCACAGCTGCTCTGGGCAACCTGTGCCAGGGCCTCACCACCCTCATGGCACAACATTCCCTCCTCACATCCAGCCCACAATTTTTTCCAGATGACAGCAGCAGTTTGGCAGGGTTTGGTCCATCCATCCCCACCTGCACACACGGTTCCCAACACAGGAGTGAGCCGTGCCTGCAGGTGAGTTACATGTGCTGGGCCCTCTTCCATGATCCCTGTCCCAAGGCTGACTCACTGCCTCTATCTTTTATAATTTACCAAAATCGGAAACAACTTGTTCCTGATGCAGCTCTGGAGCAGGGGAACTCACCTGCCACTGGCTGGGGACCTCCCTCCCCCAGCAGGTTGAACAACTGGCAGCACACAGCTCTGCCCAGAACCTCCCCATCCACTGACCCTGCACTCTCCAGGTGCTGCTTGGGAGCTGTGAGCTGTGGGAACTGCAGATGCCATGTGCTGTGGGATCTGTGTGCTGTGGGAACTGCAGATGCCATGTGCTGTGGGATCTGTGTGCTGTGAGAACTGCAGATGCCATGTGCTGTGGGATCTGTGTGCTGTGAGAACTGCAGATGCCATGTGCTGTGGGATCTGTGTGCTGTGGGAACTGCAGATGCCATGTGCTGTGGGATCTGTGTGCTGTGGGATCTGTGTGCTGTGGGAACTGCAGATGCCATGTGCTGTGGGATCTGTGTGCTGTGAGAACTGCAGATGCCATGTGCTGTGGGATCTGTGTGCTGTGAGAACTGCAGATGCCATGTGCTGTGGGATCTGTGAGCTGTGGGAACTGCAGATGCCATGTGCTGTGGGATCTGTGTGCTGTGAGAACTGCAGATGCCATGTGCTGTGGGATCTGTGTGCTGTGTGGGATAGGAGCCGTGTGCTGCAGGATCTGCACGTTTTGGGAGCTGTGTGGGAGCTTTATGCCACAGGAGCCATGTGCCATGGGAGCTGCACATGGTGGGAGCTGTGTGCTGCAGGAGCTGTGTGGTGTGGGAGCCGAACGTTTTGGGAGCTGTGTGCCTTGGGAGCTGTGTGGGAGCTCTGTGCCATGGCAGTAATGTGCTGTGGGAGGTCTGTGCCAGGGGAGATGTGTGCCATGGGAGATGTGTGGGAACTGTCTGCTGTGGCAGTAATGGGCTGTGGGAGGTCTGTGCCACGGGAGCTGTGTGCCAGCGCTGTGTGCTGCTGGAGCTGTGTGGGAGCTGTGTGCCATGGAAGCTGTGTGCCACAGGAGCTGTGTGCCATGGAAGAAGCTGTGTGCCAGAGGAGCTGTGTGCCAGAGCTGTGTGCCACAGGAGCTGTGTGCCATGAAGCTGTGTGCCATGGAAGAAGCTGTGTGCCAGAGGAGCTGTGTGCCAGAGCTGTGTGCCACAGGAGCTGTGTGCCAGAGCTGTGTGCCATGGGAGCTGTGTGCCAGAGCTGTGTGCCAGAGCTGTGTGCCAGCGCTGTGTGCCAGAGCTGTGTGCCACAGGAGCTGTGTGCCATGGAAGAAGCTGTGTGCCAGAGGAGCTGTGTGCCAGAGCTGTGTGCCACAGGAGCTGTGTGCCAGAGCTGTGTGCCATGGGAGCTGTGTGCCAGAGCTGTGTGCCAGAGCTGTGTGCCAGCGCTGTGTGCCAGAGCTGTGTGCCAGAGCTGTGTGCCATGGGAGCTGTGTGCCAGAGCTGTGTGGCACAGGAGCTGTGTGCCAGAGCTGTGTGCCAGAGCTGTGTGCCAGCGCTGTGTGCCAGAGCTGTGTGCCATGGGAGCTGTGTGCCAGAGCTGTGTGCCATGGGAGCTGTGTGCCAGAGCTGTGTGGCACAGGAGCCATGTGTGAGCTGTGTGCCAGAGCTGTGTGCCACAGGAGCTGTGTGCCAGAGCTGTGTGCCATGGGAGCTGTGTGCCAGAGCTGTGTGCCATGGGAGCTGTGTGCCACAGGAGCTGTGTGCCATGGGAGCTGTGTGGCACAGGAACTGTGTGCCAGAGCTGTGTGTGAGCTGTGTGCCATGGGAGCTGTGTGGCACAGGAACTGTGTGCCAGAGCTGTGTGTGAGCTGTGTGCCATGGGAGCTGTGTGGCACAGGAACTGTGTGCCAGAGCTGTGTGGGAGCTGTGCCACACGAGCCTCCCTCAGCAGTAGCCGTGGCCATGGCCAGCAGTGCCGACGTGCTCCTCGGCACGCTCGCTCCAGCCTCCCACTCCTCCCTAGCACAGGCGTCAGCCCCGGCGTCACTGCTGTGTCATCAGCTGCCTCTTCCACAGCGCTCATTAATTCACTGGAGGGGAAATCTCCTGTCCAATCGAGGAGGGAACAGGGAATCCCAAAAGCAAGAGGACTACAGAACCTTCCTTTCTTCCCGCTTCACCGCCCCGGTTTTCCCAGTGTCCTTGCTCCACGCTCTCTCAGCAGGGCAGGTGACTTCTGACAGAGGGAGGGAGGTGTGTGGGAGAAAACCCAAACATGTCTTTAGCAAGAAAGATGAAATCACACAACTGGAATGAACAGAAAATACCAGAGATGCTACAAATTCCTGCAAAAACAACGCAAGGATGCGTTTGCGCTGGATAGGAAGAGGAGTGAAACAGGATGGATGCAGCTCTGGCATTGCAGAACAGCTGCCAAGGACTCACTCACCCTGCCCAGCTCTTGCACAGGCAATATTTTTGTGTGCTGTCTCCTGGTGTTCCCCCTGCTTCCCCCTCAGCACCTCCTCTCTCACTCTCTCCTGGCCCCACATCCCTGCGGCCTCCTCCCAAGCCATTCTCCCCCCTCTTATGTTGGATCCTCTTGCTGTCTGTCTCCTTTAATTATGGCTCTATCTTCACACTCTGGAATTCACTCTGCTCTGCCAATTCGTTCTCCAGATTCCTTCCTTTGCCAGGATTTGCCTTCCCCATTCCCTCCAATCCTGGGTTCAGTTTTAGACCCCTCATTACAAGACATTAAAGAGCTGGGGAAGATTCTGGAGCACCAGGAGTGGCTGTAGGAGCTGGAGGGGCTCAGCCTGGAGAAAAGGATTGGGGGGAACATTTTTGCTTTCTGAAACTCCCTGACAGCTTTTCAGCAGGATTGCACACACACATACTGGCCACAAAGCTCTGACACAACCAACATCCCGCTAGGGACAAGTCCATTTCCTCTTACTGTTAATTATTACATATTAGGAACCTACAAGGATTGAATAGCTCATTCCAAAGCTCTTCCTAGTTCTGTCAGTATCTCTCTCCTGCCAAGGAAAGGGGAGTACTTCTGCCCTCAAGCTGTGGAAAATGCCATGTGACAGATGAAGCCCCCAAACACCCCAAAAACACAGAGAGATAAAGGCCAGGACCCTTCTCCAGCACCAGTGCTTTGCCCAGATGGATCCAAGTGAGAGGCTGGTCAGCAGGAGGTGGCTGGCAAGCAAGGATGACAGTTCTGCAGCAGATTTTATCCACTGATTCCCCAGGGCTTGCTCTGATGACACTCAATGAGGGGCCACATCTCCACAGCACAGGGCACTGGTGCTGTGCACACACAACAGCAGTTTGCCAACACTGTGGCCCAGCTCTGCCCGCTCCATCCTGACATTTCAGGAGCTCTGTGGGAGTTATTTTGGTCTCTGCCAAGGGCAGGGCTCTGACACAGGCAGCCAGAGGAAGGGGGAGGCAAGGGGGGTGCAGGAGGAGAAGCTTCCCAGACAGTGCACAGAGCAGCATCACCTCCATGTCGTGGAGCCCTCTGCCCCACACTGGCTGCTTGAGTGAAGGCTGGATCTGCTCCCAGGCTGGGGAGTTGGGAAACTCCACAGAGCTGTCCTGGAGGAGGACATGGAATCACCCCAGACAGAGAAACCTGACCTGCCAACCCCTTTCCACCACCTCCAGACGCAGCAAGATCTGCTCATCCCAGCCTGGACAGGCACAGCTCAGCAGAGCACCAGGAGCCTGCACAGCACTTCAGAGAATCACAGACCCACGGATCGGTTTGGGATGGAAGGGACCCTCAAAGGTGATCCAGTCCAACCTGCTGCCAAGGGCAGGGACACTCCTGCTACACCAGGGTGCTCCAAGCCCTGTCCAACCTGGCCTTGGACACTTCCAGGGATGGGGCAACCACAGCTCCTCTAGGCAACCTGTGCCAGGGCCTCACCTCCCTCACAGGTAAGAATTTCTTCTTAATATCTAATCTAATCTCCCCTCTTTTAGATTAAAACTGTTCTCCCTTGTTCTGTCACTATTTTCTCTCATAAAGTCACTCTCCCTCTTTCATATAAGCCATCTAAGGCTGGAAGGGGATCTAGGTTCTCCCCAGAGCCTTCTCATCTCTAGGCTGAACATCCCCAGCTCTCTCAGCCTGTCTCCAGAGCAGAGGGGCTCCAGCCCTTTGATTTCTCCACATTTCCCTGCAGAGGACCAGGTCAGAGAACACATCTCACCACCAGGAACTGAACCTAGAAGAACAGCTCAGGGCAGAGGGGGCAGCCAGCATGGGGCTGTCCTGCTTCAGCCCTGCTGGGTACAGTTTTATGCAAAGCAGGAAGGTATTTTCAATTTACATTCACCCTGCAACATTAATTAGGAGCCCCAGGCACACATAAGGAAGGAGAGTTTTCCAAGTCCCAGGTCCCATCAAGTCACACTCGCTGCGTGAAACTCCAAGTCATGCTTGAGACAAACTTGGACAGTTCAGAACCTGGTGCCTTCAGGTAACTCAGGTTGGTCTCCTACTGTATTTGAAAGTGGAAACTGGAATACCAGCCCCAGGGGATCGTGTGATTATGATCCTCCTGCTAGTGATGGAGCAAGGCAGCAGCAGCATTCCCCACAGCTGAGATGCCAGAGCAGCTGACTGCAGGAAGACTCCACCAGGGGCCCAGAAAAGCCTGTTTACATCACAAGAATTTGTATTTTTCATGTCAAATAACTTCAATCATAAAAATATGGATTTTTTTTGCCCATTTTTCTGCTGCTCACAGCTGATGGGACATCATTCCCAGCTGCTCCATCTGTGTCAATGATCACCTTCCCACCAGTGGTGGGATCAGAGGCTGGTCCTGAGAGGAATTCAGGAATCAAAGTTAATGACTAGTTCCTTCACTTCAGGCTGCTGGAAAAAGCAGCTCAGAGCTTCTCTAGTGAGAGAGCAGGAGCTCCCCAAGGCCTCTGTGCTGTGTCCAGCACCCTGCTCAGACCTGGAAATGGAGCTACAATGGCAAACACTGACAAGTCCTTTTATCAACGTGTTTTTCATGTAAAACTGAACATCAGGGCAAACAAGAACAAGATTGAGGGTCCAAATGTCACTTTGTTATCTTTTCTATTAAGAGCAAATGTTACACATCCTTCCCCAGCTAAATCTTGAGAGCAGCTCCGTTTGATGTGGCTCCACCACTGCAGAAGTGGAACAGCAGGAACTAAGCAGGATCTTCTTAAAATTCAGAAGAAAATAAGGTGGGTGATGTTCTGCCTACATTCTCCAACTTGCTTTCCCACCAGGCTGCTTTCCTGTAGCACCAGAAGCTATTAAAAGCCCTTGCAGTAGTCTCAAGAGCACAGAATTATCTTCCAGATTGGGAGCTCCAGATTCCTTTTGGGCATGGTGAGATATATAATCCACACATGGTGCCATTACCCACTCTAAGCACTGTCTCTGCAAGAACCCAGATGGATGCCAAGAATAAGGCATCTTCTTATAGCTGAGGCATTTTTAAGAGATGTTAACATGCCTTGCATAAACGTGTCCTACTTTCTGACTTGGGTTGAACACACATGAGTCACTCAGCTGCATCCTCCTGAAAGCCCACACCTGTACAGAAAAATCCCACCTCCTCTCTCACACACCCAACCTGATCAGGAAGTGGTGACAAAGACATGAACATGCTGGTTTTATTGCCACAATCCACAACTTTTAAGCCCCCAATGGAAAAAAAATGCTACTCCACATCATAGCCCAACGTGCTGCGGAGTCACCTTCCACCATCACCACAGGAGATGCTTTTACAGGTGACTCTGAGCTCAGGACAGACCTGCTCCTAAAAACAAGGTATCAGCATGAGGTTTGAATTGCCTTTCATCACAAAACAGTAGGTGGGGTGACAAGAAGTGACACAGAGACTTGGTGCTCCTTCCAAGCGGAGGTACAACGGGGACAATGTTCTCCACCACACAAGCACGAGGCTTTGCTGCCTTCAGAGAGCAGATGTGGCACCTGACTGGCTCTGCTGTTCCTCCCATGAAAAGAGGAGCCTTTCAAGTCTCGACATTGCCAACTCTCCTCAAAACCTTCTCACTATGCTGAAAAGGACAAGAAAGGAAAGGGCTGGCAGAGGTCACACCAGCCATGGTTTTCTCACCAGTGGCTTTGGCCGACGGAGAACTTTGGAACTTCAGTCTTGTTTCTTCAACAAAAAGCTTCAAAGAGAGCACCTGTCAGCCTGAGAACAGCAGCCCCCTGCAGCTGAGAAGAGCAGGCAGCATCACAGCTTGTCCAACAAGCCAAAGGCAAAGGGAGCACAGAAAAACCCTTGCACACAGTCTGCCCCTGCTCTGCTTTCAACCCAGAAACTTTTTAGGAGAAACCTGTTGGTTTCCATCCACTGACTAATTGAAAACCACAAATACAAGCTGCACTGTCTTCTCATCTCTGCTTTTTTGCTCTCTAGATAAATGTTAACGCACCTATGCTTCACCTCCCTCACAGAGAAGATTTCTCTCCAATATCTAAAGTGCTGCTACCTAAGGGCTACTTCCAGCCCTGACCACCCCTGGCAGTTAACAGAACGATGATGGATCACTTCCCTTATTAAAAGTACACAGGGAAGTGGTTCATAGGAAGCTGGTGATAAAGAATATCTGCACAAGATGGTCTTCAGGTGCACACACAACAGTATTTACAGATCAGAAGCCAAGTCCTGACCTGCTGGATTCTATACCACTTGATTAATTATTTACCTCAAAGCTAATTAATCATCCATTAACTCTTGGTGAGCTCTTCTACCAGTAGGGCACATCCATGGAGTGACTCAATAAATGCTTCCACCATTTAGAGCTTCATATGATTAAGAAGAAAAATCTTCCATGAGAGAGCCCCAGATATCTGAGAGGCCATGTCCCAGTTGCATTTCATCTTCTTTACCAGACAATTCTTGGGCCTTGCTCTGATCCTGTTATCCATGCCATGATGTTCAGTGCTTCTCCAGACAGCACTTTTTTTTTAGTTGCATCCAAAGCAACTCTTTTATTTGCATTTTTGCTAATAAACTGATAACTTGATTGGGAAAATACAGTTCTGCCCCACCTCTGTGGGGCCTGGAAACTCATTAACAGTGCTGAGAGATAAGATGCTTAAACCTATTAAGCAGGCTCTGCTGGCATTAAAAAGAAGTTCAAGATTTGTAGCCTGTTCTCAAAAACCATTTCTCTTCAACAGACCCCAGAGACTGAGGCAGGATCAGTGGAAAGGGCTCTGGGGATGCAGGAGGAGACATGTCACCACAAGGGAAGTGACACAGCCATTAACGAGCCACCTCTGAGAGTTTTTTGCCCTAGTGTTGCCCAGTCAGAGCCTTCACAGCCATCATGAAACATCAGTAATTCATCCCATTTCCCCAACCACAGAATCACAGAATCAATTAGGCTGGAAAAGCCCTCTAAGATGCTCAAGTCCAACTGTTCCCCCACCACTGCCAAGGCCACTACTACTATCCTATGTCCACGAGTGCCACATCCACACATCTGTGAGATCCATCCAGGAATGGGGACCCCACCTGTGCCAAGGCTGGACAACCCTTCCCATGACGAAATTTTTCTCAACAGCCAATCTAAATATCCCCCAGTGCAACTTGAGGCTGTTTCCTCTTGTCCTGTCTCTTGTTCCCCGGGAGCAGAGCCCAACCTCCAGCTGGCTCCACCTTCCTTCAGGGAGTTGTGGAGAGCAAGAAGGTCCCTCCTAAGCCATGACCCATCACTGTCACACAGTGCAGGCACTGCTACTGAAGTGACAGACTAATTTCTTTGTCTGATCAGCCAGCATCTGTAAACATCTCATTCAGGCTGCCAAGTCTGGAATATCAGCCCAAAGCCCATCTCTCGTGTCTCAGTCACAAGCTGGGATTTATGGTAACACCTCCCCAGCCCACGTGTCCTCATGTCACCGTCTCCAGAGGAGACTGGTCCAAACACAGCACATCATCACCAACTGGAGAGGAACTGGAGCGTGTTAACAACATGACACGTCCCTCAAAGGGCAGCCCAGCACTCCAGTGATGCAGGAATTGCATCCATGAGCCAGCTACGTTAGGTGAAAGGTCTCAGGTGTGAAAAAATAATTCAGCACCACCACATCCCATGAATCTACCCCCAGGCCAGGATATCCCTTCTGGGACAGCCTCAGCAGACTGAGTGCCCCAAGCAAGCAATGGGGTATCCAGGGTGTGGGCAGCCCTGGGGTGCAGGCTCGTGGCTCCATCCCACCCTGCACACACAGATCTGCAACAAGCACTGGTGAGCACCCACAGATTACAGGCAGGGGATCCCTGAACTGATAATTCAGCAGCAAATTGCCATGGGAGAAGCCAACTGACACATCAGGGGGAGTTTTTTCTCCTACTGAATGATCTCCAGCTCATAAGCTGCAATGCCCCACTGGAATGGCAGCACCTTTCCATGGTATTTCCCTTTCCAGTTGCTCCCCATATCTGTTATTTACACCTGCCTGCTGAATTCACTTGGAAACACCTCAAGGCCCTTTCCCACAGCTCTGCTCTAGCTGAAGGATCAAAATCTAGGGCTGGTACCCACAGAATCACCACCCAAGGAGGAGGGGCTGCCTGTTGGTGCTGTGGTAGGCACCCCAGTGACAGTGGCCACATACAACTGTGGGTCCCCTCCCTCTAGCCAGCACCCATCAAAGTGGGTGCCAGCACAGCAGGGATGCAGGAGCCACAGCCCAGCCATGCAGACAGCAGTTTTGTCCTGGGACAGCCTATCTGAGAGGTCAAATCTTCCCCTGGAGAACTGGGAAGCACCCTGCTCCTGATGGGAATAGCTCCTCTCCTGTGCTCCTCACTGCCTGCTGGAAGCTTGGCCATGAGCTTGGAGGTTGAAAGCAGCACAGAAATGAGACAGACACAGCCTCCAGCATGGCTGCTGAATCACAGCTGCTCTGAGCTCTGAGGCACTGGGGAGGAGCTCTTGCCAGAGGGAAAGCTGAGGGGACTTGAGGAAACTGGGAAGTGCAGAGAGGGGTTTGATGAATGGACTATGGATGGATAGCGAGGTTCAACCAGGCCTGGCAAGGTCATGGACCTGGATCAGGACAATCCCAGGTGCCAGCAAAGACAAGGGGATGGATGGGGATGGATGGGGATGGATAGGGATGGATGGGGATGGATGGGGATGGATGGGGATGGATGGGGATGGATGGGGATGGATAGGGATGGATAGGGATGGATAGGGATGGATGGGGATGGATGGGAATGGATGGGGATGGATGGGGATGGATGGGGATGGATAGGGATGGATGGGGATGGATGGGGATGGATAGGGATGGATGGGGATGGATGGGGATGGATGGGGATGGATGGGAATGGATGGGAATGGATGGGAATAGATGGGGATGGATAGGGATGGATAGGGATGCATCTCTGTGGAGAAGACTTTCTAGCTAAAATTCCACTTGCCAAAAGAGATTTGGGACATCAGTGACCTCTGTGCAGTCCTTCAGTTCCCAAAGGCTGACATTTATTCTTGGAAACAGCTCAGAATTTCGCATTGCAACTTATTGATTCAAGCTGTGGAAAATAAAAAAAACATCAGATGCTGACTCAAACCTTTCCTAATTTTCTAGAATTTTTTCAACTCTGGCCAATAAAACACTTTGCAGACTGAAGCTCTAACTGTGGCCCTAACACCCAGAACCATTGCCCACTCACACTGTCCCCAGCCCTTGCTGTTCAAGACCTTCAAAGTACCCACACAAGCTGCTATTCACCCCACTCTGAGCAAACAGCCTCAGCCTCACCAGGACCTGAGATAAGCTAGAGAGAATTCACATTCCTGGTGGGGAAGAAGCCAGGAGACAGACACTGGTCTGGGCTATGGAATATGCATGAAGTCAACCCTTAAGTCCTCCCACTCCCTCAGTCCCTTTGCCAACAGCTCAAGTTGGGCAGAGGAGATGAGGACAACCCAGGAGACAGCAAAGGAGCCTGACAAGGGCAAACAAAAATAAATCCCAAGTCCTGATTGAGCTTTTGGGCAGCTCATGACACCAAATACTGCCCAGCTCAGGAAACAGGAGGTCCAAGAGGTACTCAGGAATGTCCCACAGATGTCCAGGCCATGTGCTTGTGTGTGGGTGGCCAGGTTGGTGAACACCAGTGGGATTCCAAGCCCTTGGATGGCAGGCAGGCAGCTCTGGGCAGGCAGCAAGGATCAGCCTGCAGGGGTTGGGCTGGCAGCTGCCAGAGCAGCAACCGCTCTGAATCAGCAGCTCCCAGGCACTTCCAGGAGGCAGAGCCCTTCCAACCAGCTCTCTGCAGGGCTTCCAGGAACAGCAAACGGGCAGCAGTGCCCTTACAGTGATTCATCATCTTCCTGGGGTGCAGGGAATCGTTATTTCCCACTCCTCTGTGCAGCTGGGGCTGCACCCACACGCCACGACAGCCTTGCAGCTGGCAGCACCCTTGGATCAACAGGAGGAGGGCAGGGGACAGACCCTGGAGAGAGGAGGCTGGCACAGCGTGTCGGAAGAGTGGGCTGGAGCCTCATGCAGAATGTGGGTGGTGCTGTGAGGCCATAAAACACAGGGATTTTGGGGGGGAGTTCAAGGGGAAATGGGGGATGTTTGCTGTCTGAATGTTTTCTCCTAAAACAAGCGCTGACATGATTTAGAACGACAGTCAAACACTTGATTACCGCAGTGATTTTGTCAAACATACGGCAGCACTGTGTGAACTGTCTTTAGAAAGGAACAGGATTATCATGGAATCCTCTAGGTTGGAGTAGCCCTCCAAGATCATTGAGTTCAACAGTTAAGCCAGCACTGCCACCACACTAACCATATCCCCAAGAGCCACATCCACACATCTCTTAAATCCCCCCAGGGATGGTGACTCCACCATTGCCCTTCACAGCCTATTCCATTGCCTGACCACACTTCCTGTGAATAAATTTTTTCCAATCCTGCTGCATCCTTTCTCAGAGTTGTAGAGAGCTAGAAGGTCCCTCCTGAGCCTCTTTTTTTCCAGGCTGAGAGCTGTTTTTAGCACTGGGTAAAACACTGGATGCAGAACCACATGCTGCACCAGCACCACAGCCATGCCATGGGCCAGCACCACTGGACTGGACATCTTCAGGTGTCTTTGTTTTGTCACTATTCAGAAGGAAAAATGTCCCATGTATCTCAGGAACACTCAAGAAGCACAGCCTGAACTCAAAGCAGCTGTAGCCCCATTGCTGAAGGAATGCTGTCAGCTTTGCAGAGTGGTGGGGAGGGCAGTGGACAGCACAGAGAGTAGATGTGCTCAGTGCCAGGTGTGTGCCCCAGGCTGAGACAGAACAGCTCATTTCACCAGTTCCTGCCAATTCTACTGGTCACTCATCCCTGAGCTGGTTTTGTGAGTTCTGCTCTTCATTGATCAGTCAGGGATGGGACAGGCACCCACTCTCACCCTGATGTCAGACCCACTCTCCAGCTGGGCTCACCTGGTCACTGGCCAGGACTGTCAGGGCTCCAGGAGTGTCTTGGACTGTCTCATCACCATCACTCATCATCATCACTGGGTACCTTGGCTGTCCACCCCTCAATTCCTCTTCCAGTTTCTCCTCAATGTCTAATCAGCTGATGTTGGCAAACCGTGGGGAGCCAAACTGACTGCAGCACCTGCAGCTTCCACACCAGGGCTCCAGCACCAATGCAGAAAACCCTCATTTCTGACAGACACAGCCCAGACACGACACAACCATTTCTGGCAGGTTCCAGCCCTGTCCAACATGAGGTCTTCCCTCCTTGGCACGTGGCCACCCACCCCACCAGCCTAGCCAAAGGTGCCCATGCACCCACCCAGCAATGTCCCACCTGTCCCCCAGACCCAGTCCACCTGTGCTCCTCTGTGCTCCTGTATCCCCACTGTGAGAGCTCCCAGGGTTCTTCAGCACCCAGATTTCCTGCTCTGGCTACCACTTCCTCAGACTGCTTGCCTGAACTCTCCAATTTTAATTGAGTTCCCCTCTTCCCACCTAAAGCACGGCCACAGACACCCCTTTGCCACACACAGCTCAGCCACGTGTGAGTACAGACACCCAGGGACACACACACAGCCACTGCCTTCCCAGATCCAAATGGAATTTCACCAATAATTCCTCCTCAAGCTATTCCCAGCAGTTTTCCACTCACTATCCCTGACTTTTTCCCTCCTCTCAATAATTTACTTGTAGCTTTGTAGAGTCAGTTCTTGGAATGTGCCCATAGCAAGGGCTCCTCATGCACCCACAGTGGGATCTCCATGGGTGATGCTGAATTCCCAGAGATCCCAGGACTTCTGGCCACCTTCCTCCTCCTCCTGCCTGTGCTGCTGCCCAGCTCCACTGACCATATCCTGCTGCTCCTGCTCTCAGCATGCCTAGAAAGCACCAGTCTCCCACACATCAGAATAATCTCAGGAAAGAGTAAAAGGATTTAGGCTTTGCTCATCTCAGCCCTCCTAAACCCATTTCTGCAGATAAGGGATTATCCCCAGTGTCAGCAGCAAGACAGTGGCAATTCAGCAAGAGAAGGCAGAGCTCCAGCTGCAAAACAAACACTGCTGGGGCTGGAGGGGGTCTGCTGCAGAGCTCCCTCTCCCTCTTGGGGTGTCTGCTCCTCTCCTGTATCTCTGTTGGAGAAGCTACACCCACACCAAACCAAGCTGCACAGCACATGTGCCTCCAGACAAGGATGAGAAGCCCGTGACATTCTCTTGTTTCCTGGAGGAACATTTCCTGGAGGTGCCACATGATGCTAAAGTACTTGGAGATCACTAAGAAACATGCAAGGTGCTGTTCCACAGGGGACAAGCAGCATCCCAAATCCCTGCAGAGAGCAACATCTTGCCCTGATGGCCATCCCAGGTGTCACTCCTTGCCAGGTTAAACTGCAAATCCCAATGAGTACATCCCAAAATTAGCCTCTCACAACCTACATTTTAGTGTCCTTTGGCTCTGACCCCCTCCCATGCCTCATGGGAACTTGTTTCTGAATTTCCAAATTAATCTCAATAAATTCACAGCCCTGGGTTACAAATAGCCTTTGCATTAATGAGCAGGTTCTCTGTGGGTTCAGGAACACAGGAGGGTGGGGGTGAGGCTGCCAGCACAGACAATGACGTGCCAGAGCAGGTCCAGAGGTGGCCACCAAAATGGTCCAATGGCTGGGACAAGGGGCAGTGGGGCCAGGTTGGACATGGGGAAGAAATGTCAGACCATGAGGGTGGTGAGGGGCTGACAAAGGTTGCCCAGAGAAGCTGTGGCTGCCCCATCCCTGGACACACTGGACAGGGTTTGGAGCAAGTGGTCCACTGGTCTAGATTTAATGTGTCCCTGCCAATGGCAGGGATGTGGAACTGGATGATCTTTGAAGACCCCTTCCAACCCAAAGCATTCTGTGATTCTGAGTCTGTCCACCACTGAGCTCTACCACACCTCCTGAACACAGCACCGTGCTACAAATCACAAATTTCAGATTAATGTGTGGGCTCCTCTCTTCCTGTCCAAACAATTCTTGGTACAACAAACTGAATTCTCTACAAAACGAAGGCAAAGTAACGCAGTAAAGCAAAGCCAGAAGCACTTCCAATGTCCTGGATGCTTCTGAAAGTCATGGGAATGTCACCACATTTTGCTCACTGCAGATCTCAGACTTTTAAATAGATTATTATGCTTTTAGGCCATGAGTGCCCTTTGCAGCCCTGAGTGGACCCTGTGCCACTGCAGCAACCAGGAGCACAGCAGCTCTCCTCTGAACATCCCCAAACAGGAACACTGCAACATCTTACACTGAAAGCACAAGAGCCTGGAGGATGATTGAGCAATAGCCTGAGACGTGAATTCCCTTGAGAAAATCCCTCGATTCCAGGCTTGGCCAAGGAAATTTTAGCTGAGAAGTAGCTGCCAGGAGAGGAGAGCCTGAGACAAGTTAGGAAGGGCCAGTCCTTTCAAGTAATTACAACATCTACTGATTTGATATAGGGCTGGAGGCAGGACAAAGTGTGTGTGGGCACCCTCCTGGGACCTCTAGGCACAATTCCACAAGCAGACATGGAATTGCACTGGGCAAATGAGAAGTGGATGACCAGAGGGAGACCTGGTCTCAGCTTTCCAGCCTCCAAGCACTGGGAGCCCATGGAAGCAACACCTTTGCCAAAATGAGGGCTGCCAGTGGCCCAGAGCCATCCTGCAGGGTCAGATCTGCAGCATCCAACATCCCTGTGACACCAGCATCACGATGGAGGTGAGCAGAGGAGAGCCAGGTGGGCTCAGTGTTACACTGAAGGTGGAGTTTGGGGCAGCAGAGCTGTTCCAGTGCTGTCCCCCAGCAGGTGAGCCTGGGTAGGGTCCAGCCCCACCCCACAGTGCTCAGCCCTGCTCTCCCTGCACAGCTCAGCCCTCGGATCCACCCTCTCCACAATAAGGGTTTTGCAGACACTGATGCTGGAAAGCCTCTGCTGACCTCACTGGCCCCACAGCCCCCTCCTCTGGCTCACCTGGGAGAGCACTGATCCCACCTGGGAACAGGGAACCACAGCATTCACAGTTCTAACCCTGCCAGATCTCCTGGACACCCAAATGTTGCTACCTCTTGGGTGCTCAAACCCCTAACTCCAGCTCCTGGCAGCAAATATCTTTTCTGGAAGACAAGGCTGGGGAAGAAAGAGGTCTGGAAGGGGTAGGCTCTTTGACCAGCCAGCAACAAATTGTCCCCAGGACAGAGATGCAAGGTCCCAGCTGCCCACCTCTGGCTCCAAGAGGAGCTGTAACATTTCTGGGCCCAAGTAGGTGATACTTGGTCTGTTCTGCATTATCCACTGACTTTCCCAGGCAGCCTGGGGCAAGACAACAGCCAACCACCACAAAAACACCACTTGCTCTTCCCAGCCTCCACACTGCCCCATCCTTTCAGAAATCCCCTCTGGCAGCCTCACTGGACTCTCCAGGTCTTAAAGCCACCAGTCACCAGGCAAGTCCAAGCCCTCCCTCACCATCCAGCCATGGCCACCTGCAGACACAGGGGATTGTGCCTGGCTCCAGCCAGCCCATCAGTGAAGCCACGTGCCCACAGGACACCCAGAGCTCACTCACTTTCATCAGGGTTGGGTGAAGCGAGAATGGCGCTGTGCTTCCTTTTCACTTCTTCCACATTTTCCGAAATTTTATCGATGAAGCCTCGAATTTCTTCCACCTGTGAAGTGAGACAAGAGAGGTGGTCTGTGACAGACCTGGACTTTTGGAAAGTGAAGGGATTATTATACCCTATTCCAAAGCAACCATGACATGTCTGAACCACTGCAAACACCCTCCTGGATAAATATTTTCCAGCTTGAAACTATAGCACCACTGTGGAATCAAGTCTTCTCCATCCCACCAGCCAGCTCTGAGTCACAGCAGTGTAATACAGACTGTATGTCCTGTATTCTTTGTGATACACTGAGAAACTCTGGGGATTTATATAAACCAGCATCAGATTGATTCCCAGACTCTGTGCCTCTGGCAGAACATTGCTGAGACTGCACAAGCCAGGCTGGTAACAGCTCAGCCCCCCATGGCTCCTTGCTCCATAAAAACCACCAGAAACGCCCAATTTGATCCTCACTCCTCGTTCCAGGGAGGCCACATTTTCCAGAAGATCCATTCCGTCATTTTCCCTGCACTTCTGTGCTACAGGAAGACACCAGCACCGCCTAAGAGGGGAAACCTCTCCTGTGTTCTCTGCCTGCCAGGCTGCTTACCCTCTAACTCAGTCTTCTCCTCCGGCTCACACCACTCCTTTGCTCATCTTCCTCCACCTGCACATCAGATTTATCCCAGTTCCCACTCCATTGCCTGCACAGATCCATTTTAACACCCCCCACACACATGCCATGCTAAGGGTGTGCTAAAAATCCGCAAGCAGATCTTACAGCCACCCACATGCCAGAAGACAACCTCTTGTTTGGGAACGGGAGGCACAAAATTAAATCAGTCCCATGCAGAGACTGCTGCTCTGCAGAGGTGCTCTGGGGAAAGGCCTGAGAGCTGTGTGTGAGGCTTCCCTGCTCCCATCACCTGGGTAACAGCCTCACTGGGTTCTGGAGGAGCAGGAGAACATCTGTAGGGCAGCACAGCTTCAGGTCTGCAGGGAAGCCAGGTTCCTGATGTTCAGCATTCAGCATAACCCTGACCATCAGCTGAGCAGCACCAGCCAGGGCAGGAGCTTCACTCCCATCCCCAGTGGCTGCAGGAAGCCTGGACCATCCACAACCCGCCCTGGTGGCAGCAGAAAGGTCTGAACCAGCTTCAAAGCCACACTGGAGGAACAAACCTCTCACCTGCTCAAAGAACTCGTCCATGAAACGATCCCGGTCCACGCTGACGGTGACTTCATCGTCATCATCACTGTCCTTTGCCTGCAACAACACACAGACAGAGAGGCATCAACCAGTGCTTGCTGCAGAGCTCATGGCTCTATTTCAGGAGCTCCTAGGAGGCATCTTCCCCTTCTCCTGTGCTCACTTGCTCCAAGGAGCTGGGGCAAACACTCACCAGAGTGTGGAACGCCCTGGGCACTGCTACTCCAAGCCCCCAGGACTCAGAGAGCAGAGAACAGATACACCCAGCAGTGAGGGATGGCCAAAATATCACAGCACCAAGGCATGACCCCCACAGCAAACATGGGACACAGCTAAGGACACCCCACATCCATGGAGTGGGAGCTTCAAGGGCACCCTCAGCCCTGTGTGAGCACAACAGCTCTGCAAGGAGCTGCAAGGAATGGGAAACACCACAGACTCCACCATGGGAAACACCAGGACGCTGCCATGGGAAACACAAGGGATGTTGAGAATGGGAAAGCACAAGGGATGCTGCCATGGGAAAGCACGAGGGATGCTGTGATGGGAAAACACGAGGGATGCTGCCATGGGAAACACAAGGAATGCTGTCACAGGAGAAAGCATGGGCGATGCCGTGATGGGAAAACACGAGGGATGCTGCAATGGGAAACATGAGGGATGCTGTCACAGGAAACACAAGGAATGCTGCCACGGGAAAGCATGAGGGAAGCTGCAATGGGAAACATGAGGAAAGCTGCAATAGGAAACAAGAGATGCTGCAATGGGAAAACATGAGGAATGCCATGTCAGGAAAACATAAGGGATGCCATGACGGTAAAAACAAGGGATGCTGCCATGGGAAAGCACGAAGGAAGCTGCGATGGGAGACACAAGGGATGCTGTGATGGGAAAATAAAAGGAGTGCTGCAGAGTGCAGGAAAGGTGGGAGCAAGCAGATAATACAGCAGAACTAGTAAAGTCACAGCAGGCAAATGAGGGGTTGTCCTTGTCTGCAGAAGCATCTGTGTCATTGTCACCAGAGATGAAAACACCTCCTGTCCCAGCAAGGCGGGGGATGCAAGCTCTCAAGGGAAGGAAAAATTACAGTCCTCCACATAAGGAGACATTTGAAAGATTATTATCCAAATCAGTTACATGAAGGAGGGAAATGGACAATTAACAGGTTGGAAAAGTTTCTTTTTACTCCATTTTTACAAAGAGAAGAAGCCAGTGGAATGGAGATTAAAGACAGGACTGCCTCTGCTCATCTCATCATCATGTCATAATGATTGAAGTTTTTGCAGACATTTACTCATCACCCCATGGGCACTCTGCAGAGAGGCAGCCACCACAGCCTCCAGAGAGAGCCCTCTCACATTGAAATAAGCCAGATGAAATATCTATCCTACCCCCCAAAATTGTCTTTTCATCCTACACTGACTGATTTGGGTGGTATCATCCAGAGACCTCAGCTTTCAGCCTTCCCACCACTTGTGGCACTTTTTGCCTGGGTAACTCGCTCACACTTATCCCATTCATGGTTATCCAGAGCCTTTGTGATCAGAGAGCTCCCACAATCCTGGTGAAAATCTCACCCTGACAAGGAAAAGCAGGCATGGTGCTGCTCTTACCCACCACTCTGTGGGCACAGAAAACTGTGCCCTGAAGTCTGAAATTGTGCCCATTTGTAGCACAGCCACTCAGGGCAGCAAGGCTGGATGGAGCTTGGAGCAATTTGATCTAGTGGAAGGGATCTCTGCCCATGGTAAGGGGTGGAACTGGATGGGAAGCCCCAGTCAGCCCCTGCAGCCCTGTACAGGAAAACACACCTTCAATACAACTTCCCCAAAAGCCTATCCAGCTGTTTTTGTCATCATTCGGCAGGATCTCAATTTGCCATAACTCTGAGCCCCTTTCTGAAGCCTGTGAGCAGAGTATTCCCAGTGATAATTTTAAATGCAGGCTTGTACAGAAACCAGGAAGGCCAGGGACTGGCAGCAGAGCAGGAGCAGCAGGAGAGCAGGGTACCTGCCAAGATGCTCTTCTCCTTGTCACCTCTTGCTTGTCCCTTCCACATCCAAAACAGGCCTGGCTCATTGCCCAAAGGATGCCACATCCCTGCCTAGTCCTATCCATGCTGCCTGCTGGACCCTGCCATACCCAGAAATCCCAAAGGAATGGGACCCACCACCCATGGAAGTGGGTCAAAAGCCACACACAGCTCTGTCAGAGGCATTCATGGTTGAGGGTTCACCACTCCTGGGAGAGCAGAAGCTGATGGACAGGCAGAGAGATGTTATTTAGGGCAGGCACTGGACAGGGGGAATGGCACAGAGCCCAGCCAGAAGCCCCATGAAGAGGAAATTACACAGATGGAGCCTGCTGGTCAGGAGGGCACATGTCACTTGTCACTCCAGGCTGGAGAAGGGCACCATCTGTCCCACCCACGTCACTGGAAACACCCTCGGTGCCTTACCACCTCCAACACCCAGTGTCAGCCTGATCAGCCCACCCCACCAGCCCCTGAGCCAGTGAGCAGCAGCCACATCCTCTAATGGGTGACTTGGACTGGAACCAGAGGAGATGCCACTGGGAGAACAGCTCAGGGGACGCAGGGCACTGATGGATCAGCTGCTCCCAGCATCTCCCACCACTCTGGCCCTCACTGCTTTACCCCAAGCTAGAGGCATCCCCCCGTGATTAATTCTAATACAAAAGTAGGAATGAAACCAAAACTTTCCAAAGGAAACATAAGCCAACAGTGTTTTGGCTTCATGCATCCCAGCTGTGAGCATCCCAGGTTTCCAAAGCCACATGGAAAGCTCCTGTCTCAGTCAAAACTACCTGCAGGTGCAATTCCCCAGCCCAGGAACTCACAGTGTCAGGCACACCATCCTCCCAGTGCCCTTCCACCTCTGCTTCAGGCCCTGCCAGGCAGCACCAAGGACCCAGGGCTTCCAGGCTTTTCCCCCACACAGGGTAGGTGAGGATAACCCTTCTTTTGCAAGGCTTTTATTTCTCCAGTCCAGCAGAGGCCAAGCAGTGGCACCGTGTGGGCACTGTCCCAGCAGCTGGGGTGGCTCTGGGAGCAGCTGCCTCTCCAGTGTCACTGAGCAGGAGGAGCTAGATGGGTAGGGCAGGTCAGTCAGAGCTCCTCCAGCAACCTTCAGAGCCTCACAGGGCTCAAAGTCCCTCCACAAGGGCAAAAATCCCAAGTGGAGGCAGATACCATCCCTGACAAAGAGGAGTAGGAGCTGGGAAGACATCCAGAGCCCTGGAGCATCCTGGCTCTGCAGGTTTTGTAACCAGCACATGCTAGTAAATTAATTATTGAGGAAATGACATTCCCATGGTTCCAACCCACCCCATTCCCTCTCCAAGCACTTTCTGAAAGAGGCAAAAGAGCACAGAAAAGGCTTGATGCTTGCTTTCCTCCAAAGGAAAGCTGGCAGGGGGGCTGTGCAGGGCATTACCAGATCTCTGTCACCTCAGCAGCAGCCCCAAGTTCCTGTCCTCTCCTGTCAGTGCTGCAGATGGATTTGATCACATCCAGATGCACCCAGGGAGCTGGTGCAGGCAGCAGAGGCAGGGCAGAGGAACAACAGGTTCAGCCACTACTGGGCACATCTGAACCCAGACACATCCCTCTACCAAGCCCTGCTGGCACATTTTCCTAGGAAACATCTGTGTCCAAACAGGCAGTGAGCATCCCATGGGGCTGTGAGCCCTGGCCACGCTGCCTCCCACCCCACCAGAGACAAGGCAAGCCTCACAAAGGGAAAGAAAAAGCCAGACCAGCTGCCATCCCCCTTTTAGGGACCACTCAGTTGAGCAAAGAAAGGCCTCATCCCTGAGATGCAGGAAGCTGCTCAAGGGTTTCACTCCCAAGCTGCATCTGTTTGTTTTTATTTACAAACACCTCCGTGCTGCTCTGCCCAGCTGAAGAGATTCCAGCCATCTGGGCTCGCCTTGCTTTGTAAAACGATGCCCTTTCTGTACCAAGACCAGAACAAGGCAGGATGCACAGGCTGCTCCTGGGGATGCCTCTGAGCAGCTGGAGGTCGTGTCTGGGATCGTGTCCCCACAAAGAGTGGCACATGGGGGTCCAACACCCAACAGCACTCACCTTGTTCCCCATATCCAACCCCCCAAGCCCAGGGCACTGCTGCTGACACTGAGAGCTCCCAGGGCAGCTCATTCCAGCATGCAGCTGTGCAAGGAAGGACAAGGTCAGAATAACTCAGCAGCGAGTGGCACTGACATCTCAGCCATCTCACAGAGCCTAAAGGACACGTAGGAGAGCCTAGAGATGCCCAGATCTCTGGAAACATCCCAGCCTGGCTCTGAGATGCTTGGCAGCACAAGGGCAGCTCAGCACAGCCTCACCTGGACAAGGTCCAGAGCACCCGTGGACCCCCCACCCACCAAACGAGTCACTCACCCTGGGGCTGCCTCCTCACACTTCAGGGTTTGCTTTAGGCATCTGCAGCAGCCAAAAAAAGCCCTTCAAACAGGGCTGAAGTCCTGCTCCTGAAGGTTTCCAGGGAAGAGCCCAAGACCATGGTTTAAGCTGCCTATGGTCTCAGCTCAGCCCTTTTTGCAGATCATACAGTACAGCCGTGCACCACAATAAATTTGTCATTCCGTGGCACACGGGCCCCAGCTCAGCTGTGTCCTACTCCAGTATTAAATCCAGCTGGCAGCCTCTCTCCCTGGCGCTCTCCAGGGATCAATGTTGGGGCCACTCCTGTCTAATAGCTTTATCAATGCTGTGGATAAGGGGATCGAGGGCACTCTCAGCAGAAGACACCAAGCTGGGTGAAATGTTGACCTGCTGGAGGGCAGGAGAGGTCTGCAGAGGGATCTGGATGGGCTGCATCAGTGGGCCAAGGCAAATTCCATGACATTCAACGAGGCCAAGTGGCAGGTCCTGCACTGGGGTAACAACAACCCCATGGAATGCTCCAGGCTGGGGGCAGAGTCACTGAAAAGCTGGGAAAGGCTTTGGGGTGCTGGCTGGCCGTAGCTGAACATAAGCCCAGGTGGGCAAGAGGCCAATGGCACTTGGCTGCTGTCAGAAATAATGTGTCCAGCAGGACCAGGGTAGTGATCATCCCTCTGTGCTGGACACTGCTGAGGTACCACAAATCTTGGGGTCAGTTCTGGGCCCCTCACAAGCGGGTCACTGAGATGTTGGAGTGTGTCCAGGGAAAGGAATGGAGCTGGGGAAGGGTCTGGAGCACCAGGAGCAGCTGAGGGAGATGGGGGATGCTCAGCCTGGAGAAAAGGAGGCTCATGGGGGGGACCTCACTCTCTACAATGCTCTAAGAAGGGTGGAGTCAGGTGAGGATCAGGCTCTGCTCCCAGAGAACAAGGGACAGGACAAGAGGAAACGGCCTCAAGTTGTGCCAGAGCAAGTTTAGTTGGATACTGAGGAAAATTTCTTCACAGAAATGGCTCTGCAGCCCAGCTGCCAAGGCACAGACTGTGCAGGGCAGTGGTGGAGCCACCATCCCTGAATGGATTTAATAGATGTGCAGTTGTGGCACTTGGGGTTAGTGCTGGCCTTGGCAGTGCTGGGGAAACAGTTGGATCTTAGAGGGGTTTTCTAACCTAAGCAATTCTATAATTCTGATATTCACCAAAACCAGCCCATACCTTCCAAATAACAACTTATTTATGAATAAAAGTCCAAGGCACAGATGACTTCAGCATTCAGCAGCACCCGTGTGAGTCAGGTTTCCAACTTCCAACACCAGCACTGCAAGGGAGAACATAATTTCCAAGAATTTTGTCCTTGGGTGCTGGCTTGCATTCCTGCAAAGTAACTCCCAGCCCTGGGCACAAAGTCCAAGCCTTTTCTCAGAACATTGATCACTCTTAAGCTCAGTTTTAAAAGCAAACAGGTAAAACTCTCCTTAACTCTGGAGAACAAGCATCAGAGGTGACCACCAGAGTTGCCACCAGTCCTGGAGAGGGCAATGAGCTGAACTCACTGACCTCCTCCTGTAGCTCTGAAATATGGACAGCACAATCACCTACTGGAAAAGCATCCATACTTTACAGCCAGTACTTTATAAATTTACAGTCATGGCTGAAGAATAATTTGGTTAAAAACAGACTTAAATAATCTGAAATTAATTTCTTAACATCCTTTAAGTGGCATCACCACTGTTACAGCTCCTGTGCAGATCAGAGCTTCCCATGGGCAGCAGAAGGACCACTCATCTCTTATCTCCACTCCATTGACCAGGATCAGCACACTCAGAGAGGTCTCTGCTGGGATCATCACCATGCTTTGGAGTCTGCCAATGTCACCAAGCCCTGGTGATGCCCACTAGTGACACTGCAGCCTGTCCCATTACCACACCTACAGGCAGGCACTCATGGAATATATAGATTTGGAATGGATCTTCAAGGATGCTCCAGCCCAACCCCCTGCCATGGGCAAGGACACCTTCCACCAAACCAGGTTGTTTCATGGTCGTGAAAGCTCAATGACATTTCTTTGGTGCTCTTGTCTAGACCCTGTACAAGAACTTCAGCACCATCCAGGTGAGAAACTGATCCTCCCAAAAGGAAAAGGTCCTCTGGAAAACCAAAGCAAACAGTCATTTCATACACAAACCCAAAGTCTGACAGAAGCTGATGGAAGACCAGCAATGGCAGAGAAAAAGGCAGAGCTCATACTGGAAAACCCGCGGCAAACATCTGCAGAAGTACACCACGATGGAAGTGGCCACAGTGGCAGTGCTCTCCTGAAAACTCATAGGACAGTGAGCAGAAAACTTCATTTTTAGTCATTTCCCATGAAAAGAAACCTGGGTCTGCAAGTATTCACTAGAATCTGAAAAACTGCACTGTTAACAGAAAGTTCAGTCCCACCCTGCAGCAGATTTTGATGCTGCACAGCCAGATGTGTCCCCTGCCCCTACACCTGAGGTGCCTGTGGATGCCAGAGGAGGAGGAGGAGGCAGCAGGGAAGAGGAACCTTCTCCTGTAGAAAGAATACGCTGGCCTAGGAGCAAATGAACACATTTTGGGCAGGAGATTTGGAATTCTAAAACCAGTCAGGAGCTGGTCTAGTGGAAGATGTCCCAAGCCATGGCAATAGAGTTGGATGATATGATTCTTTGAAGGTTCCTTGGCTACTGAAGAAGAGCTTTTGGCCAGCAGATGTCCTGGGCTCCACTCACTACTTCCACCATCCTGCAAAAGGTGATGGAGGAAGAGACCCTCCTGCCAGGGGAGAGCACCTGCATCACTACAGAAAATACTCAGAGTATCACTGAAAAAGGTTGAAAGATGTTTCAGCACATCTCTCCTGTGGGACCTGAGCACCCAGAAGTCTGTCTGCTGTGTCAGCCCCATCCCTGGAAGTGTTCCAGGACAGACTGGAGAGGGCTCAGAGCAATCTGGTCCAGTAAAAGCTGTTCCTGCCTATGGCAGGGGTGTGGGAACCACATGGTCTTTGAAGGTCCTTTTCAACCCAACCCACACTGTGAGTCCATGACGCCCCTCATGCCACAGCCTGTCCCCTGCTCACAGCTCCCTGATTTGGGGGGCAAAAGCAGTGCCCACATTTCCAACACCAGCCCTGGTTCTGGCCACTGCAGGCAGGGGCACAGCAGAAGTGCAGAGGTGCAAGCAGCCTGTGACACGTCACCCCTGCCCCCTTCCCTTCCTCCAGTTCAGAAAAACTTTCTACTCCTTGTGCTTGCACAGTTGCTTCGTTTCATATTTTTCCTAAGCAAAGACAGCCTCTTTGGCTTTGTGCCTGGTCTGGTCCTGACACAGCATCGTTCCATCTCCATTTCCCATGCTGTCCTCTGCCTGCCCTCTGCTCCCCACCATCTCCTCCAGGATCATCCTGCGGACACCACGGTGCAAGGACACTCCCCTGAGGCAGGTGTGCTCAGGTCACCTGGAGCCAGGACAATACCACACACTCGCTGTTCCTGGTCTTCCACCCCGGCTCACTCTCCTCCTTTTTGCTAATATACATAATTTTCTGGAAGAAGCAATTTATCACAGTACTTAGCTTAATGAGCCTTACTGTACATGTTCTGCCTGTAGTGATAATTTTGCATATTTCCTGAGAAATCTTGTTAACGGGGAGATACATGGCAAAACAAACATTTGTACAGCTTCCGAGCAGCTCACACACAAAGACTAAAACAACAGGGATGAGACTGCACCCTTTTGGCTCCGGCCTCTCAGACACCCAGTGCACAGCTGATGTATCTGGCTGCATTAATTATCACTCTTATCACTCTCTGGTCCCCACAGATTGACACCAGGTCTCAGTGGGTCAAAAGTATTCCATATTCAGGTTGACTTCAGTGGGAGGGACTACCAAAGCCCCATGCACCAGACCTGAAGCTCCCCAACATATACCAAGGGACCCCAGGGCTCAGGGTCCCCTCTGAGGTCTGTCTGCCCCTCAGACCCTGTCCATCACCCCACCAGGCCCCTCCCAGGCTGGGGAGATGACACAGAGCTGACACAGGGTCTGGCCTTTGCCTGCAGCCATGTTTAAAGCACAGAAAAGGGTTTTCCCAGTTTTTGGCTTGTCCTACCACGGTGTGCACCCACTGCTGTGGACAGCGTTCCTGTGGCACAGGAACACCCAGGACCCCTCAGCTGCTGGGGAGCACAAGAACATGTAGCATGGACACGTAGCATGCTCACACAGGAGCATGTAGGGTTCATCTACATCACTCCTGTCACCTTTTTCCTCACCCAGCTCAGCAGACCCCAGGAGTGAGGATTCCCCGCCATCTCACCCCTCCTGCTCCAGCACCCCAAGGAAGCCAGCAAAGCAGCTGGGACCAGGAATGCTCTAAGGGCAGCCATAATGTTTGACCTTCCAGGGCAGCTCTGCTCCTCCCCACACCCAAAAAAATCAGCATTTCAATAATGCTACAACCCATCAAGCTCAGCCAGAGCAGGCGGCTGCGCGAGCTGCGGACGCGCCACCGGCTGTCACCCGCCACGTGACAGCCCCACGCACGACTGGCAGGGATGGAGGACAGATGAATTATTTACGTGACCCTTTTGGTTGAACAGAAGAGCTCAAAAGCACTGATGGCCACGAAGAGGGTTAAAAAAGGAAAGGAAGATGGCATCTAAACAAGTAAATGTATTCATCTCCAAGGTCTGGAGGGACTTCTGTAGCCGGGGGATTCTGGAAAAGATGAAGACACACAAGACCTGACCTCTGCAAACAGCAACCGTGGTCGACTTCACATTTGTGCCCCCCAGGAGTGAAAGCCTCACTGGGAACAGCATGGAATTAAGAGGAAGGGATGGATGAGGTTGGGCTGTGAGTCCTGGAGCACTGCCGCAGATTTCACCACCAGAGGAGGGGAGAGGATGGATCCACAGAGCCGGACCTGGAGCCCACCTTGCTTCCTCTCTTCCTTTATTTTTAACACCCATTTCCCACAACTCCCACTGGCAGGAAGCAGCGCTGGGAGCAGGGACTTGGCTGCCAGGAGTGGGGATTCAGCCAGCTGGGGAGGGCAGTGGGATGGCACAAACACACAAACATCACTGGAGAAATGCACACAAAAACAGCTGCTGGAGATGAACAACAGGCACAGGAGGAAAGCACACCCCAAAAAATGGGCCCTGCCAATGGCTGGAGGTTTGGAACTGGATGGTTCCTTCCAACCTAAACCATTCTGTGATCCTACAACACTGGCACATCTCCCTCACTTTGTCGCACTCTCAAAACACCATTCATAATTATTTTACCATTTGGACTTGTGTCACATCCTGGAAATCCCAATGTCTCACTCAAACAGAGCTGTCAGCTCTATGGCAGGATGGAGCACCATAGGACTCTCACAATCCTGCATGTACACACCATCTCATCAGGGCTGCTTCTGGGGGTGCTGGGGAACGGGACCAGCTCCAGACCCACTCCAGACGGGCAGGAAAGGCCACGGCTGTGACACCTGCACAGAAGCAGCTGTAAACAAAGCTCTGCTCAGCCTCATCCAAGGCATCCTGCACAGCCCATCCTCAGCTGCTCTCCTCCACAACAAGAGGACATGTTCCATCTGTAAGTTAAATTTCCTGTCCCTGGTTCAGAGCAGACCTGAGGGCACTACTTCCACAAGGGCACTGAATAAGCTCCATCCAGCAAGTCTGATCCAAACTACAGCCGAGGTTCAGAAAAGACCTGGGATTAGCATTTTAAATTTCAAGTACCATTTAAAAAATCCTGTTAAGACATGGAGCTCCTGTTCTGTAGAGCAGTGACCGCCCTGTATCCCCTCCTCTGCACCAACAATGCCAGCCCTTTTTTTTTATTAATCCTTCTTCTTTATCATCCTTGGCACAATTTAGATACTGTATTAACATGGGAAGAACCAGCCTTGGCTATTAATGAGGCAGCAGAGAGGAAACAAGTTCAAACGCTCCTGACTCTGTCCACTGCAGCATCTTGCTCCTCCCCTGGTGCCTGCCACCACTGAGGGTGTAAATCCACGCTGCCTCACTCACTGCAGTCCTGCCAAGGGGCACCCACTCGTATTCGGGGCAACTGGATGCTCAAAAGCATTTCTCTTCCCTGGGAAGAATGCTGCATCCTCAGCATGAGGCTGATGAATAAGAAGCAGCAGCAGGAATGAGGCAAAAACACATTTTATTTTTCTTAAGGCGTATTTAAAGGAACAGAGAAATTTTAAAATAATCCACGGCATCACTTCCCAGCCAGCGCCGGCTGCCAAAAGGACATTCACGAGGCTTCTTTTTTACTATTATTATTAAAAAGCCTGTTTTCCAATCCCATTTCACAGCCTGTGCTGGTGGTGGAGACAGAGCCCCATGTTTGGGTGCTTTCCAGGCAGAGTGGGGAGGCAGCTCTTGGGGGAGCCTCTTCCTCTCCCAGAATCCACAGCCACCCCTGGGCATCTACAGTCAGCCCTGAGCATTCAGAGCTGCCCAATCACCCCAAAAGCCACCCCCTCAGCCCCTTGCTGGCATCACCCCAGCTCTATCCTCCTGGCGTTTTTCAGACCAAACCAAACTCCCAGCCAAGTGATCCTGGTGGGAGCTCTGATGCCTGACCAGACTGGACACCCACAGTGGTCCCCACTGCCCCTCGCTCTATGGCAGAGTCCTCCCCACGGGACAGACCCCCCCTTGCAATCCCAGGCAGCTCTGCAGCGCCAACCGTGAAGTAATTTTTTTTTTTTTTAATCCACAATTTTTTTTATTTTTTTTTTTTTTAAAAACAAATAAGAAAAAGCACTAGAGGGAGGACCAGGGGGGTGGTACGGGGCGGGGGCTGGAGCAGCACTCCGGGATTTCGGGCTCTGCCCCTCCGTCCACTGCTGCTGTCCCCAGAGCTCGGCTCCAGGCGTGGGCAGCAGCAGCAGCGCGGCCCCGAGGGTGCAATAGGAGGCTCCGGCACGGGCAGCGGGGGCACCGGAGCCTTCCACCGATGCTCCGTGCGCGCAGCCGCCGCCTCCCACCGCCCGCGCTCCGGGACCGCGGGGGGCTCGGGGCCTCCGAGGGACACACGACCGGCTACAGCCGCACACACGAAGCCCGAGGCCTCCCGGAGAAGCCGGGGCACGGCGCTGGGGTCACCGCGGTGCAGCGGCCGCAGGCGCTCCTCGGCCCCGCCGCAGCGGCTGCGCCGGAGGATGAACACGCAAAACGGGAGCGGGGCGGGCGCGGCACGGTCCCGGGTGAGCACGGCACGACCCCGCCGCCCGCAGCGGTACAAATACACGTCTGCATCCGCTCCTGCCGGCGGTGATGCCGCTCAGCCGCCGCGGCCCCCCGGTACCGCGCAGATCGCCGCTCGCACCGCCCGTTGCCGGGGAGAACCCGAGCGGTCCGCGGCGGTGCGGGGGGCGCAGCCCGGGGGACCCCTCCCCTCCTACCCCGACATCCCGGCGATATCCAGGGGGATCATCCTCTGCTCCCAGCCCCCGCCCAACCCCCTCGCCGCCGCCGCTCAGGGCAGGGCGGCCCCTGCGCAGCGAGGGGGGGGGTCGAGACGGCTTCGGGCGGTCCCCGATGGGGGCAGAGGGTTGCCCGCATCTCCCCGTATCCCCCGCATCCCCGGCTGCGCCCCGCACTCACAGCGCGCAGCTCCCCGGTCCGGTCCTTCATCCTCGCCCCGCTGCCGCCGCCGCTGGGAACGGGCAGAGCGCGGGGAGGGGCGGGCGCGGAGCATGCGTGGAGCGGGACCGAGACGGGAGGGGGGACACCGGGGGGACCCTGCCATGATGCGGGTGGGGGAGCTGGCAGGGGGACACTCGCACCTCCGCTCAAACTGCGGGCAGCCGACCGGGGGAGGGGGGCGCACAGCTAGGAAGGTCACCGCTACAAGGGGATGTCGCCGGAGGTGGCGGGGGGGGGTCGCACCGGGGGGCAAATGAAGTGTCACAATGAGGGTCACACCCAGGGGACCTCACCATTGGGGGCATCACGTTGGAGGGGGGTCACACTTAGGGAGGGCACAAGAAGTCATACCTGGGAATAACATCTGGAGGGATCACACCTTGGGAGGTCATACCTGTGGGACATCACATCACGGTGATCCTAAGGGTGTGGAGAGATGCACAGCAGGGCATCCCCAAGAGCAGCGTGTCCCTGGGTGTCCCTGGGGCCATGGCAGTGGTGCTGGGGGTCCAGCAGACAGCGAGGTTTGGGGGCACCAACAAGATGAGCTGGCTCTGACACCCAGCCTGGAGACAAGCAGGGCATGTTGGGGGACCTACCCTGAGGACCCCAAAACCAGGCTCGCAGGGAGCAGAGAAGTGCCAGCAGGGCTCAGACAGATGCTGTCAGTTTGCCGCTTTTGGGGAAACTGGCAGTGTCGGGGAGACACCCCTCTCCCTCCCCGTTGCCAGGGATAAAAAGGAGCGGGATCTCCCATAGCCGGGTCCTGCGGGTTCTCCTGGGGCCAGTGGATCCAGCCGCAGGGCCACGGCTCGCAGTTCCCACAGTCCGACACGTGTCATCCCTGGGGTGCCCAGTGCTGGGGTACACCTGCTGCAAATGCCGGGGGTCTCCCCTGTGGGTGTTCCGGCCAACACAGCTCACCTTGTGTACAGCCTCACTCACGCCTCACTGGCCGGCACACCCCGCACATCACTCCGCTCACCCCGCACATCACCCTGCTCACCCCGCACATCACACCGCACATCACCCCGCACATCACACCGCACATCACCCCGCTCACCCCGCACATCACACCGCACATCACCCCGCACATCACACCGCACATCACCCCGCTCACCCCGCACATCACCCCGCTCACAACGCACTGTCCCATATACCATGCACGGACCCCCTCGCCCCGCACTGTCCCTTGCTTGCCCCACACAACCCTGCTAACGGCGCACTGCCCGGTTTCCCCTCTCCCCCCGGTTTCCCCGCACTGCCCGGTTTTCCCCCGGTTTCCCCCAAAGGTGAGCCCGGCCGGGGCTCCGAGCGCGGCTCTGGGGCGCGGCTCCCTCTGGCGGCTCCAGCCAGAACCTGCGGAATCGGTCTCCGGTACCCCCGGTACCCCCGGTACCCCCGGTACCCCCGGTACCCCCGGTATCACCGGTACCGGAACATGAGCAGAGGGAACAAGATCACCCAGGGAGTGGCAGAGTGGGACAGGAACCACCCCAGAGAAACAACAACCACCTAAAAGGAATCACGGGCTCTCTCCACCTCCTCATGCCTCCAGCAGCAGCCTGACAACACGCTCAGGCGCAAGCTGCCACTGCCAATGCCCTGCACAGGAAAATTTCCTACAGAAAAAAGAAAACATATGATAGGGATGATCTGTATTTTCTGTCTTTATGTAAGGAACAAGTTGAAAAATATTTCTCAGATTTTTCACAGATGAACATCTGTTATGCTGCCTGAAGAAATTTGTGCATTAGACCTTGATATTCAGCCTGACCTTTCTGGCTTTCTAAGGTCATATTAAGTCATGGGAAACCCACCTTCCCAAAAGCTGATCCTCTCATTCTCAGATCTGGAAAGCCTGAAACAACCTGGAATCACACACCTCCAAGACAAGTTTCGCTTTCACGCATTGTAGAAATCCTGCCAACTGTTGTGAAAGTCAGATGATTTTAAGTACAAGAACTTGTGAATAAATTATAGAGAAGTCTGATTCCGTCAGTCCTCTCTGATACTCTGTGTTACCCTAGAAAATTATCTTGACAGATGAGAGAGAAAGGGAAGCATCTCCAGCCTACACGGCACTAGGGTTCACTTAAAAACTTCCTTGACCCAAAGCAGTGAGGGATATTAAATCAAACCAAAGCAATCATTTCAGTGCAGGAACAGGGCACACGGACACTTATTTCTTGACTGATCCAATGAAGTGGGATTTTGCTCAGGTCAGCTTTACTCTGCCATGCATTAAAATATTGGCATTAACTGCAGAGAACGTGGGCTGCACCTTGGGAGAACAATGAGCATTAATAAAACAGCAGCAGGGGGCGAGAGGCAAAGCAGCCCAGAACTTCCCTTTGCTGCCGGGAGCCTTCCTCTGCTACTCCAATCCCGTGGCTAAAATTTAAACATACTGATCCAACAATCAACCTCCAGTAGTGATTTAATAATGACCACTTAAACCCTGTGGTGCAAATAAAATACTCCTCCCCTCCCCACACACCAGCCAGGGGAAGGACAAATCTCTGTAGGACATGGTCCTGCAGCAGCTCCTCCTGCTCAGAGATGGCAGCTCCACACATCCCAAACCCCCTGTCTTGGTGCACATCCCAATATCCTTCCCAAATACCTGTTCTGGTGCACATTCCCACCATCCTTCCCAAACATCCCTCTTGATTCACACCCCAGAGTCCTTCCCAAGCACCTCTCCTGGTGTACATTCCAGTGTCCTCCCCCAAAATCCCCTCCTGGTGCACATCCCAACAGCCTTCCCCAACATTCTTCCCTGTGCACATCCCAGTGTCCTTCTCAAACACCCTCCTGGTACACATCCCAACATCCCAGCATCCTTCACAAAGGAAGGATGCAACTCCGGGTGCACATCCCCAGTCCTGGGATGGAGCCAAGCTGAAGTGCCATTTGAGATTTCCTGACAAGTCTCCAGTTTAGAGTTATCACAGCCCAAATCTTCCTCCATTGAGACCAAAACCCATTCCTGCAGTCTGACTTCGGTGGGAAGCTGTTCCAATCATGTGAGTGATTCATCTCTAGGAGGTTTTTTTCTGTTACACTGGAATTTCTAATGGGTGTTGATTTGCATCATGCAGGCTCTGTCAACTGCCCACAGCCTTTTCCTCCACCAAGCTATCATTCCTGCCATTCCCTTTTGTTTGCACAGCTCATTTAATTCGACCCTGGAAGGCCCTGAGGGCCTTTGGGCTGAGTCCTGCCCCCACAAAGCCCAAAGCACCGGTGAGGCTGCTTGATCCAGTCTCGGACAGATGCCCATTCAGCTGGAAGTTCAGCTGGCTCTCAAAAACCATCCCAGCTCCAATTTGCTGAAAAGAATAAGCAGATAAAGCCCCAGAGAAACCAGCTACACTGCTGTAGCTGGTGTAGTCAGAGCTGGGGGGCTGCCAGCCATGTACAGACCCCAGAGTCTCACTGCTAGACCCACTCTGGGACCCCCAAGAATCTGCAGCAATTCCTGGCCTGTGCCTGGCCAGGAATGCTTGGCCACTGTCAGTCTGCAGGGAGCTATGTTCCCCTGAACTTGAGACAGAAATAAAAACAGGGGGAAAAAACTGAGAAAAGAACAGAAGAAAGTGGGTAAAGAGTGGGTAAACACAAGCTTTCCCAGGAAGCACCACAGTGTTCTGCAATCAGAGATGCAACAACGAACCACCAACAAACATCAACCTCAAATGAACAGCTTGAACAGTTCAAAGTTCAGCTGCTGTGTAAATGTTATAAACTGTTCTCACTGTCTGCAAACCTTCCAGCCTCAGCCAAAGCTCTGAGGTGAGGTGTGTTTTCAATTGTATTCCTGAACAAAGAAACCTTCTGCTCACCACTGCAGAGCCAGACCTTATGGGCACACAGAAGGAAATGCAGAATGTAACCCTTTTGTGCAGTTCTCCATCTGTCTTTCTTTGCTTGAATTTCATATATTACATGTGGCAGAGAGCTCTCTTTCTCTAGGAATGAATCAGTCTTAAGGTAGAGGTGGATGGATTAATTTTACTACTGATTGCCCTGCACACAACAGCTAACAACAATTATCAGCATTTCTCAAGAGGTTATCTACTCATTCATCTCAAACAGCATCCATGCCTTGACCTCTTCTTCTCTAAGAAGAAAACTAAATTTACCAAGTCATTTCAATTTTTCTCATTACTTCATTTTCAATCCCTGAAAAGGTGTTACAGGGTTCACAGGTTCCATATCAGTATTTCAGAAGAAATGTGAAAAATTGGTTGTATTGTTAGAGCTTGGTAACAAAGGGCCTTGAAAAACAGGGCTCCTTCCACAGGTACTTGTGGAAATGCAAATTCTGGGCCCAGAGGTGTTACAAGCTCCCTCTCCCATCCAAGGAAAACAACAAAGGAAGGGCTTCTGAAGCTTCCAGGCACCAGCACTGGGACTCCTGCTGAGGGGTGGGAGCTTGTGTTGGAGGGAGGATGCCAAGTGCTCCAAGCAGCAGAGGTGACACTCATGGCTCCAGGGGCTGGGCCACAGCAGAGGCAGAAGTGTTGAGGAGGTCCTGGGGAAGGCTCTCCCGCGCTTCCTGCATCCGGCGCCGTGCCCGCTGGAAAGCCTCTACAACACAGAGGTGACAGCAGGCCAGACAGAAATAAAAATAGGGGAAAAGAATGCGTAAGACAGCCTCAGGGAAGGGGAGGGATGTGTCTTTTCAGTGAACATCATCTCTCCTGGTGCAGGATCCCGCCTCCTATGAATAGGTTACACCACCAAAACACCTGGTGCTGCTCTACCTGCTGCTCTCTGATTTCTGTACACAATGGAATCAGACACAGAGTCTGTGCCTTAGTGCCACCAGCTCTGCCCAGTGCCAGGCAAGACTGAACAGCCCAGTCCAGGCTGTGCCCTCACACAGTGGTTACCCCTCCTGCCTGCTCAGAGCTGATGCCTCCTGAAGTTTCCAGCCCAGAGCAGAACATTTAACCTCTGCCACGGACTCAGAGCTCACAGGGAGGGGAATTGCTCCCACAGTAAAGGATTATCCTGAAATATCCAGCCCACTCTGTAAAAAGGGAGCCAAAGCTCACCAAGACAGAATGACACTGAAGGGCCTACCCAAAACATTGTAGACAGAGCTCTGCTGGCTGAAGCCTCCCAGTCGGTCCAGTACACTCTGCATGCGCTGTCTCAGGGCACTGTTCTCCAGAAAGGCTCTGCACAGAAGCACACCAGCAGGTCAGGGCTGCCAAAACCAGCACAGGAGATGGAGTTTATGGAGCTGATACTCCCTTTGCTGCACTCACTTGGACTGCTGCAGGCAATAGAGCCGGAACGTGACACTCCCTGTGGTCTTTGTCCGGAAACCAAAGCGGCTCAAGCGCTTTCCCTGCAGGGATGGCACAGGTTAGAGTAACCCCACAGTGAAAACAAGTGTGTTCCACCAGAGCACAAACTCCTGTGGGTACAGTCCTCCCTTCCCTGCAAGGTTGGAAAGAAGGGCACACAGTTCCAGGCTGTGTTGAGGGCAGGACCTAAACACTTGCAAGCTGACAGTGCAGTGCTGGGGCAGGGTTTCAGCAACTGCATCAGGGCTTGTTCCCACACAAAGCTGCCACTAACATCACCCTGCTCATTACACCAGCAGCCACCTCTGCAACTTTCTGAAGAACATGAAGTTTCTACCTGCCTCACACCCATCAGCTTCTTGCTTCAGGAAGCTGTTCCAGGCACAATACAGCCCAAATTCCTCACAGAAATCTAGGAGAAGTCTACAGCTGGTACCAAATGCTGACCTGACAAACACTTTATAGGCAGGAGTAAGCCAAGGCTTTGGTCCATGCTCCCCTACTTCTCTAAGCTGCTCACCCCTCAGAAGAGCTCTGCCTCAGTGTTTGCTCATTCCTCTGTTGAGGATCACAAGACTCATAGAGGAGACATTTCTTCAGTGAGAGTGGCAGGACCAGCAGCTCATCCTTGTTCAAATCTGGTCCAGGCTGACCATGGACACCTGAACCCAAGAGCAAAACGCACCATGTCCTGGCAAGAGGCTACTCTGCAGCTGAGCCCACCTTGAAGGTCGATGGTATCCGGATGTAGGTTAAGTCCTCCAGTTCAGGAGATCCCCCAATGAAAAACCTCCTCATTTCAGCAACAGTTCCCAGATCCACAGGACGCCAGGTGGGGATGGTGAGCATGTGGACACCTGGCCCAGGAGAAGAGGACAGCTTAGCTGCTGTGACCTGTGATTTATTCAGTCACAGAGGACAGCAAAGGCAGGTGGATATGTGCTGACCCAATCCGGAGCTGTCTAGAACGGAAACACTGCACAGTATCAGAAATGTTCTAAAAGCACGTTCCCTTGAGTCAGCCCATTCTAGTCACACAGCCAATGCTGAAAGTACCCTCTGCCCAACAGCAGTATCTCCTCATAACACACAGGGGTCACTCCCAGATCCCATGTGGGACACAGAGGGTTAATGCCATTGTGAAGATGGATGCACAGCATCACCCCAGAGCTTTATCACATCAGATGCTGTGATGGCAGTATCAAAGGATATCAAGGACAGCAGCTTAAGATGCGCCTCACATCCTTCTTTGCTGCACCCCAGACAGATGACTGCTCCCTTCAGTACACCAAATCCCTGGGACTGGCTGAATCACTTCCCAAGAGAACCACTCAACTCATTCTCTCAGACAATTAACACAATGTCCCAAGGATGCTTTACCTGGAGATGCTGGCAGCACCAAGGACCCATATCCTTCCACACGATACCTCTGCCAGAAATCCAGGGATAGGACCTCAAAGTAGAGAACAGGCCACTGAGGGAGACTGTCTGCAAGATGGGAAGCAGGTCACAGCTTTGGGAAGGAGATTATCATTGAGAGAAAGAATGCTAAATGCCCAATACCACTAGTAGGAAGCCAAAGAATCAGAGAATCATTTAGCTTGGAAAAGACCTCCAAGATCGAGTCCAACCTGTGACCAATCTCCACCTTGTCACCCAGTCCAGAACATCAAGTGCCACCTCCAGTCGTACCCTGGACACCCCCAGAGGTGAGGAATCCATCACCTCCCTGGACAGCCCCTTTTAGTGCCTGACACCCATTCTGTGAGGAAACCCCTCCTAGTGTCCAGCCTGAACCTCCCCTGGAGCAGCTTGAGGTTTCCTCTTGTCCTGCCCTTCATTCTCTAGGAGTAGAGCCCAACCTCCAGCTGGTTCTACCCTCCTGTCACGGAACTGTAGAGAGTGAGAAGGTCCTCCCTGAGCCTCCTTTTCTCCACGCTGAGTCCACCCAGCTCCCTCAGGTATTCTTTGTCCTCCAGATCCTTCCCCAGTTCTGCTCCCTCTCTGAACACACTCCAGCATCCTTCCACCACAGTCCCTTCTGTATTTCTTCTACAATGACTAACAAAGATTTATGGTTGATTAGTTTCCCCTGTAAAGATTGAACCCTCAGATTTGAAGCTGGAAACAGAATTACTGATGATAAAAATTGTGGAAAATTCTTTAAGGGCAAGTCCAGACTGGGCTGTCAATTATCTTTGAGAAGACAAGACAATATTTTGTGAATGATCTGAAGCCAAACAACAGAACCTGTTCATGTCTGACCTTTCCCACTGCTATTGGGGGAATATTAACTTGAATTCTCCTTTATCTCTCCAAGCATTTATTTTTTCCACAGTGAAACAAACTCATTGTGCTTCCTCTAGTCTGAAAATTCATTAGTGTTGGTTGAATACCCAGATCCAAAGTGTACTTTGGATTCAAGTGGAAAGGCATGCCACAGTGCTGTCCCTAGCAATTGTATCCACAGAGCAATAGGATTGGTGAGGAAGCAGCAGGAACAGGCAGCAGAGAAGCCCAGCTTAAAATAGAGCTGAAGTTTCAAAGTGACATGAACTATCTAGGGATTATACAGGTCACTGAGCGTGTCTACAAATGTAAGACTCAGCACAGAGTTTTAGTTGTGTATAAAAAAAGCTGCCTGGTTCTCCAGCTGCAGCATCCCAGGGCTCTGTGCAGCACACCAGGCACAGCAACACAGCCCTGCATGCCAGGTTTAAAGAGACAAGCCAAGAACCAAGTAGTTTTCCAACCAGATAAAGCTGTCTACAGCCTGGAAACAGGGCAACATCAATGAATCCATAAAAATGCTAATGGATTCCTGGGCAGGGCAAACACAGGATGTGTCCAAGGGCTGCATGGTGACAGGGTGAACTTTTGTTGAACCAGAAACATTTCCCTCTGTCCTTTCACCTCCAACAGGACAGACAGCACGATGGCTACAGTGGGACCAAAGGATTTCAGAGTAACAAAGAAACACACCTTCATCTTCTTGGGTGTAAAACATCTCCACAGTGAAGGGGTAGCAGAAATATGCCACATTCTCCTAGAAAAAGAACAGAGCAGAGATCAAATTCCTGGACAAAAGACTTCATCACCAGCATTGCAAAGGGCATAGAAAGCTGGGAGAAAGGAATTAATGGTAGAAAGCAGGTGATGCTGCCCAAAAAGATCAATTATATTCCACTAACAAACACGTGAGTGCAACATGGACCTGCATACACTCCCTAGAGCCATGTCAATGGAACAGGATGTTGAAAATAATAAAAGGGGAGTGACACACCTCAAGTGAAAACTCAGTCATAACTACAGGGCAGCCTCAAATTTTATAGGAGCCAAGGCAAGCACAGTACCTTAAACAATGGTATTACTAAAATGTTGTATGATAATTATTTTTGTAATATGAAAACATATAAAATACATTAAAAAGCTGATAAAGTTCAAAGTCACTGTAGAGTCTCTGCACATTCCTGCCCCAAGCAAGATGGAACAATGCTTAGTTAGCTCAGAGCATTGAAGAACACAAAAATCAGAGCTCCAAAGGCAATCAGTCAACAAGAATTAATAAAAAGGTGAGGTTCCAGAAACTGCTTGGAAGTAGATTTATTTGGTCTAATTTTATTTGGAGATGGTGGCCCCTTGAAAAAATGACAAGTATAATTAAAATAAGGAGAATCCCAAACATGTTCTGATCTTGTAAAGAGCCCTCAACTCAGGACCTTCGCTGAATATATCTGTAGTTTGTTACAAATGTTCCACTCCAGAGATTGCCTGTTCAAATTGCTCTGCAGGTCAGCAAGTGTCCTTACCCTCCCCACTCTTTTGGTGGCACAGGTCTGCGTCACTCCTGAGAGCTGCTGGAACGGGGAGCTTGACCACTCTGGGGGAAACAGGAGAAGATGAAGGCTTGGGGTGAGGCCAAACTCACAAACCAGAGCAGCTCAAAGGAGAATGTCAGTCCCTGATGACTGGGGTAAAATGTAACATCACCCACCCTGGCATTCACAGAATCACAGAATCATTAAGGTTGGAAAAGCCCTCCAATATCATCTAATCCAACCTGTGACCCATCCTCACCTTGTCAACCAGCCTAGAGCATTGAGTGCCACATCCAGTCATTCCTTGGGCACCTCCAGGGATGGCAACTCCACCACTGCTCTGGGCAGTTCCTTCTAATGCCTGACCACCCTTTCCATAGAGAAACTCTTCCTCATGTCCAACCTGAACCTCCCCTGGTGCAACTTGAGGCCCTTTCCTCTAGTCCTGTTACTTGTCTGAGAGCAGTGCCTGACCCCCACCTGGCTGCACCCTCCTGTCAGGGAGTTGTAGAGAGTGAGAAGGTTCCCCCTGGGGCTCCTCTTCTCCAGACTGAGCCCCTCCAGCTCTCTCATATGTTCCTCATATGATTTTTCCCTGCTCTAGGCACTGCTCTTTAGAACACCCTGAATTGTCCATGAAAAGCTCAACTCACATCAGGAGAAAAGTAGAGCCTTATCTAAATGTACTGAGTAGCAGAAGTGGTATCTTGACAGATATATCCAGATAGGGGAGCCAGAGCCATAGCTTCAGGAGAACTAAACATGCAGCAGGATATGCAGGTAAGTGCTGGGAGACTTATTCATCCATCAAAATTTAATATGCTAATATCAGCACAAAACATGATGGCAACATGATGAAATCAGACAAGGTCACTGTGGTGGGGAGCAGAGGAAGACTGCTCTCTGCAAGATAAGGAATGAAGTTTGGACAGACTGGTCACCACCACCTCTATGTCCCAGTCTGAGCTGAGTTCTGCCATTTTAGCTCTGGAGGATTCTAACTAGATCCCAGCCCCAACATTAATTTTTGCTGGTCTGATGGAGCAGCCAAAGCCTGTTTCATCTCTTAAGCAGCTGTGATGTGGCTGGGAATGTGAACACTCACGGTTAGGCAGCTCCAGGAAGAAATGTACGTAAAGGTTATCATACTCGTAGCCTTGAGCTGAAACTGAGAAGAGAGGATGAACTTCAGCTGTCTGATTCCACACAAATTCTTCCAGCATTCACTGTACATTTTTGGGAGAGCAACCACCAATAAACTCAAGGAAAATCAGTTATTGCTGGAAGCTGGGAAAAGTCTTCAAAGTAACAGGAGACGACCTGCAGAGAAGATTCCTTCTCCAGACTATCCCTGTTCCTGTACCACTAACCAGATGACGGAATTCACACATTTAATTGGTTTCTTTGGGAAGTTAATAGAGATTACAGCAATCTGCTCTCCTTTTTTCAGATCTAGACCTTCTTAGAACAGCTACAGCATTTGTAACCTCCAATCTGTAAATGTCTCTCAAGGGATTAGTCTGCAGGAAACAGGGAGGAGAAGGAGGAAGTAAAGGATTCTAGGGCCTCTTGAATCTAGGGATTCAAGAATCCTTGGATCACACCCTCAGCCATCCCAGCATGCCCACATTTGCCCCTATTATTGTTTACAATAAGGACTCACCTATTTCTCCATTCATGAAAAGTCTCAGAGTACCAGGAAGAGGCTGCAAAAATTAGCAGATAAACAACATAAAGAGCTCAACACTCGTGAAACCTCAACAATTCTTTCCCAACAGCATCTCACACATGTATTTTATGGATTTTCAGACATGAATGATTTACTGTTCTGGCCAGGGAGGAGGCATGATTTGTCCTATCACTTCCAGAAGTGAACAGTCCCCCTGGAAAGAGGCTCTAAACAGACCAAATCCCAGCCTGCAGGAATTTACTGTTCTGTAAATAGGTCTCTTACAGATGTGAAGATCGATATAACACACAGTGAGAAGTCACTTGCAGAAATTACAATCCTGCTTCTGTCATTTTCCTGCATTTGCCCAAGATGAGGGAGCAGGGGGGAGCACTGAGACACTCTATCAGTGTCTGGAAAAGATCAGTACTGGAAAGCACAACTTTCACTGCTTTGTATTGCATTTCACTTGATTTGTATTCACTGTATTGGCAAACAATATTTGAGAAAAAAAACACTGCAGTTTGGATAATTCAAGTGAGAATGGAAACTTCATGAGTCTGAGTGTGAGAGGGGCTGTTTACTTGCACAAAGTGGCACACAGAGCTGTTTGACATTGGAGAAGTTAACAGCAATCACTGTCCCTGAAGACATAAACTCTCCTTCCTTCTCAGAGTACTATAATCACAGGCCTTGAAGCATAGCATGCAGCCTCACAGAGGCTGTAGTGTTCAGCAGGCTCTGAACAGGCAGGATGGATTTCTGCAGACCCCAAATTCACTGCCACTTGTCCCCTCTGACCCAATTTTTTGCTTGAAGCCACGAAGTAAAAGCTGCCCACCCCCCTCCAGAGCAAACCAGTCTTTGGAGACCGAGCTGCAAGTGGCAACTCTGAGCCAGGAAACCCAGAGACAACAGAGCTCCAGTCCCTGCCAGTGCCTCTGCACTCACCATTTCAAAGTCTGAGCCCACGAGCCCACTGAGGTAATCCCTGTGCCGCCCGTACAGCTGGGAACACACACAACAACAACAAAAAAAAGTGTCATTTTGATTATATCTGCTGTTATGTACTGCAAAACTTAAACTGTATACAATTTAAACTCAAATCACTACCAGGCTTAGCACATGTGGGGTTGTTACAGCAAATATGGGGAATATAAGTGTATAAAAGAACAAAGATGCATAACTGCTAACACTGCACAGAACTTCAGCTTTGGTTCTCCAAGACCAGCTCTAAGGGAAAAGAAACTGAAGAATCAGATTTTAAATGATACCTGAAAAACACAGGTACAAACTATTCCAAGGAAATGGCCAGGCAGAGATCAGTGTAATGAAATCATTATTCCCGTGGTGACCACAAAACCAGTAAGGAAATGCACAAATAAAAATCTAAACCAAAAAGTACTTTCATAAACTATCAAGAGACAAAAAAAGCAATTCAGAAAAATCGAGATGTGAAATGAGATCCCAATATCCTGGGACATTAAAGGTAACAAGACATCATTTAATAAATATACAGGCAGCAAGAGGAAGATGAAGGAAAGGGTTTGCCCACTGCTCAAAAGGGAAGGAAAAACACTGGCAGGTGACACTAGGAAGGCACAAAATTGGGTGGTTTCTTGCATCAGTTCTCACTCCCTGAAGCACTGCAGCTAGGGGCAGGCTAACTACAGACAAGGGCTCTTTGAGGAACAAGGGATGAAGCAGGGAATAATTGCTGTAGTTCTCAGATCCCTGAGCATAATGAGGCTTAGGGCAGTGGCATTTTGTCACTTCAGATGTGCAGAGCACCAGCAGTTACATCTCCATGATGATTCCTAGCTGCTTCTGTTACCCAGAATTCATGAATATGCTCCGTGGCCAGTACTCACTTCTCTGAACACACGCTGCTCACGCTCCTCCTCCTCTGGCTTCACCTGGGCAGATGCATTCTCAATAGTGTATTCCCACACCTCTCGCTTCTCTCCATCCAGCTCGATCCTGCAGAGTCCCAAAACACATGGGAAAACTCCCCCATTATGCAGAGAATAGGCACAGGTATCAATGGGGCCCTCCTGACCCAGCAGTGTCCCCTCTACCCAGCCTGTGCAGTGAGACAAGGGCACTCACAGCCCTCTCCTCACTTCCAAGTGCCCACCAGCATCACTCCCTCAAAATGGAAGACTTACTTGCATCCACCATATGCATAATGTAATTTTACAAGGGATGTAAAATTCCATAGAAGAAGGGGGAATGGCTTCAAACTGACAGAGGGCAGGGTTAGATGGGTATTAGGAAGGAATTCTTCCCTCTGAGGGTAGTGAGCCCCTGGCAAAGGTTGCCCAGAGCAGCTGTGGCTGCCCCATCCCTGGAAGTGCCTAAGGCCAGGTTGGACAGGGCTTGGAGCAACCTGGGATAGTAGAATTTGTCCCTGCCCATGTTGGGGGTGGAACAGGATGGGCTTTAAGGTCTCTTCCAACCCAAAGTATTCCATTATTCCATGATAGATAACCTGCATCCCTAGAGACTTGCACCAAAGCCCCACACAGCACACACACTGTGACACTGAGCATAAGCACACATTAATATTTTCTTAGAAATCTCTAAAATAAATGAAATGTTTCTCAGTTTAATTGCTGATCCCCTGCCCGAAGGGTGACCAGGAAACAGCAATTTGAGTCCCCAGCCCCAGGACATGTCCCAGCCCTGTCCCACTCACCGGTAGGCTCCTTTGGTGCCAGTGAAGTCAGGCTTCACTGTGATCACCCCATTGCCATCCACCTTGATTGTGCAAAGCACATTTTCATACTCCTTGTGACCGAGCCTGAAGGAGGACACCAGGAAAACAAAGTCTAAACAGAGAACACTGATACTCTTGTGCTCTGGAACAGCAGAGCCGGTAAAGGAACTTGGGGATACAAAAGGGAACACATACACACGTTCCTACACTGGTTTAGAAGTCTTTTGGAGGTATACACTCAGCTGCCTCCCAACAGAAGAAAGAGGCAGAAAGAAATTGCAGCCCCTGTTACTAAGCTCTTGGAATTTTCCCCCCTCAAGTAATGAAAGAAACAGGAGTTTTGAGTAAGGAGGGAAGATGGATTTTATTCCGGGAAATTACGATCACTTCAGGATTTTACTTACTTCCCATAAGGTCCCAAGTCCCCCATGATGTACATGGTCTGGACAGGTGTGTTAATTACATGATTGTTCTTTATAAATTCTTCTGAAGGTTCCCAGGTGATGATTTTTGACTTCAGAGAACTTGCTTCTCTGTCAACAAGAGAACAGCACCAGTCACAGCTCACCTCAGCAGCACCAAACCCACCATGATGAGGAGTCACAATGCTGGATTACGTGTGACACAGAACAAGCCACCAGCTCCCAGGGACCAGGCTGATCCACAGCTGGGGCACCAGAACCACAAAACCTGCACGAACAAGCTCCAAGCCTGTTGAGTTGGAACTCACACAGGTCTACGGTCCTGTCTTCTCCTCCTCACATTGGCCATCCTCTCAACCAGATATGATGGCGCTTCATTATCCAAGTCAGTTACCTTCTGGCAGAGCTGGAAGAACAGACAGGAACTAGCTTAACTGGACATCTTTCCCAAACACAGCTCTCCTCTTAGAGGAGAGAACAGGTATGCACACAAACACATGCAAGGAAAAGTTGCTAAATGACTGCAGAATTCCTTCACTATTCTGGTGGCAAAATACAGCTCACTCCAGTCAGCAAGCTTCCTACAGAGCCAAGTCCCTCTGGCTGTCCCAACCACTGCTCTGAACCAGGGACATCCCACCCCAGGTCTGGGGCACCAGGGGAAACTCCTTTCCAGCAGTGTATTCTCCTGCACTCAGGGTATCTGCCTGGCTGAGAATCAAGAAATGTTCCCTCTCCAGTAGGACTGGAAGTTTTGACAGACATTGAGTAACTAAGAGCTGGTACCTCCTCTAGGTCGGTGAATCGGTCGTGGTCAGTGTAGGTGAAGATGCGACAGTTCTTCCGACCTCCAGCCTTCTCTAGCTTCTGGATCTCCTCATGGTACTGCCAGTCCAGGGGAGTCTGGCAGGCTGACTCACTCCGGTACAGATCCACCTCAAACTGACAGCACCACAGGTAAAGCAACAACAGCTGCCTTTCACCAGCTTTGGCAAAGCCACAGACATTTTTCAGCTTTTTACCAAAGCCACCCCAGAGACAAGACCCTTTGGGAATCCCAACAAATAAGGCAAGCTCCAGAGCAGCTCCAACACTGCTCAGGTACGTGGCAGCCAGCAGCAGCACCAATGCCCACCAGGAAAGCCTCGGGCACAGAAGCTCGCCCTGAAACAAGGAACCCCACAGTGAGGTGCAGAAAAGGGGGTGTCAGGAATCTCCCCCAAGCCAGTTCTGGATAGGACAGGAGACACGTGAAGCTCCTGGAGCAGGTTCAGCAGAGGGTGACAAAGTTCCTCAAGGAGCACCTTTCTTACAATGAAAAGCTGAGGGAGCTGGGGCTGTTCAGCCTCGAGAAGAGACATTGAGAGGGTACCTCATCCCCATCTGTTTCTGTCAGTATCAAAGGGGTCAGAGCATGGATCAGGCTCTGCTCCGTAAGGACCAGCAATGGGACAAGTGGAACAGGCAGGAACTGATGCCCAGAAAGATCCACCTGAAAACGAGGAAGAACTCCTTCCCTGTGCGGTGACCAAGCACTGTCCAGAGAGTGCGTGGAGTCCCCCTCACCAGAGGTATTCCAAACTGGACATGAGCCTGAGCAGCGTGCTCTTGAGTCCGTGCCGGAGCAGAGGAGTCGGACTGGATGACCCCAGTAATCCCCCCCGATCTGACCCATTCCGCCAAGTCCCTCCCGCCCCCTCACCGTGCACCCACCTGGCTGAAGAGTTTCTCCTGCCACCCCACCTCGGCCACCTCCTCCTCATCCTCCGGGGGACTCTGGGCGCCGGCGCGAGAGGCCGCGGTGACCCGCAGCGGCACCGCTCCCGCACTGGCGGTGCGATCGGCCCGGCCTGGGCGCTCGGGGCCGGCGAGCGGCGACAGCGGCGCCCGCGGCAGGAGAGGCCCGGCCGGCGCGACCCGCTGGATACGGACCCTGCGGGGAAGGAGCGGAGCGTCAGGGCTGTGCGCGCCGGCGGAACCGGGCCGGGGCCGGGCAGGCGCTCACCGTAGGCGCAAGTTGCGGACGGGGTCCCGGGAGCGGTACACGGCGGGGTCCCGGGAGCGGCACACGGCGCTACCCCCGCGCCGCGCCGCGCCCGCCATGGCCGCGCTGCGGGGAAACCGGAGCGCACGGGTGGGCAGCGCCCTCGCGCGACCGGAGCCTCCCGCACGGCCGGGCCCGCTCCGCGCACGGAGCCCGCGAAGCTCCGCGGGACACGAGTACCCACAGGGTCCGTGTGAGGGGGTCCCCACAGGGTCCGTGTGAGGGGGTCCCCACAGGCTCCGTGTGAGGGGGTCCCCACAGGCTCTATGTGAAGGGGTTCCCCTCAGGCTCCGTGTGAGGGAAGGTCCCACAGATCGCCCTGTGTGAGGGGGTCCCCACAGGGTCCGTGTGAGGGAAGGTCCCCACAGACTCCATGTGAGGGAAGGTCCCACACATCGCTCTGTGTGAGGGAAGGTCCCCACAGACTCCATGTGAGGGAAGGTCCCACACATCGCTCTGTGTGAGGGAAGGTCCCACACATCGCTCTGTGTGAGGGGGCTCCCTACAGACTCCATGTGAGGGTCCCCACAGGCTCCGTGTGAGGGAAGGTCCCCACAAGCATCGTGTGAGGGAAGGTCCCACACATCGCTCTGTGTGAGGGGCTCCCCACAGGCTCCATGTGAGGGTTCCCACAGGATCTATGTGAGGGAAGGTCCCACACATCGCTCTGTGTGAGGGAAGGTCCCACACATGGCTCTGTGTGAGGGGCTCCCCACAGACTCCATGTGAGGGTCCCCACAGCCCCTGAGGGGATTCCTTCAACCTCCGTGTGAGGATCCACACAACATCCATAGGGTTTCTTTCATATTTTCATTCTTAAAGGATTTTCCATCAATCCACGTGATCTCCGGTTTTACCTGTGTGTGATGAACCCAGTGCTTGATTCCTTCTCCCTTGAGTGTGATGTAGTTTACCAGAAGAACCTGATTCCGTCCCTTCCATTTCTCCTGGATTGGTCCAAAATTCAGGCTCTGATGCACACTGGATCTCCTGGTTGGAAAGAATGTACATGTCAGTCTAGTCTTAATGATGCCTTGATAATGATGTACCTTTGAAGACTTAAAAGAGTTAGTTCCAGTGCTATTAAATACTAATTTCAGCAAAACTTTTGAGATTTCCCTTGGCTTGTAGGTGTGCCATGGGAAAGCTTCTGGCCATCCAGGAAAAGTATCTACCAATACCAAAATGTACCAGTCCCAAATCTGCCTGGGCAGTTCTGTGAAATCAATTTGCCAGCAATCACCTGGTGAATTTCAATTTTACGAGCTCTGGAGGTGGCCTTCTCCCTTTCTTGTGATTGTTTTACAAACAAACCACATATTTTTACATTACGTTTGGAGGTACAATTTTCTGCCCACATGAGGTCACCAATCATCTGCTGTTTCTTTCTGTAGCTTCTAATGGTGGGGCTAGCTGCCTGTCCTGATTATTGTAATTCGGTTTTTATTCCAGGACATTCAACACTTTGCTAGATTTTCATGCAAGGATATCTTTTTCAGCAACCTCTTTAGCTGTTTTGTCAGCTAATTGATTCTCTGCATTAACTGAAGAGTTTCCAAACTGATGGGCTTTACAGCATGTCACAGCCACTTCTTTTGGCTTTTGTACATTCTGTGTATATCTACCCCCCACATGTTTTCCTTGCTGTTTGCATCCTTTTGTCCCTTAAGAAATCCTCCCTTCTGTGAGTAGGATTTAATTCGTCTGACTTGCAAACATAAAGAAATGGTGTCATAAGCAAGCCCTTTCCCCTCTATAAAAACTTTAAAAGCTTTTGTGATTAGTTTATTTCAAAGCTACTTGTCATTAGAAACAAAAATGCATGAGGGCACCTCTATACTTTTGGCTGCAGTCTTGGTAGCTTTTTGAGGGTTTTTTCCCCTTCCTTTTTGTTTGGATTCAGTTATTTTACTGCTGTGAAATAGACTCTTCCATTGAAATCTGTGTATTGACAACAGGAATTTATCACAATTCTGTCTGTAACCAGCATTGGAAAGCAGCCACTTAAAAAGAAAGCAGTGAAGAGGAAATTAATCTTTAGCAAGTTTTTTTTTTTGATAAGGGAAGAGGATGAATGGAGTCTGCCTCTGCTTGGTGGTGCCGAGCAATAAGAAAAGAAGGCGATGGGCAGAAATCAATGCACATGAAGTTACACCTGCACATGAGGCAGAACCTTACTGTGTGAGCAGCTTGCTCAGAAGAGGGGATGGAGTCTCCCTCATTGGAAATACTCCAGAATTGTCTGGACGCAGTCCTAAGCAATGTGCTTCAGGACTGTGGAGGACGAGGCCTGGACATGTTTTATCTCAGATATTCTGACTGTTAAAACAGGAAAGTTCTGATGGAAAGCGAGAATCCTGCAGAGGTGTGGCAGCGCTGTTCCGAGCCAACTTCCTGCTCTGCCTTGAGAGTCATGCTCAGTCCCCACCCCCAAATCACTACCTGGAGAATGGCTGTGCATACACGAACAAAACAATGTGAAAAATCTAGTTTGCATAAGAGGCGTGCACCCAGGTGAATTAGAAAAGTGGATCTCCTACCCCTCCCCTTGTCCTGTCTCACTCGTTCCTCTCCTTTTCTGTCTCTTCTTTGTCTCTCAACCCCAGATCTGGACATGCCATGTGGCAGGACCACACACAAGTTCTACAGACTGCTGGTATTCTTTTTCCTCCCTCTCTCTCTCTCTAGTCTGTGCCTTTATTTCCTCACCTAGGAGAGCACAGCTATCATAATCTCCCACATACTCTTCACTGAACTTTGTCTTCTTCCTTGTTACCTGGCTCCTCCTTTTTCTGGACTTCAAATAAAATTCTCCACTATCAGAATTACCTGAATGTTTTAAACTTTTTTCAGATAGTTGGTGAGGTTTGCAGGTGATGGATTGATTCCAGAGTGAGACCCCAAGAAAATAACAGGTGACTAACAATAACACCCTAAAAATTTGCCATGCAGACTTATTCCAAAGCTGTAACAGTCTGTGCAGAGTGATCCATGATATCCACCTATTTTCTTCTTTTAAGATGGGCAGAAATTTCTGCCAAGAATAAAAAACTCGAGACTTTCCATTTCTCCCGCAGCTTCTGGGCCCTGTCCAGTGCAGGGTCTCAGCATCTGAAATATCTGTGCAAGAAAGGCTGGTCCCTGGGGCACTGTGTAGCTTATTTCTATAGTGGGTGCTGAAGGCACTGGCTGCTTCCATGGGTTTCACTGTCCTCCAGAAGCTGGAAGGAGAATAATTAATTTGAAGTTTGCTTGGAAGAAATCTCCAGCTGCAGAAAGTCCATGGGGCTCAGCCCAATGCTGAGTGTGGTGCAGGAAGCTGATGAAGGTGTTTCACCACCTTGTTTTTCAGAGGTGGCTGCTACCAAGTCACAGGAGGTCCTAAGGTGCTGCAGATGGGCAGAGAAGCCCAGGGTGAAGAAGGACCAACAGATGCTGCAAGGTCCATGTGTGGACCTTGTCCAAGTCTTCTACTTGATGTCTCTCTTCCCTCTCTCCCCCCTTTCTTTCCCACCCCTCTTTTCAATTTTTTTACTCCACAATTATTGTTAGATAAAATCCATATTAATGACTCTCACATAGGGTCTTGTTTGCAGCTTAATTTGGGCAGAGGCATCTGGCACTTATCAGATCTTAACAAAGCTCATCCCTGAACAGTGGCTTCAAGGAGATTTGTGACCCTCTGCTCCATCATCCCATCTTGGGTCATGAGGGAGAGGATAGCTCCAGCAGAGGCTGTTGAGCTGTCCCCACACCAGCTTCTAGGTCAACAACAAAGTCCCCTTTTGCAGCCAAAACTCCTGCAGCAGCACTTAATCGGAAAAAACAGGTTTTGGGGGCAGGAGGCATTATCCAGTATAGCTGGAAGGAAACAGAGTTTTCCATGGAGCCAGCCCTCCCCTGGGGAGAATATGCAGGGCAGGAAGCAAAGGCCATGAGAACCACATCCCTGCTCAGGGCAGGTGACTCCAGCTGCATCTTATGTGTAGCCCCACACTATAGAATGCCTTAACAGGCATATTTACAATCAAGTGCTCAAGTCCTGTATTTTACAGAGATAATGCTGCACTGCATCCCTTTGTTTGCAGACATCACATTTTGATGCCGTTAATTGTATAGTGAGGATTAATAAAACATGAAGTTTAAAGATGCCGAAATCACAGTGGGGGAGCTGATAATCTCTGCCAACAATAATATTTGCACTTTATTTTCATCCTAGCATCCAGCCGTGGAGTGAAGCTTGGGCCAGGGAGCAGCACTACTGCTAATGGACTGAAGATCACACAGGGATTCCAGCCTGCGCCTTGGGCATCACTTGGACATCGTTGGGATGCTGCGCCTGTGCCCACAGCTAGACCAGTGATTTCAGGCTGAGTTTACCAGGACTGAGGTAGGGAAGAGACATGAAATGGCCTTTCTGCATATAGAGGTGATATCTCTGCACAGATGTGTCTGTCGTGCACTAACAGCATATCTTGTGGCCAGCCATGGTCCATGCTCTGAGCACCCACCACCCAAGGGCATGTCCCTTTGGGATGTCCCCTCTGGAAGGGGCAAATGGTCCAGAGCTCTGGTGCTGGGAGATTTGTGAACCACCAAAAGTGTAATTTGGCTTTTGCAGAGTCTGCCTGTGTCCCCCCTCCCTGCTACAGCTCCCAGTGCCAGTGACCTGGCTTGCTGGGGCACCACAGCCTAGCAGCCCCAGGGCTGAAACTGGGGCTGGGGATGTGCTGCTTCCCTGACAGGGCTCTTTCCTCTCCATCTCTTTGCTGCCTAGCAAGCATCCTTGTCAAAATAGCTTATTTCATTCCAGAACAAAGTTACCTGAATACATTTGGAAGTTGTACAGCACTATCAGGGTAATCAGAATTTAATTTGATGCAGTCAAGGCTCTAAAAAGATGTTATCAAGAAGAACATCAAAGCTGGATTCCTGCACTTGGAAAGGCAACCGGAATGCTTAGTCCAGATTTCTCATTTTATTGGAGGCTTTCAAAATATCAGTCTAAATAACAAAAAAATATTACTGAGAGTATTTGCAAATTAATGTCTTTTGTAGATGAACAAAGGCCCACTTCCTTTGCATGTCAGGGACAGTCTCTTATTAAATCCTGCTAATTATACCATTTGTTGTGTCTAATAATTTCTGCACTTGCAGAAATTAAAGCTGAAGCTTATTTTCCTATGGGTTGAACCATGCTTTTCTTTGGAGTCCCAATCCTGCAAAGTGATGATGCTTCCACTCAAGAAAGGGAGACCCTGTGATTTTGGTAATGGGGGAGGGGACCTGGGCTGTTTTTTGCCTGTGTCTCTGTTACATGCTTGGGACCTTTTATCATTCCCAGCTCTTGGAATAGCTGATGAAAAGCTACAACTCTTCCTAATGAATTCAATCGTATGACAATTCCAGGTTTTATTTTCAAAGTGCAACTTAAGGAAGAAAGGTGCCCTCTGGGTCTTTTGAGTGCCAGGAAGGTTGAAAATGTGACCAAAAGGTGACCCTGGAGATGGGATTCTCCTTTTGGGGAGGTTTTATTTGATATGGTGTGAAAATGTGTTAGAGCACCAGTTGGTGCTGGGGCAGGGGATGGTGGAGCAGTAAGCTTGACCAGTTTCACTTCAAACACCATGATTTCTGTGCCAAGCTCAGGCCGTTGGCTGCCCAGTGTATGTCGAGCTGGTTGCAGGGGGGAGTGATGGTAGCCACTGCAGCCATCAACCCCCTCTACTTCTTTAGCTCCTGTTTCTGCAGAGGCTGATCCCAAATGCCATCATGCCCCTGCAGAGGGGACACAGGAGACAGCCCCAAACCCAACTTTATCCCTCAGAAATGTGTCGAGGAAGCTTAGGGGGAAAGGAGGCTCAGTCAACTTCGTTAGGGAAATAGTATGGATCTTGTGTTCAAACCTTTGAAGTGTTAATTAAAAAGAATTATGCAAAGGAGCAAGGATTTGAAACATTCATTTGAATCTCAATAAGGCATCTGTATTAAAAATAGCAGCGGGATCAACTACAGATACAGCAGTTTTGGAGCAAAACGACCCTGGCATCCTTGGTTCTGCTGGGTAGAGCATTCCTGCCTGCTCCCTGCCCTGGATGGGTGCTGCAGAGCAGAGCACAGCACAGGAAAAATATTTTGTGCCTAATATTTAAAGATCTTGAGAGTATTTAACTTAAAAAAGACCCAGTGGGGTCTGGCACGGCTCTTAGATTTAAAGCATGGGTAAGTAGAGCAGATGTGTGGGTTGGTATGGTGGGTGCAGAGCTGGGACCATTCCAGAGGCACCAGTGTGGGGCACTGGACACGTCATGCAGACCAGACCTCAACCCTCCCCCCACAGTCCCTTCCAGAGAAAACTGAGAGAAAGTGCTTCTCCAGCCCGTCTCTTAATTAAAACCCCCAGCATGTTCTGGCCCTTGCTCATTCCAACAAAAAGAATCCAGGGTATTAATTACCAGATCAGTGGATAACATCGTTACGTTTACTTTTGTACTGTGCAGACCCTGGGGGAATGTCGGTGCCTCCTGCCCTTGGCATCAGCGCTGCAAGGGCACGAGCGGGTGGGTGCCCAGCCTGCACTGAGGGTTGTGCCAGGCTGGCAGCGCCACTGGGCTACCAGCACCAAGACCCCAAGCCTGCAGAGAACTGACACCCTTAGCTCATTCCCAGCATGGCAGCAGGTGGATGGTGGGGACATGGGGCCTTCAGAGGTGATGGCTTAGCCAGGGAGACTGCATGGGTGTTGCAATCAAGGGCTGAAAGCAGCCTTGAAGGGGAGAGCAAGGAGCTTTGCTGGGGCTGCAGTCCCACGGGAAAGGTGACAAGAGGAAAAGCGGGAGCCACACTGCGAAATTCTGCAATGATTTCAAAGGCTGAGGCTGTAACCTCAGCTGCGGATTTGATTAAAAATGGATGAATAACAGCCTGACCTTGGGCAGGGCTCAGGCAGGCACACCCCCTAGACCCTGCCAGGAGGAGGTGATGCTCTCAGCCAAAACCTGGTGTGTGGATAACCCTGATGCCTGCATTTCCACCTCACAGAGAGGGATTTCCATGGGTTGGGCCTCACCTGTACCTTTACAATGCCTGAGGTGTGCAGAGGGGAACCCAAAGCCAAAGGCTGGGTTGTTGTGTTCCCCTGGGGTTTTGCTGGTACTTGGGTGTGTGTGTGCAGGATTCTCCATCCCCTGAACTCCTGAGCCAAAACCAACCCCAGGGGCATCAGCTTAGGAAAGGGCTCTTTACTCCTGCCAGGTAACATGAGGGTCAGAATGATGGGGGAAGTCAGAATGTGGAAATCTCCCTGCTCTGCTCTCCAGGACACTGTTCAGAAGCTCTGCTCCAGTAGCACTTCACTCTACATAGCACAGAAATAATTCAGTGGACAGCTTGAATTGAAAAAAGCCTTTTTTCTGTTGCACTGGAGCAAATCCTTTGAGCAGTACAGCTTGAAAAAACAGCAGGGCTGTGGGCACTTGGTGGGCAATGAGGTGTGTGAGGTCCAGGTAGGCAGAGCAAAATCTTGCTCTTCCAAGTGGAAATGATGGCTGGAGAAGCTCTTTCCCCCTCCACAAACCTCAAAGCCTCCCACCCAGTTATGCAGATCCCAGTATTTTCTCCTCTAGGCTTTTTTTGTGTGTGGTTTTTGCGTCTCCCAGCCCTGCTCTGGGTGATGCCAGGCCCCTGCAGCCACACTGCTCACCAGAGACCTGCCTGGGAATATGAGTTGGGGGTAGGCTTCCAGAAACGTCCTGCTCTTTGATCTATAATTTAAAAACCATTTTGTTTTGTCTTGGTCGCTTTCACCAGCAATTTGCTATAGCAAAAGAACACAATACCCCTTCAGGAAGAAGAAATATACTCATTCTTTCAATTAAATTTCTCCTGACTTTACTAAAACTTCTCCCCTGTTCCCTCTTCTGAAGAAGCAGCTTTTCTCTTTTTTTTAATTTTATTTTTGTGATCTCCAATTCCACCGAGACAGAAGAAATCAGCATATCAGAGAAAACAACAATCCTTGTGATGCCCAGCAGTCATTAATTAACAAATTATATAAAAAAAGAGTTCTGCAGATAGGATTGTTTCCTGGTGATGTTGCTTTTTCTTTTGTTGGCACTGTGACAAGGAAGTTCTTTATTGCTGAGATAGAGCAGATTAAACCATCCCTGTCACAGTGGACAGCTTTGTGTGGTTCATTCTTTTGGTCCCCAAATAAAATGTCCTGTCCCAAATTTTACCCTGTTGTGACAGGTTTCCTCCTTGGTGGGAAAGAGATGCAAGGGTACGTTTGAGCCATAGCATCTGTCCCTCAGCTGCACCAGGTGTCCTCTTCCTCAGCATGAGCATCCCCAGATGGTGGGGGGCTGAGCTGAGCTAACCTGAGTGGATTCAGTTGCAGTGGAACATCTGTGGAACATCTGTGGAACATCTGTAGTCCCACCAGGTCCACCTCCTCCCTGAAGTCCACAGTCTCAAGTGGCAACAGCTCCAGGAGATCTCAAGTGGCCCTGCTCTTCTTCCCACCATCTGCCATGGGCACTGTGGGGCCACAGAGCAGGGGATGTGCACAGCCACAGCACAGGGAGGTGGCATCAAAATACACTTTTTTTCCACCTTCTTTTTATTAATCATGCAGATTTCCCCACTCAGGGGCCACAGGCATGGGCAGGCAGTGTACCAGGGGAAGTGACGGAGGGCACCAGCAAAAGCAGGACATGGAAATCTGCCTGTTCTGCACAGGCAGCTCCCCCATACTGTTCCTGGTGACCTAGTTAAATTAATTTTGGTGGGTGGTTGTTTTTCTGGTGGGGTGGTGTCTTAATTAGCCAAAAGATGCCCTGATTTCTTTCTTCACAGTAAGATCTGTCATTTAATTTGTCAGCTAGTGTGTTCTCATGCACCATTCATGGTTCCAGGCACCACAGGTACGAATTAGGGACCAGCTCTGACCACCCCAGTGGGACCTGTCTTGCCCTGAATATTCCAACTGGAAACTGGGATTTGCTATAAGCCTGGGAAGCCCTCAGCCTATGGCTGTGAGTGCAATGAGTTTGCCAGACTTGATGACGTGGGGAATGACATGAAGTGCTGGGTGCTTGCATGCACAGAAAAACCCCCTTCTACGCTCCTCCAGAAACTGGAAAAAGAGTGTTTCCTCTTAAAAATGTTTTCCTCTCTCTGTGGCCCTGTAAAGGGGAGATAATGGAGCAGCTGCCTAACACATACTTCCAGGGAAAAGTGTCAGTGCTTCTAAAACTTCAGAGGTTAAAATATCGTCAAGTTATTTTTAGTAGTTTTTCATTCATTTTAATTGGTCAACATGCAGCAAGGAACTCAGAAAAGCATCGCTTACTCCTGGTGGGTTGCTTTCTCCATGTGGAGCCATTCTGTGCTAAGCCAAGGCGTGCAGACCTGAGCTGTGCAGGCACAGACTGTGCTGAGCTGAGCTGTGCCTCTGAAGCAGCTCTCTGACAGGCTGAGAGAGATGGGGTTGCTCACCCTGGAGAAGGTTCTGAGGAGACCCCAGAGAACTCAAGAGACACTTCCAGTGCCTAAAGGGGCTCCAGGAGAGCTGGAGAGAGATTTTGAGCAAGGGCCTGGAATGAAAGGACAGAGAGGAATGGCTCCACACTGCCAGAGGGCAGGGAAGAATTTCTTCCCTGTGAGAGTGGCAGGGCCCTGGCACAGGTTGCCCAGAGAAGCTGTGGCCACTCCATCCCTGGAAGTATTCAAGGCCAGGTTGGATGGGGGCTTGGAGCAACCTAGTCTAGTGGAAGGTGTTCCTCCCCATGACAGGGGGCTGGAAGAAGGTTTTTGAGGTCCTTTCCAACCCAAACCATGACGTGATGCTGTAATTCCATGCCATGCCATGTCCCGACGGACAGAGCCACGCCAGGAGGTGCCAATCCACACGATGCCATGTCAAACCCAGCCGTGCCAGCACCAACAGGTGGCGACAGGCACCCACGGCACCCCCAGGACCAGCCGCGCCGGGGACGCGCCGGGGACGCGCCCGCGTGGCCCCGGTACGTCTTGGCTCGTCCCCGCCGCGGTGTGAAAGGACTTCGCAGAGCTCACCCCCGCCTTCACAAGCCCCCCCCTCTCCGTTTTCGGGCTGGTTAATCCCGTGTGGAAAGGGCAGCCAATGGATGCGGCCGTTGCGCGGGGTTGGGATTAGCGGCGGGGCGAATGGCTGGCACTTTTACTGGGATTACAGAACAAAGAACTGCTCTCCCTGCCCGATTTGGGGTGTGGGGGGGGAAAAAAAAAAAACAACAAAACAAGACACCCCCACTCGGGTTCTTTTCATTCCTTTAGGCCCCTGTCGGGTTGTACCGGCTCCGCCCGGGAAGCGGCGGGAGGCGGCGGGAGGCGGCTCCATCCCGGCCCCCGCCCGCTCCCGCCGCCCCCGCCGCCCCCGCCGCTCCCGCCGCTCCCGCGCAGCCTCGCCGGGGGAGGCAGCAGCGCCGCGCCCCAACCGCCCGCGGTAAGGAAAAGTTTTGGCCTCCCCTCCCCTCTTGACGGGTCCCCTCTCCATCCCCAGTCACGGCCCTGGGGGAGCCGCGGCCGGGGGCGTGCGGGGGTGGTAGGTGCGATGGGGCGCAGGGGGATATTGAGGCTGGGGGGATGCTGGGGGGTGATAGGGCTGGGGGTGGCGGGGATAGGGCTAAGGGATGCAAGGGGACATCAAGATTCGGGGGATGATCGGGAGCGTTAGGGCTGGAGGTGTGCAGGGGAGCTCTAGGGATCCTGGGGGAGGGTGGTGCTGAGGGATGCAGCGCAGGACGTTAGGGCTCGGGGTGAGTGCTGCGAGATGCAGAGGGGCAGCAGGGCTGCTGTAGGGGTGATGCGGCTGCACGGGTGCTGAACCACGGCAAGGCACGGGGGATGTCAGTGGGCAGTGGGGTTGCTGGGGGGATGATAGAGGTTGAGGGGAGCAGTCGGGCGGGGGGGCATGCTGGGCTCTTCAGGGCTGAGGGATGCTGGGGGCAATAGGGCTGCTGGGGGGATGCTAGGGCTGGGGGATTCAGGGGGACATTAGGGCTGCTGGGGGTTGATAGGGTTTTGGGGGGTGCAGTGTGGCATCAAGGCTTGGGGGGTGTTGGGGAGCAATTGGGTTGCTGAGGGGGATGCTGAGATTATTAGGGCTGGAGGGATGCTGGGGGAGGAATGCCAGGCTCATTAGTGTGGGAGAGTTCAGGCGGGTGATAGGAATACTGGGAGCTGATGGTGTTGGGGGATGCTGCAGGGCAGTAGTGCTGGGGGAGGGCATTAGGATTGGGGGGTGCTGTAGGGCAGTAGAGCTTGGGAGGAATTCAGGAGGTATTAGGGTTGGGAAGGATATTGAAGATGTAGGGCTTGGAGATGCTGGGGATATTAGAGCTGATGGGGGTGTTGAGCTCATTAGGGCTGGTGGGGGGAATGCTGGCGTTGATGATGGGCCTTGGGATTGCTGGGGTCCATGGGGGCTGTGAAGGGATGCCAGGAAGCAATAAGGCTGTGAGGGCATTAGGAGTTGGGGGTGATAGTGCTGCAGAGGGGGTGCAGAGAGCAGCAGAGCTGGGGAGTGCTGGATTGGGGATGTCAGGCTGGCCCTCAGTGCGCAGCACCTCGGTGGTGGCCCACATCCTGAAGGCAGCTCCGGGACCACCACTTGCCCTGGTTGCGTTGGACGATGCCAGGCAGGAAGGGGAGCTGGAAGCAGGGCTCTGCCGGAGCTTGTCTCCTCTTTGCTGGTGTGGGGATTGGCAGCAGTGCTGCTGGAAATAGAAACACGATGTTGAGCTGATGAAGCACTTGGGGCTTCGTCTGGACTGGTCACCGGCCTTGTCACTGTGGCCTGAAGGAACAGGCATCCTCTACAGGGGCAAGTGGAGGATTTTCGTTGCCAAGGGATGAATGTGATAGGGAGAAAGTTGCTCCCTGACGAGGAGGTGCCCTTGTCCTTCCAGCGTGTGGGGCTGGCAGTGGGTTTATCTGGGATAAGCTGTAAATTGGAGTGATCCTATTAATGCATCTTGTGCAGGAGTGAGCCTTGGGCCCGGTGATGCTGTGCAGGTAATCCTGGGTGTTTGTGGTGGGCTCTGGGCACAGTCAGGCGAGGGCACTTTGGGAGGTGATGGTGCCACTGAGCACCATGGCAGAGCCATGGCATTAGGTGCTGTGGGCTCTTTGGGGTTGGTCACCCAGCCTACTGCCACATCTGTCACCTGTCAGTGTGCAGGCTGTGGATGTTGGGGACATCAGTGTGCAGCCTTGCTTAATGGGAGCCCTCGGCTTCAGGGTGTCTGCTCTTCGTGCTGCTCCCACTGAAGGAGCTGTCGGAAGTGCTGCAGCTGGGGAATAATTTTGTAGATGTGAGAGCCTTTAATTCCACAGAGCCCCCAACAATTCATCCATACCCATTAAACTGGTTGTTGCCCATCTGAGCCCACCCTTCTGTGGGAACTGCTGCAGCACTCCTTCTGAAATGAGAAAGCGATATGGGGACCACCAGGATGAGACCTGACCCTCCTGGCAGCCAGCAGGGGCTGGGGTGCTGAAGGCCATGTCCCAGAGCCTGTGCTGCAGCCCCTGCAGGCGGAGCAGCAAGCCCTGGCACAGCAGCACGTGCTGCCATTGGAGCAATGTCAGCAGCCGGGCGCGAGTCAGGATCGTGTGGCAGGGCAGTGTGGTTTTATGAACACCCGTGGGTCCCCTGCTCTTTAACCCTGCAGGGCCAGAGTCTCTGTGACCACCGGTGGCAGTGGCCACTAAGGGACAGGGTGCCCTGCTTTGGGGCTGTGCCACTGGTCTTCCCATGCACCCTGGCTCTCCAAGCTGGCATGGCCTCTCAAAGCCACATTTTTGGGGTGACACCTGCCAGGGATGTATCTCCACTCTGTGGACAGGAGAAAGGATTGGGCAGCTGCCCTCACATGGTGCTTGCAGAAGCCAAGGAATGATGCCAGGGATATGCTCTTGTGGCCACTGCTGCCTGTGTCTGCTGTCCCTTCTGAGAGGTGTTTCCCATCTCTGGAGGAGCTGCTGGTGTTGCCACTGGTCACTGCTCACACAGGTTTGCTAATGAGAAGCTGGGACAGGTGAGCAGGAAGCATGCTGAAGGACAACCTGGCTCTATCTGCCTGGATGAGACACAGTGCTCTTACTGGCAGCCCAGCCCTTTCACGAGAACCTTGCATGTCCTTGCATGGGGCAGGAGGTGACAAGAAAGGTGGTGTTTGGGGCCAGCACAGAGGGTACAGGTCTGGCTGTACCACATGGTGTGCGTTGCATATAACTGGAGTGATGTCCTGCTTAAAGGAAGGAGAAAAATACCAAACCCCCAAAGTCCCAGTCCAAAACACGACCTCTGGCTACTGGAGTTAATGGGGGATTCCCGTCTGCTTCTCCCACAGGAAATAGCTCAGATTTTTTTTGGCAATTATCAATGCCCTGTACTTCCTTCAGGAATTTTGTCAGCATCACCCCAGCAGCCAGGCTGGAGGAATGCATAGGGACTCCAGCTGGATGTTTGCTGCAGGGCTGACCCCTGGGGTGGGTGCAGGGCTTGGTGCTGGCTGTGCCCATCTTGGGCAGTGGTGTTGGGGCATGCTTATTCTGTGTGCTGCCAGCACCCATTTGCAGATGCCTGTGGTGGTGGTGGTTCCTCATGGAAGAAAATGTATGAATGGATCCTGCTGCTCCAGAGTGACTGGGCTGAGGTGCCAGTGGTATGTGATGGTTTGGGGAAGGGGATGATGAGCAGGCGAGGGGCTGTGTTACTGTTCTTGCTTTGCTCCTCCAGCCACGTGTGTGGCTGTGTTAACACCTTACTGGTGATGACAAAACTTCTTCAAGGCTTTGAAGGGGGAGCAGAGGTTTGCCACCACCAGAGACATTCTCGAGGACAGGGAGGAGGAGAGGAAAGGACCTATTGGGAGCCCCTCCCGAGATGGAGATAGCTATCTGTGAGCTAAATATGTGTTTATTGGCTTGTTCATTGGGAAGAGCCCAGCTGGAAGCTATGGGGAAGGGCGTCTGGTGTCCATCTGGATTGTGGGGCTGGGGACAGAGAGCAGCCCTGGCTGGAGGTTTGCAGAGTCTGCACTTTGCAGACTGAAGTGAAGCTTCCCAGGACTTTGCTCTGCCCTGTGGCAGCCCTGTCCCTTCGCAGGGCATGTAGAGTTTACACTTCTTGAAATGTTATCTTTAAAAAGCAGTCAAGAGCTTCAGGAAGCTGCAGGTGGGCTTTAGGAATTGTGGCCATGGGGATTTCTGGCTTGCCATTTTGATGCTTCATTTCTTGGTACAGCCCCCTTGGATAAATTTGCTTCAGTCCTGAAAGTGGTGAAGCAGTGGCCTGGGGTGTTTCTGCCAGAGAGACCCCCCCAAATCACCTGGGGCATGTGAGACCACCTCATGTCCCATCCTGGCCCAGGAGCTGCTGCCAAACACCACCTTAGGAACTTACCTAGAGCACAGCAATGCTCTCCTTGCTGTGGGAGCAAGGGAAAGCATCCCTTAAGGTGGGATATTGTGGAGAAAAGCACTGGGTACATGGATCCCCTCCTTGGGAGCAGATTGTGCTGAGCAGTATTTACATTCATCCATGCAAACGGCTTCTGTTGGAGTTTCCTGGCTTCACGTTGTCTTATCTCTGCTCTGTGCTGGTCTAGCTGGTTTTAAAAGATAATTAATCTTGGTGGAATGAGTAGGGGACCGGCAAGGAGCATCACTGCTGCTGCATGGCCATGTGAACATCATTGTCCTTTGCCAGTGTGTCCCTCCTCAAAGCCAATCTCCACCTCTCTTATGAGGGCTGAGATGTCCATCTTAATTTTCTTTTAATCTCTAACATCAAACAGAGCAAGTGCCCGTGGGTAGGTTGGTGTGGACCCAGGATGGGTCCTGGAAATGTGCCATCTAGTACCCGCCTGTGTGCCTGAGACTTCTGCCCCAGGAGATTGAAGAGACAAGCCCAGATGCCTCCTGCCCATGGGTGACATCCCCTATGGGGTGTGCTGGGGTCTGGCAGTGCCCCTGAGCCATCCAAGTGGGTGCAAAGGCTTGTGGTGAGCACCACAGATCTGTTGTTGATCTGTTCCCACAGCCCCAAAGGCAGATTAAAACCTGGGAGCCCAGAGGGTGCTTTGAGGTATAGATCTCTCTGGAGATGGCTGGGAAGAAGACTGGTGGACAGTATGTTTTTAACCATTTTTAATTCTTGGATAATTTCTTGAACTGTTTGGTGATCTGTGTGGATGCTGGTGGCTGCCAGGGTTGTGTGTCCTGCTGGGCTTGGGTGTACCTTGGAGGAGAAACTTCGCCCTGCATTGGATTCACAGAGGTTGCACGGACTTACGTGCTTCTGAGAGAAAAACACAGTGCCTGGGCCTTCATGGCCAGCAGCAGCAGCCTTTTCAGTCCCACTTCCAATCCCTGGATGAGGCAGGAGGGATACATGGGATCCTGACCATGGGTTGTGCCAGTGGCCATATAGGAGCCCTTGTCTTCCTTCTCCCTTGCTAAAGAAAAAAAAAAAAGGCAAAAAACAAACAAAAACCTTCAAAGCTTTTCAACAGGTAACTGTGGTTTGGAAGAACATAGAAGCAGTTGGTCTGGCTTAGGGAAAACTTACAGAGTGGGAGTCTTCCAGAGCAAGATGACACTGGTAAATGAAAACACTGCAGTGGGTGAGAAAAATCTCCATGGTTTTAAATGGTTGCTGTGCTGGAGGATGCTTCACCCACCTTTAAAGGGATGAGTGCATCTCTGTGCCCAGGTTTTGGCAGAGATCGCTGTCTTTAGCTCCAGCTGTGTCTGTGTGGATGTGTCTCCTGCCTGGGAAGGCTCCTACTCCTCAGTGCCTTCGAGAGGTGACCTTGCCTTGAGGCACTGGCTGCCAGGTTGCTCATTTGCTGCTGGGCTCCAACCCGGTAGCACCAGGGAATTGGCCCTGGGCAGTGGAGACAGCTCTGGCCATCACACCAAGCTGGAGGTGTCTGCCTGGAGCTGGGCAGACCTCCCACGCTGACAGGACACACAGATGAAAGGGACAAACCCAGCCCTGCTGCTAATTAGCAGCAATCCTTATGCCAGATGTTAACCCTGTCCACTTCCGAGGGGCTCAGCGCCAGGAAGCGTCGGTGGCACGTCGATGGCACAGTGACACCAGGACTAGTGCCAGTGAGGCAGGTGCTGCCCTCCCCTCCCTGCCCGCTGCTGGGGAGTGCTGCAGGATGCTGGAAGGTCTTGGATGAGGCTTGAGACAAGCTGCAGGGCTGAGATCCCAGAGGGACATCGGTGGCAAGGGTAGGGTTTTCCCTGGATGGGTGCTGCTGCTTGGATTTTCACAAGAGGTACCGTAAAGGATGGGTTGCATTCATGGTAGGGTGGATACTGAGCCCAGTGGGATGGGTATTTTGTCATGTCTCCTCTAGCACTGGTAGGATGAGGCTGTGCCCACTGTGGCTGTGCTTTGGGATCTGTTTGAGGCTTTCACCAAAGCTACTCTCCTTCCCACTGAGCCGGATTTCTGCCTGTTTCACTCCAGAGTAGGAGACAGGGACGGAAAAACCTGTAGGAAAAGCAGGATTATGTCTCCCTAATTAGTAGGGGCCTGATTATAATTTCTTCCCAGAGCTCTGGTAATGATTAAATATGTGGGAATTATCTTTTATTATTTGTATTGCATTATTATTTAGAAGGCTGGGACCCTGTTTGCTGTGCAGACAGGGAATGACAGTCCTTGCCAGGAGGAACGCTGTCTCTGGCGTCCTGGTCTGGGTAGATTGGGGGTTGAGCTCTGTGTGCCCGTGGCATTACCCAAATTGCTACAGCAGCTCCCCACCCCGGCACTTAAAAGAATTTAAAGCATTGAATTGTATGTCTTTTTGCTTGCATGTGACTCACATCTGTTTTAGTATGGGGAAAAAAGAAATTAGTGTATTACTGTGACCTCTGAAATCATGATTTACATAGAGATTTTAAATCACATATATATATCTATGTTTTTCGCACCAGGATTGTCAAAACCCAGGCGTTGGCCACTGCTTTAAGATGCTCTGGCTTTATTGTTGGAGGGCTACAATAAAGCAATCTTGTTAGGTAAACATAATGATGTTACGAGCCACCATCTGCTGAAGAGCTGCTGCAGGGAGCAGTGGGAGCTGCCTGCTGTACTGCTGCTCCCCTGCTACTTCCTGCTGGCTGGTGTCAGATGTGTCCTAGGAGAAACACGAGTGGCTGGTATGGATGGAGAAAGGGCTTTTTCTTATGGCTTCCTCCCTCTTAATCAGCTGGGATATGAGCTGTGGAACCCTTCCAACTGGTGAGGAGCAATTCCCACTGGAGCGTAGTGAGGCTGTTGAGGTGATGGTAGGGTCATTGGCAAGTTTCCCAAAAACTGGGCCACCACATTGCTGAGCTGTGGACACCCAGATATGTGGGAATGCTCTGGCCTCTGAGGACACCCCAAGATGCCACCAGGTCCCTGAGTCCCACAGAATCATCCTTGCTCCCACCCGAGCAGTGGGATGACACCATCCTGGTGGCAGCAGGGACCCCCATGCCCCTCTGGGTGCAGACTTGCAATCACTGGCATGAAGGATTGCATTTGGTCGGCAAAATATGTGAGGAACTTTGCTTATTTAAAATGCCTTTGGGGGTTTGGGTCTTAAATAAACATCCTGGTTGGGGTTTAGGTTGGAGGTTTTCATCCTGGGAAAGGCAGGCTTGGGGGGAAGGGAGCTGCACCAGTGCCCCGAGCCTGCACGCACCTTCTGACAAAGTTAAAAATTGGCTTCATTAGAAGAGGATCACTGGAAATAAATTGCTCTGCACCCTTTAGGGGAATTGCTGGGCTGTAATTTCATCTTGTCTTTCTGGGGAAAAATTCCCAGAAACCCTTTAAGTGAAATTACAGCATTTATACCCTCAGCTAGTGTTTGGTATTTTTGGCCCCCAAAATGTGTTTACTTCCATATCTCCAGATGAAGTTCATCCAGGATTTTGAATCATGGAACCATAGAATGGCTTGGGTTGGAAGGAACATTAAAGATCATCGTGTTCCAGCCCCCTGCCATGGACAGGGACACTTTCCACTGTCCTAGGTTGTTCCAAGCCTCATCCAACCTGGCCTTAGACACTTCCAGGGATGGGGCAGCCACAGCTTCTCTGGGGAGCCTGTCCCATCAGAGGTGGGGGTTAGCTGGGGTTCACTGCATGTGCCAGTCCCCTGCCAGCCCTGCCCCACAGCTCCTTGGCAGATGCCAGGCTGGGAAAGGACCATGCTGGGCATCAGGACCCTTGTGGAACAGCATGGGCCAAGCAGTGCCCCAGTGCTGTTACTACAGATCCACAGGCAGAGGTGAGTGGGTGGTGACCTTTAACAGGACATTAAACATGTATTAAACCTGTCAGAATTAGTGTCAGGCTGGTTTAGTTTTCCCTGTTTGTTTGTTTAAAATGAGAGGGGAGAAAAAAGACATTTAAGAGGGACAAGCATGACTGGTGTCATGAGCTGATCAGCCTGAAACATCCCATCCCATATGAGCCCTCAGAGTGAGGACCTGGCTCTGGGATGGACCCAGCATCCCCCTGTGCCCTTCCCACAGCTCCTTGCTGGATCCTGCTGTGTCCATTCCCCCACCTTCATCTCTGCCCCTCAAATACTTATTGGTTAGGTGGGCTGATTTTTCCTCCCACCTGTCTAAAGGTTTATTCCTTTGGAGGGTGGAAAAGTGAGATCAGCCCCTCACTGGTGCTGTCTTCCCACAGCCACCCACCACCTTCCCTGTCTGAAGATTATGTGCTCTCTTGAAAACTTCTTTGTTTCCCCACATTTTCTGTTGTAATTTATGTATGATACCACTGCTTGTTGAAAAACAAGTTCTTTATCTCTGTGGGAATTACACCTGCAGAAATCCAGCCCTATTGCTGCCTGCATGAGGCTCTACATGATAAAAGACAAGTCCAGCACCACTCCTGTAATGCAAATGTTTCCTCTATTTTCACATCAGGCAAGGGTGATGCTTGGCTCCCCTCTGCACCTCACCTCAGTGCTCTCTGAACACCAGCTGCTTGGGTTGGGGCTTGAACCCAAATAAATTTTCTCCCCCCCTTTATTTATTTCTCTCTCCCCTAGCAGCATAGAGTCCTAAATATATATTTTCTCCTTTTGGTTAATTTTTTTTTATTTTTTTCTGCAAGCAAAATGCATATTTCAACACTTGCTGACCTTTGGGTGCACCATGGTGCCGATGGACAGAGCAGAGAGTGTGTGTCCCACAGGGCCTGGGGTGCCTGTGGTCAAGGCTGGCAGTGCACTCCTGGAAAGGGCTATTTTTAACTGCTGGGCTCCCATCAATGCACTTGAGCACGTAGGCGTCCTTTATTATTTTAAACATGATCATTCAAAACAATGTGGAATTGTCTCTGCTGTGGGGAACTGCTCTGGATGCTGCAGAATACGGCTTTTGCTGTTGTGGGGTCTCATCCTTGTCCAGACTGGATGGACTTTGCTGTGGCATTGTCCCCATGGGGCATGGAAGCTGCTGGTGCCTGTTGGCAGCTTGAGCTGGCACTTTGGAAGGTGCAAGACCAGAAGAGCAGAAGGGTTAAGGTTAGGGTTAGGGTTAGGGTTAGGGTTAACCCTAGAAGGGAAAATATCTCCTGCCAGGGCTGCAGGTGAGGAGAGCAGCAGGAGGGTGACTCTTCCTAGCTCTGGCTGATGACTTGCTTGTGCTACATGTGCTGCCCCACGTCCCCATGGCTCCCAAAACTGTAAGTGGCAGCCACTGGTGCATACAACATTGCTTGTCTGTGAACCAGGACATGTTTCTGGGGTCTTTTCTTCCTCCTCCCATAACACTGTTTGTGCCTGGATCTGGCTCAGGGGTGCAAAGCTGAGTTTATACCCTCAACATGTGCTCTCTGCCTGAAAGCCATTGTGACAGCTATGGAAAACCTCCCAGCAAACACCATTCCTCTCAACCCTGTGTGCTGTGGGTGTGCTTCCCTCTTTACTAACCCACTTTTCCCAGTGATGCCATGACAGGCATTTAAGCCCAGAACCTTCCTTCCCAGTATGGATTTTGCTTTCTGCTTGAGTCTGTGTAGTGCCACTGGTATTTGGAGTAGCTTAAAGGATGCTGTAGAGAGACAGGCTGCCACTCTGGGGTGCTTTGTGTCCTCAGTAGCGAGGCAATGGACATGGGGGGAGGTGTTCATGGGGATGGAGCAGTATCTCTCCTTGGAGGTGCTGATACCCAGGGGGGCTGGTGGTTTGGGGCTGTAAGAAGCACTCCTTGAAGATGCTGGAGAGCTGCAGGATCATACTCAGCTCCTGGGCAAAGCCTCTTCAGAGTGGCTGGCCTGGTTTCTCATCCCAGTCCCAAATCACTGGCCCTGGGTTGAGGTTAAGGTGCTTCCTTTCATCTTGAGGAAAAACAGCATTTTGTTTTGAATTGGTTTTTGGGGCTCTCTCTGGGTCAGCAGGTTATCAGAGGATGAAGCAGAGTGGCTGAAATAAATCCTATTTAAATATTTACCTGTCCACTATGAAGTAGTTCTGCGTTTACCTGCTCTGGCTGCATGAGGAGTGAAGAGCTGAGTGCTGAGTGCTCACCTGCTCCCTGGGCACAGCATTTGCACCCTTGCTGCACCCCTTGCCTAATTACTTCCCACCCATTTAAGAGGAACTGATTGAGAAATGAATTCACAATCCCAAGGGCCCAAATGTAGATGCTGTGATCGCTGTGGAGTGGGGATGGATGAGGGTGAGTGTGCTGCTTCCTGCACTTTTGGCTGCAGCAAGGGGTAATTAGGGGTTTCTGGTGTCAGGGTGATTTGATGTTCGAAAATTCTCATTTTTTATCGGTTCCTACAGGTTTTTTGCATATGAGGCTGTGTGGGTCTTGACAGGGTTTGGGTCTGTGCTCAGCAATGTCCTGAACTGGGGTGATGGTGAGGCTGAGTTGGTCTCTGGTACATCCCCTCGTTGCCCACCCCATGGATGATCACATTAGAGGGTTCCCATTTTCCAACTCAGCATGCCTGTTTACAAAAACTAAGCTGTGAACCCTAAAAATAAGCCATATGCTCTCTGCCTTCCCTGTCACAAGGTAGATTTCCTTTACCCAGCCCCCAAAATCTCTTTTTTTGAGACCCACCCTCCGTGGTATAACATCTCATGGAAGTATCACCAACCAGCAGCTAAGTCGGCATCGAGCCACCTCTCACACACACTCTCATGGTTTCATGATGCAGATATATTTATTTTCTGTTATTTATGAGGTGCCTGAGCCAAGATCCTCGTTTGCCTGGAGGCAAGGAACTGGGGTGCCTTATGGCATCTTTGGCACCCCAATCCTGCCCTGGGCACCCCAGGAGGTGGTGGGTGCTGGACCTTGGGTGCTTATTTCCCTGCCCTTGCATCTAAAGTAGGCTCTCTGAATTTGGGACGCTGCTTTGTCGGGCGCCAGAGCTGCCGATTAAGGGAAACGTGCCACAAGGCAGGTTTGCTTTGCAGGATTAAAAGCAAATAAATATTTATGCATTATGCAAAGCAGCTCTGATAAGATATGTGTGTCATTGGGAATTTGAAGCAGTTTCAACTTGGCCCTGAGATGAAGGGGTGTGTGTGTTGATGTGGTATGGGGGCTTAAAGGGACGTTTCTTCTCCTGCTGCAGAAAAATAAAAATAGGGAGAGAAAAACAAGGGGTTTCTTGCTTCTTGAGCTGCTCTGGTCTTGGGTTTCACCATCTCCTGCATCCTTATGTCTTTAGCTGCAAAAATGGAGAAGAGCCAGAGAGAGAGAGCAGTGCAGGCAGCATTTTGGATGCAAATATAATGCTGGCCCTGCTCCTAATATTCACTGTGTTTACATGTAAATGCAAACAACTGTTGACTTAGTTTCAATAGATAATGTATTTCATAACACAATGGAAATGAGAATTAAGCTGGAATTTAGCAGGAGGGAACATGTGTTTCTGCAAGACCTTGGGCTCTGCTGGCCCCATGGTATTGGGGGACACCTCTGCCAATGGTTTCCCTGGCTAATCCTTTCCAAAACAGTGTGAGCAGGACAAGGGCAGGGCTGGGTGGCTGCAGGTTCAGGGAGCTGAGCTGACCCACTGGTGAACAGGGGTTCCTGGGGCCAGGGCTCATCTGGGCCAGTTTCTTCCTGGGAAAGAAGGGCCTTGTGTGCTCTAGGGTGGGTCAAGGTGTCAGGGAAGGGAAATGCTGTCCCAAGCTGCCGTGTTCAAGCCTGAGTGATGACAAGTCCTGGGAAGGAGGAGGTATCAACAGCTACGTCACCTTGTCCCGACGTGACTCCAAGCAGAAACACGTGGGAGAGGACCTGCCTTGTTTTCGGGCCAGATCCTGGCCAGCCCCAAGCCATCCTTGCAGGGCTCCCTGGGGCCAGGCAGCCTGTGAATCAGGGCTGTGATCAGAGCCACTCCCACTGCATCTGCCCTGGGCTGGCACACTCCCCACCCCAGTGCAAATCCCTCTGGGAGCACCAGGTGAGACCCTGGCACCACAGCAAACCCCTCAAGATGCTGTGCTGTCCTGCCCAGGTGAAGGCACCGATGGCTACACACAGCTCCTCAGAGCCCCCAGAGGCAGAGGTGTTGCTGGGGGGATTGCAACCAGCAGCTGTCCCTGGATGTGGGTCTGTCCCATCCATCTGTCCCTGTCCCTGGCTAGCTGCCATCAGCACAGCAAGGCTTATGGTGCTCAGCGTTCAAAACAGCCAAGCCTTTGTGAATGTGGGGGTAATTTTGTGGTGTGCACCCAAGATGTGTTAGGCATTGGAGAATGTCCCCACAGGAGCTGTGGGGATGGTCACACTGGTGGGGACAGCTTGGCTGGAGGTGGCATGGCCCCAGCAGCCAGTGGGGTCTCTTAAGCAGGACCTGGTGTTGCTGCCCCAGCTGGGATTTGCTCGGGACCGTGGCACCCAGAGCCATTTGTTTGGGTCAGCAGTGACACTGAGCCTTGCCAGTCCCACAGCACCGGTGGGGTTTGTAGGTTTTGGGACTGGTGTCATGGCCAGAGGCTGCCTGGGGAGGAAATGGGGATCCTGGCTGGCTGCACCGTCAGTACCTGCCTCACTTGACGGGTCATACCAGGGCGGGTGCGTGCTTGGCTTCACCCAACACTCCTCCATGGCACTGTGAGTCACCTGAGTCACCTGCCCTGTGCAGGATGCCCAGTTCTGGGCAGCCACTGAGGCTGTGGGTGGTGAGGAGCCTCTACACACATACTCCCAGCTGTGGGGTTGGGATGACCCAGCACCTGCTCTCACCTTTGTGACTCATCCCATAAAATAAAATAAGGGAGAAGGGAGCAGGGAGCAGACAGGAGTGGGAGACTCAGGGCATTGGATGCTCCCATCTCTGAGCCTTCTTTCATCCCTTTAAAAAGCCTTTTTTTTTTTTTTTTTTAATGAGTTTATTTATGTAGCCAGCCTGGATTAGCAAACAGTCCATCCTGTAACACATGGAATACTCGATGCTGAGACACCAGTAACCAGAGAGAAATACTAGAGATAAAATTAAACATAATGAGATTATGTGGTATCTCTCTGTCAGGGACCACCTTACGCAGAGCAAACTAATTGCCTGTGCAGAGCAGAAAGTGGGTGATGAGCAGTGTCTGGGAGCTGGGGAGGGGCTGGTGCCATCAACAGCAGCTTTGCAAAAGAAAAAAGCATTTGGGTTGAGTGCTGAGGAGCAAGATGAGGAGCCCAACAGTATTTGGGGGACTGGGATGGAGTATCTTCTGCTCAGCCCTTGTGGACTCGTTGCCCCCAGCAAAGAGTTGCTGCTGCTAGGTTTTTGTATATTTGCAGTTTGAGTAGCCTTTTGCTGAATCATAATTAATAATAATAGTAATAAATTAATTAATAATCTGGAGCAGTGTCTGGTTCAATGGACAAGGTGGACATGCCATTTGAGGCAAGAGCCAGGATAGGGCATTGAGCACTGTTCAGAGAAAGCAAACCCCCTACCAGGTGTGGGGCAGGGCTGCAACACCAGGAGCATCATATATATGGGATTTTTCCATAATTTAGTGGGGAGAAAAAATATCTTAAAAAAGCAAAAAAGCATGTGTCTGTGTAATATAAAATTCAAGTTAGGCTCTTAGTGATTTCATGGAAAACAACAGGCTTTTTATATTGGCTCTTGGGGTAGGAGGAGAGCAGGCTAGAATAAAGATTTACAGTCTTTGGGAGATTAAAGGCCCTTGGTACATTGTTCAAATACCACGAGATTAGTTTCCAAGGAGACGGATACCAGTTGCCATAGGCACCGGGGGCCAGGAATTAGGATTGCGATTTTTTATCCTGATCACGCAACCAGTAGCTGAATGCTGTTAAAACTGGGCTTTAAATAACCCCAGTGTTAGTGTATACAGTGCCAAACCACAGGCAGGGAACAGAGTCTGCCTGCCTTCCCCCTGCACCAGCACCCACTCAGGCATGCACCGTGGGACCCAAGTGCTGCAGAGGGGTACAGGGTTGGGAACCCAGTTTGGTGCAATCCCAAGACCTGCATTGCAGGTTATCCTATGGCTTCTGAGTTCATTTCACCTCATTTTTTTACTGGGTAAGGGATTGCCAGAATCTTCTTGCAATGACCAGCAGTCATGGTGGTGCAGGAGCTGAGGGATCATCACAGATTCATGGAATCATGTGGTTTGAAAGGGGCCTTAAAGGTCATCCAGTTCCTCCCCCACCCCTGACATGGGCAAGGACACCCTCCACTAGACCAGTGGGATGTACCAAGGGGTAGAATTATCAGCCTGCTAATTTTGGCTTCCCCATGCCACTTGCTTCTGGGAAGTGCAACCTGAGCCCTGGCGTTTGAGGCGCCGGATCTGCGTCTCTCCTTCTAGGAACTGCCGAGCAGCGTGCTTTGGTACAGGAAGGGGTGCTGAGCTCCCTGATTCAGGCAGAGCTTTGGGGCTGGCCATCCCCCCCTGGGAAGGGAGGCTTAGCTCTGGGAGCTGTGGAGGCACCCAGGTCCCTGTGACTGGGTGGTTCTGCTCACCCATCAGCTCATCTTGGCCTCACTGACCCCAACCATTCATGCAGGGCTGCCAGGGCAGGATCCAGCTTTCCATGCATGGTGCTTTCAGCATCCCTCCCTGCTGTAGTGGGAATGATCCAATTAACACTTTTTTTCTCCCTTGTTTTTCTTTAAAATTTCTTTAATAAGTGAAGAAGCAGTTGCTGGAAGCAAGAGCTTCTGCGCCTGCCTGCCGTGAGATTGCAGCGTGGAAACTTGTCTGGAGCTGAAAGCAGTGCTGCTGGAGCTCCACAGGCAGAGTGATTCCCCAGCAGCTGCCATGCCATGGAAGTGTTTATCCTGGGGGAGATGAGATACAGCCTCTGAAGGGCACTTGATCCTCTTCTATCTCTCTTTGCACCAGACAGAAGCCTACTGTAATTTTACTATACTATATTAAGGTATGCACCTAGGCTAGGCTTAAGGAAATCAAGGTGGCAGCAGAATGCAATGCCCTGGTTGGATTCCTGTGGTAGACACTTTTCCCTGTGGGAGCCCCCAGTTTGCTTTTTGCTTCTTTTATAAGTGGGACTAAACCACAGCAGGTGCCAGATTATCCAGAGAAGCAGAGCCGAGGCGGTGATGCTGCTGAATGCAGTGGTGCTGGTGTCTGTGTGAGGAGGTTTTCCAGCAGGTGCCTTGGGATTTGTGGGTAAAATAAAACAGGGAGGGAGGTGTTTGGTCATGAGAGTTTGCTCTGCCCTGTACTACCCACTTGGAAGGAAACAGGCAGGGGAGATAGAGGGTTTGGGAGAGCAAACAGAGGCGGCGAGGCAGGGGCTACTACACCAAGCAGTGCCTGCATCCTCACTGTGCTGGTCACTGTCACTGGCCCAGACTGCACCAGAGGGTTTTTGCCCCCCAGCTCTGCTGCTTTCAGTCTTTGGAGAAAGGTGTCACCTTTAAAAGCTGCCATCAGCTTGGTACCTTTCAATCCTGGAAAAGCTGGCAGCCCACGGCTTGGACAGGAGCACTCTTTGCTGGGCTGAGAACTGGCTGGGCCCAGAGAGTGCTGTTTGGTATTTGAGAGTTTTATTTGTAGGACACAGTAGACCAACAGGAAAAAACAAATTAATTAGTTTAAACCAAATATGTTTTAGGCCAGTTTGGACAGGGCTTTGGGCACCTGGTCTTGCAGAAAGTGTCTCTGCCCATGGGAAGGGGATTGGAATGTGATGGACTTTTAAGGTCCCCTACAAACCAAACTATTCCATAGTTATGTGGTTCAGTATTGGTAGCAAAAACCCCAGTATTGGTAAAAGTCAGTGTAACAAGCAGCAACTGTGAGATGTGCTCCATCCCTCCTGAGCATTGAGTTGTTCCCATCTCACAGCATCTCCCACTCTGCACTGGGTTTGGCCCTGGGTAATTCCCAAAAAAGGGTCATTGCCTTGCCTTTTTTTTTGCTGGCAAGGGTGACCCAGAGGAGTGGAAGTAGGGGGTGAGCCAGTAATTGAGTCCAGATTTGCAAGTCCTGGATAAATGTTCAGCTTCCCTTGCGGAATGAGATTTTGGGGATTTACGCTGTATCAGGCACAGCAGGGTGAGGGGCAAGGGGAGGACGGTGGTGGAGGCTCTGTTTCAAGGACCATGGCAGCGTGGAAACACCAGCTCAGTTAATAAATAAGATGCTGTCGCTTCTGGCTGACATGGGGTTGAAAATCATTGTAAGACTTTGGAAGATAAGGAAGAAGGGGGATGAAAACTCTCCCATTCTTAGCACTGGGAGTACCCTCTGAGTTCACTTTGCATGGGCCAGGGGCATGCTGTGCGAGTTGCTGGATCACATCAACCCCCTCTACTTCTAATAGGACCTGTTTATTATTTGAGGGGTATAATAAAAGCTTTCTGGCAAGAAATCTCCTTTGGGGGGTTGTCACTGGCTTACTGGTGGGTTTTTTTTTTTTGACTGTTTTGTTAGCTGCATAGGATTTGGAAATGGTGATGTGTTTGGAGGATGTTTATCTTGGTGAGATGGAAACATTTGAGGGACTGGTGAGGGGATGTGCCTCCTGTGGGTGCAGCCCTGGGGGGGCCCTGGCCCATTCCACAGGAGTTCATGAGCCTCCCAACTGTGCCTGGTTTATCCTTTGCTGCAGCACAGGTGATTCATGAGTGAAACCGCCCCAGGGAAAGTTTCTAATCTTTCCCAGGATTATCAAGGGAGATGTTGTAAGAGCCAAGCAGGAGATGACATCCTGTGCCAGCTGTTGCACAGCACCCTGTTCCCCTGAGATTACTTTGTGGATGAGAAATAATTAAAAAAGAATAAAATTTGATAACTTAAAAAGAAAACCAACCTAAAAAATGTAAAAAAAATCTGCAAAAAATGTTTGTTTTGACCCCGTGACAGTGGTGTGACGGTCCCTGAGCCAACCTTTGCTCCTGGGGTTGAGATTGAGTTTGCAGAGGTGTGATGGGGCTGTACCTGGAGCAGGACCCCTATGGAAGGTGACATTAACCCTTTGGTGGTGTCCCAGGGAGGGATTTCAGTAGGACAGGCACGTGGAGCCCCAGGAAGTGGGGCAGGCTGCTCTGCACCCATCCTACCCACCTTGCTCCCTGTTGCCAGCCCAAACTGCTGCAAGAGTGGTTTACCCTAGTTTTCCTAAAGAGTTTCCCTTTAATTAGACAAACAACTTCAAGCCTTATGTCTTAATTTGATTTAAATAAGCCTAGCACTTGCTAGTGAAGTTTTCTTTCCTCCCTTTTATTCCACCCTTTTGTAAATCCACTGTCATGCTCTTTGTGACCACAAATGATTAAAAGCTTTACTGGAATATTGTCCCCCCCATCCCTTAAAATCACATTGTGTTACATGGGTCATCTTTTTGTTAAGCTTTGGGGTTTTTATTCTTGAGTGATTCTTGCTTTTACTTATTAAACAATCAGCCAGGGGAAAGGGATTATTTTTGTCCTGGTCTCCTGCAGGATAGGAAGGGGATGCAGGGACCCTGCCCCACTTCCCATTGATGTTATCCCTGTCTTTCCTATTGGTTCCCTCTCTGCAGCCAGATCCAGCTTGTGGCTTTGCTTTTTGCAGCCAAGAGAGGAGCATCTCTTCCCTGGAAGTGCTGATTCCTGTGGGAGGCCGTGGCTGAGCAGGTTGGTGCAGCTAGAGCTCTCTGAGTGGATGCAACCAGCCCCACCAAGGCAGGGACTGGTTCTCCAAAATGCTGCTAGAAGGCAACAGAATGTCCATGTCATAGCAGTTATATTTCATAGTAAATAGGGCACTCAGAAACATGTATGGGCATCATATATGGAATCTCAAGTTCCCTGCAGAGCTGTGCTCAGGAAGCAGCTGGGGAGCTTGCAGATGAAATGGGCTCTAGTCTGTCTGTCTGTCCACCCATGCATGCACAGACTGCAGGGCTGGAGCAAGGCAGATTGCTTCCTGGTGTTGCTGCAGCTTCTTGTGAAGCTGGAGGTGCCTGGCAGAGACCTGTCCCCAACATGGGGACACCAGGGGTGTGTGCCCAGCTGCAAGACCATATGTTCAGTTTCCTGCTTTATTTTTCAAGCTGATGCCTGGTTAGGCCAGGTTCTTTCCCTCCCAAGATCATAATGGAGATGTCCATCAGCTTTGTTAGAAGGTGTCAGATGGGTGGAAAAGGATTTTCCTGGGTGACTGTTAGTGTGGCCACGGTTCCAGCTCTGCCATCTGCAGGTGCCAGTGGAGCCCCAGCACTGCTTGGCTGCTTTCAAGACCTGGCAACAGCTCTTGTGGGGCTCATCCAGAGCAGTTCCCAAAATTCAGTCATTATTGTTTAATGGGATTTGTCTCCTCTCTTCATTAGCTTGTTGCAGACCCTTTTAAAAGTTTGCCCAGAGAAGCTGTCCCATCCAGGAAGGGTTTCAAGGCCAGGTTGGTCAGGGCTTGGAGCAACCTGGGATAGTGGAAGGTGTCCCTGCCCATGGCAGGGGATTGGAATGAGATGACCTTTAAGGTTCCTTCCAACCCAAACTGTTCTGTGGTTTTTTCATAACGTGTGTGCTCAGGCATCTGCAGATATGTCAGTGTGGGGGAGCTTGTTGTTTTGGGCCAAAACCCACCATTTCCCCTGTTTCATGGGGCAGCACAGCTTTGCTTTGCATTCAGATTCCTTCTGCTTGGACACAGGTACAAACCAGGGCAGGAAGGTGAATTTGGGGATTTGCTGTTGCCTGTAACCCATTTTTCAGTGAGGCTGAGTAGCTTTGGTTATCGACTGAGTGGCAAATTGAGTTATGTGCAGGCAGCTTCATTCATATTCCCCGCCTTCTGCCCATCCAGCCTTGTTAGGGATTCTCTAGCCTCTTTCATCCATTTGCAAGCACATGATTTATCATCTGGTTCAAGTGGCTTATGAGCTAACTTGCCTTCCTTTACTCACAGGATTAAAGCAGGGCTGCCCTCCAGATGGAGGGGCAATAGCTGGGCGGGGTGTGTTGGGTGCTGGGGGGTGATGCTGTCTCAAGTGTGGGTGTCCCAGCATGGCTGAGACCTTGCTGAGTTTCCCTGCAGCACTGGCATTACCTTGAGTTGAGATGGGACATGGACACTGAGGTGCAGAAGCCTGATGCTGTCATTCACTTGTAGCTGGGTCACAGCATTTTTCCCCATTTGGCCGTGAGGGATGGAGATTCTGGGGCTGAGCCTCTTTTCAGATGTGTGGTCCCTTCACATCCTGTTCCTCCTGACACCAAGAGCTGCAGAGTGGGGTGATTTCATTAGGGAATCCCTTGCCATGAGCAGCATCTCTCTCTTGGGGTGAAAGCAGAGCACCCTGTGACTCTGACCTGTTTCAGGGACACTTTTGGGTGGCAGGCTCTCCTCTTGCCCAGGATTTAGAGCAGGAGGCACAAGGACGGTCAGCACGGTGTCTTGGTGGGGACAGAGCCATCACCTCCTGCTCACAGCTGCCACCAGAGCTTGGGCACAGGAGTGCTCCATGTCAGCACCACGTGCCCCAGCTTGTGTGGCCACAGGCTGCACATCTGGGGTGTCCCACCATGCAGCTGGTCCCAGTGGTGGCATCTCCTCGAGGGTGAGCTCCAAATGCAGAGATGATCACACACAGCATCGGCTCCAGGGTTTGATTCAGCAGCTTCTGCAGTTATCTGCCTTTAGCAGAGGACTCGTGGGGACTGTGGGCTTCAGGCAGCTGTGGCCTCTGTGCATGCCTCAGTTTCCCCTGTGCACCTGTGCCAGCATTGCTCCCATAGCACACGATGGCAGTGAGGCTTCTGTGGTGATGCTCAGCTCCAGCTCTCTGTTAGTAACAGTGATGCATAGCTCTTTTACTTTTTTCTGTTTTCAGGTGAATATGGCCTTGGCAGGGAAGCCTTTAGATGTGACACTCACCACCTCCAGAGCTGACCAATGGAATATGGTTTTTCCCCAGAGAGATGAAATCATCACCAGCTTAGTGTCTGCCTTAGACTCCATGGTAAGAGGCCAGTGGCACCCCTGTCCCCATCCCCCTCCCTCCTTTGGCCTCCATTTAGCAAGGCTGTCTGGGTGCAGGGCTGGCACAGGATGCCTGGTGAGCTCATTCCGCTCTCCTCTGCTGCTGGAAAGCCCAGGGAGCTGCTGAGAAATAAAAACCCTTTCCTACCCTGACAGCCGTAAGGATCATAAAGTCAGCACAAGTTAATCTCAGATGTGTATTGTTTTCCCATTAATATTTATGTTGGTATCAACTGGCTGTAGGGTGGTTGGCTTTTTTTTTTCCTTGCTGTTTTACCAATGTTACCGTGAGCATTTACACAACAGCAGAACAATGGCTTTTTATCTCTGAGAACAAAGAAAATAACTTTCATATCTTTTGACGTAGAATTCCCAGTGGAAACCTTGCCTAAGTCAGCCGTGCTTACATAAACAAGATAACTGTCTGGATTAAGTCTCGTGGACCAGAGCTAATCTTATTTTTAACTGTGAATGTGATCAAGAAGGGAAAGCGGATGTGTAGTAACAAATGTCTAATGCAATGAGATGTGCTAAATAGCTCTCTCTTTTTAAAGTCAAGTCATATGTAATGCATTTATCTAGGATATGTTTTCCTCTCTATGCGGGTAGAGGTTTTTTCATTAATACCAATTTCCTTCTCTTTGACATCACCACCCCACTAAGGAGCAGGTTCCCTGGAGCCTGCACACCCCAAGCAGCTTTGATGATTTATATCCATGCCATCCTGTACAGCAAATTATGTTGCCATAGTTTGGCTTCTTAACGAATATACATTATTATGCAGTCCTTGTTAGGTGCTTACACTGGGGCCAGGGAGCCAAGCTCCTGAAATTCAGCCTTTATCCCAGCACTTCCCCAATGGCAAGCTCTGTGCTCACTGAAACCTCAGGCCTGTGTGCCTGTTAAATAAACCTCAGGGCCATGTGCATGTCACCAAGCAGGCTTAGGGCTTGGATTTGTTCTGCATCCAAATCTCACCTTAGTTTCTGTGTTTATTTTTTGAGCGTTGGGCTTTTGGAGCAAAATACTTGTCTTTGCCACTGGGTTTTGAAAGGAGGTTTCTTAAAAATATCTGTTTTGTGGGGTTTGATTCAATGCCTCCTCGAAGCAGGTTAGCAGGAGGTAGAATGGCCTAGAAGCTGCTTTAAGCCCACACAAGTGAAGTTCATTGCATGTGTTTGCAGGGAGATGGGGGTAGCTTAGGGGTTGGTCCATGTAACCCCCCTGCTCTCCTGCTCCCTCCCTGCCTGCCAGCATCCTCCAGCTCCTCTGTGGGGTTGTTGATGTGTCTAACCAGGGCTGATGCTGGGAAAATCCCCCCTTTTTTACCCATTTAAATCATGACCTGGGGATAGCATCTTCCTAGCACCAGTGCTGTAGCTATAGGAATATGAAAATATTCCTATAATATATAGTTTATATATAATATAAACTATAATATGACTAACCAGTGCAGTTAAGCTACTGGCACTAACGACTATAATATAAAAAATACTAATAAAAATTCATCTACATGTGTATTATGTAGAGCAGGAAGGGCATGTTACATAAAATGGATTAATGGAAGAAGTTTTTTCCATCTCTTTATTTTTTTGCATAACTGTACAAGAAGAATCGTTCAGCTAATCTGGACTTTGACCATATTAGTGTTCTGCAGCTGAAATAAGATTCCTGTGTTCCTTATTCCATTAGAGCTGGTGGAAAAATGCAAATTGTTATTGGTTGTGGTGTGCGTTTTTTGATAGATTTTTTTTTTATACAGGAACGTTTTCTTTTAAAGAAATGCAATAAAATGTTTATTTTTAGGATAGGAAAAAGTGAAATAAAATGATGGGTAAATAGTTCTTGTTTTCCAGCTGGATATTTTTGTAGAGCTGTAAAGTCACCGAAATTTTTAGGGGATGTCATAAACCCATGAAATTCTGACATAAACCAGAGCGCTGCTTTTGATGGAAGAACCTTACGATGGGAAGAAAAAAAAAAATAAATAAATCCCACTGGGAGAGGTGGGAAGGGGTGGGAAGCAGGGCTGCTCCCCCACCCTGTGCTGTGCTGACCTGGTGCCTCCAACAGTGCTTGGCGCTCTCCAAGCTGAACGCAGAGGTGGCCTGCATCGCCGTCCATGAGGAGAGCGCCTTCGTGGTGGGCACTGAGAAGGGACGCGTCTTCCTCAGCGCCCGCAAGGAGCTGCAGGCCGACTTCCAGAAGTTCTGCAGTGAGTATCCGGGGTTGGTGCTCCCCTCGTGCCAGCCGTGACTCCTGCCCGGCACGGAGGGCTTGGGGGGCACCACAGCGCTGTCCGTGGGGCTGAGTGGTGTTTGAAGTGATGGAGAAGGTGGGAGGGAACTGCAGCCAGAGCCTCTTCCCTGCCAGGGAGGGCACTGCATGGTTCCTCTCTCCAAAAGCATCCCTGAGGTGGTTCAGGGCTGCATGGCTGCTCTGCTGCCCTGCTGCTGTTAGCCTCTGGCAGTGCTGCCAGAGCGCTGGAGTATTTCTTGAGGACTTAGCAGAAATAGTTTGCCCTAGTGATCCTCCCAGGAGCAGAAGGGCTTTCTTGGTCCAAGGGGTTTTTTCCTGGTTTTGGAAAAACAGGAATGGATTTGGTAGCTGGAAGTATTGGTTGTGGAGTTGCTTATATTTTTGAGGGATGAGCAGTGGTGACAGGATATCTTGAGCAGGAGCCGTGTTCCCCCAGTCTCAGATCAGATTCACCAAGTATCTGAGGGATACCTGTGTGTTGCAAGCCTTCTGTCCCAGCTCTGTACCTCTGCCAGTTTCCAGTGCCTCTGATTTCTTGCTGCCCTCTTCGAAAGATCTGAATTAATCTAAAGCAGACATCACTTGCAGATGAGAGAAGCCTCTTATCTCTCTGGGATTCAGACCTCATCTGAGCACCCTCCCTTATCTGAACCTCTGGTTCTGCCTTTCTTGATGCACGGGGGGAATTGACAGTGATCAGAATTAATGGCAGTGGAGGAGGGAGAGGCAGCACTTGGAGGGTGCAGATGCAGATGCATTTCACAACCTTGGTGAAACACCCCAAAAAAGTTTTCCAGGGCCTGTTTTGCCATGCTGTAGGAGGCATGTGGAGCTTTACAGGGGGCATGGTGACTGTTTACTTTCCTGTGTCTAGTTCTCTGTGTATCCCACCTTGCTCTTGACCCATTCCCCATGATGTCCCAGCCATGGACTTTCTTCCACAGAAGGATCTATGAGCTCCTTCTTGAGCACCCCAGCAGCATCCAGGGCCGATTGCCAATAGGAGTCTGTCGAGGATGATGAAGGAATTAGTCCTTTGTCACTGAAAATCCCTTGCAAATTACTGTGGATAGAACAGCAATAACGCATTTGTAGTGTTTAATTTTCTGTGCATTTAGAGATGCAAAGAAGTCAAAGCCAAAGATATGCTTTATTTGAAGTTTAATGGGGGAAATTAGCAGGAAATAGCTGGTATTACTGAGCTACGTGATGCTGAAGGGTAAAAAAGCCTCCAAGAAAGGCGGATTTTCCTTTCCTGAGATATTGAAGGCTAAGCAGATTGAAACCAAAGACTAGGAATGGACTGCCCATTCCTGTTTCAGTCTGGCAGAGTGGGAAAAGCCAGGGAAAAGGGGATGGGCCCTGGATGAGTGCCCCTGCTGCTGGCACCACTGCCTATTGCCAGTACCTTTCCCTGTGCGTTGGGGGCTGCTGGGATCAACCCAGTGTGATCTCATCCAGGCTGGGGCCTGAGGTGGGTGGGAGACGTGGGACACCTGCCTGCTCAAAGCAGTGACTCCTCTTTTCTCCTCTCCCCCCGCAGGAATCCAGCAGAGGAAGGAGCAGGACGCAGAGGTGCAGAAGAAGGCAAAGGAGTGCGGGCAAAGGGTGCTCAGGGTCTCCCCGGACCAGGGATCAGATGTGTACCTCCTCAGGAAGATGGTAGAGGAAGTGTTTGATGTGCTTTATAGTAAGAACCTTCATGCTTCCCTTGGGGGATCTGGAATGTCCCTGGGGCTCACTGAGCTGCCCAGCACTGCCACCAGATGTGGTTTTCATCACCAGCCCGGCTCCTCAGCACGGGGCAGGTGCCTGGCAGGGGCAGCACGGTGAAATGTGCTCCTGTATCGAGTTAGTGCTGCACTGAGATGGGATTTGGCCACTGCTTCTCAGTTCTCCAGTGCCCCAAACTGAGTCAGAAAAATCCCTGGGCTGGTTGAAGCATCCTTTGTCTCCCCTGGCCAGGGGAAGCCTCTGTGATGCCCTGAATGTGATTTCCAAGCACACCTTTATCCTTGCCACTGCATCCACAGCACCTCTTTCATAGCACTGTGTCGGAGCTCTGCAGATTCCCTCCCTCTTTTCCCTGGAAAATCTATTTAAAAAGAAAACAGATGATTTTCTAGCACGCGGCCCTGCAGCCCCAACTTCGAGAGACGAGGTGGTGCCGTTCCAGCACATGCATCATCCCCAGCAATAAAGCTGCAATTAAATATAGATGACCATATGGCTGTTGGTATGGAACCCAGTGGGTTGCAGAGCTCCTTCCAGGCCCAATCTGCAGTGGCTTGAGCAGCAGCAGCACCTTCTTCTCTCTTGAGGATCCACTGAAAGCCCCATGGAGCAGCTGGCAGTAGTGGCCGTGCTGCTGGCTCATCCCCTGGCAGCACCTCTAGAGCTGTGCTAGTCAGGGAAGGAAAAGTTACATTGGCTTGCAGAAGTTGCTGCTGCTGGCTATTGCTAGCATCTTCCACAGGCTTCACAGACAGAAAAGAGAGATGGCATCCCTTCTCCCCTGGGACAGACAGCTGCTGAAATTTTCTGAAGCCACTTCAAGGACTTAGAGGCAATATTTTCATTAATGGGAGCAATCAGATCCTATTGCTGCCTTCCAAAGTCTGGGCCCAAAAATGAAGGAAGGGATGATGCAGAAGAACCAAGGGAACAGAATGGAGAGCGTGTTTTTTGGTGATGAATTCCTTCTCCAAGGTGCAGGTCTCATTGTCCTGACAGGACAGTGCCAAACTTTGCTGTCCTCTTGGGGAATATGTGAATTATTAAGATCTGACATACAATAAATGCATAATTGCATTAGAAAAGCTTGATCAGGGTGCAGCTGCATGGGGTTTATGAAGCAGGCAGCCCATCCATTGGATGATTAGTAAAGCTCTTTACAGTTTCAAGGTGTATGGAGGTGTGTGGGGACACACCCACAGTGTGGGGAGAAATACACAGAAGACAGTAAGTGCCCCAGGGTGATTGTGTTTGTAACGCTGAGAGGACTGTGAGAGTTTAACAGTTATGATTCTTAGAGCTTTTTTTTTTTATCCTTTCATCAATAAGGATTGGAAACAAAAGATCTTTTAAAATGCTCAGAAGTCAAAAAGATTCCCTCCAGAGCTGGATAATCTCTGCACCAACAGGATGACTGATTACCAGTGATTCCTATTAACCAGGCATTCATGATGATTATTGTCTCTTTAGCCAAACCACAAATCTCTGAAGGTCACCTTGACAATAACACAGTCCCCATAAAAATATGTTTGGGGATTTCTTGAGCATTGGGTTGATAAGGAGCCACTGTGGACATTGGGAGCTTCTCCCAGTCATGAAGAGAGGTGATGAAGGGAGGTGGAGAGCTGCTAGAGCCAGCACGTTGGAGCAGGGAAACTGTGAGCTTGCAGAAAGTAAACTCATGGTGTCGTGGTTCAAAGGCTTATTTTAAAACTTTGGTTATTTGCTTAATTAAAATATTATCATTCCTCCCTATGAGAAGCCTGAATGGCTCGTGCAGGTTGCACATTGTTAGTTATAATGCATTCCTTCAAAGGACATGTTGAAGAAATCACTTTTAGTAAGGGCTTGCTGGCAGTGTCACAAGATTTGCAGTGCTTCTATAAGATCTTTTGGTATTGTTTTTTTTTAAGAAGAGAGAAAAAATAAAAGATTGAAAATAAAATCCCTCAACAACTTAAAGGTCCCATAATCTTCTCTGTCTGGAGATGAAGGTGCAGGCACTGTACCATGGCACCAGATGTTCTGCATCGGGACACTGCTTTGCCAGACAGGTTGAATTCCTGCATGGCTGTTCCTTGTGCTTCATGCTTTCAGCACCATGTTTATTGATCACAATGGCCTGGGTTGGTTTCCAAAGTAATTTTTCCCCAGAGAATAGCTTGAGGGTTTTGGCCATTCCTTGAAATCCTCCAGAGCAGGCTGTTTTTCTGATGGTGTTTTGCCTGCAAAGCATAGTAGGGCAGTCCTTGTTTGGGCACACAGGCTCTTTCTCTGCCTTAGAAAATCCCTATATAATGGCAATGTTCACTGCTTGTCTGCTGCTGCCAGGGAAGGGAAAGCAATTTGTACCTGACTCTATAGGGAGATTTTGGTGTCAGAGGTAAAATGGAGCCAGAGGCACATGGTAGGGACATGGTGGGACTATGTTGCCACTGTTGAGGGGAGCAGGTGAAAGTTCTGGGCTGCTGGAGGTGATTGTACAGTCAAATGTATTGATGTTCAATCTGTCTGTGAATACTGGGATGAAGGGAGATTATTGGTTTTGTTTTTTTTTTCCTTGTCTGTCAAAGTGAATCAAAGCTGCTTGACAGCAACAGCAATCAACTGCTTTCCGTTCTTCCAGGAGGTAAAATAAGAAAACTGACTAGAAATGAGGCTCCCAGAATATCTCAGTAAGCATGAGATAAAAATCATTGCAAGCTCCTCTGCCTTCTTTGTCAGCCCTTGGCTCCTTCCCACCTTGCTGACGGCCATGTACCTCACTGGCATATGGCTGGGCACTCCCAGGGGTGGGCTTGTGCCAAGTGACCCCAACTGAGGATTCTGCTGTGAAACCTGAATGATGAGACATCTGCTTATTGGCCTTTATGAGCTTTTTATTAATTAGTGCTTTTAGAAAGGAGTTGGAGCGCCTTGCATGCTAAGTGCGAAGGTAGGAATGGGGTTTTTCTCCTAATGATTCTGCTGGTATTTCTTGCTCTTGCATTTACTCCTCCAGCCCAGCTCAGCCATGGTGAGGGGCACAGGGTGTTTGTCAGTGTGTAACTCTGTCCCCTCCCCAGGTGAAGCCATGGGGAAGAGCAGCGTGGTCCCTTTGCCGTACGAGAGGTTCCTGAAAGAGCCAGGTTCACTGGCAGTTACCGGCTTGCCTGAGGGGATCAGCTTTAAGAAACCTCTGGAGTATGATGTGAAATCCCTGATGGCCATCCTGGAGCACAGCCACAGCATCCGCTTCAGGCTAAAAAGGTAATTTTGGGGACCTCCAAGGAGCAAGAGAGCGGCGAGCCCTTGGGATGGTGTATCTTCCAACTCTGGCACAGGCAGGAGGGTCCCTCCCATGTCCCAGCTTCTCCTCAAGACCCACAAACCTGGGTCCAGCCACACCAAATACAGCCTTGCACAGAGATTTGTTCGTGCTGGGGGGCTTGAGTCCATTTCAGACTCATTTCTATAAAAAGTGTGTGTAAACACGCACATTAACTGCATCTTTTTATGTGTCTCTGCCAAAATTTCCACTGCGATAAGCTAAGTGCTTTTCTGTCTCCAGAGAGATTTCCAGGGTAAATGCTGCAAGTGTCTTCCCAGGCTGAAATGGGTTTTTTAATGCCAGACAAGGAGGGAAGTGGGGGACTGCAGCAGAGCAAACTCCCCCTTTTGGCCACATTTATGCAAGGGGTTCAGTAGTTTTAGGTGCATTTCCCCTGCATTTGCCTGGCTGGCAGCACCTCAGATCCATCCAGGAAAATGCTGAGCATGACCAAATACCTCCTCTAAAGGCTTGATGCTTCTAGAAAATCAGGCTGAGACAGCTAAAAGTAGGACACGCAGAATTTGAGCTGTCTGTGAGCTTGTGGCTCCCTTTCTCATGTGGAGCACATCGGTTTCTTCAGTGTGAAACTCATTCATGGGCTGAGCTCCCCCTTGAATGTGCCATGGGGGGCTGGCATAGGCAATGGAGCCGTGATTTGGTCATAAAAGGTTTTACCCTTTAAATGCAAAAATGCCATAGAGCTGGGCAGCTTGATCCTAGCTAATAAAGCTCCACTTAAAGAAGACAGGAGCTGTTTAAATGCCTGAAGATGCTCAGGAGTTTGAATGATGGATGTAACTTCTGAATCATAGATCAGAGCTATAGAATGGTTTGTGTTGGAAGGGGCCTGAAAGACCATCTCATTCCAAGCCCCTGCTGTGGGCAGGGATGCCTTCCACCATCCCAGGTTGCTCCAAGCCCCATCCAGCCCAGCCTTGAACACTTCCAGGGATGGGGCAGCCAGAGTTTCTCTGGGCAACCTGTTGCAGGGCCTCACCACCCACACAGGGAAGAACTTCTTCCTAATATCCAATCCAAACCAACCCTCTTTTCAGTTTGATGCCGTTCCCCATTGTGCTGTAACTCCCTGCCTTTGCCAAGAGTCCCTTTCCACCTCTCCAGTACCTTTGGAAGGCCAGCATATGTTCTCCCCACAGCCTTCTTTTCTCCAGGCTGGACAATCTCAACTCTCTCAGCCTTTCCAAATAGGAGAGGTTCTCTAACCCTCTAATCGTCTTCATGGCACTCCTCAGCAAGGAGCCTGGCAGCTGGTGGTGCAGCATGTCCCACCCTCCCAGGCATGGCCCTTCTTCCCCATCCACATCCTTGCTTGTTGCAGCTTAGCAGTGCCATGGGCCCAAAGGAACCTGTTTTTCCCTCCTCTTCTCCCTTCCTTCCCCTCAGGCCAGCAGATGAGCCCAGCCGAGAGCCCAACCCCAACATCGAGTTAACTTGTTCCTCCCTCGCCTCCAAGGGCAGCCGAGACTCTGGTGCCAGCGGCCCTGTGGCCAAACCCAGCAGCCAGGATGCCCCCTCGGCCATTGCTATCACCAACTTCCTATACGGCGTCTCGCTGCCCACCCCTGTCACCATCGACCTCAAGCAGGAGGTGTCCTCGGGGCTGCCTGCGCCGACTGCGGCGGGCGAGGCGCTGCTGGCCCGGCCGGCGGGAGAGCTGAAGGTGCCTTCCTCACAGGAGTACAGCGACTGCTGTGGTAATAGCCTGGAGTTTGCTCTCGCATCAGGGCCTGGTGCTCAGCCCGCCCCTGGCCCTGGTAGGGGGCAGGCTGGGGGTTTTGGTGTTGCTTGGATGAGAAGCAGCGTAGAGCTCGGGCTGTATGGACATGAGCAGAGCCCTTGCCGTGCTGCGCTGCCCCAGCCCTTCCCTGGGTGTTGCTGACAGGGCAACACCTCTGTTTTTGCCCCAAAATGACAGGTGCTGCACCACCAGGCCAGAAAGGCAGCTGGAGTGGGGATGGCAGGGGTTGGTCTGGCCAGCACCGCACCAGGTGTCACAGGCCAGGGTGCATGGAGGAGAAACACAAGGGTTGGTGGGGGACAGCGCCCAGGGTCCTGTTGTGGTGCCTGGAACACTGGTCAGGCTCTCATCAGCCCTTTCTCCTTGTCTCCCCTCTTGTCCAGGACAGAAATCATCAGTCTCCGGAGGTCCCCTCATCCAGAATGTGCACTCATCCAAGCGCATCCTCTTCTCCATCGTCCATGACAAGACAGGTCTGTGTCCTGCTCCAGCATTAAAGGCAGCTGGCAGCCTTAGGGAAAGGTTTCCCCTCACCACATCTCTCCCCAGCAGTCTCCCAGCCCTCTCCACGCTCTGCAGGGACCTGGCAGTGCTGGAGGCAATGCATCTTGCACTGGAGCCAAGACTTTCATCTCTGCTCCGCTCCATCCCTGCCATTCCACAATGCTGCTAGTGGTCCTTGAGCACTGCTGGCTGCCTGGGAATCCCCATCTCTGCTTCCTGCACAGGGAAACAAGGCATGGCTCAGGGAGAGGCTGCTTGCCCCAGCTGCAAACAGCACATACCTGCTGAAAACTTGGCATTGTTTCAATGACTGAAACCCGCTAATCCCAGTGGGATTCTGCAGCAGTGCCTGGGGGGATCAGCAGTGGGGAGGAGACAAGCATTTCCTCACCTCCACTGCACCCAAGGGAAATGCAGCCTAAAAACCCATGCCTGCCTTAAAGAGGAGAAAAAAATATGGGTGGGAAGGTTGGGAAAGAGGAGAAGATGGAAAAGATCCACTTGTGAAAGGGCTGTACCTTTCAAGGGTTCATTCCAGGTGGAGTTGGCTCTGTCCAAGAGGATCTTTCATTCCAGGGCTGAGAAATTTTATGGGGTCATTTCTTAGGAATCTGCTTTGCACATGCCAAGGAGAGTGCTTAGGTTTGGAGTTGGAGAAGCCCAGACCTTATCTGCCAGCCTGGCAAAATTCGCTCAGGAACAGGGAAATAATTTTTGAAGTCTTGTTCCTGCTTCGCAGCACTTTGCAGGAAAAAAGTGCATCTGCTGTGTATGAACCATATGGAAGTTTCTTATTTCTTGTATTTTGTTTTGATAGATAAGTGGGACAGTTTTATAAAAGAAACTGAAGACATCAACACCCTTAGGGAGTGCGTGCAAATTCTTTTTAACAGCAGATATGGTGAGTAGGAGTTAATATCCCATTATGCATCTGCAGTGCTTGTGGATTGCATATCATTATATAGCAATCATTTTTGTTCCCTAACACAGCAGCAGAAGCCATATGCTAGAGCTCCCTGCTCTTCCTAACACATTTAGCTCAGCAGCTCCCAGTCTCCTGAAGGTTATGTCAATATTTCTGTTTGGAGCCCCACACCATTGTCAAGAAATTTATAACTGGGCTGTAAAACAGCCCTGTCTGGGAATGTGGTGTGCTGGATCATAGCACTTGGGCACCAGGAGTGGTGGCATGTGGCCCTTTTACATACATGTGGCAGGTAAAAAGAAGATGGTTGTTGTTGCATCTGCTTTTTTCTCCATCTGCAGGGCTTGCATATGTTGTTGGTGCGCCTTTTGCTGTGGGCAGTGCTTTTGGTGTAGCTCCTGGGCATTTTGGCAGGTGGAAGCTTTAGAAATCTCTTGGGGCTGCTCCAGAGCTCCAGAGAAGGTTTAAGTTGGACACTGGGGAAAATTCCTTCACTGAAAGGATGGTCAGGCAGTGGCACAGGCTGTCCAGGGTAGTGATGGACTCACTATCCCTTGAAATGTTCAAAAAAGCACATGGATATGGCACTTGGGGACACGTTTGGTGAGCATGGTGCTGCTGGGTTAACAGCTGGAATCAATCTTAGAGGGTTTTCCCAACATTAACAATTTTATGATTCCATGTGCTATGCAGCTTCTGAATCACAGAGCTCACAGACCTGCTGTGGTGGGTCACAAGGAGTTTGGGAATGATATTTGGGCCAGTTCACTCGTGGTTTGAGCATCACTGGGCATGTTTGGGAGTTTTGGGAGCTGTGTTTACTGCTGCTTTCCTTTTTGTCCCATTTCCCACGGGAGAGCTTCTCCTGGGGCTCAGTTTCTGGGACAGGCAGAGAAGAGGGCAGAAAGCATTTGCTCTGCTTGAGTTCAAGCCCCCTTACACCTTTGTTTTAGCATCTGTGAAAGACAAAGCACTTGTGTAAATGAAAACCATGTGTTCATCTTTCAGCTGAAGCCTTGGGGTTAGACCACATGGTCCCTGTCCCCTACAGGAAGATTGCCTGTGACCCTGAGGCAGTGGAGATCATTGGCATCCCAGACAAAATACCTTTCAAAAGACCTTGCACCTATGGTGTCCCCAAACTCAAACGGATACTGGAGGAGAGGCACAACATCCATTTTGTCATCAAAAGGTGGGTGGCAAGGAAAGCCAAAGGTAGTGGATGCTCAGGGATTTGAGCTGTGCTCCCTCTGTGATCACAGGGTCTGTTTTGACACCAAAAACTCATTTTACCCTCCTTCAATAAAGACAGTTGAAAGCTTTTTCCCCCTGCAAACCTCTGGTTTTCATCCCTCTCTCTCTGTTTTTGCAAGAGGTGGCTGTACCATGATCACCCCCAAGCTCTGCCACCCTGTTTTAAGTGATCACTGGCACCAAACTTTGCTGATGCCACCCCAAACATTTGAAGGTGGTTACAGCAACTTCAACAACAAGCAGATTTAGAGGTGCTTTAGTTAAAATGCATATGCCATAAGGTTGCTTGGTTGTACAACAGGCTAAAAGGCCTTTTTTTAGCTGAAAAATCTCTCTTTTTTTAAAGAATGAAAAAACTACTAGTTTGACTTGGTTTAATGCTATTCATTAGTTAAACCTCCAATTCAGTCATTAGCAGCATCTATTTCTAATTCTTTTTTTTTTCCTTTTCTCCTAGGATGTTTGACGAAAGAATTTTTACAGGTACGTTCTTCAAATCCTTTGATTTATTGCCCACAAAATTGAAAGGTTATCCAGAGAAGCAGAGTTGAAATAATATCACCTGAAAGCAGAGGATGTGCAGGACATAGGCAGTTGTGCTCAGTAAAGAGGGGCCTTGTCTGTCCCCTACACCAGGACATTGCCTTTGCCTGGTGTTAGTGCAAGCTCTGTATTCCCCTTAAAAATTGAGTTTTGAAGGTTTAAGGAAGAATTTCTGGTGTGTGAGGCTGGGCTGGCTCCTGAATCAGGCTGAGCCACAGTACAGGCAGTACATGGTATATATCTGTAATTTCAAGAGGAAGAAAATCACTGCTGTGTTCCTCACTGGTAAATTATTCCTTTTCTTTTTTTTTTTTTTCTTTTTTTTTTCTATTGGGAAGTGGTGGCATCATCCAGCTGCTAACCAATTTTTTTAAAAAATAACATAAGTTCATTTTTTCAGTGACAAAGTGGTGGGGAGGGAGTTCTTTGACTTTCTTTGCTCTTTGTTTTTACTCCTTTTTTCTCTGAGCTGGAGAAGCCAGACTAATTCTATACTGTGAGGGTGGTCAGACCCTGGCACAGGTTGCCCAGAGAAGCTGCAGCTGCCCCATCCCTGGAATTGTCCAAGGCCAGGTTGAACTGGGCTTGGAGCAATCTGGGATTGTGGAAGGTGTCCCTGCCCATGGCAGGGGGTGGAACAAGGTGGTCTTTAAGGTCTCTTTCAACCCAAACCATTCTCTGACTCCATGATAAGTGCTTCTTGGCAGATACAAGGAGACAGGTAGCCATGCTGTGAGACTCCAGCAGTGCCCTCAGCCATCACTCATACACACCTGGAATATGGCATTGCACCCAAATTTATCACTCCTGGGTCCTGGATTGCCTGGGCTTGGCTCACAAGTAAAGACATGTTTTGGGGTGCTGGTTTGGTTTCCCCTGAGCTGCCAGCTGCGTGTGTTGGTAGCTCTCCAGACACCTTCTTCCCAGATATCTCTGCCAGCCAGATTGTCACTCTGGCCCACGACAGCTCCAGCCCTAAGAGTGCTTCCTGAGCATGATGACACCCAAAGGGGACCTGCAGCAGAGCCTGGAGGGGGTCCCACCTACGTGATGGGAGATTTCTTTGTCTAAATCCATTAATGGCTTTTTTTTTCCCTCAATAAAAGGATTTCTTTAAGCTCTAGCCCATCCCCAGGGGATGGAGCACTGAACTGTGTTTTGGGGTGCTTGGATTTTCCTTGTGTAAGGGCTGCACGGTGTCTGGGGGAGGCGTCGTGTGCATCTGCACATCAGCTCCAGAGCTGCTGATGGAGACCACTGTGCTATCAGCTCCTGGATTACGTGGTAGGGAGGTGCAAGTGGATATTCAGAGATGAGAAAGCAAACCCAGCAGAACTGAGGTGGGTGACAGGTCCCACTCTCCTGACAGGTCCCTGCAGGGCTACCAGAAGCAAAACCCATTAAACCTGGCTCTCTGTGGTTTGCGTCAGCACATCAGCTTGTGCAAAAAAAACCCTCATCTGCTGAGTCAGGAGGTGCCATTTCTGCAAAGACATTATTTTCTGAGTGGAGCTGTATTTTAAGTTGCCATTTGCAAAGTATCCCAAAGCTTCCCCATGAAGTTTTGCTCACCCTTTAATTAAAATACCCACCACTGCTCGGAAACCTATTTTTGTTACTCCCCTGGGTAGCGGCTTCAGGCAGGCTCTGCTGGTGTAAGAACAAGATTTGGTTCATAGAAAGCACAAATTAAAAAGGAGCCTTTTGGACTGTCAGTAGATAAATAGTGTCTTTAAGGTTCTGTATTTCTGCTGATCCTATTGCCAGAGCCCTGCCCTTTTTTGCAGGCTGGAACCAAAAGGAAAGTGGCATCAGGTTTCTATAGATGGAATATGTTTTAGAAGGGTGAGGATATTGTGATGGTGCTTTGAGACCAGCAAAGGGCCTTTGACAACAGCTGTTTAACAAGACACCTTGTGGTTTCTGCAGCCTCACAATGTAGTCTAACTCCCTCCTTCCCCCAGCCCTCATTCTTCAGCTCTTTGCTCACCTTCCCTGCCTGATTTTATTTCCTACTCTGCCTTCAGATTACTCTTTCCATCTCCAAGGTCATTGCTGAGGCTTCATTTCAGCTTCTTTCAGGCTGCTGAGGAATAGGGAAGGGAGAGAGGAAGTTTTTTGTGGTGGCAGAATGCTTCTGTCCCTCTCTGTCTTTGGGACAGAGACTTCTCCTGTTGCTTGGAGCTGTGAGACAGGGCTGTCTGTGTCTCTGCTACTCTGTGTTTTGCCAAGCTCACATCCAGTGCAGCACATCCCCTCCCTTGGGACAGGGCTCTCCCCACCTTGGGGCTTGCTCCTACAGCAGTAATCCATGGCCCTGGCTTTTCTGACCTTTGTCCCTACCTCTTGGAATCCTTGTCCTGTCAGCCAGCCCTTTCTGGAGTTGCTCTTTCCTGGCAGGGCTTCCCAGCACACACATAATTATGGAGAAGTTTAAGCAAATGTCTTGCTAGTATTTTAACATGTGAACCCAATGGAATCAGCATCCCTGTCTTTGCAAGCAGGTGACACATGAAAACCTCCTCCCTCACCCTGACCTCAGCTCTGGGACTAGGAGGGGAACAAGCTGCAACACTGGCATCTCCACTTGCTAATCCTGGTTTTGCTTTTCTCCCAAAACCCCCCATGCAACAGGAAGCAAATTTACCAAAGATCCAACCAAGCTGGAGCCCTCCAGCCCTCCCCGGGAGATCTCCCCTGAGCCTCACCGTGGGGCCGTGCTGGAACTGGTGGGGACCTCTCAGGCCAGCAGCAGGTAAGTGGGACTTCTGTCCCTGTTCCCTGTAAAGGGACATCCCTCAGACAGTTATTTTGGGGCTATCAATGTGCACAGCAGATTACTGATGAATGTCCAGTGGGTGCAGGAGGGTGCCATGAGTGCAGTTCAGTAAGCTGGAGCATCAGGGAGATGTTGTGAGTCCATGATGGGAAGGTGAGTGGCTAAATAGGTGTTGCTTTCCTGCCTCCCTCAAATACCACTGCAACAGGAGGAGGCCAAGCAGCCCCATCTTTTTGCAAGCCAAAAGTTTGGAATTATTAATTTTGAGCAAAATTAATGGAATGAGGGCCATGCTGGAGCTGTCTCTGGTGTTAATGCATGACCTAAAGGATTCACCCTCAGCCCACGCAGCAACAGCATCCTGCTAATTAAGTGTTGCTTGTTTAGAAAGCTCACAGGAAGCCTAGCAGTGCTTTTATTAAAGGTGGGGTTATACAGTCCAGCAGGGCAGGAGGTTTTATATGAGAGTACCTGTTTCTGTTACAACTGTGCCATGAGCTAGACAGGTTGCTGGCAGCACTTGTGGAGCATAAATCACATATCATACAGCTTTCCAACCCAGACTGGGAGATCCAGGAGGTGTTTTTCTCTTTATAGCCCCAGTTTCCTTCATCCTTAATTCAGTGGAAGCAAGGTGTAATTTAGCCTTTAAAATCACATTGAGGAAGAGAGGCAGGGCAGCAGTTTATAGCACTGTGAACTGCTGTAAGACAAGGAGCCTTCTCCCAGCCTTGCTTCACACAAATGGAGTGAAGAATGCTCCTCAGCTTCTCTGGCACAAGGCCTCAGTGCCCAGCACTGACAGCTCCAGCAGCTGGGGTTTCAGACAGTGCTGTGTGTTTGCTAACCTGTGCAGGTCAGGATGGGGAAATAAGGTAACTTGTCTTTGTCCCATCCATGACATCTCTTGGGTTCCTTTCCTTTCTTGGCTCTTGGATGACATGAACCTGTGACAGGTTGGAGTTTCTTTTGGTTCTCCCCAGTGCTGTTTGAGGTTTGTCCCCTTGGATGTGGCTGCTGCATGCCCCTAAAGCATGGCCAGGACAGCAGAACCTGCAGCATTAGAGCAGGCAGTGAGCAACCCTGGCAATATGGCCAGCACTCAAATATCACAGCTTTGGAGGGCAGAGACCTCTTGAGCTGCCCAGTCTGCAGGGCTGGCTTTTGTCTCCAGCTTTCTGGAGATCTTCAGCTTCAAAGGAGGGTTTGTGGGAGATTGTTTCTTTTACTTTCTGCAAATGAGGAACCTCTGTGCCTTGGTAGGAGTGTTTCCATAGGAATGGTCCCCCCAGGTCAGAGTCCTGCTCCAGGGAAAGTGCGGTGTCCAAAACTCCAGGAGAAAGGCCAGACACTTCTAGGTGTAATGCACTCCCCCAGGAAAGCCTTCCCCCCACATTGCCTTGGTGAAAGGTTTACTTTGACCTGAAGCAGGAGAGTTTAAAACCCTTCCCAAGACTCCCAGGTAGTAAATACAGAACCTTCTAGACCAATGATCCTTTTGGCCTTTCCACATTTAGGAAGAACGTTTCAAGAGCACTCCTGGCTTGTTTTGTGGTTTGTTCTGCTGATGCTCCTGAGTGGATTTAGGCAAACAAGAAGTGCTTTGGAACATCCCTCCTGAGCTAACAGGCTCTGCCTCAGAAGGATTTTCCTTCCCCCTGAAGGACCAGCATCGTGGAGGAGTGTGTTTTCCAGAGTGGCTCCTTGGGTCCCTTACTGCCAGAGAGTTGTCCTTGTTCAAGAGACAGACAAGAAAGCACATGCATCCTGAGGATGCAAAATAATCTCATTTGGATGCAGAACAACTTGTGTAAATTCCTGAGCATGTGAAGTTGACTGTAGATGGGAATTTGGGATAGTGCCCAGTTTTCAGAGAAGAAAAGCTTTGAACAGAATAAATATTTACCAAATCAATTGATTTTTCCTTTCTCCCTATTTTTTTTTTACCTCCACGAGTAACCACACTGTGGTCATATTTATGCACTGCTCTCTGTCACAAAGGGATGGAGCCAAGGAAGTTTTGGTCTTAAAAACATCCTCTCTTGTTTTCAGGAGCTCCCTGCTGCAGTTCTATCCGTGGGTGTCTAGAGGCAGGGCTGCCATCAGCAAGGGTGCAGGACCAGGGTGGGTTTGAGAGCAGAGCTTATTTGCAGGGAAACTCACAATAATCAGATGTTCTGCCACTGCTGGGTCTGTGGGTGTAGTGACCCTGGGGACCCCTCCTGTAGCTCCTGCAGCCCTTTGTGATATCAGGCAACATTTCTCCTTCCTGCCTCAGTCACTCCACACACTACTGGGTTTTAAGCTCTCTCTTTCCTTACACCATGACCACCTTTCTTGTCTGCTTTTCCCTTTCAGGTCTGAGAAGTGTAATGTTTCTGAAGGCTGTGAACCAGGTGAGGAATAATTCGTTTTCTCTTGCAAGACAATGTTATGGAGGGCACACTAGAGAAACATGCCTACAAAGTAACTTGAATATGTGACATTAGTTGCCTGGTTGTGCCACAGTACAATTCTCTGAGGACTTTATCCCCATTTGAATGATGCAGAGATGAAGGCTCTTACCCTCTGACCCTCCAGCTGGGGCCTAAAAACACATAAATTGAAATAATGAGACGTAAGCATGTGGTTAAATGCAAATCTAAGGGAAGTCTTCAGTCTCTGAGTTCCTTTGAAAGCCACCACTGAGAAGACAGCAGTGTTGATATTCTGAGCAGCATGAATGAAAATGCTTTTCCACATGTTCAGGGGCTTGGACCCATTGAAACACACACCAAGCCATGCTGTCTTGCCTTTCCAAGCTGCAGTGGGACTCAACACCTTGTAGTGGATCTATCCCACCCTAAGTGAGGAAATTTATCTTGAGAGAAGAGGAAACTGGGCTGAGGACTGTGGGCAGCCTCTTCCTGGGGCAGCTGGTCAGGCTTTCATCTGCTGGGGTTGAAACCACACTGAATTTTGCCAGGGTTCAGCTGGTCTCATCTTGGTGTGATGCAGCTTCAGTCAGCCCTCTCAGAGTAGGGGCAAGTTCTAGGCATGAGATTGGGAGCATTAAAATTTCCAGGAGACAGCTCCTCCAATGTCCCCACCAACACCTGTCGGTGGCCCAGTTAATTTTAAGTGAAGAAAGCCAGGAAATGAGCATTTAACAAAGTCCAGCTGCCAGCTCGAGGGCACCAACAGCTCCTGCCAGCCAAGCTGTTTGCAGAAGCCCACAGGTGTCCCTTGGGGTACCTGCATGCTGTGGGCTTGATGCTGCTGGGCCACTTGACTGAAGCCTTGTTGCTGTGGCAAGCTCAGCTGGTCCTGAAGCCACAGCTGGTCACACTTTCCCTGTGAAAGATGGGTGCTGTGCTGGGCAGATTGCTGGATCCAGCAGTGCTGGATCCCGTTGGCGACTGCCTTCCGTTGCCTCTCCCCATAGGTACCTCAGGAGAGCTAGGTGGGATCAGGCAGATCAAAGTCGAACCAGACGAGCTGAACATCATCCAGATCACCGTACCAGGTAGCTGCTGGGGTACCATCTGTGTGCAGTGGCAGGGTTGCCACCTCATGTTTCAGCGTTTTGCTTTGGGAAGAGGCGTTTGCAGGGTATTTCCCAGCATTTAAGGTTCCCTCACATGCCTGCAGTGGCCTTCCTTAGCTGACATAGGAACGTGCTGCAGTTTCCTGAGAGCATTGGAAGGTGTTTTAGGGCTCTTTGTTGTTTTTCTCTCTCCTTCATTGCTTTCCTATCTTGCCTTTCCCCTGGAGAAAGCGAGCCTGGTTTGCTGCTTTGCTTCATGTGGAGGATCCCAGGTATTGAGTACAGGGTGCTTTTCGAGAGGTCCTTCATTTACAAAACCAGCCTGGTTCATAAAAACAGGTCTAACAGTAGGCAAGTTTAATATCAAGCACGTGCTAAAGATGTGTTGGAATTGTTGATGCTGATGGGGGAAATTGCCCAGGTTTCTGCCCAGAGAGGTCAGTGAGGATGGGGTGTGATGGAGATGACATGTCTGAGGGGCAGCCGGGTCAGTTTTCCACTTACCTGTCCTGGACAGTGCAGCAAATGATGATCCTCAGAGTTTAACGAATGGATTGTTAGCAGTTTGCATTTTCATTGTGCTTTACAACCATTAATTAATAAGCTCCACAGAATGAAGGCAGCAGCAGAACTCTGACATGCCTGAGGGTGAGTGATTGTGGGGACAGCAGTGACACCAGGCCCCACCACAGCAATGCAATCTCAAATTGTAGCAGTCCCCTTAGTAAGGAAATAGTTGAGGAGTCACTCCAGGATTGTAGAATAGACTGATCTGTGGCTACTACAGGGGAAGGAGAAGGAACAAGCCATAGTGGTAGAGCAAACATTTTCTTTTTCAACTTGGCAGCTGATGGAAGAGAAGAAAGTTGATACGTGGTAAGCTGAAGGTCCATGGGAGGAGTGAGAAAAATTACCACTTGTCCAGTGCCAGGGAGATCATACCTCAAGTCCAGAGTCCACCTTTTCTTGCCTTATTTGGAGATCAAATTCAATAAGAGGGAATACAGCTGAAGGCAAGGAGGAGGATTAATAGAAAAGTGGTGCTCACCTACAGGGAGAAATTGGTGAAATTGGGATTATTTGTCCTGCGAGGTCAGAAGTGACCTGATTGAAGTATATAAACTAGCTGAAACTTCATTTAAAGCTGAATTTGGATGGGTCTTTGAGGGCATTAGACAGCCTAGCACTTGGGGAGACAAGTTTAATGTAAGGGAAACAAAAAGAGGGTTGATTTTGTTGAGGAAGGCAGCATTAGTGGAACCTTTTCCCCCCATGCAGTAGCTAAATCAAGCAGCATTAGCTTTTTAAGTCAAAATTGAGTGTCTAGATGGAATTAAGCCAAGGAAATAATTTGAACTAGGTTTGCTCTTCATCTTCAGTGGAGGTTAGGAAGAGATTTTTGCTTCTTTCCCTCAGACCCAGAGGTCAGGTCTGTGTCAGGGATGAGCTCTGGGTGGTTCTGGGAGGAAGAAGGCATCCCCAGAGCATCTCCTGGTGGTATGTGGGGTTCCTGGGAGCTGGGGGGCCCTTTGCTCAGTCCTTGCTGGTAGCTGGGACCCTCTGAACACTGTTTTGGGGACTGTTTTGGTGTCCTGCTGGCTTCAGAACAAAAGGTGCCCGTGGGTTTTTATCCACAGACCGATCACCTGGTTCGGTTGAGATGCACGAGCCGGTGCCCGCGCAGGCGGCCTCGGATGAGTCGAGATACATCCTGGAAACAGTAGCAGGTACCAGAAGGGACACTGCACGGTAGGATGGGTGTTCATGCATGTGTCAAAAATGAGGAAATACCATTTATGGTCCAAAGTGGTGGAGTTTGAGACCCAGTTCCAGAGTCTTGGCCCCAAGGAGGCCAGCTGGGAGCTCTGATAGACTATAACTGGTGGGTTTTCTGGCACTGCTGCTCCTTCCCATCCTCTCTTCAGCTCCAGCATGCTACAAACCCAAGCCCTTTTGCCCAGTGCACACCTGGAGTTGACCTGTGGGATGTCCCAGTGGCTGCCCTTGCTCCTGCAGGTTCTCTCCTCTCCCAGGGAGCTCATGCTGAAGTGTGGGCAGCCCTCGTGTATGGAGGCACTGGGTTTATTCTGCCAGTGCAGCTCTTGGCATGCTGGTGCCAGCCCAGCCCTGCTGGGACATGTGCTCAGAGCTTATTGAGGGGAGGGAGCACTGAGGTGGCTGCAGGGCACCTGGAGAGCTCCTGCTTGTCTTGTCTGGTTTTGCTGGTGCCTGCTGCTGCTAACCTCCTCCTTCCCTTCTTCTTCCTCAGCAGAGACAGAGAAGGGGTCCAGTGAGGAGCCTCGACACGAAGAAAAGCAGATGGAGGGATCAGGTGAGTGTATGGTGAACTCTGAGCATTGCCCATCATTGCAGGTTTTTGGAAGGATGGATGCTTGCAGTTGTATTTTAGGTTGGGTTTTGTGAGCTTCCTGCAAAGCCATTAGCTTTTAGCCTTTAGCCTCTGAAACCTCTGCCCACAGGACACCATTGTGTTCCTGGGCTCTGTCCTCTCCTCCTGTGCTTGAATTTACTTTTCCTTCTATTTTTTTTCTTTTGCTCCTGACTGCCAGCATGGCTCTGTAGCAGGTGCATTCTTGCCCTTCCTTGTTAGGAGATGGTTTTGGAGGGCACTGTCAGAGGACTGGCACTGATTTGAGGGCATGGAGAGTGAATGGCTGTCTCTGCCAGAGGTCAGGCAGGGGCTGCTCACCTGCACAGTGCTTGTCCTGGAAGCAGCTGGCTACTCAGAGCATTTCCCTGAATTGTTGTTTAGTTTGTTTTGTTGTTTTGTTTTTTTGCAGATGGTATAGGGGACATTTTAAGTCATTTGAGGAAACAAGTTGAAATTTTGTTCAACTCACGATACGGTAAGATGGTCATTAACGCATCTTCCTCATGCCAGGTGCTGGCTTTGTCACCGGCCATTTCCAAACCAGCAGCTGAGTGGAGGTGCAATCTAATTTGTTCATCTGCTGTCTGCTGGGCTCACAAATGCATTCAAAACCTCCTCCAGCCTTGTTACTGCAGCTCTTCCCCTTGGTTTCCTCGAAGTTGTTTGATGGCTGCAGCCCAGGAGTTGCTGCTATGACCTTCAGCCTCCATCCTGCAGAGGGATGCCCAAAGTGGTTCCCCCATCACTTGTCTGAAGTCTCAGAGAGTGTTTTCCACCCACAGTTATCACTGCATGGCTCAGGAAGGCTGGTGGCACCTTGGTGGTGGCAGCTGGCACTCAGCATGCTCTGCTCACCCCTACTTTGAGATGTTTTTTAACTGAGAAGAAACACAAGCAAGGCCACAGATCCATTTTGAGAGCTGGCAGACAGTTTTGACACTTCTAGGACCAGGAGATGTGACAATCCTCAAAAGCCAGGGGCAAAGCTGAGCTGGTAGAGCCCATAGTGATGAGGGAGAGGAGATGAGCCAGGATGCTCTCAGGCAGGGCTGGGCACTGGGGATGCAGCTGGAACAGCCATTGGAGCTGTGGCTATCACTGCTCCCCGTGTTGCTGTAGTAACAGGCTGGGAGTCATCATCCACACTGGGGAGGTGGGGTTTTAACCTTGCCATGGTTTGACACTGCCCAAACACCAGGGACCCACAAAAGTTTTTCACTTACTTTTTCTGTTACAGTTGGGCAGAGGAGAGGGGAAAAAAATCAACAAAGGGCTCATGAGTTGAGATAAGGACTGGGAGAAAACACTCTAAGGGTAAAACAGGTTCAAATTTAAAGGTATAAAGTAAATTTATTATTAACAGAGTCAGAGGAGGATAATGAGAAGTAAAATAAGCCTTTAAAACATCTTTTTCCCCTCCCTCTTTCCCACCAACTGTGCAGGGCATGGGGATCTTGGTCAGTTTGTTATTCAAGATCTTTTTCTGACACCTGAAGTGCCTCCTCCCCCTCTTTCTTTCCCACTGACCTTGGTGCTGCCATGTTGTTTTCCATCACATGTCCTCACTGCCTCTTCTTCTCTGACTAGAAGAAAAACCACTGCTCATAGGTACCATTGCCAACAAGTTCCACCAATTCAAAGATTTTGTCAAGATCCCACAGTGTCATCACAGAGGCGTTACCGACCTCTCTAACTGACCCTGTAGCAAGCCCATCTTCAGAGGCATCAGAGACTGGCTCTGTCAGACATGGTGGGAGCTTCTAGCAGCTTCTTGAAGAAGCCACTTCTGTGACCTTCCCCTGCTACCAAAAACCAGGCTGTGCCAAATCTACACAAACCTGTTTTTCCATCTGTCCAAACAGCACTGCTTGGCATTGGCAGTTTGGTTGCTTTTGGCAGTATTTAGCAGAGCAAGGGGAGTTCTCACCATGCTGGGCTGCACAGGCTGGTGGGGCACCCCCAGGCACGTTCCCTGTCCCCTCACTTAGCAGAGGGATTTCCCTGGGGGTCTGGATGTGGGGTTCCAGTGCGCTGTGGAGAGATGCTTGCAGCCTCCATAGGAAGGCAGGCTGTGATAATGTAGCAAAAGCCAGTTCCAGGTGGCTGCATGGCTCTGTCCCTCATCTCACATCTGCCAGTGTCAGGGACATCCCCATGAGGCACAGAGTGACCACAAAGTCCCCAAAAGCCTCTTCAATCCCTCCATGTTGCTGTTGCTTAGACCTGACATGGAGATCCAGCAAACTAATGAGATTGGGTCCCTATGCAGCGAAAGCCATAGGAATATCAGAGCCAGTCAAAGTCCCCTACTCCAAGTTCCTGATGTACCCTGAGGACCTCTTTGTTGTGGGCTTGCCTGAAGGCATCCTGTTGCGCCGCCCCAACTGCTTCGGGATTGCAAAGCTGAAGAAGATCCTGCAAGCGAGCAACAACATCCAGTTTGTCATTAAAAGGTAAGGCAGGTGGGGTGGCTGTCCTTTGGGGAGGGGTGTTTCTGCTCAGAGCTCCTGCTGCTGTGCAGTGTCCTGGGGAGCTCCCATCTCATGGTCAGCTACAATAAATTTCCGTGATTAGATGCAGACGAGGGTTGTTGCCTTTGTTGGAGCCATCCGTGGGAGGCAGCAGTGGTGTTGTCATCTGTCCCTTCATGTCTTTTGTATTTTTAACCTGCTTTTGCAAAGGTTTGGCCACTTCATTAGGATGGGTGAGGAGGTCTTTAAACTTCAGGGTGCTCTGATGTGGAGCAAGGACAGGGGCTGGGAGTCCTGGAGGGTTTTCCTACAGAAAGTGTCTCCAGCTGAGGTCCAGATGTGCATTTGTGCCCATGGGATACTGCAGACATGAGGAAAGATGCTGACCCCCTGCTGGGGAGCAAGGGTGTCATAGGAATGGTAGGAGGACTGTGAAAAGCCACAACCAATGTAATGTAATAGCATTGCCCTGAAAGAGGGAAGACATTCAGCAGATATGGATTTTAGTACATTTTAGGTGTTTTGGGGACAGTTTCTCACCCAAATGCTGGCACAGCCAGTGCTGCAGGTGACTGAAATAGAAAATAAATATTGGGAGCATGGAGATTTTGTGGTGTGAGAACAGCAACTCTCAGGTCAGCCCAACCAGGGTTGGGGTTTTCTTGTGTCCTGATCTCGGATCCATTCCTTTGTGACACAGCTTCAGTGCACCTTGTTAACAAGCCTTACCATCACCTCACTATGCAGCTTTAGTATTAGGTACCCAAATGGCAATTTTTGGGGTCAATTTTATGTTGAAAGAAGCCATGCATGGCTTCTCCCATCCCTAAGAAACGTTCAGGGCCATATCTGCTAAAAGTCGTAGCTGCTGACTTGAGCTGCTCAGTCATCACCTGCTTAATCTCGTCCCAAGGAGCGACACATCAGCTCATTAAAGAGTTTGTCAGCATGAAAACTATGTCCCAAGTTCTCCCACTGTGTTGCAGGAGCTTTCAAATGGCATTAGGCAGGCAGAGTGAATGGTTTGTGGCTGTAGGAGTGGTGTCCTGAGGATGCTGGAGCAGCAGGTTGTCGCTGGCAGGGAGGTCACTCACCATCTCTGCTTCTCTCTGTTTTCCAGACCGGAGCTGCTGGCAGAGGGCGTAAAGGAATCGGTGTCAGACAGCCCAGCAGCCAAAGGTAGGCTGAAAGACACCCAGCAGCTGGGCTGCTAAGGTCTAGGTAGGAGAGGAGTGAGAGTGGTTTCCTACAGCCTTCCCTCCCCACCTGTTTTTTGGCTGGAATCCCCTTCCCATGCATCCCCCTTGGCAGCACTGTGAATCCTAATTCCTGTTGTGTCCCCTGTCTCAGCCGCCGACGAGAGGGACTCGAGCGAGGTGCTGCTGGAGGACGCTGTGAAGAGACAGGGCTTTCAAGGTGTGGGGCTGGAGGCAAATGTGGGGCTGAGGCAGAGCCCCTGGCCCGCTCTGGAGGCTGCATGGGACGTGGGAAGGGAGTACCGCAGGTGTTGGGGCTCGGTGGGTCGGCAGAGGAGAGAGACAAGGCTGGGAAGGAGGAAAGGAGGTGGGATGAGAGGCTGGAAAGCACAGGCAACTAGAAGACAAGATGCACAGCCAGGACAGGCAGTCCCACAGGTCCAGGAAGAGGCTTGAATTGCTCTGCATGGTGCCCTAATTAACCAACTTGGCTTATCTCCCTGTCTGACCTTGTGAGGTGCATAATTAACTTTCCAAGCCTTGGGGTTTGCCTTTTCTGGGGCTTTTTCCACCTGTGTGATGTTTGGATAAATGCCACTCGGCAGCAGCGTGGTGGCTCCCCTGGGGGACACAGTGATGATGAGAAGCCTTTGGGCTGGACAGGCAAGTGCACCCTGCTCAGGCATCTCTTGTTGGGCCTGTGAGGCTTTGCACAAGGATGGGGAGCTTTTTCAAAGCCTTTGGCTTTTCTGAGAGGCTTTGGAGTGTGTGTTATATTTTAATGCCAGTAATTATCTCAACTGAATCTTTGATTTCACGTGGCTTTTATTCTTAGCAAACAGGCGAGGGAAAAATAACCCAACATATTTCTGTTTAGATTATTTTTAAGGACTTTGAATGACCCACTCCACAGATTAGCTAATTGCAAGATAAGGGCTTTCCTATAATTAGAAAATGGCATTACTTAAAAGTCACAGAGTGCCTTTTAATATACCAGCAGAAATCTATAATTGTTTCTTTATTTTACAGAAAATTATGATGCCAGGCTTTCCAGAATAGACATTGCTAATACACTGCGGGAACAAGTCCAGGACCTGTTCAATAAGAAATATGGTGAGAAACCAGGCTTGTTTTATTCCCCCCCTTACTCCCTCCTAATTTTTTGCTTTTTATCTCTCCCTTCTGCTCCTGATTCCTTCTTGCCAGGTACTTTCTCTCATCTCCCCCTTGAGCTGCTGGTACTTTGGAGGTCCAGGAGGGAATGGCAGATCTGGGATTTGGCGCTGTTTGCTGCAGGAGCTGTGGGAGGTTGGGAAGGGAATAGGAACGGGTCGTAGCGAGCACTGGGGGACAGGAAGATGCTGCTCCTCCTGCTCCTAGAGCAGGGAAATGCTATTATCCCCATGTTGTGGTTTAGGAATGTTACACCCCAACTTAGTGTTCTCACTGAAGCGCTGCAAACCGTGCACTGCTTGTTCACTTGTCCTTCTCCCACTCCCTCCCCTTGTGGTGGGTTGGAGAGGAGACTTGGAGGCACAAAAATCATGTATTGAGATATGAGTTTGCTGGAAACAGCGATGAAATAAGAAAATAAACAGTAACAGCAGCATTATCAATAACAGAGGGAACCAGTGCTGCCTGGCCTCTCCCTCTGCCACTTACTTGACCAGAAGGGACCCCTTCCCTCATTCCTGGAAAATGATGTGAGGTGATAAAGAATAAACTCTTGCTCCTCTCCTGGCTACTGCAAAAATTAACCCTGTCCTGGCCACACCATTTTCTAGGCAGGGTTAAGACTTGTCCAGGTACTTGCAGGGAAGTATGTAGCCTCAATCCCACAGCCAGGCCTAAGAGAGGGAACAAACCTGTGGAGTTACCTCCAAACAACATCCCAAAGCAAAGAGCAGCAGCTTTCCATCCCTCCCACTGCACTGCATGGGCAGGATGGTGCATCTCCTCAGACCCATGAGCTCTGCTGCACACCTGTGCCTGTATTTGGACCCCTCCACTGCTGTCATGGAGGCACCCTGAGAATGTTGGTCCTTGATCTAATGCTGAGCTGGTGCCTCAAGCAGCGTGCCCACACTGTGCTGTGCCTTGGTAGGGCTGGGGATAAAGCCAGAGCTGCAGCAGAAATGGCATCCCTGGCATCCTGCACACTCACTGCTTAATTACCACTCACTTCTCTCCTAGGTGAGGCCTTGGGGATTAAATACCCTGTGCAAGTGCCATACAAGCGCATTAAGAGCAATCCAGGCTCGGTGATTATCGAGGGACTGCCTCCTGGGATCCCCTTCAGGAAGCCCTGCACCTTTGGCTCCCAAAACCTGGAGAGGATCCTGGCCGTCGCTGATAAAATCAAGTTCACTGTGACACGGTATGTGGTGTCAGCCATCCTGTGGAGCCAGAGAGGGGCAGAGGAGGGAGCTAAATGCACTCCCTGCTCTGCAGCCCCACTGGGACAGGTCTGAAAATGCCTCCAGTCCCCCAAGACAGCAGTAAGGTGGCAGCTAATGGTTCATCAGAAAGGAGGGGACCATAAAATAAAATAGCCACTTCTGCTTTCTTCCCATCCACTGCCTGAGGAGATGATGGGGAAGGCAGTGGCAGGAATAAAACGTGCTCGGTGTGATTGATCTCCAGGCAGAGAAATCCCTGCCCCTTCTTTAGGAGGCTTGAGACAGATTATTGCTGATGCAGGGCAGTGCTCAGAGCCCTGCTGTGCTTTAGCAACCCCTGCTTGTGGCAAGGTCCTCTGCATTTCACAGCCTAAAAGGGAATGGACACAAGTGGGAAGGGAAGGAGAAGCATTTTGGCTGTGTATCACACTAAGGTGGGTCAGGAAAATAATGGCCTTAAGAGTGGCTCCATCACCCTTTTGCTGGTCCACTGGGGCTTGAGGTACATCATGCTGCTCCTGTTGGTCCCATGTGAGTTGTGTGAAGGACAGGCTGATCCCCAGCCTTCCTTGGGCCATGGGAGGGTGTTCAGCCCAAGCATGCTTGCTTCCTGCTACCATTTCATTTTAAATCTCCTTTTTTCCTTATTTTTCACAGGCCTTTTCAAGGACTCATCCCCAAACCTGGTAAGAGATGATACCTTTTTGCCTAAGCAATGCATTGGCTCTGTGTTTAGTGGTGGTCAAGGAGTTGTAAACTGTGGATGGCAAGCAATAATTTTATCAGCTGGAGGAAAGTTGTTCTGACTTCACTTTCCTGGGCTTCCCACTTTGATTTTGTTGTTGTTTGGTGCATTTGTTGCCTGAGACAGTTGGCCTCAGCATCACTCATCAGTACTGCTGCTGTTGCCTTGAAATGATGGCAGTTTTCAAGAGCTAATCTGGGGCAGAGATCTGTTTTCTGTGTTTAAGAAAACACCCACTTTCTTAGGTGTTTTCTTAAAATAAATCTGTGTTGTAATGAGCTGGTGGGTTGGGTGGTGAGAGAAGGGGTGATTAAACACAGGGGTCCATGTTGGGCTGCAGCAGCATGGCAGTGAAGCTCCACTCCAGCTCGTGAACATTCCACAGGCAGATACACCAGGGAAAGCATGGCAGAGGAGAGGAGAGGAGGGTGTCCAGGGTGCACTCCATACACAGCTGCTCAAATCATCATCCCAGAGCCATGTCCTTCACTGTGAGTCCCTGCAGTAGCTGTCTCTCCTTTCTTGGCTGCTCAGAAAAGAGAGCTGCTGTCAGAAACGTGGTAAAAAACCTGTCTCAGTTTTAAATGTCTGTAATTACAACTGTTGGAAGAGCACAGATGGGTGTAAAGAACCTTGTCATCTTTATTCATGGCTTCCCATTTCCTTGGCCAGCCTCCATGGCAATGGCACAATTTAGGAAAGACAAATATGACAGACAGGAAAACATTTATATGCCCTTATTGGGAATAGCAGGAAGGTGTTAGAGCTCTAACAAAAGATGAGCTGTCAGTAAAATTCAGGCATGGTCCATGTGTTCACTTCTAGGAAAACTCAGTTATGGTCCATGTGTTCACTTCTGTGTCCCTGTGTAGGGCCCAGCCAGTGACAGGGAGGCCCCTGAGACCTCTGAAACTTGGCCTTAGACTTGTATCTTTTGTTCCTAAGCAGCAAAGCACCAGTTCACATCAGCTGGACCTAAAATCAGCCCTCACTGAAGCACAAGTTTTGCAGAACTCCAGTTTCCCACTGAATTGCATTGCTATGTACCCACTCCTTCAGCCACATCTTGTCTTTCCATTCCCCTGCTCTAAACAATATAATTACGTTAAGAGATGTTGATCTGACACAAATCACACCACTAACAAAAGAGCACATCACAAGGCAAATATTCTGGCTGCTACCTGGCTGGGAGACACAGCCTGAGAAATAGAGATGTAGAGGAAATTGATTTTCCTTTCAATGCACATTTTTTCCCTCCTTCTCCAGCTCTCCTCACAGACCTGTCTTCTAGCACCAGCCCAAAGACATATTTTATGTGTATTTCAGTGCCCCTGGGCTCAGCAGGTCACAGCATCCCTGCCAGGCTGGGTGCTTCACTCCCTCTCCTCCCACTGAGGTTTTGAGTAAGAGCAGATACAGGTGAGGGGGTTTTCTTACTTGACATCTCAGTTTGCTATAGACAATTTCCCATATTTGCCAAATCTTCAGAGACAGTTTCAGGACTCATAAGTATTTCCTAGTAGTCAGATTACCACTGGAATCTCTCTTCCAGAAAAGAGCTGATTGTATTTTGCCCCTCCCTAATCCCCACTGGCAGCAATTAACCCGTTCTTTGCTTTTTCACCCCACTGCACCAAAGTGCTTGATGGCAGTACAGTGATGGAGTCACTGCCTTGACTTTGATTGCTTTTCATCTGCCTTAACAGAAGCCATAGGTCACTAAAAATTTAAATTAAAGACTCTTCTTTTTACCTCAATATTGTGTAGTGAAGCCCTGTCATGTAAAATGAAGAGCAGCAGCATGCTTGGCATTACAATAAAGTCAATGAAAATCACTTTCATTTCATAGAAGAGGGTTAAAATGAAAGCAATATTTACTCCCAAGTATGGCATTGCAGAGGTCTCTAAAAGCTGGAAAGCTCAGGGGGTATATTATATATAATATAATATTATATATAATATTAAATGTAAGGGAAGCTAATGGGTTTTGTGGATCATTTTGGCTAAAAAATTACATGAAGGCTACACATGTTTAGGAAAAAGGGAAATTTAATTTAATTCTAAAAAAAAGAATCACTTTGGAGTGATTTTAGTTGCCTTTAGGTTAAACTTTTAACCTTTTAGGTTATACCTTTATGGAGTTTAATATGATTTAAAGTTGTGCACCTCCTGCATTGTAAAGAGCATTCCCGGGAACTGCAGGACCACAGATCTCTTTCTCTTGGGGATACCCATTTTCTAAGTGTAACAGAAACAGGTAAAAGGATTTCAATATAATCTGAGACCCTCACGTGCTTTTTTTCTCCAGATAATCTGTAATTTCTATGTTGAGATGGTATTTTTCCTGCAGTGGGAGGTGGGGGAGTTGCTGGTGCAGAAGCAGCTGGGGACTGTGTGCCTGCAGGGATGCTGTTTGCAGAAGGAGGTGGATTTTGCAGGGAATTATGCTCGTTTTTGGGGAAAAAGCCCTTCTGCAGTGCAGGTTTGCAGCCTCTCAAAGATGGGACAATGGCCCTGAGGCCACCAGTGCCAGCACTTCACCTGCATGGCTTCCCCAGGGCCTTTACCCAGGAGCACAACCCTCCTGGCATCCAGAAGTTTTCCTTTTGATTTCCAGTGCCTCTTCTCCACACTGCTGGTGTCTGCTCTGCAAAAGAGATCTTCAAAACAGCTTTTTGAAAGCAGCATGATCTTTCAGCATTAAACAGGAATGGGAGAGCAGGGGTGAAGCTCTAGTGCTATCAGCACTACACTTATCCTTTTGTTTCTTTCTTTCCTGAGTCACAGATACAAAACTGGCTTAATATGAGTCTTTGAAAAATACTATCAAGCATAAGTAATGTAACACACACACACATGCACAAAAAATCTTTGTGTGTTAGTTTTTATGTGCTTTGATTGAAAATGTAGTCCAGCTCCATCTGTCCTATTCCCCAAGCTCCCTACCACCATGATAGATTATTTTCCATATTCCAATTAATAAAGTAGGGCAGGCAGTGTTATTTAATTAAAAAACCCACGCATCCAGGCATCCTTTATATATATATATATATATTTATTTTTTTTTTAATCACAAGAGCACAATCCTCCTCAAGACTTTGATGAGATGTGCCTCGCATTGGAAACTGCTGGCAAGAGAAATAGAAAAGAGGAAAGCTGTGTTGAGGGCTGAGCACATCTTGCTCCATCACCAGGTTGCTTTTCAAGGTCCATATCCATCTTCCTTCACCCCCCAACCCTTTTTAACCCAGCAGCCAGGCCTGGGGTGATTATTTTTGAGTGTTCAACTGGTCACCGTTTCTAGTCTAAGGTGAAAATTCAGGCAGGTTGAATGTGTGTGTGTGTATAAAAATATATATTTGGATAATTAGGAGGGTTAAAATTCAAGCAGATGTGAATAGCTATGGAGCTTCAAAGCCTGTTTATAAGCATGTTTGTGATTCCAATCACCTTTTTCTTTCCCTAGCTTTGGTCTCCTTTTCCCATTTGCCTCTGTGTGGCAACCTCACTGTCTAGAGGGCAGCACCATCATCCAAGCCCTTGTGTTCACTTTGCTCTTTCCTTCCTCCTGCTCTCCACCACCCTCATATCCTGTTGTGTCCTTCAGAGACCCCAACCCCCTTCAATTTTCAGGGTGCTTATCAGACAGTGAGAGGGGTGCCATTCCATCCTGGCTGTAGTGCAGCACATTGGGATGCACTCCATACCTTGCAGGACAGCTGCCCTGAGTCTGGTGGGATGCTTCCTATGGTTAAGGCTGAATGGCACGTTTGAGTTAGCAGGACAAGAAATTTAAATTACCTTTCGTTAGGTGATTTCATAACAGCACCTTGAAAGGCTGCAAAAGCCTTTGAGTTGCTGCCAGCCAAAGGAAATGCCATGCTGCCTTTTCTAAACCAGTTCTGAGCCATATTGGAAAGATCCTGCCATATGTTGCTCTCCCTTGCTGCCTGCAGTTTGCTCGTGCTCCTGCCTGCATTTCTCCTTGACAGAAGCCACGCCAGGACCTTGCTCCCTCTTGGCTTGGACTCCAGCTTGGCTTTCCCAACACCAGCATGACCTATCTGCATCTCTTCCCCTTTTCATAAGCATTTAGTGAGTGGGTGCTGCCCACAAGGTGTCACCAGCGATTTAGGGGACCGAGCTGCAGAGATCATCTCTTGCTCTGGGGTGGGATCCTGCAGCGTGGCAGTGAGCTGCAACTACTTACGGCAGAATTTGTCTTCCTGCAGCTCAGGGGTGAAGAGCCTCAGCTCATATGGGTCTACACCCAAATCTCAGTGCCTGCAGCTGCCCTGGGCAGAACCACGTGTTTTTTCTGTTCCTTTGTGCTGCTGAACCGAAGGGCTCTCCTCCCTCATGCAGGGCATCAGCAGAGCTCTGTGCTGCAGTGGCTGCTTTCCTCAGCCTGCTTGAAATGGGGAGCACGTATTTTGAGCTACTTCAGATTGCTTATGCCTCTGCTTAGGGAATTTGGACACACGCTCCTGCTGTCTCCCAGGTCCCCTTCAGCTGGTGTCAGGTCACTGCAGTTTGGCATCAGGAGCCTCCCCTCTGAGCCCTTTCCTTGCCCTGGTGCTGCAGCCCTGACCTCCCCACCAGTTCTCCCTGTGGCTGTGACTTCAGCAGGATGAGCCACTTTGTTCCTCCTTTTGCCCATCATGCAGATTCCTGGCCATAGTCCCATCCCTGCTGTTCTGCCACAAGAAGTTAATTTCTTTTTATGTCACTCATCACTTTGGAGTCAGTGGCAAGCACCACCCTCTCCTTAGGGATTCCTTTCTCTCCCGTTTCTCCTGTTGATGCAGAACTGACACAATTTCCCTGTTTCCTTTTCATCTGCTTTAACTTGAGATAATATTTTTCTCCTCTGGCACTGGAACAGCTGTGCAACACAGCTGCTGCTGCTCTGGCACATGCCATAAATGCTGCCATGCATCCTTATGCACATGTGGACCTTGAGCTGCTCAGGAGAGTGGCATAGCCAAAGGGATGCTTTCAGGCTTAAGCACATTCCAGCAAAGCAGGTCCTGGTATGAGGTGGAGAGCCCAGCTCACCAGTAAATAACTTGCCCAGCAGTAATTACCTACCAAAATGTCTCTGTGACAAGGGACCTGAGGAATTTTAATCCTGGGTTTTGCTTTTATTTTGTGACCAAGAAACCAAGCTTCAGCACTCATGGATCTCTTTTTCTTTCTCTTTTGTTTTTTGTCTTCCATTAACTTGCGCTGTAGCCCCTAGACGGATAACATCTTTGGAAAAAGCCTATGCTGCTTTGAATGGTACGTAGCTCAGTTGATGCATCGTAGATGGTAGCAGACAAGAAATGCACTTGTGTTTTAATATGGGAATGAAAATGTCTAAACCCACCAAATTTCAGGTATTGTTTTATCCCCGCTGCTCTGTTTCTCTGTGCTATCCAGAACTGAATGATACAGTGTTTTATTGTTGTTACTAATCCTTTCTGCATTTCTAAGCACCGTTGCTGTAGTCCCTGAGCATCGATGCCATCACTCCAGCCAAACAAACCTGCTGTGTTCTTCTCATCCTTCATCCATGTGTCCCAGCAATTAATTTGTTACAAATCCACTTGCCATTCATAAGGAGAGCTTCCAAGGATTTGGGTTGGGGTTTTTTTTGCTTTGCTTTAGCACATACTCTGGGTCAGGGTTGGTGTGTAGCCACAAAGGCTCCAGGGGTGTAAGATACAGAGTGATGTGCAGGAGGAAGGAAAAGCTCACCTGCCTGTACCTGTGGCACAGCTACAGCAGATCCAGCCTCAGTGTCATCAGCTGGGATTTTGGCTGTGTGTCTAGGTGTTAATTGCTGCTCCCACAAGTTTATAGCTCCACTTTGAAAATATAAATATGTTAAGCTAATTCAGAGTGCATTTAAACCTGAGTTACTGCAGAATAGCCTCAGTAAAGTCAGCATGTTTATTCTGGATTTACACAGGAGTGTAACTGAATTGCAGCCATGGAAGCTGGAAAAGAATCCTCTTAGGATTCAGGCCAGATCCCAGGCTGCTGTAGGGACCCTGCCCTCAGCCTGCTGGCTGAGTATCTCTTTGATGAGTCTGGGATTGCCTGCAGAAGGGATCTGAGCCATATTCTCAGTGGGATGTGTTGAGCAGGGACAGTTTTCCTGATGAAACACTCTTCCTAACAAGTCTTTGGACAACAGGAGGTTGTTACTCCCTGAGCAGTGGCCGAGCAGAGGACAGGCATCCCCTTGAGCAGTGTTTAAGGGTAGAGGTGGTACAGGCATGGGAAGGAAGAAGGCTCCATTGGGTATCCTGCCCAACTGTGCTGTGGCATCACCACTGAGATCAAGGTCCTACATATGACATCATGAACACGGACAGAACCATTATTTATCCATGGGATTCCTTGGATTTGGTTTTGTGGGGTTTTTTTGAGTCACTAGAAGAATAAGCAGTGGTTTGGATTCTGTTGCCCAACAGCAGATACCTAAACCTCTGTTCTGATAATTACTAAAAGTAGCTTGGTGTCTCTCAAAAAAATGTTAAGCTCTGACAAGTCCTGTAGAAAAAAAAGTGTTGCTTTAAAAATGTGACCACTGTGCCTGTGGATTGCAGAGGTGTTACTTTAGGCAAGCAGAATTGAGGAAAAAATGGTTAATCAACTAGCTACTGTTTTAATGAAAAGCAAAATATAACAGACCCGAAGCCAGCAGCATGGATAAATCTGCATTGTGGGAAAGACTCAGCACATTTCAGGAGCACTAGTGGCTTCCTTGATTCACTCCTTCCTTCAGTTTACTCCTTGAGCTGATTAATCCCAAACCCAAATGGGTAAAGTCAAAGGGAGATGATGATCCCTCTTGCCTGGGCACAGAGGGGTAAGTCCCTGGGAAGCAGTGCCACTGGCCAGGGGCTCCTCTTTGGCTTCGCTGTTATGCATGCTCAGTTCCAGGATTTTCATGACATTTGTTTGTGTCCTTGAATGGGAATTTGGGAGTAGTGCCCACCTCAAGGTGGAAAAAACAAGATCCCTTGGGATCTTGTTTCTTGCTCTCAGGTCACAGAAAGGAAAGACCTGCTGCGCTTTTCAGTCCCAGAGAATTAAATGAGTGAGAACACTGAATTTAGGTGTGTCTTTGTCTGCTACCATCTACACATCCACACGGGTACGTATGTACAGCCCAGAAACTGAGCATTGATGACAAGGAAGTCACAGAGGGAGCCCATAGGGCTGTCCCCTCTGGTCTGCTGTGGCCTCCAGGGTGGCATCGCAAGGCATCACTTAGAAACCTTCATCTGTTGTATTTATGTTTTTCTCCATGCCATTCAAGCTGCTTTGTTGCCATTTCTGGATTTGAAGCAAAACTTGCCCCTAAGCTCTCTTTGCAGAAAGTTCTTGGGTTTTTTTTGTTGGTTTGGTTGGGGTTTTTTTTGTGTGTGTGTGTGTGTGTGTGTAATATCCAGGCAAAGCAATTATTTTCCAGGTGGAGAAGAGGCTTTTTGGAGGCTGTACCCTACAGTAGCAGGGTGCAGAGGTTTGAGGTTGCCAGCTTCTCTCCAGCACCCACAGCAGCAGAGTGGCTGAGATGTGGGGTGGGGATCTTTCTGCCTGGAGTGCTAAACCTCAGTCCCATGCAGGGAGAATTTCACCTTGGATTTAAAACAAAACTTCCAGCCATGTGTTTGCTTGAAACCAAAACAAAAATCATATGATTGCTCAAAATAATAAAAAATCATAAGAATGTGGTTGGTCAAAATGAAACTAAATAGCTGTAGCTTGGGTGCAGAGGATGCCTTGAATACCTTGGATGAATAGCTGTTTGCTCCTGTGAGAGCCCACCTGCATCTGGCTGAGGCCTCCAACACAAGAAAGATCTGAACCTGTTGGAATGAGTCCAAAGGAGGCTACAGACTTACTCAAGAGCTGGAGCACTCCTGCTCTGGAGCCAGGCTGGGACAGCTGGAGGTGTTCAACTTCAGAAGGCTCTGGGGAGACCTTAGAGCCCCCTCCAGCATCTAAAGAGGCACCAAGAGAGTTGGAGAGAGACTTTGGACAAGAGCCTGGAGTAAAAGGACAAAGGGGAATGGCTTCACACTGCCAGAGGACAGGGTTAGATGGGATCCTGGGAAGAATTCCTTCCCTGTGAGGGTGGTGACACCCTGGCACAGGTTGCCCAGAGCAGCTGTGGCTGCCTCATTCCTGGAAGTATTCAGGTTTGAGAGTTCTTGAAACAACCTGGTCTAGTGGAAGGTGTCCCTGACCGTGACAGAAGGTCCTTTCAACCCAAACCATTCAGTGATTCCATTATTTTTACCCAGTGCACTGCCAGCCTGGGTGCCAGTGCCTGCTCTGGGTGCAGTGAGGATTTTCTTTGGGGGGAGAGAAGGTGGGGAGTCCACCGCAGTGAGCTGGCCCTGTACTGTGCATCCCAGCTTGCTGGGAGCTGCAGACCACAGCAAGACGCAGATAAGGCGTGTTCACTTGGTACTTTATACCTGTGGGGGAAAAAAGGCATCGAAAGGGACAGGTTAGGGTTAGGATCATGACCCCAGTCATTTCTTCTGGAGCCTCCTGAGGGCGCTAAATAGCTGAGTTTAAAAATCTATTGACTTTGGAACATCGTTTGAAATGAGAGAATGAAAGAGAAACTGTTTAGCACTATGAGGATAATTTAAAAAGCTAGTAAAGCCAAGCGGATTATATGCCATATTATAAAACAATACTTCACTTAGGAGCTTAGCCATAAAAGTGCTCTCTCATTCCTTGATGTCACTTGTGGGAGCATTCATGGCACTGAGGGCTTGAGTTTTCATTGCTTTGCATTTTTTCTAGTCGTTTACAGCCCCGCAAAGTAGATATAAAATGCTCTTAGCTGTGGAAGCACATGGCAGATGGAGATCTGGCAGCATTTTAGAGCAGCTCTGAAAGGTGTCACAGGGTGCAGGCACAGAGCAGCACCTCTGAGTGTCCCCAGGCCATGCTGGGGCACAGGGACAGGGATACTGTCCTGCATTTTGTCAGTGAGATTGTTTTTCCAGGGGCTCAGAAGGAAACAAGTTAAATTCACCCCTGTTCTTGTTTTTGCAGATGAGGACGATGCTAATAGGCTTGGAGAGAAGGTGATTCTCCGAGAGCAAGTGAAAGAGCTTTTCAATGAAAAATACGGTGAGTTTCTGCTTGTATGCATCATAGGGTGAGGTTGGCTTTGCTGAGAGCAGCCACAGTTAAAATTATTTCCACAAAAGACTCTATTTATAGCCTGTCCTCTGTTCTGCCATTACAGGAGAGGCTCTGGGCTTGAACCGGCCTGTCATGGTGCCCTATAAACTCATCAGGGACAGTCCTGACTCTGTGGAGGTTACTGGGCTGCCGGACGATATCCCTTTCAGAAACCCCAACACCTATGACATTCATCGGCTGGAGAAGATCCTGAAGGCGCGGGAGAGCATCCGAATAGTGGTTATAAACCAGCTCCAGTGAGTTTTCCAAGCTTTGTGATGGGGGAGGTTTCTGTTTGATAAGTGTTGTGTTTGATTCTTCAGCCATAAGCAGAGCAACTCGACATGAGGCCACCGGAGCCACCACGTACCCGTGGAGGATGTGCTCCACCCCTGGCATCCACTGTCCTGTGCCACAGGGAGGTACTTGCCCATGGGTGGGCACAGTGAAGGGTTAGCAGGGCAAATCTGTACCCTCTTTCTTGTGCAATTTGGGATGATGATGCTGGGAAGGGAAATGACACAGGGGGCTGGAAACTCAGAGACCCAGCTGAGTTCCTTCAGGTTGCTTTTCTCCAGGATGCACTGGGGATGCTCCAAGTCCCCTCTGCACACAAAGGGATGTTGGAGGAGTCAGCTCAGGGTCAGGATCTGGGCTGTGTCCCAGCACAGGCAGGCACACAGGGTGAAACAACTGACTCATCCCTTGTCTCCTCCACAGGCCATTTGCTGAAATCTGCACCGAGGCCAAACAAACAGGTAAGGGAAGGGCTGGGACATAACCACGGCTTTCCTGGCACTGTGGGAGAGAATATGGAGGGGATTTGTGAGGTGGCATTTGAACCTCCCAGGTCCCCAGGGCAGGATGGGGAGAAGATCCTACCTACAAAAAGTTAGGCCCAGCATCTGTTCCAGAGTAAACTATCCTGTTGGAGGGTTCCATTTCTGTGAGCTGTGGGAAGACTGGGCTGTTCAGCACAAACTTCCATGTTCTGGAGGATGTGATTATCCCTCTCTCATTAGCAATTTACTCACCATGGGCAAATTATTCCCTGGTTAAAGCCCTTAATTTGAGCCATTGTTTAGCAGTTGGATTTCTAAGGCATCAGTTTCCATCATTACCGGGAATGTGTTTCTCTCTCTGTCCCATCATCCCAGTAAATCTCAGGCAGTTTTAACCAAATGTGTCAGAATTAGCAGTCCTAGAGACAACTACAATCCTATAAGTTTTATGAAAAGAGGTGGATGAATAGAGAAGAGAGATCTGGCAAGCAAGAGCATGCCTGCAGTGTGAGGGGAGCTGACAGCTCTGTGCCACGTCGTGGAGGCCAAGCCAGTGTCACCAGTGGCAGCAAATCACTGCAGGGGGATGCTCTGTGGAAGGCAAGGTCACAGTGGCAAGATGAGTCCCCTGTTTAGGGCCCACTCTCAGGGCTCAGACACCTCATGCCTTCCCTCTCTCCTTGCAGAGAAAGACATCAGTGTTCCCAAACGGAAGCGGAAGAGGATCTCCGAAGGGAACTCGGTATCTTCCTCTTCCTCTTCTTCCTCTTCCTCTTCTTCCAATATGGAGTCTACATCATCAACAAATCAGATCTCACTTGTGGTAAAGCCTTCCAGATATTAGGGGGGTTACTGCCTACCTATCTTTCTGCTTCAGGAAGCTGCTCTGTTCTCCTCGAGCTGTCACCACCTCCCTCTACCTGATAAAGTATGATGTAAAATGGTACAAGCAGGTTTGGTGAAGGAGGGGACACATCTATGGGGCTGTCTTTTTCTGCAGGGTTGCCTGGAGGAGGTCAGCAGAGCAGAAGTGTCTGACAGCCCCTGGGCTTCTCCTGCATTGCTGCAGTGTGCCTTGGGGGTGCTGAGCTTTAGTGGGTGCTGTATATGAGACAGGCCCAAGCAAATCCCTCCAGCCCAGTGGGTTAAAATACGAGTGCTGGTGACATCACCTCGGGTCTGTGGTGCCTCTCAGCAGAACATGGTGGTTCCCCACGCTCCAAGCTGTGCTGGATGTACCTCTAGCTCATTTCTGGGAGCAATGCAGAGCTCTAGAATGCCACAAAATGGGAAAAATAGGAGATGAAAGTCAGGGAGATGCATACAACTGCACTCCTTTAGGGCTTGGCTTCGGTTGTGGATGATACCAAATAAAACTTCCCAGAAAATGCATAAGAGAAATACAAACTTAAAAGGGTTTTTGTCAAGTTTACTAGTGGTGTTTTGGTTTGGGGTTGTTTTCTTTTCTCTTACTTGGAAAATGGGAGCAACAGCCAGTTGTTGGAACATGTTAGAGATTTGATGTATGCATGGTTTTGTGTTGTGTCCTAACGGAGACTTTTGCCTTCTTTTTCTCTCCCTCTTTTTCAGCAATGGCCCATGAACATGTACATGTTAGACTATGGTGGTCTAAACGTCCAGATCCCAGGACCTATTAACTATTAGACCTCAATATCAAATAAGAACCTCAAATGAAAGAAAAAATAAATAAATGTAATTTATGTAAAAAGTGTATATTCCAATATGTATCGATGCCTTTTAGTTTTTCCAATGATTTTTACACTATATTCCTGCCATCAAGGCCTTTTTAAATAAAAATAAAAAGTGTTGCCTTGCTCTTAAAAGTACTTATTTTATTATATATAGTATTGATAAGTAACATTTATGGGTAAGAATAAGGGCAGAAGGGCACCCCTTGGGCAGACCTTGTTGGATTTTTGCTGCTCAGTAAATCCTCAGTGTCACCAGTGCCTGAAGCCAAGAGGTCTGAAATGTTTTAATGCTTCATTTAGTTTAGCTCAAAGGTGCAAAGATGTATGGTCAGAGCTGCCAGAGGAGTGGTACTGAACTGCAGTGACAGAGGGAACCAGCCCTCCCAAGCATCAGTCACCCATGAGCTCTGTTGGCTCTGAAGCCAAAGTGCATTTGGATTAAGGGGGAAGGATGTTTCAGGCCCCCCAAGAGGTGAGATCCCCCCTGTGTTGAGCCTCCTGCCATCCCAGACTTGGAAGGGCACAGAAGGATTAGATTGCATGCATTTAACTGGCATCTGAACCAGGAAAAATTTTCAGCCACTCAAGTCCTTCACAATTTATGGTTTAATTATTATCATTCTATGATTTTATGGGAGGCTTTGATGCCTTTTGAGGGAGGAAGCTCCCACAATAGAATCATGGAATTGTTTAATTTGGAAGGGATCTGGAAGATTGAGTCTAGCCATTAACCCAGCACTGCCATGTTCACCACTAAACCACACACCTAAGGACCACATTGACATGTTTCTTGAATGGTGGCAGGGTGATGGTGATGTCCACTTTCCTGGACAATTTATTTCAATGCCTGACCTCCCTTTTGTTGAAGACATTTTCTCTAATACCAAATCTACACATCCCCTGGCAAAACTTGAGGCCATTTCCTCTCATTCTATCACTTGTTACGTGCGAGAAGAGACTGCTGCCTGCCTGGCTACAACATCCTTTCAGGTGGGAAAATGGGAACTGTGCTGGGGACTAATGATTCAGTTCAGAGAGCTGAATGTAATCATGAAGGCTGTAAATGATGGGGGGTTTGGAAACTGAGCAAGGAGACTCTTCCCCCACCAGCATCCCCAGCTCAGAGCCTGGTGAGCAAGATGGGGCAGGGGAAGGCTGGCTGTGCCACTATGGCACGGGCTGAGACAAAACACAGGGCTCAAGTTTTCTTCCCTAAGCTCCCTGATCCATGAGCTTTGCCCCTGAGCCCCACTCACTGAAGGACAGCTTGTGCCCTCCTCCATCTGCTTAGCTGGGCAGCTCTGCATCCACCTGGCACCTCCAGGGCCCCCCAGCTGCATCTCAAGGCTGCTGGGTTCTGATAACAGATGCATTAAAAAGGAGTGGAATGGAGTTGTATGTTGATTCATTTTTTTGATTTGCAGAATAATTCTGAGTTGCAGGAGAAATATGTGCATGGTGTTAAAAGGATAAAAAAAAAAAAAAACACTCAAAAGATGTTTTGCCTGCAAGTATTGGTAAATATATCAAATACAGGAAGATAGAGTACATTGATTTATTTGTGTATCAGGAGAGACTGAACAGAGAAGGAGGAGCGTGGGGGTACAAAGACAGTGCATGTGGAATTGGAAGAAGAAATAGATAAGGCCAGATATGGAGAGGTGAAAGAAGCAATGAGGGGGACCATAAATTCCATAGGAATTCCACTAATTGACACAGACTGGCTCAGACAATCTTGAGTCTCTGAACTTTGGTGTAAAATTACAAGTTGAAGGAGGTATTTATGGTAGGCAGTTCAGGAAGGCTGTATCTGTAATGTAAGAGCATTGTTAAGAAGTGTTTAAACAAACAAACCTGTTTAAAGAAGAAAGTACATTAAATTAGGCAGCCTACACTTGGGACTGTGTCTAGAAAGGAAATTGTCCAGGAGACTATTGGCAAATAGACTTTGCAGAGCTTCCTCCACAAAATGGGTACCAGTAGATACTTTTTCAGGATGGCCAGAAGCTTTTCCTTTTCACACCAACAAAGCTGGCAAGATGGTAAAGATTTTGTTCAAAGAAATTATCCTGATGTCTGGACTGCCAGTGGGAATGGCATCAGACAGAGTTTCACATTTCATTGCTAAAATAGGGTAAAGGCCAAATAAAACAGTTGAGGTGAAGTGAGACTTGCTAAGTGGAGAAGTAGAAAGAATGAATCAAAGCTTAACAGTAGCATTGTGACCCAGAAATGCTGACCTACTTTGAAAAAATGATGGATTGCACTTTATCACTGGTTTTCCTCAGCTGTAATTCTCACAGTTTCCCTAATCTTGATCCTGCAGTGGTAGAGTGTTTCTATACATGGGTTTTGTGTATAATGTGATTATCTGCTGAATGGGAGCCCCTCCATTATAAAAGGAATGAGTCCCTCATTCTCAAGAGGAAACCTCACTGAAGACCTGTGAAATGTGAAACAACAGAAGTGGTGCAACAAGCACTTCATAGAATAAAAGCTAAAACTCCACCTGAGTAAGTTACTTTAATTAATTGTTTCACACAGGCATATTTTGCGAGGGAGTTTGTTTCTTTTCCCTTTTCTAGGAATGTCAAACACCCCTGCCTCGAAGATAAGGAAAACAGTTTGAGGGCAGAGATTATATAAGAAACATGTATGTATATGAAAACTCAGAAAGTATATAATGCCCTTAAGCAGGTGGAGGGGAAACAGAGATATATAGTTTATTTAGCAAATTTGTAGAAGTAGAAAATCAATTTATAACAACACATGTAAGAATGCAACTGGTTAATGTAACAGAACACATAGAAATTTAGTTGCTAGGTAAAGGCCATAAAGGTAAGATGTGTATTATAAAAACTCAGTAAAGCAGGACTTAACTATTGTGAAAACCCAACAAAGCAGAACCTGTGGTTTAAAAAGTCAGCAAAAAAGCAGGCTCCTGGTTTTGGCCAGGACAAACTGATTTGGGAGTTAGGCAAACCTCCACTGTGTCTACCCAGAAGTCAAACAGGGAACACCTGAAGAAGACTTCTTACTTCATCACAAAGACCCCTGCCCACGACCACCGGGAGGAGTGGCACCACAGAATACTCCCTGTAATATGAAGCGCGAAGAGGCAGAGAGTGGGCAGACAATGGATAAGCAGAGAGGTGTGAGTTTGTGGGATTTACCTGTATTCAAACCTGAAAATGAAAGTGCCACCATGAGTGCTTGCATTTTCAATTTAATGTTTGTAATTTGATTGTGTTTTCAATTCGATTGGCTTGGTGGGAGATCAAATATTAGTTAAAGCATTCTACATATTATTGAGTTTGATTTTTGTCTGACTTCTTTTGTCTCTTTACTGGAAAATGATGTGGCTAAAGGTCTTATGGATGCATGTGGGGTAGTATGTGAGTTTGGAAAGTTGGGGGAAAGAGGATTGTTGACTTGCAGGGAAAATGTCCACTCATGAGGGCTCCATTACTCACTTGTTGGAGGTGGTGAATTTCCCAGAAGAGGTAAGTAAGGGAGAGTAAGAGCTGTTAAGGGCCATCAGGCAGAGGGCTCAGCAGAGACAATAGATAACAAACTGGTCAATGGAGATGTTCAAGAAGCAGCATTTTTGCCAGAGGTCTTGGGGATCCTCCCTTTGCTTCCTGTGGCTCGGCTGTTGCAGGGGAAGGGAGGAAGTGGTGGTGGTGGTGTTTTTTCCACCAGAAGAGTTGAGATTATTAAAGGTGGTAAAGCAGAAGAAAGACGGGAGAATTGATTTACAAAGGACAGTAAAGAGTAGATGCCAAGAACTTTGAGACTAAAAATATTGAGACAGCTCCATGGGGAAAGTCCATGGGGAAAGAAAGCAGTTTCTTAAGAACTGCTTTGAGTCTTTTTGCTTTAGCAAAAGGATCTATTGAAGGCTGCCTGGCTTAAAGTTAACCTGGACTGCCAGAGGAGATTGCAAGGCAGGGGAAACAACCTTGGAATATGTGTCTTTTCCAGGGATATCGAGTGTATTTTGCTGAGATGCCCTAGGCAAGAGGGCCTAGTGGTAGTGGTATGCCAGCTGGCAGGGTGGCCAGATGAGTTTCTAATCACTTCAGGAACTATTTGATCAGTTAACAAATGATTTTTGAATATGGGATTGTGAAGGCAGTGGACGTGGATATGGGAACTCATTTTGCAGGAGGATCCTTCAAGCAATTATGGCTGCCTTGAAACTTCAGTGAGACCTCCATACCCCCTGTCACTCTGTGAATTCAGAACAAGTAGAACAGATGAATTGAGAGATAAAGAAACACCTTTTGAAGCTGGTAAGAGAAATTAAGATGTCATGGTTGTGGCTTTTGCCATTAATTTTGGCAAGAATAAGGGCCAGACCCAGTGGAGATATTATCTCCCTTAAACAGAGTTCACTCTTTAGAATTTTTAGAAGTTTAATAAGGGGATAAATCCCCTTTCCAATGGGGAAAGACAGAAGGACATGCAGTCAGGAAATTAAGATAAAAAGGAGGCTGCTTCCTCCAAAAATTTGAGATGCCAGGGGAAATGCCCCATGGCCTCTCTCTTTATTCTAATAAAGATACAAACTCCTCTCCTTTTTGGACATAAACCCCTGGTGTTTGTGGATTAATTTTCCTGACAATTGCAATTAGATGACTGAAGATGCAGATCTTAATGTTTGAGTCATGTTTCTCATTTATTACTTTTCAAACTCTTTGGTGTTTTGGAGGGGGCTGGGGGTGGTGTTTATGTGTTTACAAATCCAATAACAATCCTCATTAAGAGTTGCAAAACATGAAGCCATTTTGATCCTAGGCAGATGGCAACTAAATGAAGTTTAATTAAAGAATGAGAGCTTTGATTCAAATAATTAAAAAAAAAATATATAGTGCACCGAGATGCTAAAGAACAGCATAAACAGCATCTGTGCTTTTATTCAGAAGCCTGAATGCATTTTTGAGGAATCCCTTTGCATTGCCTTCCAGAGCAATCCCAGGTTGTGAGATGCAGCTCGGCGGGCAGCACAACCAGAGGGTGCCTTCACAGGATCCTACTTCCCCTAACACTAGGGAAAGGCTGGGGAAGTAATAATGCAGTCAAGAGTGAGACTTGTTTCCTTCTTTGGGTAGCTTTTTCTTTTTTCAGGTTTATTTATATTTTTGAAGAGTTCAGCTGTTGCCAAAGTAACACTTTATCTTAGCTGCAACCAAGTTTTGGACTGTTTTCCAGTGTTCATTACAACCCATTCCTTCCTGCAGTATCCAGACCCTTCCAGCAGTGCACGAAGCAAGCATGGCTCCACAGACATTACCTGTAGGTCTTTGTAGCCTACACAGCTTAAAGCAAGTTGCTTATCCAAGGCTATAGAATGGAGGCTCGAGGGTTGAGAGAGGCTCCATCCCATTTGTGGCAAGGCTTGGCTGCCCTGGGAGATCCCATGCAGCTCCAGCCAGGGCTCAGTGCTGCCCTCCAGGTCAACCCTGGAAGAAGCCCAAGCCCAAATTAAAAGATGATAAGAAAAGAATTAAAACCACAAAGTCAAGAAACACGCATGCTCTAAAACGGCGGATCCAAGGAGTGGCCATGCAAAACATTTCCTGGAAAAGTTTGAATATGCATGAATCCATGTGGCAAGAATGGTATATAAAGGGTGTTCCCAAAACACCAGGTGTGCTCTTTGCAGAGAGCCAAGCACCCAGCCGTTTTAACCCTTTGCTTTATTATCTTTGTCTCCTACTGTCTTTTTGTTTATATTAAACCTTTTAAAATTTATCAGGAGAGTGGACCTCGTTTTTCACAGCAGGATTTTCCAGCAATTTCTGTGATCCCAGTGAGAAGCACAGGTTTCTGTGCAGGGTCTTTCTCCAGTACAGTGCACACTAGACCCTTTCCAAGGGGTGGCAACTACTTGACAGCACAGTGACTTTCATTTATTTCATGTGTTTGTGAGTTGTTTGACCTTCAAACAATGACTTTTCTTCCCCCACAAAACTTTTGTATATACTTCCAAAACTTGGGTATGTATATGTATATATAAATATATATATCTCCCCCATATAACTTCTATATTACATATAACTTGTTCTTTTCCATTTCTTGAATTATTTTCTTCTGTTGATTGCTCAAATACCGCTCAGTTTAAACTGATAATCCTATCGATTAAAATTGTCTAATCCAGACAAAGAAACCCCACTGATGTGCCTTTGCTGCTGGACAGGAGAGCTGAGGGGCAGTGGTGATGTTGAGGGCTCTGGGGTCATGGATGGAACTGTGATGTTGTAATTCATGGAGAAGCTGTCAGTGGAGTAACTAATTATTTTGTTTAATGCCCAGTACAGTTGTCTCACTCTCAGATTTACAAGTGTTACCCTGAAGGTGAAGGGGCAATTACAGTGCAACCACACTGAATGATCAGGGCCCTTTCCCAGCTTCTGAGCTTTATTACCCAGATGGATTTTTTGCTGTTTATTACAACTAGGATGAAGCTGGATGGTTCCATTTCTTTACAAATTATATTTACTTAAAGATGTAGTGTTTGGTGGTTACTCTTGACCAACTCTAAAGCACACTGTGAACATTTTGAAAATACATCAGCGGTTTTGGAAGTCTACATGCTGTAAGTAAAATGTTATTTATGAAAATGGTAGTTTGATTTAAAGTATCTTGGTTTTAATTGAAGTATTTTTGATTGGAATTTTGAAATGTCGCATTTTCCTTTGAGTGAAAAACTTTGCATCCACATTTACTACATTGAACCTAAACTCAAAGGAAAGGAATAGCGATGTCAGACAAAATATCTGACTATTTTTAGCCAGGCATAAAGATCTCATAGACAGCATCCATTACCCTTAATGACTTTGAAATAAAAGACCTATGAAGGTCCTGATTAACCTTAAGTAAGGCCTTCTGCTGGTGGAGGCTGTTGCTGCCATCGTTGGTTCTGGAGAGCAGTTTCAGCGGTCGATCTGTGGGAACAGGGCCTCCTGCCGAGGCGGCGGGACGCTGGCGGCTCCGGGAGCGGTGGGCAGGAAGGAGCGGTGGGCAGGAAGGAGCGGCGGGCGCGTCCCCTCAGAGCCCCGGGCGCGGTGCCCGGCGGGAGCTCCGGCCCGGAGACTGCGTCTCCCGGCGGCCCCCGCGAGCGCCTGCGCCGCCGCGGCTGCGCGAGGAGCCATCCCCCGCCCGGCGCGGCGCTGGGCTCGGCCCGAGACCGCGCGGGACGAGCGGCGCCACTCAACGGCGCCGAGGGTTCTGCGGGAAAACCGGCGCTGCCCCGGCGTTACCCCGCAGCCGTGAGGCGTCTCCAGCCGGAGGAACCGGGCTGCCTCCGCCAGGAGCCGGGTGAGTGGGAGGGCGGGCCCGGGCCCGGCGGGGAGGGGCGAGGGACGGACCGTGACACGCGGTCCCGGGGGCTGCGGAGCCGTGAGGGGCTCAGGGGGCTCGGTCGGGGCCGCTGCTCTCGCCGGTCCCTCACGGGGGTGCGCTGGCTTCGGCCGGCTCCGCCGCTGGCGGGAGGGGGCGCTGTGGCCGCGCCGCCGCCTCTGAGCGGCCGGCAGGGCGGCGCGCGCATGCCCGAGCCCTGCGCGTGGCGGCGGCCGTGGGGCGTTGAGGGGAAGGGGCGGGGCGGGATGTGGAAAATGGCTGTGAGGGAGCCCGGGCCCGGCCTGGGCCAGCGGCTCCTCAGGACGGGGGTTCGCCGCTCTCCAGCTCGGCCCTGTGTATGGCAGCACGCGGCGGTGAGGTGCGGAGCCCTCACAGCACCCAGGGCAGGCACTGGCACCCAGTCTGCGTGCTGTTGGGTGGAAATGGTGGAATCACAGAAGGCTTTGGATTGAATAAAAAACACGTAGTTCTAACTAGTGAAAGGCAGATCTAACGCTTTCCACTAGACCAGGTCGCTCCTAGCACTGCCCAACTTGATGATGAACACTTCCATGGATGGGACAGTGTAGAAGCAGGGCCTGGTGACTCGGAAGACATCGGGATGTAAAGGAAAGATAGTAACCCCCCCTCCTCTTTAATATGGTAATGCCTCCTGCAATTGGCAATAGCACCTAGCTGTGATGAAAGCAGATGGGAGTAACACAGTGAACCTAGGTTATAAAATGTCAAATTCTCCAGCAATAAACACCATTTTGCCATCCATCACACTGAAGTCTGCGTGCAATGGACCGAGTGGCCTGGGTGTTGGTCACCGTGCTGTTCTTGAACCAGGGTGTCTGCCTTGCTTAAAAGACAACAGGGCAGCCACAGCTTCTCTGGACAACCTGTGGCAGTGCCTCAGCACTGATGCCTGAAAGATATCAGTTGGAAATATCCAACTGGTATCAAAGATATCAGGCTGGAAATAAATCCCCATAGACAGGTGTCCATAGAGCAGGTATTTGTTTATTGCAGCGCTGGAGATGAAGGGGATATCTCTGCCTAACCCACCCCTCAAGTGCTGTAGTATAGTTATACATTGTGTTGCTTAGTAATAATTGTACAGTAAGTATCACTTAGTGTTACTGTGTCACTGTAACATCATCAGTGTCTCCCACAGCATACTCCTGGAAAAGCTGGCAGCCCAGGCTTGGACAGGAGCACTCTTTGCTGGGTTGAGAACTGGCCAGGCCCAGAGAGTGGTGAATGGTTCTGCATCCAGCTGGCAGCCAGTCACCAGTGGTGTCCCTCAGGGGTCTTTGCTGGGACCAGTTCTGTTTAATATTTTTACTGATGACATGGATGAGGGGATTGAGTCTTTCATCAGTAAGTTTGTGGATGACACTAAGCTGGGAGCATGTGTCGATCTATTGGAGGGGAGGAGGACTCTGTAGAGACCTGGAACGGTTGGATGGATGGGCAGAGTCCAGTGGGATGAAATTTAATGTGTCTGAGTGCCGAGTCCTGCATTTTGGCCACAACAACCCCTGCAACACTACGGGCTGGGGACGGTGTGGCTCAACAGTGCCCAGGCAGAAAGGGACCTGGGAGTACTGGTGACAACTGACTGGTCATGAGCCAGCAGTGTGCCCTGGTGGCCAGGAAGGCCAATGACATCCTGGCCAGGATCAGGAGTGGTGTGGCCAGCAGGAGCAGGGAGGACATTCTCACCCTGTACTCCGCACTGCTGAGGCCACACCTTGAGTGCTGTGTCCAGTCCTGGCCCCTCAGTTTGGGAAGGACATTGAGACCCTTGAGTGCATCCAGAGGAGGCAACAAGGCTGGTGAGGGGCTGGGAATACAAACCTGTGAGGAAAAGCTGAGGGAGCTGGGGCTGTTTAGCCTGGAGAAAAGGAGACCCAGAGGTGACCTTATTACTCTCTACAACTCCCTGAAAGGTGGCTGTAGTCAGGTGGGATCAGTCCCTTTCACCAGGCATAAACTGACAGAACGAGAGAACACAGCCTCAAGCTGCGCCAGGGGAAATATAGGCTGGATATTAGGAAAAAGTTTTTTATGGAAAGATTGATAAAGTACGGGAATGGTCTGCCTGGGGAGGTGGTGGAGTCACCATCCCTGGATGAGTGTAAAAGAAGACTCAATGTGGCACTCAGTGCCATGGTCTAGTTGTGGTGTTAGGTCATGGGTTGGATTCGATGATCATGGAGGTCTCTTCCAACGTTGTCATTTTGTTGAAATTCTGTTGAAATTTGTGTGTTGATGGATACACAGAACTAAAGTAATTATTAGTGAACCTGATTATTGTGTTGATTAAGTAAATAAAATTACACTGATAAAGACAAGAATTATCAGATGGTCAGGTGTGCTGTGATTAATATTTCATTTTGTTTACATGATTCCAGTGTAATTTATGAATGCTTAGATGCTGCAGTAGGACTATTCAAGTAGCAAGAATAGAAGAGCAAGAAATTTCTTCTGTGAATTTACCTATTTGTTTGGTTGCTTGTGTATAGTGGGCTGTGTTCTCTGGGATTTTGAAATTATTTCTTTTCCTTGCTTGCATAAGAGGGTTTTTAATTTTTTTGCACTGTTGTATTGTTGCCCTGAAAACTAAAGCCTTCTGATAATGTTTTCATAATTTTAGTTACTTTTCTATGAAAGTTCTGTAAACATAAGTTATTTATCGCACTCCTTCTCAGAAATGTCTTTCGATGGACGTTTCTCATGATCAGTGTGATTGGGAAGGTGGTAACTTAATTATCCAATCCCTGGTCATTGTTGAGAATCTATCAATACTGGAGTCAGAAAATAAAGCTTCTTCTTTCCTGTTCTGATGCCGAGAAGTGTTTGTGTGAATTATTCTGTGTCCTTTAGTGACAGTTGTATGTATCTGAAAAGGCTTTTTCCTTTCATTTTACAGGAGGAAAATGGCTCAAACAATTGTACCAGCATCATCCAACCATGATGAGGAATCCTTAGAAAGCAGAATGGTGGTTACATTCCTCATGTCAGGACTTGAATCAATGGTTAGTAGAGAAGTTAAGTTTCTACATCATAAATCTGTCTTGGTATTTGCAGGATTACATCCGTATATTGCTTCCCACTGGGAAGCAGGGGAAGTGGACTGTTGTATCTCTACTGTATTGTGTTGTCCAATGAGCTGTAACTCATTGTTTGTGATAAATCATGCTATCAGTAATCTCGTTTCTTCTTGTGGTGTGGTTGTTTTAAAAATTATTAAAGAATTATTTTGTCAAATAAATGGGAACAGGTACCTGTATACCTGTACACTTAGGTACAGCGTGGTTGAAAGGCAGGAGTGTGTTTTGGTCTTTGTCGTATGTAATGTAGAGTGAATAAATGGTTTTCAGGCTAATGCCTTGTCTTTAGATGCTGTACCAACTCAACAAAACTTGTTCAGAAAAGACTTATTTTTGTTGCCATAACATCTGTTTTTTAGGAATTATTCAATTGTGTGGCACGGTTTACAGTTATCTGGGGCTGTGAGTGGAAATGCCTGTTCTATTTCCTTGAAGTTGAGGCACTGTCCAAGATTTGGTTCTTTAAAATTGGGGTACCTTCTGAAGGGTAGATGCTGGCAGCAGTAATTCTTTTACATGGTATTACATACATTTTTATTAACTGTATCTTAAATATGGTAATAAAAGCTTTTTTTTTTTTCTTTTTATAGTGTAATGAACTTTCCAAGTCCAAGGCAGAAATTGTCTGTATTGGTGTATATGCAAGACACTTTTTTGTAGTTGGAACTGAGAGAGGAAAAGCCTTTGTCAACTTTAGGGAAGATATTAAGAAGGATTTTACTGAATACTGTAAGTTTCAGTGTTTTGTTTTTGTATATCACAAGCTGCATAATGTATATTGCATAATATTAATAACTTTGGGAGCAAAATTCTGTCTATCATGGCTGTGTGCTGTAATTATGTTGGCTATGGCAAATCAAGCTGTTTAGGAGCATAAAAATGAGCAGTAACAGTGGTCTTGTTTGTAGTGTTATTTCTACAGTGGCTGGAAATATTCATTTTTTCTTAGATAATGTGACAAACTAGTACAATAAGAAGGATTAGACTGTCCACCCTTATAAAACATCCTGCATTTCCTAGTGTGTGTTAATTTTTCTTTGTATCCACTCCTCCAAACCATTTTTTCCACTCAGGAAGACTGAGGAGAGCACTGAACAGGTGGAGCAGTACTTCTGTCAGCTCAGGCGGTCCTGGTTCTTCAGATCACTTCATGCCTTACTAAAGCAGATGTAATGTTTTGACAAGATAGTATTTTTTCATAGCTTTTTTATATCACTTTTATTTAGTAGACAGAAGTACGCATCTGTACCATAATGACTGAAAATTAAATCTGCATTACTTTTTGTTCTGGCTTAGGGCAAATTTGGGAGAAAACCTCTGAATGGGGTCCCTCCAGAAAGTAAATTTAAGCAACTCCTCCCCCAACTGGTTCAGGAAAAAGACTTCCTTGGAGAAAAGTGGAAAAACCTGTTTATTTAACAAGTCAAGTATCTACAAATATAAAAAATGAATAATATTAAACAATAAAACTTTGTGCTGTTCAAAGAGATGGCAAATCCAGAAAAGTCCTTTTCATAGGGTGTGACTTGGCTCGCTCAGTCTCTTATCAGTCCTTCCTGAGCTGGAAAGTGGAGGCCCAGGCCCCGGTGGGCCTCAGGCGTGAGCTTTGGGGGTTTGTCTGGGTTTTCAGTCCAGAGTAGCTTTGAACAGATGCAAGAAAAAAAGGAAGAAAAGCCATCCAGGGAGCTTCTGTGCCTCAGCTAGCTACAAACTAACTAACAGCAAAGGAGAGCTGTGTCCTGCTGTCTGTCCCTGCTGCAGACAGCACAGGCCGGAGCAGCCTGCAGGGGAGTGAGGGCAGTTTCTGAACACAAACTGCAGCTGCTTCTTCCCTGCTTTGCTCTCAGAGTCTTAAACCTGCAGAACTTAATGTGTAACATAAAAAGTACAGATGATTTGGGATACAAGCATCATAAAGTCACTCCAGTACACTTTAGTCCTGCTGTAACTACATCTAGGGTGTGTTTTTTAAGTTCATTTTTACAGTTAAACAGTGGAACTTTTGCATTCACAAAATTTGATTCCTTGATTCATTCACACAGGACAGTATTTTTAGGGACAGGTTTCAAAGATTCAGTGACTATTTAGGGGAGCATTGATGCACTCATCTAGGAAAATGTTGGTGGTGGACACTGCCTAATAAATAACAAAATGTACATTTATTTGCTTAGAGAAAGAGAAGATTCAAGTCAAGGGTAGGGTATGGTAGAAGAATCAGTCTGAGGATGAATTTAAAAAACTGTTAAGTTGTTGTTGTCAGGTTAAATACTGCTTGGAAAGCAACTATGTTTAGTTTGTAACAGAAAGACTTACTCCCCAGAATGCTTTTGCTGCTATGTGAAATTCTTTTGGGGGCTCTGTCTCAAGGGTTGTGGTAGGGCTCTGGATTTTTTTTGTCACTGTCCTACTGGCATGGACAGTGACTTTCTGTGCACACATTTACTGCAAGGAAAGTCACCACAATGTTGGGTTGTAACAGATCATTGATATAAAAATTGAGGAATCATTCCTGTCAGAAGGGAACTCTCAGAAGAGCTTCCTGACTCAGAAGCACCTTTTTGGTCACCTGTTCTGGACTTTGAAAGATATTTACCCAGCACCATGTGTTCCATCCCATCTGCCAAGGAGTCAATGAGGCACTTCTGGTAACTTACCATTTTATGTTTGTCTTATTTTTATGAATAATTGCCAGGCATTAAAGAGGACAGGCCTGCAGAACTGCAGAGAACAAAGACTACACCACCTGTAAACAGACAGACGGTGGATGCTGAGGAGCTGGAGACTCTTAGAAAGTCTGTGGAAGACTTCTTCTGCTTTTGCTATGGTGGGTGCTTTAAATTCTTCTGAAGAGCTGTTCTAGATTTAAAAAATAATTATTCAGTTTGGGAGGAAAAAACTGCATGATCTGAGCCTTCCAACTACACTGGTATTTATAGAAACTTTCAGTAGCTGTTTCTAAAAAATACGCATATAGTGGTTCTTCTTGATGTGTTCTGTGGGATGTGATTTGAGATTATTGCACAGTGCATATTAGTGCCAGCAGTATTTGGCTTTCTGAGATTTGCATCTGTGAAAAACGAGATTCACTTAATAAATTATAAAAAAATTTCATATAAACAAAAAGACAATTAGGAGACAAAGGAAATGAAGCGAAGGGTTAAAATGGCCTGGTGCCCAGGGGTTTAATGCATATTCAAACTTTTCTAAGAAGCATTTTGCATGGTTACGCCCTGAACCCACCTCTTCAGAGCATGCTTCGTAAGCATTTTTGCTGATCATCATTTTATTTGAATTGGATTTCCTTTCTTTGCAAGTGGTCAGTGCTGATAACAGTCTGGGCCCCTCATCCTGCCACTGGTGACAGCTGGGCTTCACATCCTTCTGCTGCCAACAGCCTGGTCCTGGCTGCTGATAACAGCCTGATCTCCATTGTCTTTCTGCTGATAACAGCTTGGGCCCCACTGTCTTTGCCCTCTGGGGTTTCCTTGCTTTGCACTATGAAATTCCTTTAAGCTTAAAACTTGTTAGCAAGAAAAGAAGTACATACGTAACCAAAAAGTATTTAACATATAATATTCATCCTAATACTTGTGAAAGCCAGTATCACAATACAGATTTATAACACCTCCACACTTTGCTTTTGCAAATCCAGAGTTTTACGAGGGACTCATCCTTTTGCTAATTTCAGCAGTCTCAACATCAAAACAACCTCCTCTTTTTTTTTCTAGGTAATGCTTTAGGACAGTCAGCGGCGGTACCTGTGCCATACGAAGAGATTCAGAGCAACCAGTCTGTTGTGACAGTGCAGGGCCTGCCTAAAGGAATCACATTTAAACATCCATCAAATTATGATCTTCCCACCCTGAAATGGATTTTGAAAAACAAATCAGAGATATCATTTACTATCAACAGGTTATTTGCTCTCTTTCTTCTTGCACTAAGAAGACAATTTGGTTTTGTACTTATTAAAATGAATTTTAATTTTTAATTAATTTTAATTAAATACATTGCAGACTGTTTCTCTTAAACAGGAATTCTCTCTGTAATGTACACTAACAAGTAATTAACAATGTATTTGCTAAAATAGAGTTTTTCTTCCCATATTTCCACACAGGCCTTTCCTGGAACCAGCGAACCACATACGTAAGTTAATGTTTCTTCAGACTAAACAGAAAAAGATTGGAATTTGAGTTTGGATAGCAATATACATAGAGCATTTGGTCATGTCAATAAAGTAGCAAACTGTGCAGAAATTTCTAGACTGTGAGTTGCCTTACTTATGGAGGTATAACCCTTTATGTGTTTGCCAGGAGCAACTCATTAGAGATGAAATTCATTCTGTTTCATTCTTTGTCTTGATCAAGTTCATTCTACTTTATTCTTCATCCTTATACTGAATTTAGGTTTAATGTGAATTGTACTGTATCATAGGGGAAGGAGCAGTGAACTTACAAAGGACTGCTTTCAGTTTTTAGAAGACGCCAAGACTTTCCAGTGCTTGTCTTCCACTACCCAGCCAATTTTGGCATTTATATTTCATTTTAAAAAGTAATTTAATCTTCTGAAGTGGTTAGACATTGTAGTTCCTGTGAAAGCCTCTATATATTAAAAATTCTGAGCTAAAGTGAGTTTTGTAAAACTCTACAGAGATTCGCTTCTAGCTTAGGAGAAATCCCTTCTCCTGTTCTTTTTATGGTATCATGTTCCTTTACTTGCTAAATGTGTGTGAGGATTTGTTTTATGAAAATGATGAAGCAATCTCTGTAGGAATGTAGTCAAAAAAGAAAGGTTTAATTTCTTAGGTGAAAGAGCCAGAAGTTGAAGCTTGATTAGTAAAATTAGAGATGTGTTGCCTAGGCTCAGGTTGAGGTCTAGAGATGGAATATTACAGAGATCCTGGTAATCATATAATTCTATGAAAAATACAAGGTATGTTTTCAGTGTGCTAAGTGACATTCAAAAAATGCAAGCTGTTTGTGTCTAGGTGCAGTTTTACGGGATCTTTCATCATCTGGGAATAAGGAAAATATGCAATATACTTATAAAATGTGAACAGGCTTTTGCTTTGTGAAATCAATGTTACATTTTCAATTTGTGTTAAAAGTAAAGTGAGTACAGGAAATTCAAATATTGTCTTTTAACTTTCAGAAGCTGATACGACAGATCCTTCACACTCAATTACACCTCCAGGTGGAAGGTGAATTTAAAATAATGTAGAAATTTTTTTTAATCAACTATCCATTTTCATGTTGTTATCTTTGTCTTAATGTGCTTGTTCTGCCCAGTTGACCTTTGAATAACTTTTGGTTGCTTGGCATTATTAAAAGCATGATGCTCAATCTTCTCTTTCTTTTAATCATTATTTGTGAGGCAACTGTTACAGGTTAAAAAAAGTTTTTTAGTTTCTCCTTGGTTTGATTAGCCCAATGGATGTTCTTAATTCACAGTCTGTTAGTCAGGGATAAGTTTGCTATGAGGGAGAACAGATGTAATGTTGCTTCCTTCCCCCTCCTCAGTTTGAAAAATGTGGGTTTTTTTTAATTAATAAATGAAGATATATCTGTAATACATCGAAAATTTGTTAATGTGAAAACAGGGATCAGTTTTCTGTGCTTCTGCATTTGCCTCTCATTAAATGCTAAACATGATCTGAATATTTGCATGCCTCAAAAAAATGTACGAGATTTCAATTTTGAACTGATAGCTGGCAATTCAATTATGAAAAATCAGACAAGCCACTATGCAGGGCTTTTTAAATTTTGTAAAAATTTTCTTGTTAGAAAAAATTCTGAGAGACTGATTTTGCTTAACAAGCTATAAAGCTTGAAGAACTTCCCAGAAATCTAAGGTTTGTTGTTAATAATGTCACTCTGTTTGATTTGTTTATTTTTATAGTTGTCCTCCTGTTAATGTGAAAACGGAACCAAGCAAGGATTCTGGTACGTTCAGAATTTTGCCTTAATTTGCAGGGGGAAAAAAAAGCCAGATTCTGTTCAAAAGACTGAACTTAAGCAAAGATAAAAAGCTTCAAAAAAAAAAAAAAAAAGAAAAAGTAGCAAAAAGATATCCTTGGTGAGATGGAAAAACTTCTCTTTCCTTGAAACTGTCCTTTTTTCAGTTGGCGTTTTTATCAAATACTGAAGCCTAGCCAAATGCTTCCATTTCAAGAGAGAGAAAATTTTTAATACATTGTAGACTAAATTTATCTTTAAGTAATTTAAAGAAGAAGAAATTTCTCTCTTTTGTTTGGGTTATTTTGTTCTTATTCAAGACATCTTTGTCCCTAATGGGAAGCAGAATCTTGGTTTATTCGTTAATATTGCTAAAATATTGAAAATGAAAAAACGTCCCTTTTCTAGGTAAAATAGAAATAAAAAGTTCATAAATAACAAGATGTGCTAACTTGTCATTTAAAAATTGCCAAATTATTCCTAAATTGCTCTGCAGGTAGCAGATGATTCCCCAAGGCACCATGGTCTGTGGCAGAGTAATGCTTAAATGTGTGCTGTGAGATAAAAGCATGGGTAATCCCATTAAAGCCACTGAGGCAGCAGTTGTGCTGGGAGATAAACTGTTGATTTTTCCCTTTTGCTGGGTTGGGCTGCACTGCTCACTTTCCTGTTCGAATTTTTTATATGTAGTCCAGCTTTTTGCTCTTGTTATTTGTGCTTCACCTCTTTAAATTTGTGGTTTAGGCACCCTCCATGGTTAAAGTTTGGCTTGACATACATAAAGGATTAACTTGAATTTTTTTACTAAGTCAGTCCCAGTCTCTCTCCAGTCCTGCTTTCTAGGCATTTTAAGTAATTCTCACAGAAAAGTGAGCAGGAGCTTTTCCAGGACTTTCAGCACAAGTGATAAAATATACTTTGTTCCTGTGGTAGCATGTAAAGAGGAAGGGGCCCATTTTAAAAATATTCTTCAGACCTGAGACAGCATCTGCAGGGAAGGCCAGTTTGTAGGGAGGTATTTAATCCTAGATCCTTTCTGGGGATGACCAAACTGAAACATAAAAAACTAGCAGGTCACTTTGTCACTGTTATTTTAGCTCAACAAATGTGTAATGTGTTTTTTTTCTCTTTTTTTTCCTTTTTCTTTTTCTTTTATTTTTAATAGACACCAATGAGGATCTTGGTGGGTGCTTTTGTTTGTTTTGTTTTAAGAATCTGTTCATTACTAGTTTCCATATTTGATTTCTTTGTTGCTTTGACAGGAATTTCTTCCAAAAAGTTGACAGGAACACTCAAGCAGGAAACAGATGATCCTAACTACTATCAGTTTAATACTCCAGGTAATGATATTAATTTTCATATTTGTTTATCTCATGAAAGGATTGGTTGCCTAGGTGTTGATTTCTCCATGCCTCTCTTTGTACCAATTTTTGGTCATTAAACATGCAGTTACTTATCTGTGTTAGTATACAGCATTTCCATGCTGCTTATCATTTAAGTTACTACGAAGAATACCAAAAGACCTAAAGAAAAACTTCATCCCATACAAGCACCCATATATGTGTGTTTGGTCTGAAGAAGTTCCAGCAGTCTTTTGAACTGCTTGATATATTTTTCTGAGGGTACAATTTGCAGACTATAATTGCCTCACCTCTGTATATCCAGTTAACACATTCACCTCAGCTAGGAGATAACAGAAATAGTTTTTTATGTTGACATGAATAGTAATTAAGAAATTGTGATTATAAATGGCAACATAAAGTAACTAAAACATCAAGCCTGCTGTTCAGCATGAGTCTCTTGACTGTTCAATAGTCCAAGAAATGCACAACTAACCCCATTTTTATTCTGTTGGACCACATTGTAAGTAAATATAAATATATATATTTAATATTTAACACAGTCTTTACAAAGTTCAACATCAGAGCAAGTATGAAGTGAGCACATAATATATGAAAGGAAAAGTTACTTGGGAAATTCCTCTATAGGCTGGAAATATGTGTTTGTTGTGAGACACCCTTAAAAACTGTTCTCTCTGTTCTAAAGCAGCCCCTTCCAAAACATCAGAGACAGATGAAAAAATTCCTCCTGGAAAAAGTTACACAGGTAGATCTTTTGCTTGTATTTTCTCTCACATCAGAAGATGTTTCAGAAATTGAGTGTGTGAATTTTGCTTTTCACAGTTTTACTATTTGATTTGCCATAAAATTGAAGGTATTGGAACTGAAACATGAAATGGAACAGAAATGAAAATTTAACAAAACTCTGCTTTCTAAATTGTGAACGCAACTTAACTATTTCTTTCATTTCAGTGTGATGTGAATGAGCATATAAAAGAAAAAAATAAAAAGGGAAAGTCTGTGTTAGTGCAAACAGTTCCTTACTGAAACTCTGTAGTAGCTGAAATACCTTTACAAAAATATTGTGCAATTTTTTTCAACTGTTTACAGTTTACATTAAAAATACTAGTTTGTCCATTTGCAAAGACTAGAAAATATTAACCTATTAAAATATTAACACCATGAATTTCATCATAAGGTCAGAATGTTCCTGCTACCAAGAATTTCTAAGATGCAAAAGCAACCTTCTAAACATTGCTCATGTGAACAAAATAATTGTGGAATTTCTCCTGTGAAAATCTTTGTTTTAAATAGTAAGAATTTATAGATAGAAACAAAATGCTTTTCAAAATGCACTTTACTGAGTGTTGATGGGCTAATCCTGCTTGGTGCACTCTGTCCCAAGAAAAGCATTGTGACCATGAATTTCCCTCCCATGTTCCATTGTTGGCCTTGCAGCCTGATATGGAAATCAATATAGTGCAGCAACCATGAGCCTGTAGAGATGGTAAAAAAATACATAATCTGTGGGGATATGCAGCCTTTGTTTATATTTTCAATAATTGTTGGTAACAAGAGGGGAAAATACTTAAGATGTTATGAACCCTACAAAGGCAAGACTATGGAATATAGCACCAGCTCTGCACCACTGTAACCCTCACCTCCTTGCCTGTGTCTGGAATTGCTCAAAGGTTCATGGTGATATGGGAAACATGGTATGCTTATGAAAATTCAGAATTTTAGAAGTGTATAATATGCTTAAGCAAGTGAAGGGGATACGGAGATACATAGCTTGTTTAGCAATTTTGTAAAAGTAGGAAAGCAACTTGTAATAACACACATAAGAATGTAACTTGTTAAGTAGAAACAACTTAGAACACATGGCAATTTAGTTGCTTGGTAAAGACTATAAAGATAAGATGTATATTATAAAAACCCAGTAAAGCCTGACTGAGGTATTGTGGAAACCCCACCGTAAGCAGAACCCTTGAGAAACCAACAGGAACCAGGCTCCTGGTTTTGGCCAGGACAAATTGACCTGGGAGTTAGGCAAACCTCCACTGCCCCTACCCAGAGATGGAGGTTAAACAGCAAACACTTGAAGAAGATGTCTTACTTCATCACAAAGACCCCTGCCCATGACCAGCAGGAGGAGTGGTGCCACAGAAGACTCACTGTAATATGTAGTGCAGAGCAGTGGAGAATGGGCAGAGAATAGGCAGACAGGGAAATGTGGGCTTGTGGGATCAATCTGTATTTAAACCTGAAACCTGTCTCAATCAGGTATGCATGTCTGGTGAAAATTCCCCATGTGTTTCCAGCTAAGAGTAAAACATACTTCTTTATAATTTTAATTGTAAAGTCCTTATTCCACAACACAATGATAATGTACCTTTGCTTCAATTTTTGTTGCATGCTGTGAGTGCAAGGGGTATTTTTGACAATGGTTGGTTTAGATGCAAAGGCATGGAGTGTTTGGTGTAAAATCTAGACCATGTCCATCATTCAGCAGTCCTGTTTTTCCCTTTCAGATTCCTCCCAGCAGGATGCATCAGAAACAAGTGATGATTCTGAGGCTGAATTCACTAGTGGAGGTCAGTTCACCAGGTCATTGATTTCAATTGGTTGTGCATCTTTCTGTCCAAAATGTGTTTTCCAAAGCTTGGAATTTGGAAATGATTGGCATGGAATGAAGAGAACCGTGTGCCAATGTTGACTGTAGGATCAGGGTGGATTGACACTCAAGGGGGAAGGCTTAACCCAGGATTGCCAGCCCAGGGGGAGGGACAAAGAACATTCTGGACAAGGAGACAGGGCTATAACAGAGATTGGCAGGCAACTGGGGAAGTACAACTTGGTGCAAACCTACTGAACTGAGGGGTGACAGAGCATACCAACAGAACATAATATTTACAGCATAAAAAACACAGGTGGGGCGCAACAAATGGTATTACTTTCAGTTAGATAAAAAAGGCAGTCCCTATCTACAGAATTTATTTTGTGATTCATTTCACTATTGCATGGTCGTTTTACGATCATGTGATATCCAGTCGTGTTTCAGAAGACAACGTTGTTTTCCTTTAGAAATACAAAAGCAGCTTTGTTTTTTGCTATCTTGTGCTTTGCACAGGCCTTTTTGAAGGGACAAGTTGTTCCTTCACAAGTAAGAACAGGGACTTTCTAAAGTTACTCAGGTCAGTAATTTATTACAAAATTTGGTGCCCTGATGAGCACAGTTCCTTAATTGTGTTAGAGTTTTGAAATTCAAAGTAGTGTTCATGCTGCACACAAGTTCCTTGGAAATAAAAGCATTGGTTTGTTTTTTTTTGTTGTTTCTCAAAGCCGCTGATGATGATGATGACGATGATTACTTACATCCAGACAATAGACTGCAGAGCACCACGCCAGCGAATGAAGCTGCCAATACTGAAGGACAACCAGAAGAGTTCAGTTTTGGTAAGATGAAAATTAAAGGTGATTTTATGTCCCTGCTTTCTTTTATGGAAAGGTTTTGGGTAACTTTTTACTGCAAAAAAATTCAGTATGGTAACAAAAATAACTGTCACATCAACTGATTATTTAGAACCATTTTGAGAGAATTAGAGAAGGTAAAACAATTAAAAATATACAGCTTTCTTTTGCTAGAATAAAATAGATTCCTTCATGCACTGCTGCTTAATTTTGATATCATTTCTGATACAATTAGCTTCACCTTCTTTAACTGTCCTGTAGTTAATTATAAATTGGTCTTTCTCACTCCGAGTGTTGATGGGCTAATCCTGTTTGTCTTGTTGGTGCATTGCAATGCAGAAAAGCATTGTGATCATAAATTTCCCTCCCATGTTACATTGTTGGCCTTGCAGCCTGATATGGAAATCAATATAGTGCAGTAACCATGAGCCTGTAGAGATGGTAAAAAAAAATACATAATCTGCGGGACAAGCAGCTCTCCTTTATATTTTTAGTAATTGTGGGTAATTGAGGGGAAAATACTTAAGATGTTATGAACCCTACAAAGGCAAGACTATGGAATTTCCTTCTGTCATAGCACCAGCTCTGCACCACTGCATGAGCAGTTTAGCAGGGGTAACCCTCATGTCCTTGCCTTTGTCTGGAATTGCTCAAAGGTTCATGGTAACATATCTTTGCCTCTATTCTTGTTGCATGCTGTGAGTGCAAGGGGCTTCTTTGACAATGTTGGTTTAAATGCAAAGGCATGGAATGTTTGGTGTAAAATCTAGTCCATGTCCATCATTCAGCAGTCCTGTTTTTCCCTTTCAGACTCCTCCCAGCATGACGCTTTAGAAGCTATTGAGAAACCTGAGGTTGAAGTCACCATTGAAGGTCAGTTCACCAGGTCATTGATTTCAGTTGTTGGAGAAGTTTTCTATCCAAAATGTGTTTTCCAAAGCTTGCATGACTTGGCATTTAATGAAGAGAGCTGTTTGCCATTGTTGAGAATAGTTTGGATTGCGCACTGCTTGGTAAACAAAACCTGGGTTGGTTTTTTTTTGTTGTTTCTTAAAGATGATGATGATGACTACCTGCTCCCTGACAAGAGATTGCAGAGCAGCAAGTCAGCTAATGAAGCTGCCAATACTGGGAAAAGAAAAGCAAACAAGCTCCATTCAGGTAAAATAAAAATGAAAGATGGTTTTAGCTCCCTGCTTTGTTTTATGAAAAGATTTTGGGTAATTTTGTGCTGCAATAAAATTCAGTATGGTCGCAAAAATAATTGCCACATTAACTTATCAGAACCTTTTTAAGAGAATTAGAGACGGTAAAACAATTTAAAATATACTTATTTTGTATAATGTTTGAAATGGAATGTTTGGTGTAAAATCTTGTCTGTGGCCATCATTCAGCAGTCCTTCTTTTTCCCTTTCAGATTCCTCCCAGCATGACTCATCAGAAACAAGTGACGATTCTGATGCTGAAGTATCTAGTGAAGGTCAGTTCACCAGGTCATTGATTTCAGTTGGTTGGGCAGTTTTCTATCCAAGATGTGTTTTCCAAAGCTTACATGACTTTCCAAAGCATTTAATGAAGGGAATTGTGTGCCAGTGTTGACTGTAGTTTGGATTGTGCACTGCTTGGTAAACAAAACCTGGTGGAGAAGTATTAGAAATCCACAATCCACTGAAGCATATTGGAGTTCCTGGGCTGGTTTTGAAATGCTGCCTGACAGCAATTTGTATCTTGAGTGTATTTTTGCAGTGTTGGTAATGGAAAATCCTCATTGTCTGGAGAAGATGTTCTAGCATTCATTCATCCTGAGGAACCCATTGCTTTATAAACACCCTGTAGTCTATGTAACATTAGTAGTTAACAGAAATCCTCTGGGCAAAATAACAGTGATTTTTTTTTGTTTGTTTCTTTAAGATGATGATGATGATGATGAGTACCTGCCCCCTAGCAAGAGACCGAGGAGCAGCAGCAGACGGCGGCTGACTAATGAAGCTGCCAGTAGTGGTAGAAGAAGAGCAAAAACGTTCAATCGCAGTAAGATGAACATTAAAGATGATTTTATCTCCTTGCTTTGTTTTATGAAAAGGTTTTGGGTAATTTTGTGCTGCAGGAGTGAAACATGTTACTACAAGCCTTCATTTGAAAGCCATGGGCTCTGTGGAGTGTTGCTGCAGTATAATCATCATCACAGTCTGTGTTGCTTTTTGTTATGTGATGTGACAACATAAATACATGCACATGATGTTGGGATCTTCTGGTTGTGTTCTTTCCTGATCCATTACGTTGGTTTTTCCACAGAAACGCATCTGTGCACTTCAGTTTACTCTGGTTAGAGATGCTTTTCCTGGGATTTTTTTGTGGTTCTGTACCTCTCCTTTATTCTGTGCTTTGTTTTGGTTTGTGGATACATTAATCTGTCTGCTTTTATAAGGTTCTGTACTTTCAGGAATAAATTTTTACTTTATATTTTTGAAGGCAGTCACCAGAGTTCTGATGGCAGTGAAGGAACATGTGGAAATACAGTTAGAGCATTTGAGATGTGAAATGTGTTTTGTGAGGATTAATTGACATTAGTGGATATGTTTTCACAGAAACCTTTGGAAAGATGTCACCTACAATTGAAATTGTACATCTTCTCCAACCTTCATTTTTATTATTTCCACCAGGTCGTCTTTTGTGATTTTGATTTTGATTTCCTGTTAATCTCCCAAATCACACCACTCTGGGGCTTGGTATGAGCAAATTGTGATGGGAGTCACCATTATTTTAGTTCATGAAAGGCATTTGTAAGGTGCTGGTCACACAAAGTTTAGCGGTGTGAAAAGCACATCACTGTCCTTCTGCCTTCGCTCTGAGCACACGGCTCTGCAGCCTGAGCTGTGTGCTTTTCTAGCCAGGTTTTGCTAGCAGCAATGCTGCCTCTTGCAAATGTCATTAGTTTTGCTTTGAAGCATAACTGTCATAGCACCATCTCTGCACTGCTGCTCACCCAGTTTAGCAAGTGTAGTCCTCCTTGCCTTTGTCTGGAATTGCTGAAAGGCTCATGGTAACGTATCTTTGCCTCTTTTCTTGCTGTGAGTGCGAGGGGCTTCTTTGACAAGGTTGGTTTAAATGCAAAGGCATGGAGTGTTTGATGTAAAATCTAGTCCATGTCCATCATTCAGTAGTCCTTCTTTTTCCCTTTCAGATTCCTCCCAGCATGATTCATCAGGAACAAGTGAGAAAATTGAGGTTGAGGTCATATTCGATGGTCAGTACCCCAGGTTATTAATTTCAGTTGTTTGGGCAGTTTTCTGTCCAAAATGTGTTTTCCAAAGCTTACATGACTTGGCACAGAATGAAGGGAATTGTGTGCCAGTGTTGACTGTAGTTTGGATTGTGCACTGCTTGGTAAACAAAACCTGGTGGAGAAGTATTAGAAATCCACAATCCACTGAAGCATATTGGAGTTCCTGGGCTGGTTTTGAAATGCTGCCTGACAGCAATTTGTATCTTGAATGTATTTCTGCAGTGCTGGTAATGGAAAATCCTCCTTGTCTGGAGAAGATGTTCTAGCATTCATTCATTCTGAGGAACCCATTGCTTTATAAACACCCTGTAGTTGTATGTAACATTAGTAGTTAACAGCAGCTTGTGGGCAGAATGGTACTGGAACAGAAAGGCTGTGCTGCAGGTGGTGTAGGTGAAGACTCAAGGTGTCTGTCTAGTACTGGTAACTCTGAGATACAAACCTTTGTACTTATCACCGCTTTTTGTCATCTTAATGGCTCTGAATCTGCTAACCTGTGTCCTGCTGTTCTCATGGTAGGATCTTGGTAGGAGATCAGCTTTGTTTCTTGTATTTGTGAATTCTTGTCCTGTACCTGCTTTAAGACACTGCTGAGATTGGCTTTTGCAGTGCTTGCTTGTGGAATTAGACTAAGATCACTCAATCAGCAATTTAGGAAGTAGGCAGGGCATTTGGGACAAAGTGGACACTTGTGGCATTACCTTCTTTTTTTTCTTTCTTTCTTAAAGATGATGACCATGACTTCCTATCCCTTGACAAGAGTCTGCAGAGTAGCAAGTCTGCTAATGAAACTGCCAATAGTGAGAGAAGCGATGCAGAAGAATTTAGCTTTGGTAAGATGAAAATTAAAGGTGATTTTATCTCCCTGCTTTGTTTTATGAAAAGATTTTGGTCAGTTTTGTGCAGTATGAGTGCTACATGTTAGTGCTGGTGTTCATTTAAAAGCCATGGGCTCTGTGTAGCAGTATTGCTGCAGTATAATCATCTTCATAGGCTGCCTGTGTTGATTTTTGTTATCTGATGTGACAATGTAAATAGACATTGTCTATTGGGATCCTTGGGTTCTGTTCTTTCCTGATCTGTTAGATTGGTTTTTCCACAAAAATGCATCTGTGCACTTCAGTTAACTCTGTTTAAAGATGCTTTTCCTGGGATTTTCTGTGATTCTGTACCTCTCTTTTTTTATGTGGTTTGATTTGTTTTGGATTGTGGACACACTAATCTGTCTGCTTTTATAAGATTCTGTGCAGTCAGGAATATGTTTTTTACTTTATAAAAACCAAACTTTGACAGTTTAAACTGTTGGTTTAAATGCAAAGGATGGAGTGTTGGGTGTAAAATCTTGTCAGTGTCCATCATGCAGCAGTCCTGTTTTTCCCTTTCAGATTCCTCCTTCCATGTCGCATCAGAAACAAGTGAGAAACCTGAGGTTGAGGTCACCATTGAAGGTCAGTTCACCAGGTCATTAATTTCAGTTGGTGGAGCTTTTTTCTGTCCAAAATGTGTTTTTAAAGACTACTTTGCATGGCACGAAAAGAAGGGAATTCTTTGCCAGTGTTGACTGTAGTAGATGATGACGAACATGGTGTTGAGTCATGTTTCAGAAGACGGTGTTGTTTTCCTTTGGAAGTCCAGAAGCAGCTTTGTTTTTTGCTATGTTGTGCTTTGCACAGGCCCTTTTGCAAAAGTTAAGGACAGGGATTTTCTGAAGTTACTCAGATGAGTAATTTGTTGCAAAATTTGGTGCCCTGATAAGCACAGTTCCTTAATTGTGTTGGATTTTTAAAATTCAGAGCAGTTATTTGGCTGTACAGAAATTCTCTGGGAAAAATAACTGTTTTATTTTTTTTTCTTTCTCTCTTAAAGATGATGACCATGACTTCGTATCTCCTGACAAGAGTCTGCAGAGGAGCAAGTCTGCTAATGAAGCTGCCAATAGTGAGAGAAATGAAGCAGAAAAATGCAATTCAGGTAAGATGAAAATGGAAGGTGATTTTATCTCCTTGCTTTGTTTTATGAAAAGGTTTTGGGCAGTTTTGCGCTGCAGGAGGTGATACGTGGTAGTGCTGGTGTTCATTTAAAAGCCATGAGCTCTGTGTAGCAGTATTGCTGCAGTATAATCATCATCACAGGCTACCTGTGTTGTTTTTTATGTGATGTGACAATGTGAATACACGCAGAGGAAGTTGGGATCTTCTGGTTGTGTTCTTTACTGATTCTTTTTGTTGGGTTCTCCACACGAATGCATCTGTGCACTTCAGTTTACCCTATTTAGAGGTGCTTTGCCTAGGATTTTTTGTGATTCTGTACCTCTCCTTTATTCTGTGCTTTGCTTTGGTTTGTGGATATATTAATCTGTCTGCTTTTATAAGGTTCTGTGAAGCCAGGAACATGTTTTTTACTTAATATTTTGAAGGCAGTAAGGTGTAAAGGTATTCTGGTGTAAAATCTTGTCCGTGCCCATCATTAGCAGTCCTGTTTTTCCTTCAGATTCCTCCCAGCATGACTCGTCAGAAACAAGTGAGGATTCTGATGCTGAAGTATCTAGTGAAGGTCAGTTCACCAGGTCATTGATTTCAGTTTGGGCAGTTTTCTGTCCAAAATGTGTTTTCCAAAGCTTACATGACTTGGCACGGAATGAAGGGAATTGTGTGCCAGTGTTGACTGTAATTTGGATTGTGCACTGCTTGGTAAACAAAACCTGGTGGAGAAGTATTAGAAATCCACAATCCACTGAAGCATATTGGAGTTCCTGGGCTGGTTTTGAAATGCTGCCTGACAGCAATTTGTATCTTGAGTGTATTTTTGCAGTGTTGGAAATGGAAAATCCTCCTTGTCTGGAGAAGATGTTCTAGCATTCATTCATCCTGAGGAACCCATTGCTTTATAAACACCCTGTAGTTGTATGTAACATTAGTAGTTAACAGCAGCTTGTGGGCAGAATGGTACTGGAACAGAAAGCTGTGCTGCAGGTGGTGTAGGTGAAGACTCAAGGTGTCTGTCGAATATTGATAACTTTGAGATACAAACCTTTGCACTTACCACTTTCCTTTTTCGTCTTAATGGCTCTGAAGCTGCTAACCTGTGTCCTGCTGTTCTCATGCTAATATCCTAGTAGGCAATCAGCTATGTTTCTTGTATTTGTGAATTCTTGTCCTGTACCTGCTTTAAGATACTGCTGAGATTGGCTTTTGCAGTGCTTGCTTGTGGAATTAGACTAAGATCACTCAATCAGCAATTTAGGAAGTAGGCAGGGCATTTGGGACAAAGTGGACACTTCTGGCATTGTCTTCAACATTTTACCTTGCAGCACAGCAAGAACTCCAACATGACCTCACCAAAAAAGTTTATATGAGAGGAGTCAATAAGTTCTGTGCATAGGTAAAGGCCTTTACGACAAAAGTAAAAGTGCTCTGAGAAGGTTTTTTTCTCTGAGAGAGTAGAACAGAGGTGTGTAGGTGCAGGATATGTCAGTATGTGATACTGTTCTTGCTAAGTAAACCATACCCTTGGTGAGGTGGGTGCATGTTTTTCTGTATGTGAAATTAGTTTTCTTTGTCTGCTCTAACCATTTGTTTTCTCTGAGATTGGAGGTATTGGTAACAGGGCAGAATGAAAAGCTCATTACCATGAGGAACCTAGGGATGGATTGGAGATTGACTGGCTAAGTAGCAGCTCTGACAACTGGCTAGGCTTGGTGTTCTCCTGTGTGTGGTAGAGTTGACCTGTTTTATGAATTTGATTGGTGCCCATCAGTTTTACACTGGTTTGAAAGTGGGTTTAGAATATTTGAGCTCTTCAAGACAAACCTTAGGTGCTGTCTGTTGAGATCTACTGGTGGAATGATATTACTTCCAGTTAGATAAAGAAGTTATTTGGTATTGGCAGAATTTATTTTGAGATTCCTTTTGCTGTGGCATGGTTGTTTTACGATCATGTGATGTCCAGTGGTGTTTTAGAAGACAGTGTTCTTTTCCTTTGGAAGTCCAGAAGCAGCTTTGTTTTTTGCTGTGTTGTGCTTTGCACAGGCCCTTTTGCAAAAGTTGTTCCTTCACAGGTAAGAACAGGGGTTTTCTAAAGTTACTTAGGTGTGTAATTTGTTGGAAAATTTGGTGCCCTGATGAGCACAGTTCCTTAATTCTTTTAGAGTTTTGAAATTCAGAGCAGTTTTCGTGTTGCACAGAAGTTTCCTGGGCAAAATAACTGATTGTTTTTGTGTGCCTTTAAGACGATGACCTGGACTACCTACCCCATAAGAAGAGAGTGAAGAGAACCAAGTCGGCTAATGAAGATGCCGATAGTGAGACAAGTAGAACAAAGGAGTTCAATTTTAGTAAGATTAAACTTACAGATGATTTTATCTCCCTGCTTGAAAAGCTTTTGGGTTATTTTGTGCTGCAGGTGTGCTACATGTTAGTGCAGGTCTTCATTTAAAAGCCATGGGCTCTTTGGAGTGTTGCTGCAGTATAATCATCATCATAGGCTGTGTTGTTTTTTTTAACTTCATTCAATATACACATTTGGGAAGTAATCTGAAACATTTAATTCTGTATTTTTCTTTTCTTTTTTTTTCTGAATTTATCCATGTATTTTGAGGTGTAGTCTGTACTGTACTCAGCAGGCATCTGTTTGCAAGTGAGCAGTAAAAGCACACTCTTCATATTTCATTTAGTGGTTACACAGGTTTTACAAGAGATTCTGTTTTGTTTGTTGCCTGACATGTCCTCCTCTTTTCTTTGCAGACAAATGGAATGTACGAATTTCAGACTTGAGAAGGGAAGTTGAAGAGGTGTTTGAAAAGAGATATGGTATGTGTTACACACCTTTCTGAGTCATTGCCTGTAGTCCTTTGGCATGCAAGCTCTTTGGCATGCATCTTGTTGTTGGCTCAGGAGCACACCAGAACTGACAGCACCACAGGGCTAAACAATGTTTGAAGATGTAAAACTGAGGAAAGTAGCTTTTTTGATGAGCAGAGTAATTTCAAAATGGGATATCTGTGTTTGACACCAAAGTGCAAGGTTGATTTTATTTTTCAGTTGTGCTCAGTCTCCTGGAGCACCTGCATACTCACATATCTTGGGCACCCATATTTGAGAGAGCTGTCCTTTTCTCTGCAATTACACTGAGTCCTTAAGTGAAAGAATCTTTAGAATGGCTCTAAAGAGAGGCTGCCACTCACTGATTGTTCATTTTTGATTATGATTGTTTTGCACTGAAGCAAAATTACACATGCTAATGGCTCTTGGAAGGAAAAAGCAGCAGATGTGTTAGACTTTGGAATTTGTCTCCAAATGCTACACTTAGATATATTTTGTGTCCACATATCACAGACTAAAACAGCATCAGCAAAGATACAAAAATAGATGCTGGTGTGCCTCTCCTGCAAAAAGGGGAAGTGCTTTCAGAATAGACCTCGTGATTCGGAGTTATTACATATTTGGGATGTGACTATCATCTGACATTTAAACAGCCTGCTGAAAGTAACTTGCACCAAGGAAATACAGTTCAGAATCTGATTCACTGAATTTTAATTGCTCTACAAAGGAGCATCATTCATAGTGAATTGCTGTAGCTTCAATTTTGATGTTTGCACATAGCAAAGTTAGTTTAAGAAAATTAAGAAAGTTAAGAAAATTTCAGAGGTAGACACTATGAAATGAGATGAGAATCACTGTACTCTAAATTGTCCTTAGCTTGATTTTTTCTCAACTCAAATAATCATAAAGGGAAAAGAGGGTGATCTGCATATGTATGCAGGGCTGCAGCTTGTTTACTGTGAATCAAAGTGATTTTGCTATTAAACAAAGTCCCTCACAACATGAATGCTTGCATGTTTAAATGTGCTGGGAGGTTATTGCCTGTATGCTAATTATAATGTTTATCAGATTGATATCAAACAGGTAACTGAGTAGAGCCACAAGCTAGTCTAATATTTTTATTCTCCTTTTTCCTTAAAGCTGAAGCTATAAAAGCAGAAGGTCCAGTGTCTGTCCCATACGGAGCGTTTCAGTCACATTCAAAACACTTGGTTGTGGAAGGGCTGCCAGACGGGATTCCCTTCAGAAGTCCGACCACGTACGGCATTCCCCGACTGGAGAGGATACTCCTGGTAAAGGAGCAGATCCGCTTTGTGATTAAAAAGTGAGAAATTTTGCATGTTTGTCTCTACATTACTCACTGTTTTCTGCTGGTTCCACTTTGCTTCATGTTTCTTCAAGGAATTCCGAACTGGTTTCTACTTTATTTACAGTACTAAATTAATTACATTAATTTACAGTACTAAAGAGTAGTTTTTAGTTGATGTTCATGTCAATAAATTCAGCTTATCAGACCAGTGGAACACTCACAGTGGTGGTGGAGAGATCTCTGGACAGATCTCTCCAATATTATGGACTTTTTGTCAGGGGCAGATCTCTTTGTACTGTTCAGATCTCTGCACCTGCAACACATGTTGAAAGCCGTTGACTTTGGGATATTTGATCCTGTTTGAGGGTCCTGACCTAATTTCAGCTTATGCTTTTTTAAAGATTTGTTGGAATGTTTTATCAAGGTGTCTATGGCTGTATTTGTGTAAAGCATTTCCCAGGGCAAGTTTGAGGCCAACACTTAGATACTGGTCCCTGTGGTTTAGGCATCAAAATGTTTAATTTTTTGTTTGTTCGGCTGTGGATAAAATTAGATAAATTTTGGAAACAGAAGTGTCTGCTTTGAAGTTTACTTTTTTGAGATTAAATTTTTTATTCAGACCTTTGTTTCTGATTAAGTGTATCTTAGAATTAAGTTTAATGGAACCTGTATGTTACTATGAAATGTTACAGCTCTGGCAGACATGGGTATTGGGCATGAAAAATATTTTGTCAGTGGAGTTCCAGTCAGCTCTTAAGATACTTCAGTGTTAGCTGGAATTTAGTGCTGGGATCATGATGTACCCAGGGAGGTTTTTCAGTTCTCATCCTTCAGTAAGTACTAACTGGAGGCTGTAGCTGGAGGCTAGTTTTTCAAAGTATCTGTCACTGTTATAACACATATCTTAAATCTTTCAGGCCTGAACTTCTGAGTTCAACAGATGCTCCCGTGGACAAGGAAGGTTCAGAAGGTAGGTTTTCAAATCTGTGAGTTGTACAAGGACAGTATGATATTCCTATTTGCCAGTCTTAGTGGCAGTTACAATTTGCTTTTACTAATAATACATTGCAAGCAATTGCTCTGGTTTTAAATTTTCTTTAGCTGTAGAGTTTTCCATTGGTTATCCAAGCTAGTGTTACTGTCAGTGGATTTGATTCAGTTTGGCAGAAAGAAGAACAATGACCTAGCTAGGTGTTAATCTTAAGATACAGAGAAAAGGCATTGTTTTCCACAGATAAGAGTGTATTGGATAGGGAAACTGTACCACAGAATAACATATGGGATCTTTTATATGGGATCTTCCAAAATTAGATTAACTGAAATTCAGCAGTGAACATAGTGACATTTATTGCTATAGGATCTGATTTCCTTGGATAATGGGGCTACATTTGCACACAGTGGTGCAAAGATAATGCATTCCAACCACTTTTCTAATCAGGAGTGCTTCTTACATGTCTTGCCTTCATTGGGTGCCCATCCAAAGGCAGAAAAAATGACCATGTTAAAATAAGACTAGAGGAACTGCACCTATGAACTCATTTTCTTTCAAGTTGCTAGAAAGAAGTTTAGCACGATGGTGATGAAGGTACTGCAGTTCTTCAGGCCAATACACTGTGTGTATGTTGTTCCAAGAGTGATGTCACTGGTTCAGTGGAGTTTTGTTGGTTGTAATATTCTGTCATTATTTTATGATCATTTTACATTTCACATGAATCCATACTTCTTACACACAGCATTTATGTGTTACCTGAAAGTGCAGGATGATTATGCATCATATAAACTGAACAACTGAAAATATAACCAAAATAATTAGGGAATGTTGGTTTTGTTCTGTGTCAGTCTCAAGTCCAGTGAAAGAGGAGTGGTATGCCAGAATCACCAAACTGAGAAAGACAGTAGATCAACTTTTCTGTAAACAGTTCGGTAAGTACAGTATTTTTATTTTCTTTTCTTTATGGCTTTGTGTTTCTCAAAGGTTGCTTTCATTCCTTTGAATGTCTACATGAATGAGACCTTTGTTCAGATTTTCTTCTCAAGTTTTTTCAAAATTCTAGAAGTTCAGTGATAATGTTTTAGTTTACTGCTTATGCAAGGTAAATTCATAGTTTAAAAATAATTATAAGTGTTACATATACAGCTCTTCTGATTGCTCTTGATTCCTTCTTATTCGGACTTTTTTCCTTTGGTGGTGAATAAAACAGACATTTCTTTACATCCACTGCAATATCATCATAATTAGTATTAAAACATTTCTGTGTGAATTTTCATGTTCTGTCCAATATGAAAAAACAGTCAACTTCATAAGAGCTAGAATAAAATTTTTCTTTATACTCTATAACAGATTAACAGCTTCAGATAAAACAAATATATTATGCCTCAGTGAGCAGTCCAGTCTGGTATTGTGACTGCCCAACAGCAGCATTATACAATATGGCAAATATTTTACATGATTTATGTGCAGAGACTTGGGTTCTGTTGGATTTAGATATCCTGCATTGTTCCACATTTTAAGATCATAGTTACAACAGCCTGAGGAATTGGTATCTGCTGGCTTTTAATGGAGGTTGATTGGCCAGTCTGTCCCATTACTGGATGTGTTTTGTTCCAACAGCCAAGGCTTTGGGGAGTGATGAACCCAAAACTGTTCCATACAAGAAATTTGAAGCTCATCCAGCTGACCTTTATGTTGAAGGGCTGCCAGAAAATGTCCCCTTTAGGAGTCCCTCCTGGTATGGAATCCCTTGCCTTGAACAAATAATTCAAGTGGGCGACAGAATAAAGTTTGTGATCAAAAGGTAAGTAAAAAAAACATAGAGGGTTTTTTAAGGAAGAGTCCACACAAACACCCAAGTGTAATCAAGCACTTGGTTTCATTAAGTTGTGAAGCATTTGGTCTCTAGTTACCAAATAGGCAAATTAAATATTACTGGGCACTTGCAATCCAGACATATTGCAGAATATGTTTTGCATATCTGTTAGCGTGTTGACAAGCATGAAAGACATAATAGAAAAATTCAAAGTCTTCAATTCGTGTCATAATAGGTAGTAGGATTTAATTTATATCAAGAATTAGCAGATTATTTGTGTTCTGTTTGCAGGCCAGAGCTGCTAACTCACACTTCAGTCGAAGTTGGTCGCCCCAGGTCGAGAGTTCAAGGTAAGACAGGGGATGTCTCCCAAGTGGGAATGGAAGGGTTTGATGGGGAAACTCATCCAGATCAATGCAGCATTTTTCAAGAAGTAACCCATGTGTGATGAGTGTGCTGGCATATTCTTCATGTTGAAAGCATGATGTGCCTTTAACAGGGGGAAGAATCAGTTTGGGGTTTATTTCTGAATGCCCTGAATTGAAGTGTCTTGGTGCTTTCTTACTACAGGAATGTGCAATCCAGATCTCATTGGGTTTTTTAGGAGAGGAAAAAAAATAAAAAGATGGGATATGATTTCATAATCATGCAAGCAGTAATCAGATCACATCATCACAATGTATTGTGGATTTTTTTTTTGCATTTTAGGAAAAAACTCATATTCAGTAAGAGGGTAGTTAAATAGAAAAGGCTGTTTTTCTTGTTGAGCAAGAAGAGGCAGCATCAAGTTTGGGTTTGCTTCAAAGTAGTAGTAGTAGCTAGTACTAGCAGTAGTAGTAGCACTAGTGGTAGTAGTCACTAGCACTCCTATTATTGGCTTTTATTTACGATAGAGAATAGGATTGAAGATGATATTTTTTAATACTAATCTAAATGTTTAGCAAAGCATTCTTTAAATCCTCATGTTCTACTCTAAAGAATGTTATTATACACTATGATTAATTAATTCCAGTTTTGTAAGAACCACTAAAATAATTTCTTCCTGCATCTGAAGGCTCTGAAGAACAAATTGTTCTATTAGGGTCAGTGTTTGAAATTTGTAACTACATTTAAACAGATTTTTCATTATGTAGAGGTAATTACATGTATCATTTAAGCTGCTATTAGTAATCCTTACTCATTTTTGTGTGTCCCTGTCTAATCAGATGTAATTGTGGTGTTAGTTTCCATGTTCTTATGTTGAAAGAACATAAGAACAGAGGTACATGTACCTCTGTATCTAGAGCCTGAGTGATTCTCTGACACCTATTTCTGGTTTTCAGCGAGAGAAGATTGGAATTCTAAGATTTCAAAGCTAAGAAAGGAAGTAGAAGATTTATTTAGTGTGAAGTTTGGTAAGTTAAATGCTAAATGAACTATTCTGCAATGCTGCTGCATTTTAAAACTCCTCTGTTTTAATGCTACTGCATTTACTTAAGCATCAGAAGTATACTAGGACAGATATGGAAATCTTAACTCCTCTTATCTATGTTTTACTTACTCTTTCCTCTAACTGACATAAATGTTTTTTAACAGCATCCTAGGCACTAATTTTTCCAGTTGTGTGGTAAGATGATTGCACAAAAGCTTTTGGATGAAAAGAAGTTCTCAAAATAAAACATTAGGCACTGCAGGCCTATATTAGATACTATCTATAATAAGATGGTCCAAGTTCCTATTTACAGTTACTCCACAGAAAATAATAGGGAATCAGTTTAAATATATTTAAATATTTATGTTTTTTTGCAGGGTGCTTGTTAGCTTTGAGTAGCAGAGCTTCTGTAAAACACAATTCTTAAAATCACTTGAGATAAAATTCCACCCATTTAAGTGTGCAATCTGTCATTTAATCTTTCTTTTCAGGTGAAGCTCTGGGGCTTTCAGAGTCAGTGAAAGTTCCCTATTCTGTATTTGAATCAAACCCTGAGTCCTTGGTCGTTGAAGGCTTGCCAGAAGGGGTCCCTTTCCGGAGTCCCACATGGTTTGGAATTCCACGCCTTGAAAGAATCATCCGTGGGAGTCGCAAAATCAAATTTGTTATTAAGAAGTAAGTTTATGATCCTGTTATTTTTACCTCTGATTTTGAAGTTATTCAGCTTCATTCCCAGCAACTCTAGGCTTTAAATGCTACCTAAACTCTGGATCCATGAAACACAAATATTTTGCACGTATGTTTTATCTCATGCAAGAACATACTTTCCTCATTAAATTTCTATAGATTATATAGATTTATAGATTATATTTATTGTATAAATTGTGTATTTCACGCATCAAGAATTGAGGAGGGAAAATGGTCTTGTACCTGGAAGCTTTGTTCCTTCTTTTTTCTGTTATTTATTTTTACTTGAAGTAAACCCAGAAGAAAATTGCAGAATAGAAAATACAGCTTTATGTTTTCTATTTTTTTTTTTTTGTGGTTATAGTAGATGGAGAGTCATTAATGCTTCTAACAGAATTTCATTGTAGAGAGCTGATGTTATGTGAATTAGAACTCAACTGAATTCCAAGAAATTCGTAACATTTTGCTGTATGAGTTGTCTTGCAATTGATTGGATTTGTTCTGTTCGACTTCTAGGCCTGAGCTTATCAATTCCCATTTGCCTCTAAGAGTGGTTAATAAACTAAAGAAAAAAGGTAAATAAATATTATTTGCTGCCATCCATTTGTAAATACTTCATTTCTGCTTCCTTAGTGGAATAATAATAATAATAATAATGGTGTTTTATAAAAGAATAAAAGAATCTTTTATCTGTAGAAAATTCAGATTTTAAGGTTTTTTTGGGTTTTAGACAATAAAAAGTACCAAAACTCTCCTTCACACTTAGAAAAAAGTCTTTTGTTTTTAATTAGTAGAAAATCTAGATGTGCTTTTTTCAAGAGCACTTAACCTACTTTTTAAGACTGTGAGCATCACTGTATTGTTCAGGTTTTACTCTACTTAGTTTAGTCTGTTAGAATTCTTAGAATACAGCTGTTCCTTTGTTAGGTGTGCAAGATTTGTGCTTTACATCTTGTGTTCTTTTGGCTTCCAGACGTTAGTCCAAGGAGTTCCAGAAGGTCACGAAGTTCTTCAGAAAATTCAAGTATCGCAGAGATTGAAGTTACTGTTGAAGCCAGTATGGAAGGAATATTCTTCTGATGTTCTTTTATTATATTCTTCTGATATTTTCTCTTCTTCTGAGCTTTCATAGCCCATAAGTAGCATACACCTCATGTAGCAAACTGTTCCACTTCAAAGCTCCAGATCTACTTCAATATAGAAACAGCCTTATTTTTCATTTCTGGAACAAACTGGATATTGTGTAGATGATACTTAGGTAAAATGTTGGAGTTTGACAGCTTGCTTGGGCTATTATTCCAAACAGAGATGTGGGAGCTGATGTAGTCCTGAGCAGAGAAATGACAGACTTTGTCAGTAGTAAATGCTTAAATACAGCTCTAGAACTTCTTAAAGGCTTTTTTAAAATTCTACTCTTGATTCAGAATTGAAGATTTCTCTAGCAATCAAGTTTGATGCATTGTTCTTTTTGTATGATATCTTGCTTCTGCTCTCTGCATTTTATGTGTAATGTCTCTTCATAGGTCCTACTAAAGCACAAACAAAAGATGGTCAAACTAATTATCAAACCAATGACTCCAATGAAAATTTCAGGCAAAATGGAAGAGAGTTTTCTTTTGGTAAGTGTTGGGGGAATTAACACACATGCATTCCTTTAATGTCAGTATGGAACATCGAGATTGCATATCAGGTATTCTGAGTTCATGTTCTGTTGTACAATTAGTGAATGACTGAAGTTCTTGCTTTTGTGTACATTCAGTTCTTCATTATGTGGAGTAATCTGCATTAGAGAAATTTTGGATGATATGAGGAGTATACTGTACAATTGCAGCCCAGATCCATTAGATCTTATTGATTCAGGTGCAGAGTTAGATTTTTGCTGGTCTGTTAATCACCTTTGCTTTATCTAGTGGCAGTATCTTTCAGAGCTTCAGGAAAATGAGGATTGATGTGAATATAGTTTTGCAGGATGAAAGCCATTTTGCACATTTTTGCACAGTAAACTGGTTATCAAGCATAATAATTTATAAAACATTTATTGAAGTGTTATTCAAAGACTGATTCATTGTGTGAGTGTTGTTCTAATTCTTCCAATTTCCTCCTGGCAGAGGCGTGGAATTCCAAAATCAATAACTTAAAGCAGAAAGTTGAAGATCTTTTTAGTGAAAAATGCGGTATGTTTATTGATTCTTTTTTACTGGGATGCCTTTCTTGTGAACATGCAGTTAGATGTATGAGGGGTGTTCATATGTTCATTCCAGTGGTCCTGCAATCCTTTTATACATTCCTGTTTCCCATCTGAGTTCATTCTCATGTACTTGCAATCCAGTGTCCTATTTCCACTAGTTATTTTAGTTTGGTTTGAAAACAGAGAAGTTCTAGTTGGATCACAGTTTTTTTACTGATCCACAGACAGAGTGATTCCACATACTGGCACATCATTTTAAGCTTTCATCACTCTGCTTATAAATGGGACTTTGTATGTCTCTGCATGACTCAAAATGGGTTATGGGTGCTATCTGGAGAAATGTGCTCCAGGCTGTTTGCAAACTAGTGACTTTTGGAAGTAATGGCTTCTCATTACTCAGCTGAGTGTGGGTTTTTGAACAAGAGCACTGATCTCACCTGCCTTTGGTGCTGTTCTCTAGAAGAGAAAGAGGCAGAATGCATTGCCTTCAACAAAGTGGCATACAAATAGGATTGTCTTGTATGCAGACCAAGCCAGTGGCATGAGCTGGCTGCAAATTACTGATTTTCAGCAAATTACTGAAATATGAGATTTACTGCAACAGGATGAGTTAGGTTTGAAACTTAATTTTCTTCCTGCATACTCATAGCTGTCACCAGAAAAGGCAGAGCCTGCAGGTTCTACCTAATTGAGTATGTATGTGCCAGCTACTCTATCCCATTTATACCAGAGGTATTTTATTTCTGTACACAGCCATCACCTAACTGGTACCTCTGTTGCATTCCAGGGCAAGCTCTGGGACTCAGTGAGCCAGTGAGGGTGCCATATGCACTGTTTGATTCCTTCCCAGAGGATTTCTATGTGGAAGGACTACCTGAGGGAGTGCCCTTTCGCCAACCTGCGACTTTTGGGATTCCAAGACTAGAGAAGATCCTGAGAAATAGATCTAAAATAAAATTTATTCTTAAAAAGTAAGTCTCCCATATGGCTTTGATAATCTGTTCTATGAGAATTGAAATGCAGATCAAAAAATGAAATTGTGTTGCCAAGTTGCTAAATCATTCTATAAAATACACACTAGAATATTTTTAGTACTTGAGGAAATGGTTGGAAAGCTGTGCAAGTGGAACAAGATACAATAATCTCTTTGTTCTGAAAGACTTATAGACTTTGTTGTGAGAGGAAGAGCAAGGCCATATTTCTTAATCCATCACAATTATCACATCACTGGTTTAGTTCCTACTGCAAGGAGAACTTATGGGCTACTCATAAAGCTTGCTGGTTGTTAATAAACAGAGAGCTGAGAGTGGAGATTATTTTAATAAGGGCTGTAAGAATTTTCCTTCTTTTACCTAGAACAGGTTTAGATACTCCTGTTGTGGTGCAGAAACAGTGGCAAGAGAAGTTACAAGGTCATGTAGTGATAGAACAAGGGAGAATGGCTTTTAATTGACAGGGTGCAGGGTTAAATTAGATGTTTGGAAGAAATTTTCACAGGGTGCCCAGAGCAGCTGTGGCTGCCCCATCCCTGGAAGTGCCCAAGGCCAGGTTGGATGGGGTTTTGAGCAACCTGGTTTAGAAGAAGGTGTCCCTGCCCATGGCAGGGGCAAGAAACTGGATGGGCTTTAGGTTCCTTCCAGCCCAAACCAGTTTGAGATTCTGTGATTCTGTGAAGTTATAGAGCCTCTCAGTCATTGCATTCTTCAGAGGATATCACTTAGTCACCATTTTTAGAAAATGGGATTTTCTTTAATGTTGATGTTATAACTTTATTATTGTATGTAAAATGTTCAATCTGTTTGCAGGCCTGAGATGGTTGAGGAAGCTATCAAAGAAGAGTCTTCTACAAGCCCCCAAGGTGAGTTTTGCAACTGCTTAACTTTCTAGGTAACAGTTTATTTCAAGGGTTAAATATTAATTATGAGAGAAGCATGGTGTTAATAAATTCATTAAATATTTATTCTACAAGCAGGTGCTTGGTTTGTTTACTTGTTTGTTTGTTTGTTTTTAAGATGGAAAAAGCACTTACCAGTTACAGATTAAATATAGCTCTAACAAGGCAGTATTAATTTTCTAAGTTATTCGCAAATAATTGTGCTTCTAATATATTCCTTACTACATTCTATCAAAATGTAGCCAGTAATGTAGGATTCACAGGAGTTATTCATGTGTAGAGATAAATTAGTTGTTCCTAGAATGTAGATCATCTGAATGACACACGTGCCAGAGACAGGAGTGCAGATAGCCAGTAGAAAATTGTGTCAGGTAGGTAGGTGATGGAATAAATGCTCCGATTTTGAAACTGAAACTAGGACCTCTTTGAAAACTTTGCCAATATTTGTTGTTTTGCAATATTTTCTTTATAGATGAGACTGAAGATTTTGAGCTCTCTATAAATGTTTTCTAAATTAATCCTCTTAGGAAAAAATAATTCCCCCAGTAAAGCCGATACAGCAAGGACCACAGAAAACACAGCTGCACGTGTTGAAGACCTCAACATCGTTCAAGTAACTGTACCAGGTGTGTATGCTGGCTGGTTTCACATCATACTACTTGTGCTGATATTCTTCATGATATCTCTTTAGTTTGATAAAGGTTTTTCTCAATGTCAAGCTGGTTTGATGAAATGCAAGTACAGCCAAGAAAGAACATAAGTTACCTTTGGTTTTGCTGAGATGTTAAATATTAACCAACACTCATTAATATCTCATCAGTGACATCTTTAGAATATTCTTAGTCCAACCACTTGTTAAGAAGTATCCACAGTTTTATGATGCAATAAATTCAATACTGATTTGCAGTTCTTGGTAACTTCCAGATGTCAATACCTGAGCTGAATTGAATGACCATGCAGGCTGAACTGCTTTGCCTTAACAGTGATTACTGCTTTTTTTGTTGCATGCTATGGTCATCTACTGAATGATCAGATTTGCTTTTACCTTTACATATGTTCTGTAAGAAAATAAAATACAATTTGTTGGTTTAAATTACTTTACAACAGCATCTCTAGACATCTCTAGATTTATCCCTGGAAGTTCAGGGCCAGGTTGAATGGGGCTTGGAGCGACCTGGTCTAGTGGAAGGTGTCCCTGCCCATGGCAGGGGTTTGGAACTGGATAATTTTTAAGGTCTCTTCCAAACCAAACCATTCTAGGATTCTGTAATTTCTTAGCAACCATCTATTTTGGTGTATTTCTACTATTCCGTGTTACTACTAAAATGAGGAAAAAAGACAGTGCCTGTTTAGAAGCTCTTGGGTATACCTGCTTTGAGTAAACATGCAGGGATAAACAAGCTTCAGGGGGGGAAAATTTGTGCTTAATTCTCATGCTATTCTAACAATTTCTTCCAGGTGATGAAAGTGAGCGACTGCCAAAAGAAAATGCCAGACAATTGAGAGAGCAAGTAAATGAACTTTTTAGCCAGAAATTTGGTAATTGCTTCTTACTCCCCATTTTTATATAAGTGTGAGTGCAATTAATGTTGTTCATACTGGAGTTATTGAATGAATATTCACTCACAGTGAATTATGTATATGGTCATTAAAATGAACAAATTTGAAATTGTATATGAATGTTGTGCTTTGACTCCAAAAAGAATCTTTTGTAAGTCATGTAGGCAGTTTGGTGTTTTAAACAAAGTCCTAAGAGTCTAGATTGCTTCGTGGTTCCCTTTTCCTGTTTGCTGTGTCAACATGGATGAAGTATTTATTTTGCTGGCAGTCTCAGGGCTTCATAAGCCTGACCTCTTAACACTTGGGATTAGAGTAATTTTTAAAATGCAATTTAACATTTTTGCTAGGTATAGTTTTATTTGGTTTCTTTACTTTGCATTACAGTAGTAACCTGGGTTTCCCTATCTGCAATTCTTTCACTTGTGCTGCATTGAATTGCTTTTCTTAGCACTGCAGGAAAAGTTTTGTTTTCCTTCATGTAGCTGTCTCCTTTTATATCCTGTTCTATAGTGTTCTCTTAGAGCAGAATCTGTGTTCTTTATATGCTGAACTGTCAGAGTTGGAGTTGTGACTAATGCTCTCCTAGTAATGTTCATGAGTGTAATCCAGACCTCATTTCTAACACTGTAATCATTTCACTGTCAAGTGAATTTTCGTAGTTTCAGATCTGATAGAAAGCATGGTTTGAATTTTGTTTCTAATACTCTGAAGACTTTTTCTTCATTGTAATCATAAATACTCTAGGTTTGAAAATAAACACAACCTCTCTCACTTAGGTGAAGCCACTGGTATGAATTTTCCTGTGAAAGTTCCATACAGAAAAATCACTAACAACCCTGGCTGTATTTTGGTGGATGGAATGCCTCCAGGTGTGGCATTTAAAGCACCCAGTTATCTGGAAATCAGCTCAATGAAGAAGATTTTGGAATCAGCAGAGTTTATCAAGTTTACTGTCACTAGGTATGTAGTTGCCATTAATTAGATTGTGGGTACAGCCCCATAGCTGGAATAAATGTGAGAGAATAGAAGTTGTAGTACATCTTGAAATAGCTGTTGGCTCAGTATGTCAGGTCAAATGAAGCCCACATGTTCCTAGCATGAAGGAAGGAGAACATGTCCAATTTAGTATGACAAAAGGCCTATTACTGCATATTACAGCAACCTGTCTTTTGAGTTGAAATCTAATCATAATGTGTACAAAAGTCCTATAGTTTTCTGTGCCTTGCTTTCCCAGTCATAATACCAAGTTTTGAGACAAGTTCAGAGCTCATTGGTTTCTATTCAATATTTAAAAATACAATATTGTCCAGTTACAGTGTAAGGGAATTTCATTTGTAGGTGTATATCTCCCTAGACACACACACACACATATCCAATGTTAATTTGTATGCATGAAGCAGAACAGATCAAACTTTGGAATCATTCTAAGGAGGAGTTGAAAATAAAAATTTATCAGTTTCTGTAACTTCTCAAATCATAGATGACTTCATAGGAGTTTAAAAGCTTCAGTTTATCTTTAGAGAGAGAAATTTCTTAAATAGATTTTACTAAGGGCTCTGAGTTCTTAGCCCTTAATCATGACATATTCTAACCAAAAGGACTTTGATGTGTTTTTGTACTGAACCCTAAAGAAGAGGTGGCCCTTTGATACGTAGCAATGTTCAAGGGAAGGGTTTAGCTATTCCCATATGTTACTTTTCAGAATGCTAACTTTGAAGAACCAAAATGCCCAAGAGCTGCTATTCCTTCTGTTTCACTTGACTTTCTTTTCATTTTTTAGCATGACCTCTGTTACAGAAGGTATGGGGAGGTTACAGTGGAAGGAAACACTCATTTTAGTGCATTTTAGAATCAGTAATCTTTTTTTTTTTTCTTTCCAGACCATTTCCAGGACTTGTGATTAACAATCGTAAGTATTTATGATACACTGATGACAAATGTATTTTTGTAGCCTACCAAGATTCATTTTCTACATTGTGTCTTAGTGGCAGAGGCCTCAAGTTGTTAAGGTCTCTATATTGAACATGTGGAACATGTATTGAACATGTCTCTGAAGAACATGTGGAAACTTAAGAGGAAATTTTTGGTGTTTGAAGGCAAGACAGGGAGTGTTTCTCCTGTAACAGAAAAAATTGAACAGAAAAAAATGAACAGAAAATTTAACATCTCAATCACAGTGTTAGTAACCTGTTCATGTGATAAGTTTCAGGATATGCAGATTTAAATGTTGTCCTTGTGTTGCATGTGAACCATTTTCATTGTGAACTAAAACAATGATCATGTTTAATCTTAGAGCTCTTGGAAGAAGCTGAAGCAGAAGCAGAAGCACCAGCACCAGCACCAGCAGCAACCACAGGTGATGCAGAGTGTGACACGTGTCCTTGCAGGAGGGGTGGGGTGTGGAGCTCATCTTATTGGCAGATGTCATTAGCACTCATGTCCTAGGTGTAAGGTGCTCATGAGGAGTCATTTCATTTTGAGAAATTGTGTGCAACACTTTAATAGCTGTAAAACATTACTGGAAAGTGCCTCTGCTTTCTTCAAGATGTATCACTGGTGTGTTCCTTGGTTTGATTTTTGCAGATGATGAGTGAGCTGGAAAGAAAGATTATTTGGGGCAATGTACACATACTAAGATAATGCTTAGGAGAAGTGGTGACTCTTTCTTTATGCTGTTCCAAATTTGGTGTATTCTGTGCAAATGCACATTATATTCTGGGTCTTGGTGATGTCTGCCACAGTGAACCATTCTTAGAAGAGAAAGTGTTACATAGTTAAATGTAATAAAAGTTTGGGGTGTTTTTATATTTTGTTGCAGACTGTAGAAAGCTACACAAATTTATCTCAGACAAAGAGATGAGTCTGATTGTTAAAGAAAAATTAGGTTCTTTTTTTCAGGGAAAACTTAATTTCCCTAAACTGATTTATCTTGTTGAAGCTATATTCATATTCATTTGACTGTATTTTTTTCATTTCAGAGCCAGCTAAACCAAACAAAATAGAAGTATCTCTAGAAGGTAAGTGTTTGTCTTCAGTTATTATCAACAAATATTTTTTAAGTAATGCTGAACAAAGTTGCATCTGTTCTTAAAGTCAGGTCAATCAAAACCAAGAAAAGGTCTTTTATTGGTTCCTGGCACATTTCTTCATTTATAGTAATATAATGCTGCATCATGTGAAAAATACTTAGCAGCAAAAATTACTAGTTAAATAATTTTACAAAGAAGTTTTATGAATTCTTCATGGTTGGTGAGTCATGCCTATACATAGGCTCTGAGTGACTGTTCATATCCTGAATGATGCATCCAGTTATTCAGTGGAGTAATTTCCAGAATTGATGCAAGTGAGTGATCATCAGGAACTCTGCATGCCATATTGGCTTCGATACAGTGTGTTGGGGGCAAATGAGTGGAGTATTATTGTTCTTCTAGCCCTTAAACTCTAGAAAACATCCAGCTTTCCTATTGTCCAAGAATATATTTGAGTTGTATCCTTTTCAGATAGAATCATAGAATCTTTTAGTTTGGAATAGCCTTGTAAAAGCATCAAGTCAACTGTTGCCCCAGTACTGGCAAGCTCACCACTAAACCATCTCTCCACATCTCAAGTGCCACATCTGCACAGCTTTTAAATGCCTCCAAGGACAGTGACTCCACTTCCCTGGGCAGCCTCTGCCAGGGCTTGACAACCCTTTTGGTGAAGAAGTGTTTTCTAGGACGTGGATGCATGTAAGACCAAAGAAGCTGTAGGTTTTGTATCACCCATGTGGTTTTGCATTAGAAATCCTGAACTGACCTGAGAGTTGGGATGATGTTGTCTGCTGCTCCTGTCAGTGCTGCCTTTGCTGTACCCCAGCCTGTCAGCACGGCCCTGGCTGGCCATTGCTTGTCTCTGCTGTGGCTCCAAGGTGATCCAGAGTTTGCTGGGGTCCTGCCTTTGTGTCAGGTGGTCCCAAGGATGGTTTGCTGATGTGTCTGTGGCAGCTTGATGGCAACATAGCCAGCAGCCCTGGGATGATGGCTGCTGTGCATCAGCACTCTCCACCTCGAGATTCTCAGCTTTGGCTAATTCCCTAATCCTGCTTTCATTGCCCCAAAAGAGAAAGCAGCAAATCTCAATGTTCCTGTTCTTCTGTAGCTTTTTCCATGGAAACTCCCTTTCCAATCTCTTTCTTCACTTTCCCTGTCGTGTCATTGACCTCTAAGCCAAGCCAAGCGAACATTCTCAACTAGAATGAGTGTTATAATCTGAGTTACAGGCTAACTCCAAGGGTTTTAAGTCAGTTTTTCTTGGAGTATGGACTGACCCTGTTGCAGCAATCAAGACAGAGAGAAGGCAATTGTCAGAGTCACAGCAGAGCTGAGCTGCACATTTTTAAGCTCAGTTAGGAAAGCTGGAACATTAAATGTCTTTATCATGCCAAAACTGTGGGTTGCTGAAGCTAGATGATGCAGGAGAAGGACAGTTTTTCCTGAATACTGTCACGTGGAGGAAATTCAACTGCAGGCCTTAAATGTGATGGTTAGGAAGTGGTAGAAAAGCATCCAAAATTGGCTTCAGACACTGTAACTACAGAAATGTTTTTGTGAAAAGGCATACAGTAGCTAAAATCACTTCAGAACTAGGCTGGAATGTATAAAATTATTGTGGTAGAACAGCTTGGCTTTGTAGTGATGAATTATTCTCACCCCAAACCTTCTAAACAACTTCAGGGAAAAAACATTTTCCATCCAACATCATATTCTCTGCAGAAAGAACAGAATCAGGCTGTGGGTCATATGGACAGTGCTACACAGACACAAGATTCCTTTGATTTACCTCCAAGCATCCCTGCAATGAATAAAACTGTATCAAAAGGTGATGAATGCTTTAGCCAATGTGATTTATTTTTTTTTAACATATGTCTTCCTGTATGATACTGTGCTTTGAAAATTAGCTAGGGTTAAAATTTGTTTGGGATAGACTGAAATAGAATAATGCAGAAATCTGTATGTAGTTGAGAGAGAAGCAGTCCTACTAATGCCAATTTTATTTCATTAAGAACTAGAGTGCTCTGAGAACCTAAGCTGCTTTACATTGCACTGGAAATGGTAATTTCCACAGAATCTGATTGCTGTGAATATACTTTTATTTATTATTATTATTAGTTTAAAAAGATAATTAATGTTTTTTATGTTTTTATTAATTTTTTTCTTAAGTAGAGCAGTAACAAAATCATTGGGGAAGTTCCACTTTTTTCATTCACTACTAATTTTTTAACAGATAACACAGAAACAGAAGAAAATTCTCAAATGAAGCAAGATCCAGACCTGATGTCATAGACCTCATCAATACTGGGTAAAAGAATTTAGTGTTTCTTGAAGTCAACACCTGTCAAGGAAGAATATTTTTATATTTTTGGCTGGGGAAAAGAGAGATGAAGTATAATACTAAATGTTGGAAGGGGCCAGTACTTTAGTTGTGAATTATTTTATGCGTCTTAGTTCTCACATGTAAGATGTCAGATGTTTTGCACTTTATTATCCAAATGCAATATAAACTACACTGTGTTCAAATCTGTGAGGAAATCCTCGAAAAATGTGGCCTGAAATGTGTGATGGTAATCACATACCTCAGAAGAGATGTGAAGAAGCAACTGAAAGCTGAGGGAATTAGTGTTTATGAAAAGCTCTGACATGTTTGTTTGAAAAAGCATTGTTGTTCTTGGTAACACACATATATTTCTAAATTGTAACTGAGCAGGAAAGCTCTTTTTCTTTCTTTTCTTTCTTTTAATAAATTAAATTAAAAATTAAGTATTTCTTTAAATAAATTAAGTTTTTATGAAAAGTTTAATTAATGCCCAGATGTCCAAATCTTTCTCTATTTTTAACACCCCTTATTCCTAAAAATTATGTTTTTGTGGTGGTGGAGAGCAATGTTAGCAATGCTATCACATCACCAAATCCAAAATGCTGACCTGCATGACTTGGAGTCTCTGTGCTTCATTCAAAGAAAACAGTAGAAATTCTTCCCATTTCAGTTTTTTGGTAATACTGAAACCCAAGTATCTTCCTCATTATGCAATGTTTGATAATTCAGCAATTTGATTTGACTGGTATAAAGTTAAATGAAGCATTGGCTAGGAGAACCTGTGGGTTTCATTCCTGGCACCATCTAAGTTTTTGGAGCTGAGGGACAGCCTTGTCCCTCCCTCTGTGCATCTGAACACAGCCCAGGACACAGAAGGCAGCATCAGGACAATGAAATGATGTGGTAGAAAGTTGCAGGAACTGAAGAACCAGCATCCCAACTGTCTGTGCCCTGAGCACTACAGGCACAGCAATTGTGGCTTTATTAAATCAGTGAAGTCTGTGATGGAGGTGTTTGTCATAAAATTGAAAGTGGCAGGATAAAATACACTAAAGGAAAAACTGATTTGTCATGGGATGAACTGCAGCCAGTGAGATACAAAAAACCATCTCATTTGTCAATTAAAGATTATAGAAATGTTTGAGCAGCGGCTGCACAATTTGATGCTGCAGTGGTTCAGAGTTTTGGATGCTTTAAGCCATCCACTGAATTTATACTAAAATAAATATTTCTTCTAAATTCTGACAGAGATCACTCAAACACACATTTAATCTCATATTTATTGAGAACGATATTCAGCTTCTGCATGCTTGCTGAATCTAGGCCTAAAGAAGTGAAAACTAAAATACAAACTGCTCAAAGTTGGAATAAGACACAAGGCTTCAATGAAACTAACTTACTTTTTAAATTTCTCTTACCTAGTCAGAAGCTTCCCGTTCTGAGAAGAGCCTGCTGGGCCTGTCCAGAGCTGTGTAATATAATTGTATAAGAGAAGTATCTTCTATACAAACCCTTTTGTACTATTATATAGAAATGTCTACTTTTTCAGCAGTTCTATGAATTGACCTAAATCAAAGAATGACTGTAGAATTGGAATGTCTGAGTTTACTTTGGAATATATATTAAGGACTAAATTTAATACAGCAATGCTGGGGAGATGGCAGGGATTAAAGTCATCAGGGACTTAGTTGAGGCTGTCCACATTTTCCAATAAAACTGAATTTCAGTGTACCTGAATGCATCCTAGTTTTTGTAATGAAAAATTCCTGTAAAGAGTTACATTTGTTTACTTTGGAGAAAAAAAAAAACCTCCATGTGAATATTCAGCTATTATTTTAATGTCTCATTGGACCACATTATTTGTATATTTTAGCAATTTTTTCCTATTTTATCTGTCACAGTTCATATGTTTTTTCCTAAATAAAAGATAAACCAGTTCATTTGATGGTTAGTATGCCTTAATGAGATAGAATGGTTGGTATTCCGGTGTGTGGATTAGGAGCCAACTGAAAGTAAACCCCATCACAGTTTAATGTTCTGTTTTATTTAAAGTTCTGTTCATTTATTTAATGTTCTGTTAATTTAAAGTAGTAAGTCCATGTTATATCAGAGCATCACACAGTTTATATATGATGGATTTGGTCTTGCAGTCTTACTGTAGGCAATAGTTGCGTGGATGTGTGTGAGAGCTTTTCTGCTGAAGGCTGTGAGGGGTGCTCTTCTGTTCATCTAGAGCTAGTTATGGAAACATGCTACAACCTGCTCTAGGTCCTACTATGTCAAAAACTCAGAGTATTCTGTGAATACAACCATTAAATTAAGTTCCCTGTAGTCCTGGTTATGCGTCACAATATGTAAGATTCATGCACATATTTTTTTTTTTTTTTCGAATTTGTCCAGTTCTGGCTATATGATAATCTCTAAAAATGCAGATTATTTGTAAAGGTTTCTCTTTTACTGCCATCAGTTTGAGATGATTACATTATGCACAAATGGTAAATCATATTCCCTGATGAATAAATGAAGACGTTTCTGATGTTTTTCATGGCTGTCCATGCAGTACACAGTTATGTTTGTTACTTTTACAACAAATCAAGTCCTAGCAGTAATTCTGTAGGCAGGTAGAACATGCATCAGAGGATTGGGAAAGTTTCAAAAATCAGACATGACAACTGGTTGCCATGGAGGCAAGCACCCATTCTAATACTGGCTTCTGTGTATACCTTCAACAGCTTCGGTCCTCGTGCTATGATTGACGGTACTGCATCATTTTCTTTTCAAATGTGCATTAAAATTCAGTATGATACTGTGTAATATTTAAGAATTTTAGCTTAACTTAATAATTTTCTTCCATATAAAACTCACAGTAATTTTCCAGGCTGTTTTCCTCCAGAGAAAAGAAGCATTAAGGTATTTATTTTCCTCTTCCAAAAATCTTACGCTTTCAGTTATGGGATTTCCAAATCTAAATTAAGTTTTGTTCTCGGTCATTTAGATTGTGCAAACATATTATTCAAGGGTAAAAGCTGTTGGCTATTTTTAGTTTATCTGACAATTAAGAAATCTATAGCAGACCAGGCAGGGTTATAAAATAGATCACTAAAGCTTGGAAGGTTAGACAACACCAAAAGGAAACCTATTAAATATGTTTGTAAGAAGAAAATCTTATTATAAAGTATAGTAAATTTGAAATGTTTTTCCCTGACTCTTGATAGTAAACTGTTTCTGAAGAGAATTTGTGCTAATGCATGCACTGTACAATATTCATGGTAATATTTACCTGGACTTCATCACTTTACAGTATTGATGCTTACAAATGCAGATACAGATGATAAAACCCTATATCTGACTGAACACACTTTGTAATAACTGGATAATGGCAATATAACAGTTTTTTCACCTTCCATTTGATGATTAATCATAATTCCTTCAAAGAAAAGAGTGTACCATGCAGAGGAAAACCCAAGGCATAGACTTCTACATCCCTGTGCTGTGCCACACATCCTGAAATTAATGTCAGCCTGCAAGGATAGCCTTGTATGGAGTCCCAAAACTATAAATCATGGAAAACAAGCAGATTCTATGTAAGTATGAAAACCTAGAATGAAAGTTTGAAATAAGTCTAAAATAGAAAAGACCGCTTTGTTCTTGAATTTGACATTTTCTCTTATATTTATGCAATTTGTATAGTTATTATCCCTAAGAGTCTTGTAAAATTCTTGGTATTCCGAAGTCGTGAATCAGAACATAAGATGATTACACATAGGAAACAAAAAATAGTTTAATTTTATTTGGCACAGAGGACTAAAATTCATTAAGGGTTTAAAATTAGATCAAACTGAATTTATTGCAGTCTTGCCATCTCTGGCTTGCAGTGTCTGGAGTTTTAATAAGGAGGATACTATCATGTTGCTTTATCACCTTTAATTCCAACTGTATTATTAATATTTCCCAGTTAAGGACTTTCTATAAACAGCTGTCCTGTGTTACAGAGGTACTGCCCTTTATTAGAAATCTACCCTGTGAGTGACCCAATCAATTGCCCAGTGAAAAGAGGTGGCATCCATGGCATTGCCAATCCCTTTGTGACAGCCCCTCTGTCCTTTCCATCAACAGCACAGGGGGACAGGGTGTGGGGGTTTTGGTCAGTTCATCACCCGAGGTTTTCTTCTGCTGCTTTGGGAGAGGAGTCCTTCCCCTGTGAGACCATGGGGTCCCTCCCACTGGAGATGGTTCTCCAGGAACTTCTCTAACATGGTTCCAATCTCACGAACAGCGGTCCTCCCAAAACTGCTGTGGCATGGGTCTCTCCTCCCACAGGGTGCAGCTCTCCAAGGACAGGCTGCTCAAGCCTGGAAGCCTCTCTTGCTACCGGGTCTCCCACTGGAGCACAGCCTCCTCCAGGCATCCACCTGCTCCATCCTCCCCCACAGGCTGTGGGTGAATCTCTGCAACCCTGTGGATCCCCATGGGCTGCAAGGCACAGCTGTTTCACCATGGTCATCACCACAGCCTGCAGAGGAATCTCAGCTCTGGCACCTGCAGCACTTCCTGCCCCTCCTTCCCCACTGACCTCGGTGTCTCCATGTTGTTTCCTTCACGTTTTCACATCCTCCTCTTCTCTGGCTAGGAAAAACCACGTGTGCCCCACTTTGTTTCGATTTGCTTCTTAAATATGTTATCACAGAGGTGTTACCATCATCTCTCATTGGCCCAGCATTGGCCAGCAGCAAGTCCACCTTCAGAGCCATCAGGGATCAGCTCTGCCAGACATGGTGGAAGCTTCCAGCAGCTTCTCACAGAAGCCACTTCCATAGCCCCCCTGCTACCAAAGGCCAGACTGGGCAAACAGAACTTAGCTTGTTCAGATGGGATGTTCCTCTTCTGAGAATTTTCTTCTAAAATCATGCTCCTTGCCACGTATTAGCTGTGAGACATTGGATGGGACACTCAGCAGTGTATCACACACAGTTACAGGTGGTGTTTCGCTGTGAGCTAATCCTTCATGGACAGTGGCATCTAAAACCTCTCATTTCTCACATCACAAGATGAAGAATGAGGAAACTGAAAGAAACATGTAAATTAAGTGGTTTCCAGTAATGTACTGTCTGTAATGCAGTTCTAAATTTAGTACAAACAATTGTAATCATGAAATTAGCTTTTATGAAGAAGTTTATGGTGTTCTGCATAAGCAGCAGTTATCTGGTGACTAACAGAGCAGAATCCAAATAGCCCTGGATGGATCTGTTTTAGTATCTGTGGCTGTGTAATTTTGCCTTGCATATAGGGAAGTCCCCATGTTAAAATAGTAAGAAACCAAATGCAAATGACCTGCAAAAGCTGCAAGTACCGCACCCAGGTTCCAGGGGAGGGTTACTGTTAGTATTTAATGTTTTTAATGCAGCCAGAGGAGGCTTTTCTCTTTACAAGCTAACAAGGGCTCACCTCCTCCCCATTTGTGGAGCCACTGGAGGGGCTGGGCTGGGAACTTGCCACGGGAAACACCGACTCCATACAAACCATAGTGGGTAAACAATTCTGGGTGATTGCAGCAGGAGTTCCGCTTCCCCAGGGCTTTAAGAAGAAGCAGAGCAGTGCTGGGGAGAGGAGAGGAGAGGAGAGCAGCCAGCCAGGCAGGAGCAGGGTCCGGAGGAGAACATTTTGGGCAGGAGCAGCAATGGGGGACGCCTTCATCCGACACATTGAACTGCTGGGCTACGAGAAAAGGTTTTTCCCCAGCCAGCACTATGTGAGTACTGAGGACTGGCCAGGGTAAAATGCATGGGCAACAAATTTCCTTAGATAAATGTGACTGAGGGTCTAAATCCTTCCTTTTAAAGGGGTCCTGGCTGATAACATGAGCTGGAGGCAGCCAGAGACTAAAATGTCCTGAACACACAAGAAGTCAGGCACCTCCTTTGCAAGCCATTGGTTACTTTGCAGTCTTGGAAAGGGCTTTTTCCTCTTTGTTTCCCACCCACCTGCATGTTTCTGTGCCCTCTCTGTTCATTCCAAGCTCCCCTGATGCCCAGTTTATTTGCTGGCATTGGGGTGGTAGAAGGAAAATACTCAATTTTATCTGAAACTGGACTGTCCACAGGGCTTCCCAGGCACAGTGGGGTGTGGTGTCCCACTTGCCTGCAAAACTGCAGCCTCTGCTTTGCTCCTCAGGTCTACATGTTCCTGGTGAAGTGGAATGACCTCTCTGAAAAGGTCGTCTACCGCCGCTTTACTGAGATATATGAATTCCACGTGAGTCCTCCCAGGACACATGGGCTCAGGGTGGGGAAAAAGGAGGGTGAATGCCATCTGAAATTGTCTCAAAGCAAACCTGGTTCAAAACAGGCTCGTGGGACCAGTCCTTCAATCTCTTTTGCCACCTGCAGGTGGGAGCCATTGGCTCAGTGTCCCTGGGCAGAGTGCTGAGGTGTGGGATCCAGCCAACACGTGCTAGTGGCAGCAGGGCGAGCACCAGGAAAGGAGTCAAGCTAGGGCCAGAGGAGTGGGTGTCACAGAGTGTTCCCCTGGTTCTGTCCTCACTCTTGTGCCTGGTTCTGCTCTGCAGAAAGCACTGAAGGAGATGTTCCCCATTGAATCCGGGGACATCAACATAGAGAACCGGATCATCCCGCACTTGCCAGGTGAGGGGGAAGCGCTGCGTCTGGGGGGTGAATAGAAATTGCAGCTAGTTGGGAAATTCCCTGGGGGTTTGAGCTGTGCTGGCTGCCTCCCAGACAAGTGTGTGGTGCAGTATTTCCTGTACACCAGGCTTGAAATCAAAACCCCAGAAAGATGTGAGCAGTGGCAGCAGTTCTTCCCAACACTCAGCAGCCCTGCAGACCCCATCCTTCCTCACTGAAGGCTGGGCACCCCAGAGGCACGTCCAGAAGAATCAGCTGTGACCCCTGGCTGGTGCAAAGTGTCTGGTTTTGGGGAGGCTGAACTGAGTGGAGCTGAGCTGAGCCCTCTTTAGGTGACACCATCACTGGTGTTGGCTTAATGCCCTTATGGCAACACAGATACTTCGTAAGAGGAAAATTGCAGTATGTCTTCAGTGACAGAGAATGAACTCCTGAACCAAACAGCTGATGCTTTGTGTCCAAGCAAGGTGCACATCAGAAAACTTCCCCATTTTATTTAATTTCCTGCTTTGAAGGAAGCAGAAGGGAGTCTGAAAAAGAGCTGCAGTTGTGTTTGACATCTCTGGAGAAGGAGTAAGCCTGCACTAAGCAGCAGTGTGGGTGCCAGGCTGGGAGGGGGCTCCATTGCAGCTGGACTAACACCACCACGCTGGGCCTCTTCCAACATGCTTCCCCCACCATGCTGGGCTGTTGAAAGCATCCTTATTCCATTTGGGGAACTGAGAGCACTGGGGACCAGACAGGTGTCAGACTGCTGGGAGGGACAGGGGGTGCCACTGACCACACAAAAGCACCCCCCATCAAGCAGTTCAACACTGCTTGAGGTTGGGATTGCTGGAAGTATTTTAGAGCTCTGGAGTCAAGAACACCACAAGCAGTGGGATGGGAGGATAAACATATCTACTCTGACTGCAGGCTGGTCCCCTGAGCCCCTCCTGGTGCCCTGGTGCATCTGCTGTATTTGTGGTCCAGCAGCAGGGCTTGGTCTGAACACACATGTGGAAGTTACCCTGAAACTGAAATAGGATCAAACAGGATCATTTCTGGGCCTGCATGAGCTGTGCTCCATAAAGCTTCACCTTATTGCACAATGCAGACATTCAGCACTTTGGGGCCAGACCCACTTGGCAAAGTGGGCAAAGTTAATGATTCAGAGTAGTGTGCTTGGAAAGTATTAAAAACAAGCTGTTCTGTCTGATTTTGCTGAGCCCTTTTTCCTCTCCCCCAGCCCCAAAGTGGTTTGATGGGCAACGCTCAACTGAGAACAGGCAGGGCACACTGGCTGAGTACTGCTACACACTGGTCAACCTACCCCACAAGATCTCCCGGTGCCTGCATGTGGTCAGCTTCTTCAAGGTCCGTCATGACGACATGAACCCTGTCACAGACAGCCAGTGAGTCCAGCTGCCTGCTGTTTTGGGGGAAATCCTGCATTCCTGGCTTTGCATGCTGGCAGTAGCCTGCAGGGAGGGTGTTGCTGCTGATGGATAGGGCTGGTTGGCATTGAGCTGCCTTTGCTCTGACCTGTCTAGGATCAAGAAGCCTGAGGTCTTCCTCCTGCCAAAGGATTCCAAGAAAAACCTCACTGGTAAGAGGTCGAGGGGTGCAAGTGGCTGCCTCAGCAGCAGCAGCAAAGACTGCTTGGGAGGGAGGTTGTCATGGCAGATACCCTCACCAAGAGTACAGTCCCTGTGCCAGAGCTGCAGCTCTTGGGAAGCCAAATCCTCAGGGGAAATGAGTCATTGTCCTGAAATCCAGCTGGTTTGGGGCTGAAAGATGCTGGGAGAGCACTTTGGGCTGTCCTGGGGCTGCTTTTGGCCGGTCTGAAATAGGGTGTTTCTGGTTGGGGGCTGGAGGAGGGAACATCCCTTACTTCTCTCATGCAGATATCACAGGCCCCATTGTCCTGCAAACGTACCGAGCCATTGCTGACTATGAGAAGAGCTCCACATCTGAGATGGCTCTCAAAGCTGGGGACATGGTGGATGTCGTGGAGAAGAGTGAGAATGGTATGTGTCCATCCCCCTGGAGAGCCCCTGAGGGTCAGCCCACTCCCTGCCACAATTTCAGCAGGAATGAGTACTTCCCTTGCATCTTGTGTCCAAAAACAGCCTGTGAGCTAGTTATGGTAGTGAAGGCTGAAGGGTGAGGGGCAGTTCTAGAAAACTCTGCAACATCCTGGCCATGCCTCAGCCTGTGAGGCTTCCTGCCCAGCAGGAGCAGCATGAACTGGTTGAGTTCTCTGGTTGCAGCATGTCAACAGCACTGTCCCTTTAGTCCAGGACATGGAGATGCCTGCACCTGCCCTGGCCAGGACAGACCCAGTGCCAGTCCCCACAGCACTCTCTGCACTTGCCCATGGTTGCTTTCTTTGCAGGCTGGTGGTTTTGTCAGTTGAAGAATAAACGAGGCTGGGTACCTGCTGCCTATCTGGAGCCATTGGATGGTCCTGATGAGTCTGAAGAGCAGGAGCCTAACTATGCAGGTAAAATGCTGGGGGGTGTGTGTGTCAGAGCACAGCTCACTGCAGCTCTCCACTGAGGTGGCTCACTGCAAAGCTGGGCAATTCGGACTGAGCAGGATCACTGGGGATGCTGCTGTAGGAAGTGCAAGGAGGAATAAATCTCATATAATAAATAATAATAAATGGCTTGGTGCCTCAGTGTCAACCTTGGGAGCTTCCCATGACCTGCAGCTCAGCATTACATTTGTGTTTTGGCTGATGTTTACCCAGTGGCCATGCTGAGCTGGCTGGGTGAAGGCTGAGGTGCTGGGTTAGCAGAACAGCACGGTGCAGCATTCAAATCAGGCACAGGCATTCACAGTGCTTCGCCTCTGTGCAGTTTTTATCAGGGCCCAGCCATGCTCCCTGCCCTCTGCATTGCCCTGCCATGACAGCAGAGCTTTGTCACGTGGAGCAGAGGAAGAATCCTGCAGACTTGTACCAATTGCTCAACAGGCTTCAGCTTTGTGGGTTTCACAACACTGGAACAGGCTCTATTAGGACAACACTTCCTTCTGCCTTATTTCACCACCCGAATTCTGAACACACTCTCAAGCAGAGATAGGTGTGCTTCCCCTGCTTGCACCCAAGAGCTTTCTTCTGGAGAGATGGTGAAGGGGCTGGGATTAGCCATGGGCAATGATAAGACTAGGGGAAGTCTGAATCCAAACCTGAAGCAGCCTGAGTCTAGCCTAAAATGTAGAGTGTCTCCTAATGCTGTGGTGCCTGCTCTTCTCAGTGGCTTGGGAGGTTGAGCCCCCCATCCCTGAGGTGTCAGCACATGATCCACCATCCCCATTTCGTGTGTAGGTGAAGCATACATCGTCCAGAAAAGCTACACTGCTGTGGAAGAGGATGAGCTGACCCTCAAGGAGGGTGATACCATTGAAGTCATCCACAAGCTCCTTGATGGCTGGTGGGTCATCAGGTGAGAGATGCCATGAACAGGTCAGGTGAGCAGCACTCAGGCAGAGGGAAGGGAGCATCCATGGTTCTCCACATCAGAGCTCTGAAAGCCATGGTGTATGTGGTGCCACTGCCCAGCACTTCCTTTTGCAGGGCTGCTTCTCAGAGTCTGTTCTTTGCCAAGTATTAAACATTGCAGCTGGAGATTCCTCTGCTGAGGGCTTCAGAATTATCCAAGAAGGAGGCAGATGAAAAAAAAATAAATAAAAAAAAGCATCTGTTATTTTAGCTCTAATTGTTCTGGCACATTTTGCTTTGTAAAACCTGAATTTTCATCCCAGCTGCAAGGAACATGACAAGTAACCCTCATGGCACCAGCAAGGGATAGGCATGAACCATGACTCATGGGATGTCCTGAGTCGGAAGAGTTCAAGGCGAGGTTGGAGGGGGTTTGGAATAACCTATTCTAGGGACAGGTATCCCTGTGGCAGGGGATTGGAATAAGGTCCTTTAAGGTCCCCTCTAACCAATCCATTCTGGGACTCTGTGACCAACCACAAGAATGATCAAATCTCTCTCCTGGACTGAGGAGGTGGTTGCAGAGCCACGATTGCAAGTGATGTTGCTTTGTGTTGCACTGCAGGAAGGATGAAACCACAGGTTACTACCCCTCCATGTACCTGCAGAAAGCTGGGGAGGTGAACATCTCTGTGAAGAGTGAGCTGAGGAACCGGGGTGCTCCTCCACGGAGGTAGGAGAAGCTCTGTGTAGAGGGCAGAAGAACCAGGGACCTCAATTTTGTGGCCAGGATAGGTGCTGTATGTTCATTCATCAAAGAGCTATAGATCATTTCTGGGTCTTTCTTGGATAAACCTCATGCCCATCTCATTCTTCCAGCCTTATGTCCAATCTTCCTCCCCAGTCCCTATCATTATTTTCCAGACTTGAGCTCAGGGTTCACCCTTCAGTGTTTGCTTGCAAAGCATCATCCAGCTGCCTCTGAACACATCGTAGATTGTGTCTCACTGATGGCTGCCCTCAAGGGCTGGCATCCACCAGGCAAAAGCCAAAAGCAGAAATTGGGGTTTGGCTGAAGCAGAGGAGGAAGTGTGGGGAAAGAAATGTGTGGTGTGAGAGCTGCCAGCATGAAAATTGAAAGTTTTATTTCTCACTCCTTGCAGATCCACCATCCGAAACGTAAAGAGCATCCACAAGCAGGGCCGGAAGCAAATCAGCCAGGAGACCTACAGGAGGAACAGCAAGAAATACATCCAGAACCGGCGGAACATGAGGGCAAATTCCCAGAGCAAGGCCAACGTCATCAGTAAGTCTCAATGAACTGGAATCCTGCAGGCATGACCCATGCCACTCACCAGTGCTGGCAGCTGGAGCAGGATGGCACACTGAGGTCACACCATGCCCATCTGCCCTTTTCCCATGGGGAAAGTCTGTGCAGGGAGGGATTTCTTTCAATGAGTTTTCTTACCCCTGGCTGTAGGTCAGACAGAGCAGAATGTGGTCCTGGGAGGAGGTCAGCCCACTTTTGGGACCTGTGCTTTCTTCTGTGCACCCAACCTCCCCCATGATAATGCCATTACCATTGCAATCACCATGTATGTTAGCTGTCAGCAGAGCCCCCAGAAGGAAGCGTTGCATGAAGAATCTTAGAGTTATGGAATTCCATTTTGGTAGGAAGGGACCTTAAAGACCAATTTGTCCCAAGCTTCCACCTGATCAGCTTGCTCCAAGCCTCATCCAACCTAGCCTTGAATATTTCCATGCACAGTGCAGCCACAGTTTCTTTGGGCAACCTGTGCCTCACTACCTTCACAGGAAAGAATTTTTTCCTAATATTTAATCTAACCCTAGCCTCTGATGGTGTGAAGCCACTCCCCCTGGTCCTACCAGTCCAGGCCCTTGTAAAAAGCCTCTCTTCATGAAGAAGGAGAGGTAAACATTTAGATCTGGGAGTCCTCATGCAGTATCCATGACCTTCCCAGAACTAAAGATGGGCTTTCCCTGAGCACAGGTCCCAGCTGGGCACTGGTGAGTGCATCCTGACTCCACGACCTACAGGAAGACCACTAACTGCAGCAGGGACAGGAGGAGAGGCAGGAGTGGCTATTACGTAGGAAACTGCTGAATGTTCTTGAGGGTGGTGTGTGGTGGAGAGCTCTGAGCCATCTGTACATCTTTTTTTACTTGCAGTTGAGAAAAATGAGCCAGAGGACAACAAGCCCAAGGCTCAACCTGCTGTTCCTCCCCGTCCCAGCAAAGACCTCATCCTGAACCGCTGCACTGAGAGCACGTGGAGGAAGATCCTGTGAGGATCCTGTGAGCCCCCACACCAGACACCCAAAGCTTCATCTCCTCCAGCTTCTGTGCAGCTAGGGCTCAGAGCTGGACCAGGGATCCAGGTGGATCTGGCAGCCACCACAGGCCAGGGAGGATGGTGGCCATGCCAGCCCAGCCCAGTGCCCATCCTCATCCTCCACCACGGCCAGCCCAAGGTGTCCTGATAGCACTTTGAGGAGGGACCAGCGCTGCTCTACCTGCTCCTTATAACCACCAAAAATCCTCATCTCCAGATGCCCTTCTATTATCTCTTTGTATTTTGAACTGTGTTTTTTTGTTTTCATCAATAAAGAAAAGACACTTTATAGACCCTGAGGAGCAGTGTGGGCATGGCGGCAGGACAGCAGTTCCTCCTGGGTGGATATTGCGCAAGGGTCTCTTGCAAAAGATGCTGGCAGTGAGGAGATTTAGCTGGGGGGATGAAAGGACAGCAGTTTCCTCGAGGGCTCAGTGTTGAGCCAGGGCTGCTGGTCCCACAGAGTGTGGCGGGACGGGTCCATTGGGTTACCCCAGAGCCAGCGCTGCCATCGCTGGGCCGGGCGGGGCTGCCTTGGCCACGGCCTCGCTTTGGCTTTGGGATGGGTCTGGCCCTACGTGGAGGTTTGGGTCTGAGTTTCAGTTTTGATCTTTGTTTGGGCCTGGATCGAAGTCCACATTTGGGTTCTGGGGGTGTGTTTAGATCTAGGTCTAGGTCTGGTTGTATGATTTGGGTTTGGGCCGGGCTGCAGGCTCTCATGTCGCTCTGGGTCTGGGCGGGTGCAGACGCTCCCTCAGAGGGAGGCGCGGCCCCTTTAAGAGAAGCGCGCACCCTGTCGCTGCCGGGCGCGTGCGCGCAGGGGAGGTGACGCTGCGCAGGCGCGCGTGAGGGACAGAGCCAAGATGGCGGCGGCGTGAGGGGAGTGATGGCGGGGCTGGCGCGGCGAATGCTCTGCAGGGCGGCGGGGCCGCCGAGCACCCGCCAGCTGCGGGAGGCCGAGGAGGCCGCCCCGGTGTTCCAGTACGCGGGGAAGGCGGCCAAGCGCAGCGACCGCGTGTTCGTGTGGGGCTTCAGCTTCTCGGGCGCCCTGGGCATCCCCAGCTTCGTGAAGCCGGACGCGAGCTGGAAGAAGCCGCGGCGCATCCAGACCACGCCGTACCGCCTGGAGACACAGGAGAAGGTGGGCCCGGTCCCATCGTGTCTCCCCCGGCCTCCGGAGCTTGGTCGGGGCTTAGCACAACCGAGAACGGCGTTACTGAATCGGATTTAAAGGCTTTGCCATGATTCAGTGATTTTTATCGATATAGTGGTATTACTTGGGATGATTACTGTTTTAACTGCAGCAGCATATAGCTTAGAAAATATTTAGAAAATGTATTTAAATTTAGAAAAATTTAGAAAATACTTTAGAAAATGTATTTGTAATTTTGTTAGAGGCATTAGAGAGCCAGGGTGTGAAGAGCATTTGCCAGATAAATTTGGCCTCTGCCAGTGGCTCTGGGGCTGCTCCCACCTGACAAACGGGACATTGTGTTGAAAATTAAGTTATTCTTTTGCCTACATGTTTCACACGTGCTCTGCTGTCTAGTGCAGAGATGGAGCATTCATAGAACATCTCGAGTTGGAAGAGACTCGTGGAGTCCCACTCCACGCAGGACAGCCCAACAATCCCTCCCTGCACCTGAGTTTTCCTTGGGGCCGTGCCCATTCCCTGGGGAGCCTGTTCAGTGCCTGACCATCCTCTGGGGAAAGAGCCTTTTCCTGATACCCAGTCTAAACCTCCCCTGGCACAGCTCCAGCGCTTCCCTCCTGTCTTGTCCCTGGTCCCAGAGCAGAGCTCGGAGCTGCAGACTCCAGTGAGATCTGACCTCAGTCTCCATTTCTCCACAGTCCAAGTGACCACAGTTGCTCCTCATGTGGCTCTTATGCTGGGCTTTTTTTGTCAAAAGGAGTAAAACATGTTATTCTCTTAATATCTCTATATCTTGGTTTGGGTTTTTGTTTGGTTGGTTTTTGATTTTTGTTTGTATTTTTGTTTGCTTTTTGTTTGTTTTTATAACCTGCTGATGCAGGTCAGCAAACAGGTCTTTCTGTGGTGTTGAATGGGGCCAAGATAATGCAGAAATAAAGATGTATGCACACAAAACCAAAACTTTGAGGCAGAAAGGTTGGACCTGAGTTTTCACCATTGTGCTTATCACAGAAGACTGATAATTTTTGCAAGACCATATGTGCCATGAGTTTGGGCTGCATGTGAATGTATCTTAATGAAAAATGAATGCTGATGAACAAGTGTGGGGTGAAACTTGTTTTTCTAAGCCACAGTTTCTGACTGAATGGTGTGGGTTTTGTGTGTCTTCAAAGATATCCTCTGCTGCCTGCGGTTATGGATTCACACTGCTGGCTTCTAACACGAGAGACATCACCAAGGTGTGGGGCATGGGGCTCAACAAGGATTCCCAGCTGGGATTCCAGAGAAGCAGAAGAGATCAAAGTAAGCATTTAAGTGTTTTAAAGACTGCAGTATGCCTGTGGTACATGTGTTGCTCATTGCTGCCCTCACATCCACTAGTGCCTTCCTGCAAAAGACCATGTGTAAATTTTTAATTAATTTTTTAATTTTTTGTTTTAATTTTTTAAAGCAGAAGTGAGTGTGTGAATGTACAACAGGATCAGCAAATACATGTTGAATTTACTTTGTGGAAGCTACTGTCTTAAAATTGTTGTCTCTTCCTTAAGCTAAGGGCTATGAATATGTCTTGGAACCATCTCCAATTCCTTTACCACTGGAGAAGCCACAGCAAACTCGAGTCTTGCAAGTGTCCTGTGGGAGAGCCCATTCCCTGGTCCTGACAGATAATGAAGGAGGTACAGTGCTGCTTGTGCTGATGATGTCAAGGGGTGCCTGACTATGCTTTTACTAAAAGCTTGGGAAAAATTGTCTTCTGTCTTTTAGAACTATATCCCAGGTGGGTTTTTGCACTGTAAATGGGATGCAGGCAGCTGTTGGCCTTGTAGGATTGCTTCTGCAAGGCAAAGCCATGAGCTTCACTTAGCTTAAGTTGTAAATGTGTTGGGAGCTTTTTACTCCAAGGTTTGTTTCTCCAGCCCCAGGCCTGGCTGAGTGCAGCCTTTTTGTCTTGTTCACTCAGATGTGTTTTTGAACACAGATTTGGGTGACTATGCCAGTACTCCTGTGTTACTTCCCCTTGAAGACCCAGAGCACTCTGTTTATAAAAGCAATTAATTAATTAATAATCCTTTATAGAAAAGATCCTGTTGGTGAATTGTCTCTCCACATCCCTGGGAACTCTGATGCAGTGCTGTACCAAGTGGTGCAACGAACTGGTTGGTTCGTTGATTCCCACTCCTGTGGGAATGCTGATCTGAGTCTCTGACAACAGCAGGGTGAACCAGGCAATGCTGACTGTGACAAACAGTGGGCTCCAGGTACTGCTGCTGTGCCTGCAGCAATACTGCTGGGTGGTGGTGAAAATAGATTCAGTCACTTTAATTCAAATGGACTTCCTTTGAAAAAAGCTCATGCCAATTTTTACATTGCTGTGCACCAACTTTCAGTCTTACAACTGTGTGAAAATACATTGTGGACCTGAAAAGAGGCTTTCAGGGGATTGGGCAGTAATAAAACTAGTGTGTTTTATCATTGTTTTTCAGTTTTCACAATGGGAAACAATTCTTATGGACAGTGTGGCCGGAAGGTTGTTGAAGATGAAATTTACAGGTAAGAATTCAAAGATCCTGAGCTTTCTTAATGTTGGAAACATAATTGCATGAAAACAACCCTGCAGAAAAGCCTGAAGGTGGAAAAGGTGTGGTAGTATAAGCATGCCATTTAAGATTAAGGAGTCTGAGATCAGGCTTTTGCATGCAGGCATCATACAAGCAGCCTGGCTTTGAACCCAGGCTGGGCACTAGCACTCTGCTTACCACATTCACAAGAGACAAAAGAATGTCAGCATGGGACAGTTCTTGCAGGGCATAGTGAGAGAACCCAACCTTCATAAATTGCTTGAGGTAATTGGTGTTAGTAGTTGTGCTTTCTCCTTTTGGCTGTTCAGAGTACATGTACTGTTCCTGAGGATGCTGGAAGTGCCATTTAACTACAGAAGAAGCATCCTTTTGTTAAGTCTCTGCTGAGTCTGTAGTGCTTTTCCTTCACTGGGTTTTTTGTGGGTTGCACCAAAGCATATGCTCAAAGTGCTCTGTATGATAGAGTAAGTAATAGTGGGAATATGTTGAGTTTCTGATTCCCTAGTAGGACCAAAGAAAATTCTTGTTCATTGCTCTGTCTGTGATCCACAACGCTTGGCCTGTAAAGTCTGAGAAAATAGCTGTAATTAGGTAGCTTTTGTTAGTCTTGATACTGGAAATCAGTCATTGTATTGTTCATAATTCCTGGTATAGTGAAAAAACTGCAGGGATGTTAGCACTACACTGCTCTGGGATAACTGGTTTATCTCTAACCAAATGTAGTGTTCATATGGGTATTGCAGTGTTATTTAGTGTCTCTGCTCATTCTAGATTAGGGACTGTCTGAGGGTTGCTCCTACCCCCAATTATTACAAGAGCTTATATTTAAAAAGTGACAGTTCTTAACTTCTTAAATGAGAGAATGTAGAAATATGTTCCTTCTTCATGCAGGTATTTTGTGGTGAAACTACATGTGAACAAATTTCTCTACTTGTGGTAATAAAGTAGTTTTCAGTAGAGGCAGGTTTACCTTTGTGTTTTTCAGTTGCAGTCTTCTGAAATCCTCTGTGTTGCCTTTTCTCTTCTTGGTGGTTGTTTGGTGTCCAGTGAAAGCCATCTCATTCATCAGCTGAAGGAATTTGACAGCAGAGTTGTCCAGGTAAGAGGATCATCTGAACTCAGTCCTGAAGATGAATTGGAAACCAGCTGAACAGCCAAGCTCAGAGGGTGGCAGTTGTTGGCTCGAAGCCAAGTTGAAACCAGTAACAGCTGCAGTACTCCAGGGATCTGGGCTCCAATCCTGTTTCACTGGTGATCTGGATCACAGAGTGTTCCCTCAGCAGATAGCAGATGGCATAAAACTCTGAGGGGAGTGACTGATAAACCAGAGGGTGGTGCTGCCATCCAGAGGCTGGAGAAATAGGCCTACATGAACCTCATCAAGTTCAGCAGTGGAAGTGGCTAAGTCCTGTTGCTGGTGCAGAACAATTTCATACACCACCACGGGCTAGGGGTGACTGTTTGGAAGGCAGCTGTGCAGAAAAGTCCCTGGGGTACATCAGGCTGACCATGTGCCTTGCTGTAGAGAAGGCTAATGATACCCTGGGCTGCATTAGGGGGAGTGTTACCTACAGGTCAAGGAGATGATTCTTCTTTTCTACACTACTGTGTCTACTTCTAGGCTCTCCACACCACTGCTCTCTTCCTGTCGTGATTTCTTCCCTATTGTCACTTTTATATTGCTTAGGAGTTTAAATTTTGTCTTTGCCATTTCAAAAATGAGCTGTAAAACCATCCACTTAGGCTAGCCAGCATTTTTCTAGGTCAGGTTCCTAGGAGAGCAAGGGGACTGCAGGGCAGCAGAAACACCTGCCATGGCTGCAGTATTCCCAGGCACAGGAGCAGTTTGTTGGTATGTCTGTGCCCCTGTAGTTTTCTGCTGTTTTCTATGTTGTGTCTTGTGGTTCTTGGCCTTCCCTTTCTCTAGAGCCATGTGATCCAGAGAGAAAGGTCAAAGTCTGAGCTGATGGACATCATGGAGGTTCATTGCTCAATTTATCTGTCAGTAATGCTTCACTAAATCAACTCTGAACATGTGACCTTTCCTGACTAGCTCTGACCTCTTGTTTGTGTGCAGGTTGTGTGTGGGCAGGACCACAGTCTGTTTAGAACCAAGAAAGGTACAGTCTATGCATGTGGATGGGGAGCTGATGGACAAACAGGTAGGAGCTCAGCTCAGCTTGCTTTTCAGGGTACTGATGAATACAGCAACCTGCCCTAATTGAGAAGTTGTCATGTCTGTTTGTCATGCATGTGTGGACAGAAAGGGGCTGCTGATGTTTCCAGTTGTGTGTAGATATTTTCAGTACTCTTGTGTAATCAAACTGAGACAATCCTGTTCATCTTTTGAGGACCTTTAGGATGGTGCTCTGGCAATGCAAGCATGCAGTTGGAGGAGAGTGTATTTGCTGTTTAAAGCTTTTGAGGGGATGTGGAGGTGACATGGACAGCTTTGCTCTTCAGTTTGGTGGTGGCTTTGCCTTCCTTGTTTTGGGGCTGTTCTGTACTTTTGAACTGACGAACACTTTGGTAGCTGTTGCATGTTTTACCATGGGATCCTTGGTGAGCCCTTTCTGTGGTGGCTTCTGCTGCAGAGAACTTCCTCCTCTTAGTAATTCCTACTCTCTATTCGTTCTGCTGCTCCCAAAGCTGAGTTCTTCCCATAATTCTTTTGTGCCAATATAGTATAACCCAGATTTCTGTCATTACATTCTGGACTCTTTTCCTGGCAGCAGTTTGTCATGTAAAGCATTTTCTTCCCAGCCTCTTTTGCCATTTCCCCTGCTGTTGTCTAACTGATTCTAGTGTGCTGTGACTCACGGCTCTCCTAGCAGAAGATAGGATGCAGTGAGTTTGTGAAACTTCATCTCTGATGGGATATCTGGCTTGGCTATTGTTCTTCAAACACTTTGGTCCATGCAGATAAGAGATGTGAGACTCTTCAGGGGGCAATTGTATAAAGTTGTTGTATACTCCAGAGAGGTGGCTTTGGCTAGTGGAAATGGTGTCTGTTGCAGCTGGTAATTAAGCAGTATAGACAGAAAAATTTATTTCAGGGGAAGGGTGATTTTGTTATAGCATGACAGAAATGGTCCTGTGCAGTCATTAAAAGTGTGTCTGGAAAAAAATTCTTCATAATCTCTACTTTTTTTCCTTTCAGGTCTTGGACACTATAACATCACCAGTGTTCCTACTAAGCTGCATGGGGACATTGCTGGAGTAAACATTATCCAGGTCTCTTCCTATGGGGACTGTTGTCTGGCTGTTTCAGATGAAGGAGATGTCTTTGGCTGGGGAAATTCAGAATACTTGCAATTGGCATCTGTCACAGAAACCACACAGGTCAGTTGACTTAGGGGTGTGTTTTTATGTCTTTCAGTTCAGCTGCAGTGCAGAGTTAAAAATTATGTGTTTTTCCCTGTTCTGGGTTCTTTTGGCAGCAGATACAAATGCCAGTAGCAGTCTGCTTTTACATAAGCTTACAAAACCAACCTGACATGTTTGTGTAGCTTTAGGGGACAATATGTTTTCCCACTTTGACAGGCAAAGGTTTGTGTCACCTCACCCTAGTTTGTTAGTCTAAGAACTCCATATTCTTCTTTCTCCATCCCATGGACTTTGCACCAAACTGAGACCCAGCCCAAGTGCTTTTGCTGATTTCAGGACAAGAATTAGTTTTTTTGGCTGGCTAATCTAGGATTTCAGGTGATCCTACTTTGAGGATAGTGCTGATCCAGATGGCTCTTGGAAGTCCTTTCCAGTCAACCTGTATGCTGGTGAATTTTTCATGGACATCCTTAGTGGGTTTATAACTTGAGTCCTAAATTCCAGTGTCTCACAGATAAAAGTTTTTTTTTAGCAAACTTACATGGGGCATTGGTAGATTGCTGAGTTCACACTAGGCATTATATTACTGAGGTAATTAGGCAGTTGGTCTCATGTTACAGCTACTTTAGGAAATGGAGTCAGGAAATTAATCAATACTCAAGCTACTCTTGGCAGAAGGCTAAGAGCTGACAATTGTATTAGAATAGCTTTAGCAAAATTTTTAGAAAGCTTTTCCTGTGCCTCTCCTAATGTAGCCTTAATCTAGGGCTGAATGCTGAGACCCATAAGGCCTGAGGACAACGATCAGATTTTGCAGTGTAGCTGTTTTCCTGGCTGGGTGGGCAACGGAGCTCTGCAGCATCTGAAATGAGTGAACCAAAAATGAGCCTTAGCTAAAATACAGATGCAGTCCAAAGTGGAGAATGGCAGAGCTGTGAAATCGAAGATTGCCCTTTACAAATGTATGTATGTTGCATTGGACTGTACCAAATAAGTGCCATTTTCTTTAAGTAATTTTTCCCTAGTACGTTTAAAAATGCCACTGCAAACTGAATTTTAGTGATCTAACCCAGTGTGAAGACCACCTATTGACTTCCCCATTGTGTGTGACTTTTAAAATCCAGGGATAAGAAGCAGTTATTAGTCATTCTTAGCCTTGTTGCCATGCATGTAAGCTTTCCTGTAGGTAACTTTTTCCACTTTGTCCTCACCTTAATGAATTCATAGAGGTTTTTTAAATTTTGTGGCTTGCACTCATTTTATTATTCAGTCAATAAAGATTGTATCAGGAATCCAATGTATGTAAGCTCTAACTAGAGCTAAAGAACAAGTTAAAATGTATCTAGTTTGAAGTTTACCTTGTTTCTAACCACTCTTCTGCAATCTTGTACAGGTGAATGTTCCCAGGCATTTGCCATTCAAGATTGGGAAGGTAAAGGAGGCTGCCTGTGGAGGGACTGGCAACATGGTGCTGACAGGTGAGTTCACTTGTAGGATCATTGGCTTTGGTGCAAGGCCACACTGTAGGTGGATTGTAACATTATGAAACAAGTATCTTGTTTTCTGGAAGCAGGGTAATACTGTATATTAGGAGGAAAGCTGGGAGACTGAGAAACGTGATACAGGAATGTACTGGAGGAGTTGTTTTCACTAGTGCAGAACATTGCTTCCAGTGTGTGTGCAGACTAGAGCAAGAGCATGGCAGCTGTTTGCTCTTACCTCTTTTGCTTGTCATGGCCTATAGTGAGAAGTAGGCTGAAGTATTTTATCCAGCTAACTCTTGTGTTGGCATTCTTTCCCCATGAAAGTTTTGCCTAGGAGGCTTGATATGTTTGTATAGCTTAGGAAAAGATTGAGGCATTTGGATGGGAATGCATTATTTGCAGCTTTTAAATAATCAAAAAGTGTTAGACTGGAAGAAAGGAAAATAACCCTTTGGTTCTGATTAACTCTTGGTTGTGGCGTGAATTTCACAAGCACAGACTTTCTTACAGAATGTGTTCTTATTGTGATACAGAAGAAGGAAATGTTTTTGTCTGGGGATATGGAATTCTTGGGAAAGGACCAAATCTAATAGAGACAGCAGTGCCAGAGATGATCCCACCCAGCCTTTTTGGCTGGTCAGACTTCAGTCCAGACATCCGTGTTGCTCATGTTCGCTGTGGACTCAGCCAATTTGCAGCACTTACAAGTAAGTTTCTCATTCTGCTGCCATGGGGAGGTCCTGTTGCTGTGTTATTGGCAGAAGAGAAAAAAACCCCATGTGTTATAGATTGTGTTTTGGTTGTTTCTGCTGTGGAGCTGATCCAAACACTTCTGAGGTTTGTGTGTTTTCCTGAGGAGCTCAAAGCTCTTCAGCTCTGTTCAACACAAATTTTTGCTTTTCCATAGCTGTCATTAGAAAGTAACTCCTTTCAGACAGTCAAATAAACAGTCTCCAGGTGATGGCTTGGGACAGATCTCACTGCCTTGCTTACTGGATTTGCTCTGATGACAATTGATACAGATCAACTGCAATTGTCTAACTTTCAGCACAAATTATTAATTTCACAAATGATTCCCTGGAATTTCTGCTGCTGCACTCTTCTTTCAAATGAAATTCCAAAGCAGGTGATGTAAGAGGGGGAAACAAAGATGTGTGCACAAGGAGAACTTGTTTCTTGTACTGCTCATTAGGCATAATTTTCTCCAAATGCAAGTACATTTATTGTACCTTGAAGTAAATCTGGTATTTGTCATAGTGCTTGTATCACCCTGTGTACTCCCAGAAACACTGTAGCCACATTTGCCAGCATCACAAATAGAATTCTTCCTTTTTAGAGACTTTACTCTCTTCTGTTTTTTTTTTCTTTTTCTCCTGTGTAGACAAAGGAGAACTGTTTGTGTGGGGGAAGAATCTAAGAGGGTGCCTAGGAACTGGAAGAATGGAAGACCAGTATTTCCCATGGAGGGTAAGGATGGTGGTATTAAAGCCAAGAGTATATTGTTTGGCTAGTTTTTGTTACCCTGAGGGCCAGGACCATCATTTGCTGTGTGGTTTTGTTGAGTAATTCTGAAAGGAGTGGAAGCCTAAGATGACTGTAGAAGTGCTTTGTTTTCCAGAGGTCTTTGTGTAGTCTGCTTGGGAATGGAGGTATTCAGTAAACCTTTTAGTATGCTATGCCAGTATTGATTTTGAATGCTAGAACAGCATCTGGTGCTGTGCCACCACATCTGAACAGTTCTCATCTCCTTCCTGTCCACCATCATCTGCTTGCTACCCCTACTGCCTCTCCCTTCCCCTCCTAACCTGTGCTTCTGTTTATATGTGCTGCAAAGAAAGCCATCACTATTGGTCATCTGTCCAAGTCATTACTCACCTAAATTTGGTGAACATTTTGGGCTGTAGTGGCTGCAGGTCCACATAGCAGTGGACTTCCCACCTGTGGTGGTGGATCACTGGACTTGCTGTCAGGTTACAGCAGGAGATCCTTACTCAGCTATGTTCATAGCTGTTTCACAGTGCTTCCAGTTCCACTGCTTCCCCCCAGATGCCTCTGAGAGCCAGACTCAGTGGATGTAGAAGAGATTTTGCTTCTGGAGTTCAGCATTCAGCCTGACAGATGCTCCTGGTCTCCATGAAGGCCGAGCAGGAGATGAGGGAGGCAATCAGTTGGACCACCCTGGAGTCCCTGTCTGTGTCTGAACTTGCAGTAAATGTGTTTCTGTTGTATGCTTTCTTCTTTGTTTAAAAATGAACAAAACCAGACCAACTCTGGAACATTTCCCTAAAATCACACTGCTGTGGCTGAGTGGAATTTCTGAATTCGCTTCCCCAGGTGTGGCTGGACATTGGGGGTTATGCCCTTTCAGACAGGCAGCTCCTGTCTGACAGTGATGTGGCAATGTGCCAGGATCCTTGTCTGTGACCTCCTGCCCTACAACTAGCTGCTGTCCTCTGTCTTGCCTCTAAGGAAAAACTTGCTTTTTTAGACTCTGCTTTCCTCAAGTTTGAAGTCAGTTTTAAGTGAGTAAGCTTCAGGAGTGAGGCGCTGGTCTATTGGCATCAAAGCACAAACTGCCTTAGGGTGAGTTGAATCTTTGTCTTGTTCCAGTTCTTGATGATGAAAGGAGAGGCAAATCCCTGTGGTACTTGGGCAGACCCTCTTCCTAATGTCTAGATTATGCTCTGTTCTGTCATGCTGCTTCTACTGCTGAACAGATGGGCTGAGGCTACAATCTCCTCACTGTCTGCTAGTGAGCCTGCTCTTCTTTCTCCTTCCAAAGCTTTATGTGTTTCTGTGAAGGAAAAAGGGTATTTCACAGCTCAGTGCACAAGCCTGCCTGGTGCTGAATCTTGCTCTTTCTGTGCTTTCAAGTTGGCACTTGCATTGGTACAAATCCCTGTGAAACTAGCTGGCATGTTGAGCAGAAGGAGGATGAGAAATAGGAAATACCAGGTAAAAAGTACCAGCTTGGTAAATAACCCAGTCTCATGTGTTCCATCCAGGTGACTGTACCCGGAGAGGTGGTGGATGTGGCATGTGGAGTTGATCACATGGTAAGCATGGTCAGGTCTTTCACCTAGAGATGTTGCTGGGTCTCAGCACTGCACCAGGGCTTGGTTTTGAGCTTCTTGGAAAGGAAAAGTCATTTTATGGAACCAAGTGACTGTGAGCAGAGACAGCCAAAGCAGTATCTGGGTGCCTTATCATCCCTGCCTCGCTGAAATGCTGTGGCCTGGCTGCAGGAAGGAAGCACATTCCCCGAGGAGCGTGGAGATGCAGGGAGTGCTCTTGCTCCTTTGTGATGAGCTCCCAGAGAATCTGAGACCCAGCCCCACGCTGGTGAGCCCCTCTGTGCATGCAGAGCATCTCCCTTAAGGAAGACTGGCATGGGATGAAATCTACAACACAGGACAATGAAATATGGACATTTCCTGTCACCAGTTCTGGAGTCAGTGTTGGGCACAGCCAAACTATTTCTCAAGGGAAAACTTGGGTGGTTTTTTATTACTATCATGTGGAAGAGAGGTCATGCTATGTCTTGAAGCCCAGCACAGCTGTCCTGGGTGGCCATCCTCATCTGCACTGTGCCCAGGCTGTTACCCTGTGCAGAAACTGAATGCACAGCCCTCGCCTGGAGGCAGTGATGTGTCTGTGGGCTGTTGAAGGCCTTCTGTATTAGTGCTAAAGACTGAACACCAAAGAACATTCAAAGAGTGAGAGCCTGTTTGCAGGGGTAAGTACTGTCAAATAAGACAGCAGGCTCTGTGCTGCAGGACAGATGGATGGTGACAAGCCAATCTAGCTTATTGAGGGAGGCTGGAAACAAAGCCCTTGATCAGCTGCCTGCAAAATCAGTGCTCAGGCATGGATGTGAGCAATGCTCACCACCCCTCAGGTACCTTTTGTCTCCTTGTGCTGATCACACATCACTGCCTTTGATTGGTTTTGGATTCCCTACACTCTTTCTGTTTTCAGAGGTATGGTGGCTCTCAGTTGCAATTAGCTGGGGATTTCAGGATTGCCTAGCAGGGGAAGGAATGGGTAAAAAGCAGAGCTACATTCCTTGGTACCTTCTTAGCAGTAAGCTGATAGAGATGGGATGCAACAGCTGTATCTGTAGCAAGCACTTACCCAATCTCACACCCAAGTGTGGGGAACTGCCTCCTGTGAAACACTCCAAACATCAGGCAGAGTTGTGACTTTTCTCTCTGTGTGGGATACTTCAGTGTGCAAACTATTTAGGTGGAATCCAAGCTAGTAGGTTTTCAATAAAGTGATTATAAAATCTTTATCAGTAGTAATAGGAATATTGTTGAGCATGATTTGCTCATGCATTGATCAGCTGTGCATTTGAACTGCAGTATTTTGGGTCAGTTATGTGACAGGAAACCAATTTTGTCAGCTGGGCTGGCTCCATACCTGCAGGACTGATAGCATTGTAGTCAGGTATTGCATCCATATATTGGCTTCATTAGATGAAATTCTGTGCCAAAATTCAGTGTGTAAACTTTAATTAAAGTAAGTTTTGAAGGGTTTGCATGAAATACAGGAAAGGTGAACCAAAGTACATGGAAATAGAGCCACATCTCTTGAGTTGTTGTTGATGTTCCTGTGTAACACGCACTGCTGGGTGGGTGAGGCAGAACAGAAAGCTACTATGAAACTGGCAGACCTTCAGTACTGTGAATTCCCATTTGGTTGGCCTTAATTTATACCTTATTCAACATGCAACTTGTGCAGTGTGTGGTGCCCAGGCATGTCTTGTTGGCCTCATGGGAGCTGCTCTCATTCACAGCTGTTTGCTGGTGCACCTTGGGGCTGGGCCTTCTGAAGAGCTGGGTTGAGTCCTTGTGTTGCATTCTTGCTGTACAATAAATTGCAAATTCTGTGTTAATGAGATGCCAATGAGGTCTTCAGCCCTAAAAAGAAGTGTTGTATGGCTTAATGCAGTGGGGGGTTTTTGTGCCTTCATTATAGTGATTGTGGGTGTTCTCAGACATGTTGCTTAGTGGGAACAAGGTTAGTGGCAGTGAGAGCAGTCTGGCAAGCACCAGCACTTGCCCATGTTTTTGTTACAGTGTGGGGGGAGCATTGGGACCTTGTGCCCCCCAGCCTGCTCTGTCATCCCTCCCCCATCAACAGGACAGGGAGAGAGAATCTGAAGGAAAACGTGGGTTGAACAAGGACAGGGGAGCTGTTACCATCATGGGCACAGCAGACTCACATTGGGTAAATTATTGCCAGTGAAACAGAGCAGGGTAATGAGGAATTAGTATGTCTAACTAGAAGTCTAACCTACACACACACTACTACACACAGAACCTGCACTCTTTTGTGTAGTTAGAGTAACTACAGAAAAGTCTAACCTTTCCCACACCTCTCCCTTCTTCCCAGGCTCAGCCCTGCTTCTGACTTTTCTACTTCCTTCATCTCCTCTGCTGACCTTTGTATCTGCATGGTTGTCTGTCACAGATTCTTACTCCTTTCTTTTAGCTGCTGCTGTGCAGCAGTTTTTCCCCTTTCTAAAGCAGTTCTTTGGGAGCCACTCCTGCTGTTGCTGATGGGCTCAGTCTCAGCTCAGAAAATGAAAATACCCTCTTCCCCACCACACCCCTTGTCTGTTGAAGGCAGATCCTACCTTATGTGTGGCTTATGCTTCTCCTGCAGGATCGGGGCCATACAGGAGCCCAGCTGTTCGGGGGTAGCTTCAGGTCACCACCATTGTGAACTGCAACTTTGCATCATTTTGTCCTTCAAAGTATGGCAAAGTAGACAGCCCAAAATATCCCAGCATCCCTAAATATACCTGCAGTGAGGGAGTGTATGGGCCAAGGATGCACATGGGGAGCAGCTCAAATTAGAACTAGAATAATCTGCTTGATTTGGCATTGATTACACAAGTGATTTGCCCTCAGATCAGCAGTGTGCTGGTGTGTTTGGCTTAAAATAGCCCAGAAGGGCTTCAGGAGGGTCCCCTGGTGCAGAGCCCTGTGCACAAACAGCTCCAGGCAGCCTGATAGAGGTGCCACAGTGGCTGGGGACTGGAGGAGCTGCAGGAAGGCGGGGTGAGAGCTTCAGGCCCAAGCAGACCTGATGGTCTCCACACCTGATCCCAAGGGGTCCTGGCAATTCCCTGCTGAGAGTTGAATCCAGCATGGCCCCCCCAGGCTGCCCTGCAGCCCCCACACAGCAAGGCTGCTCTCATCTGTCAGCAGAATGCCCTGCTGGGGATAAAACACACCAACACCTGTAAGATAAAGATTATCTTAGGCACTTGCTGTGTTACAACAGACTTTTCTCTACAGGATCCTTCAAAAACAGATGAGTCAGAGAACATAATAGTTAGCCTTCAGCATTCAAAATACTCCAGAAACAATATTACTTCACTGTGCTTCATCATAACTCATAAAAAATCTATTTTTGTAGCATTTTTTGCAAGGGGCTGGAATCTCCCCCATCTCCCTCCAGTGCCCCAGCACCTCCTGCTCAAAGGTGTGGGCCTGGGCAGGTGAGATAAGAAAAATACTGTTGTGGAAAGGTATCAATATCTTCAGGGTCTGGACACCAGTTTAACAGCCTCAGTCCTGTTATTTACCTTAAGATGCCATTTGCTTTTGTGGGGAGTTGTAGGCAGTGCTGAGATTGTGGGGCAGTGTCTGTGCTGCTTTATTCAGCTTTTTGTTTTACTGGATTAAACCCTTGAGGCAGTGCTCTGTATTAAGGCTGCATTCCATATTAACAATCCCACAGTAACTTCTTACATGACTGTTTTGATCACGAAAGTAAACAATGGATTACACTACACTAAAAATGTTTGGTGGTTTCCAGAAAACAGCTGGAGGATGGGGATGGTGGTGGGTTTCATCTCTAGGGGTACAATACACCCAGGGACAGGACCTGGACACCAGAGAGCCTCAGGGATGTCTGCAGGCCTTCACAAATTGTGTGTGAGTGACACCCAGTATGGCTGTAGGTGAAAGAAATGAGAGTTACATCTTGCAGACAATGCCAAGCTCTGCTTTATTTTCATCAGTTTGATCAGTACAAAAGCAGACAGCATAAGTTTCACTTTTTATTCTTTTTCGGTTTAATTACTTTACAAAGTACAAAATATACTGTCATTTATTTTGGAACATTAGGATTTTTTCTTTTTTCTGTTTTGTTTTTTCATACAGTACATAAATCTCAGCTTTTCAGCATAAGACCAGCAAAGAAAAGCAGCGTGTGCACTTGCTGGGAAAGCAAAGCAGCCACTTCTCAGCTCCACACAATGTCCAGTGCATGATCCCAAGCTGCTGCCACCATTCCCTGTGCCTGGTGGTGTAACATCCTGCCTTGTGCAGAGCTCATGAAGGCAACTGATGCATTCAGGCTCCTCTGTGCCTTGTCCCCCCAAACTTACAGGAGCTCCCCACCCACACATGCAGGGCCTGGCCCCACTGAGCCCATGGGCACTGCCCACAGGGCAGGTGCAAGCAGCCTTTCCATGGCTGCAGCCCAGAGCAGGAGCTGTACCAAAGGCCCCTGCATGGGGAGGATTCCCCCACCCTGTCTCTTTGCATCAGATCTGGTAATTAAAGGGAAATAAATACACTATTTTTTCCACCCTCCCCAATGAAAGGCTGCATGGGGTTTCTGAGAGGTGAGCAGGGAGGAGAGGCTGCAAGAGTTTGGGGTTCCCAGCCCCACTTCAGCCTATTTGGTGTGTGTCTGAGGCCAAAAGTGGTATTTCACTTACAGAGCAAATGATACATAAATAACTTATTAAATAAAAACGTCCTAAAGATTTGTGTTTCCTTCCCAGGTTGCCCAGCACAGCTGTTCTAGGTGGCCAGGGAAGAGAGACAGACCCTGATCCAGGCTGGGCAGTTTCTGCACCAGGAGCATCTCCGCTCTCTCGGCAGTTCTAGAAATTTGGGTTAGTGTTGTTTAGGTGTCTGGAGGGAATATGGGCTCCTTTGGAGTCCTTACAAAGGGGATAAAGAGAAATGCTCAGGCTTGTTGAAGCCACTTGAGGCACTAATAAAGTGGCATTGCACTATGGCCCCAGAAGGGCCAACCCCTCCTAACAACCCTGACCTTGCATGGTGCAGTGTGAGCCTGCAGGGTGATGGCTCACTGAACCTTAGCCCAGAGGAACCAAACTAAAAATCTGCCCAAAGCACTGATGAGAACAATGAGGCTTCTCCTCCCTCTGTGCAGTGCTCCCTCAGAACTAAACCCTTCTGGCAGGAGACAACCAGCCCGTGCTGTGCTCTGCAGCCACAACCAGACACTGCAAGGTGGGGCTGCAGATGTTCTGGGGCACTGTGGCACCAAGACCCAAATCCCAGCAGCAGCAGGACCTGCTGGCATGGCTCAGTGGTGGGAGCAGGTGAACATGTCAGGGAAATTGAGGTGATCACCCACCCTCTAATTCTAATGAAAAGGAGAGAATGGGTTATGTAAGGAATTAACAGTAAGGGAACAAGACAGGCTATTCATTTACAGAATTTTGCAGAAAGCTCAAATTGGATGAAAACAAACCCCCAAGGGAGCCCAGGGCATTAAACAGCTCTTTTGAACTCTCCTGCTGCACGCAGCTGGCACGGTGCTGAGCTGGGCTGGCTGTGGCCATGCTGGAGCTGAGCAGGCAGGGGAGGAGCTGTGTGCCTGCCATCCCTGGGCCACTCCCTCCACCTTGGCCACACAACTTGGACACTCTCAGCTGGGAGGAGATGCCAGAGGTTTGTGGTCCCTTGTGGCCAGGCCCTCCACAAACTCAGAGTGTGCAGAAGCACAGGTCATGGCTGCAAGAGAATTACAGAGCAGGGGGAAGCTGTTCCATGGAATCTGCAGTAACATGGCAACATTCATTCCCAGACTTTGCATCTGAAATTACCAGTGCTGTCTAGAGACACCAAGAAAATATCTTGGCTTATGTATGTTCCAAAGAGGTACAGAACCCTAAAATTCATATCCTAAAATGAGAATGTACTTTGATCCATACTTCAACCATTTTCCCTTCATACAACAGGGGCTGTGCATTGCTCTGTGCTCACCAGAGCATCTGCAGAGGCTTTAACTGCTGCAGCCAGGATTTGCTGATCAGCATCCAGTGCACGTCTCACACTGCAGAACCCCTTTCTTTCCTTCACCTTTGCTAACTGGAGCTGGTAACTCAACCCAGCTGTGCTTCATAAGGATTAAATAAAGAAGGAGGCCAAGGATGGCAAAGTAACTCAAGATTACCTTCACAGTCAAGTGTTTCCCTTCCAGGGAACCTGGGAAGGTCCCACAGCCTTGCTGAGGATGCTGAGGATGCACAGACTGTTTCTGTACCAGTTCAGTGCTGCCAGGATGCCTGAGAGAAACTGCTGGCCCCTGGCACGTGGCAGGGGACAGACAGACAAGACAGACAGATGCACTCATGGGGAGAAGGTAGGGAGAGCTGGAGGCAGCTTTGCACATTTTAGCCAATGTAAACACACCCCAGTGCATGCTGCAGAGTGTAAATATTTTTGGCAAAGGATTACTGGGTTTTACTCTCCTGCAGATAAGAAAAGTTTAATCCAATCCAATGTTTGCAGGCAGGACTGGAACAGGTAAGTGAGATGCCTTAAGCTGCTTACTGGAGATGTCCACAAGAGTCAAAGTAACAGAGAGAAGAAATCCTCATCAGAAAATGATTTCTTGTCCGTAACTGAATGTTGCTGGGGGACACCTTCTTTCAGGAATTAGCAGCAATGCTCAGCCTGAGGCCAAATAAAGAATTTCTCCCTTTTGATTAACAGAAAATACCAATGATCCAGTGCTGACAGGAGCACCTGTGACTGTGCCAATTCAGGACCCAGCACCTCCCATTCACCTTGCTGACCTCTAAATTAAGGAGTTTGGACCAGCCAGTGCTCTTGGACAGTTGTGTGGGTGTGTGGACTCCACAAGGATGGCAGGAACCCCCCTGCAGCACTGAGGCCATCCCTCATTAGCAGGGCCATGGCCAGCTGGAGCTGCCCAGAGCTGAGCAGGGATGCTGAGGGCAGCACTGGCAGCTGCAGGTAATCCAGGCACTCAGCCCAAGGGTGTCCCACTGAGCCATGATCCTCCTTTATCCACACACTAGTGAACAGCACAATGTCAGGATGCTCAGATGTATTAGCACAAGGCATTTAAACAAAGGAAAAGATTCTTCAACTTTTTTCCCTACCCCAAAGGCTGGGTGCTGAGAGTTCAGAGCCCCCTACTTTGGGTTCTCTAAGCGCTGTAGTGTTAATAGTGTGGTGGTATTATTATTACTATGAAAATATTTAACCAAGATACCCCTTCCTGCAGGGCAGATCTCACTATGCAAGCTTGCATTGATCCTGACTTCAGGCTGGGTGCAGGGACAAGGTTCCACCAATTCTGGCCACATTTGGAGTATCCCAGTTCCCACCAGAACAAATATGAAGGGAATACTAAAGGGAAAGCATCAAGTTGTCTGAAACAATCTTCTTGGAGGTCAGGAGAAAACAATAAAAGGAAATAAAAAGGTGAAGTCAAGGATGATGGCAGCATCAGGGGCCCTCAATGGCATTTTACATCCTGTGAATTCTTCAGGCCAACTGTCCCGTGCTGGGACATCAACCTTCCTTTGGAAGGTTCAAAATACCACAAAGCTTTCTACAGATTTCACAAATATAAGGCTGATTTCCTTGGGGGAAAAAAAATTACAAAAATCAGCCTCTAAAATAGCCTGAGTGCAATGTTAGAAAATTAAAACCTATGGTTTTTTGTTTTCATTTAAGGCTCAGTAAAGTTGCTTGTTTGGAGTTAATTCCTTCCTATCTACATTGAAGTCCTTTGGAAGCAGCATCTTCAAAACTGACATTTCCCAAAGGTTGACAAAACCCCAGAGCAAAAGGAAGACCCTGTCCTGATGACTCTGTCCTGGTGGCACCATCCATGCACACAGAGAGAACTCAGGCTCAACTCAGCTGACCACAAACCTGGGCTGGCAACTCAGGGCTGCCAATCTGCCCTCCCAAGGAGTAACTCTGATAAAATATGGGGTGAAAAGCCACCACTGACCGTGCTCCCACTCCAGCTCAGTGCCCACAACACAGGGCAGAGCCACAGCAAACATCTCTGAACGCTTTCAACACTGCACTGTGCAGCCTGTGCCTGTGTCCCAAAGCATCTTTCCAAACAAACATCCAGAGATGCACAGAGCCACATCTGTAACAAACCTTTAGTCCAGAAATCTGGAGTGAATATAAACATATCGTGGGACAATTCCAAAAACCCATGTAAAGGAACAGCAAAATCAGATTTGAAACTCAGTGCTTGAATCCAGCAGCATCAGAAACCATAACTGCCCTCCAGTTCTGTGAATGCAGAAGCAATCAATGAGCTGTGTCTGTGTTTGCATGTCCCACACACCAGAAAAAACCACACCCATGGCACAATCCCAGGTGCCTCCAGATTAATGCAGAACCCTGGCTCACAGCTGGCACAGCCTCAGGGAAATCCTGCCAGAGGCTGTCACTGAAGCCCTCTGGAAAGCCCTCAGGAAAATGGCAAGATCTGCCATTTCCTTATGTCAAGACTGAAGTGAAAGAAGTTAAGAAATGCAAGATATGCTGGGGCTGGTAATGACAAAAGCAAGGTCACACGTGGGACAGACTGCTGGCACCCACTGTTGGGTAACACTCCTCTCCCAGCCCTGGGCTCTGCTGGCCCTCAGCTGTGCTAAAAGCCAGAAGAAAACACACTATTGCTGCCCCATGGGAAAAGCCTCATCATCTTCCTGTGACAGGACCAGATGCTAGCAGGTTTTAGGTATTTTCAGCACCATTCTACTTTCCCCAGCCAGCAGCAATTTCCACCTGTGTGATGCAGGAGCTGATGAAAAACTGCAGGAGGGTCCCCACAAGACTCAGGGCCCTGGCAGGGGGAAGCTGCAGTGGCCAAGGAGGGGATGTGCAAGAGCAGCTACCCAGGGACCCTGGGCAATCCTTTATTTCCCCATGTGTGCACACTGGATGGGAAAAAGCCTGAGGGGACAGGAGAAAAGAGGCCTTCCTCCTCTTGCTGGCCCTGAACAAGGGCTGGGGGAAGGCTGTGATGTGGGAAAAGGGACAACAGCTGTCCTGGAGCAGGGGAATGGCAGCAGTGGGAGAGTGACTGGAAAAAACTGACCCAAACCAGCCAAGTTTCAATGCAGACACAACTCTGGGTGACACCACCTGCCAGGAGCTGGCCAGAGCTGAGCTCCCCCTGCCCAGGCTTTTTCAGAGCAGCCAGGCTTTGACTGCAGGGAGGAAGAAAAAGGGGAAATGTCAAACAACTGGGTATTTTCCCCTTTGCCAACACCAAACTGTTCTGTCAGGGGAAACAGAACCCTTTGCATCCTATCTCAACACAGGCAAGATGGACAGTCCTCAGGAAGTCTGATGCGAGGAGACAACCCAGTACAAGGCGACATCTTTTCTGTTTAATTCCATATTTCATTTTGGTTCTGGTTTTCAGGGCTCTCTGAGCCAGTGTCCATCTGCTCTTGGCCCATCCCACTGCTCTCAGCAGCATCCCCACGGTGCTGCCATCGGCTGCAGCTCCTTCCACACTGAGAGCACAGCCAGGGTACACTTCACCTTGGAGCTGAACATCAGAAAACCATATGAACTCCCTTTCCTCCTGCCCCTCATTCATAAATTTAATAAAATAACAATAACAATAATAATAATAATAATATAATAATAATAATATAATAATAATTAAAACAAAGGCTTATTGGAGCTGTTTCTGCTCAACTTTCCACAGTCTCTTTTCATGTCACTCTGTAATCAGATTTTTCAAGAAATACTGTGAGAAAAAAAGAATAATAATAATAATAATAATAGTAATTATTATTATTAGAATAATAAAAAGCATCTGGAACCAGCTCAGAAGATTTCTAATGCTTTTCAGCTTGACTGACTTGGAGTGCATTGACCACACCATTTATATTTTCTTCAGGTACCTGCAAGAAAACAAAGAGAAAGGTCATGTTCCAGCAAAAGGTTTGACAAGGAAAAGAGAGGCAGGAGGTGAAGCCAGGCCAGTCCCAAGGAGGCAAACACTGCTGGTTTTTGCTCACACCTGAAGTTCACTGAGGAAGGGCTCCATGTACAAGGACACCCCCTGCCAGCTGCTCGGAGGGAGGATCTGTGGGGGCTGGAGGCAGCAGGATGAGGCACTCTGAGAAGGAGGAGCTGCCTGCAGAGTCATCACAATTGTAGGGAATAAGTTTTCAGCTACATATCTATTTTAACTGATAGGGCTGAGCTCTCCAGATATGGCTTGACATGTAGGAGCACTCTGCACCTTGTGCTCTGCACAAAATGCACACACCTGGGGCCACACAATGGGCAGAAATGTGAGGGAAAGCTAACAGTATTGATTTTTAAATGGTGTTTTATTAGCTTATCTTATCAGCACAGTTAATATTAAAAAAAAATAAGACAAACATATATAACACTTTGACCTTTGCTATCTGAAATAATATTTACTTTTACTCTTTACACACATGACCTATCAGCTGTGAATGGCTCACACCAACTGTGAAAAAACAAAGTAATTAAAAAACCCCCAAACCTGCTTTGATCTCACTAGAGCTTTTACAGGTCAAAGGTAGGACCTGAAGAATCAATTTGCAAGTGATGGAAAGAGAAGTATAATGCAATAAAAGGCACATTTAAGGAAAAAAAAGAATAGCATAAAGTAGCTGACTCCTTCAGGACCAGGGAAATGGGTTCCAAGACAAATGCCATCCCATTTGTGGCTTCAGGCATAACATTTTCCCTTTCTAGGGGATTCCTCATTTTTGAAGGTCTCCACAAAGGAAGAGCAGAGGTAGGTCTAGAAAGTAAAATATCCATCAGTATAAAAAACTGAGAGAGCTCTCCAAGAATGGCAAGACTCTCATGTTGCTGACTGTGCTGCAACTGCTTATGGGCACTCATGAGAACAAACATGGGAACAACCTTATCTGCTTCAAAATCACCTTCTCTTGCTGTGCTGGCAATCATTGCTTATTTACCAAGAAATAAGAAGATGTAGGGACAGCAGAGCTAATAGCTGGGCCTCACAAAGCAAAGGTTAGGACAATGCAGGCACCAAGGGATGAAGGCAGGGATCTGCTACTGTAGATTGTCCAAAAAGTTCCCAACACACAAAGGCACCTCTGATGACCCACTCTTAGGGGGAAGGAAGCACCTAAGGAAGCACCTTCCCCTCAAGGGTGGGTTGTCACAGCACTGTCCTGAGAGTCTGCAGCCTGCAACTGTTGTTGGAAGCGATGGAAGGGTTTGTGGCTGTTTCTAATAAAAGATAGAGATTCAGTGGAAGAAGCTGCTCAGGGAGGTTGTGAAGTCTCCATCCCTGCAGGTCTCTAAAGACTCAGACCAGCTTTTTTTGAGACAACACTCACTAACACAGCTTTGCTTTGGGTAGGGCCGGGCTTGTTTCAGAAGCCTCTCCCCCAGGGCAGTGACAGCCAGGAGCTGGAGACAGGAGTTAGCTGGGCTACACTGGGGCAAAGGCACTCCAACGAGCTATCCAGATGAGAAGTGACATTCTCATAAGGAGTTTTCTAAGGAAAAGATCTCCCCTACTCCAAAGAAGCTGTGTTCATACTCACCAAGGCGTGATCAAACTTAAAAGTACTGATGTAGTAGGCTGGGATGTCAGCAGCGGCCAAAGGCTCAGAAATCTGAGCGACAATTCCACATTCATCTGTGGGGAGATAAAAAATCAAACATTGTCTGGAGGGGCTTGCAAAAGTCTCAGAGCTCACCAGCTCCATCCCTACATATGGAGAAGTTTGTCTTCACAAACACCAATCAGAAGGAATCTCTGTAATAAAACGTATTCTTTCTCACAGAATCAAATTTTTGGGCCACAATACACCACATGTTTAATTTTATTACATACTTTTTACTACAGAGAAACATGCATTCTCCAAAGGCACAAAACCATTAGAACTGGAATGATTTAGAGGTCCAAAGAAAGGCACTGAATGATGTCAAGAAGAAAGCACAAAGCCCAGCCCCATATATTCTTAACATCCATTTTTCTCTGTTATTGAACACTTGGTCCTGCAATTCTGGAAGAGGAGATGCTGACCCATTAGTCAGCCTGGACACTTGGCTCCTTGGCTGCAGCCCACCACAGCCCCTGAAACAGGATTTCACACCAATTTCACCACAGAATCATCACAGAATGTTAAGGGGTTGAAAAGGGCCTTAAAGATCCTCTGATCCCAACCCTCTGTGCCATGGGCAGGGACACCTCCCACTACAGCAGGCTGCTCAAAGCCTCATCCAGCCTGGTCAGCACTGGGACATCCAGAGCCTCCCTGGACAACCTGTGCCAGTCTCACCACCCTCACAGGGGAGAATTTCTTCCTGATATCTGACCTAAATTCCTCCTCTTTTACTCAGTCCCTGTTGCCCCTTGTCCTGTCACTGCAGTTCCTGATGCAAAGTCCCTCTCTGGCTCCCCTGCAGCCCGTTCAGAGCCTGGAGCTGCTGTGAGGTCTCCACACAACCTTCTCTTCTCCAGGCTGAGCTGCCCCACCTCTCTCAGCCTGTCTCCATCGGGGAGCTGCTCCAGTCCTCTCACAACCTCATGGCCCCCTCTGCACTTGCTCCAGCAGTTCCATGTGTTTCCTATTTTGGGTCACCAGAACTGTGCACAGGGCTCCAGCTGCACTGGAGTATGACAGTGCTTTGTGACCACCAATTTCAGGAATCTTCAATGAATTTCCATCCCACTTCTTATTCCAGTTTTTCTCTTTAACCAGAGCCCCAGCTGTAGCAACCTCCAAAGGTTCCTCAGCAGATGAATGCAATGTAGCTGGAACTGTTAAGCGTGTAGCACTTTCAGGAATATATTCAGAACTCAAACTTAACAGGAGTCAAGCTTCTATTTGAAAATCTCAGCTCACAAAGTCACTGCTGGCTCTTTAAAAGCATCAGCCTCAGATGGATTTTTCATGCCCCTTGAAGGCCCTGAGGTGACTGACTGCCTGCACACCAGCTGATCCTCCAAATGTTACTTACCAAAGCCAAGAGGCTGCCCACCAATCCGCACCATCTTCCAGAGTTCACCAGATGCACTTGTAAACAACAAATTATTAGGAAATCTGTAAGAAAAAAACCAACCAAACATCAAACATAGCAATTAAAACACAGCAGTGTGTCAGATTCTGCCTGTGGGGGATCTGCTCTTCCTGCATCCTTGAGATGTTTGAAGCCAGCAATAATGGGCAGTAGCTAGGGCAAGCTGGGAAATCTCAAGGCAGGTGAGGCAGATGCACCTGCCTGACCCTCCAGGAATCCTATGGCAAATCAGCATCTGCTGCTGGAGGTGGGCACAGGTACCCAGAGAGGCATGGAAAAAAATTATAAGCAACAGAACCCACCTTTACAAATGCTGGGACTGTGAAGGTTTGATTTGAGCTGCATTTGGAAACACCTAGGGATGGAATGTTTCCATACCTCTCTCAGGGATGTCAATGGTAACCACTGGTTTTGTGTCTGAGCACCACCAGTGCTTGTTTCCCTTCCATCCTGGGAGGTCCCTGGGACCACTGCAGAGGTCTCTATTCCTTAGCAGGGGAAAGGAGACCAGAGGCTCAGAGAGCTGCCCAAGGTCAAGCAGGCAGCCTGTGAGAGAGAAGAACTGGCCCTCCAGATTTCCCACACCCCAGGCTGAAGCTCCAGCCCTCTGGCTCTTAAGACAAACAAAGGTTTACTCCAATAAGGTCAAAGAAACTTTCAAGAGGGCAATTTATTTATTTGAAGAACAAGTCCCTGGGGCAGAAGACTTGCCCCCAAGAACCAAACCCAAACTGTACTGTATGTCACAAGCAAGCTTGTATGTCTAAGCAGGGCTGAGTACAGCATTCCTCTAACCTCCAGAGCCTCCAGTGCTGCCCAGCTGCAGAAGCACAGACACACACCAAGGCTCCCCAGCTGGCTCTTTCCTTGCTGGATAAACAAGTCACAGGCTCTGGCTGCACAGTGGTGACTCAGGACATTATCATCACAACAAGACTCCAAACCAAGCCCACCCACGGGTAAAATCAAAGCTTGAGGACTGCATCACTGACATCCCCACCCTGATTTTGGCCTTTAGCAGGAAAACTTCAAACACCTACACCAGGTTTTCCTTTTGGGTTTTGCTCTTGTAAGCACAGCTAATGAATAACAGAATAAAAATGCCAAAATCGCTTTGCTCCAGTATTCCTGTTTTGAAAGTGAGCTAACCCTACATCACATTGATTTGTGATTTTACTGAGGGCTTGGACAGACCAGTCCAAAGTTTAGACATTGGAACTAAAATGCCAGATTTTACTCAGAAAAGTGACAGGGTGTACAGGTCCATGACACCCATACAAAGACAGCCCAAATAATTAACACTCAGCAGTCTAAGCTGCTTCCTGCTCCTTTGAGAGCATCCTTTTTTCTCAGGTGCAGTAACCAAGGTCCAGGTTACTCTGAGACCAAAGCTCACCTCTGCTGTGTCTGGACATCCATGACCAGGGAGATGTAACCCTCAATGAGAGAAAAGGAGAAAAAGCGAATGTGTCCCGAGTCTTCGTTGCCCACCACTGAGTCTTTTACTCTGAAGAAACAGAAGAGGATGACATTAACTGAAGATAGAAGAGCACAAAAAAGGGTTTTTAAAGCAGATACAGCCAGTGAAACCAGAAATGTTCTTACATTGACTTGGCAAAGTGACACCGAGTCCTGCTGTATTATACTGATTTGATTTTTTTTTTATTCTGCAGGTGGAAAACTATCCAGTCCCCACAAAACTCTCCATCCCTGCCTCAAGATCACCTCACAAGAGGCTGTGGGTGAGAGCCACAGGCCACGAGGGGCAGCAATCCAGGCAGCCGTGCGTGCTCTGGCCCTGTGTGGATTGTGGCACACCGACCACGTGGCTACTCCTGCCTCACTCTGAAAACACTCAGCTTTCCAAAGCCAGCCCATGTCTCTGGGCACCCTCCATCACCTGTTTGGCTTCCACCTGTCAGGACAACCCTCTTGAGCCTGTGAAACCTCCCTCTCTCCCTCAGAGCAGAGCACTGGAGCAGCACAGAGCCACAGCAGATCCCTGGGCACCCCAGAGGAGCAGTGGGAATCTGTGCCTCCAGATCCTGGGCACAGCTCTCCTGGAAGCCCATCTCCCTGCAGGACCTACCCATTGGAGTAAAACATGACATCCATGAGGAGTGTAGCAACAGTGGGAAGGGTATCTGGATCCAGGCTGGTGACGCAGAACATATTACTTGGACTGGAAAGAGGATGAATGACAGGCCTCTGAACTGGAAGAGACACACACAGACACACAGAGCTGTGAAGCCACACCTGCAGCAGGCTCCTGTCCCATCAAACATGTTATCCATGCACTGGCAATGGTCACAGAGAAAGCTGACAGCATTTGGGAGGCAGTGCCTCGTTGCTGAAGCCCTGTTTGCTCTCACACAGGGAATGAGGGGCCTGTGGATAATCTGCTCCTGTGCTGTCTCCCTGGTTTGGGGTGGTGTTACCATCAATGCCCTGCCCAGCTCTCTGCTCCAAGGGGCTTTCAGGGTGCATCGCATTGGGACAAGCTAAAGGAAGTGTCAAGAGAAACTGAAAAGTGGAAAAAAATGCAGGCTTCCACCATTAAAAGGCAGGGCTATGGAAGGCATTTCTCCAGCTGTGGTTGTTGGCAGTCCTTCCTGTTTTCCCTCATTTCTAGGGACCTATTTTGCCATAATATCTTGAAAAATTAAAAACCAGCTGCCATGCAGCAGTTTGTCTAACAGATTGCAGCCAGTGGCTGAAAAGCAGCCAGCATTTAGGCATGCAACCAATAGAGCAACACAGCAAACTGCATACCAGTGCATTACCAACATGTGTTTCACTGTGCCCTTTCTTGATGCTTTTTTTCTTTAAGACTCATTTCCTTAAACAAGGTGATTGTTAGCTCTTCAGTGATGAAAATGAGTGGCTCTTCATGATAACTGATCCCTGCTTTGTTTGGTTATAGGCAAAAAATTACACATGTCTGTAGGAAAACATATGTATATAAATTGTTCCTTTTCCTGATTGTTCTCTTTGGCTTGATACTTGTTCCTCTGGCCTGCAAACATCCAAAGGTTCTGTACAGCCCTGGGCTCATTGTGGCCTTGAGCCTCACTGAAATGTGGAAGTTGAAAATCAATCTCCTCTGTGCATCATTGCAATACTTAAACAAGTTTTAGAGAAGCCATTTTCCTTTGGAATGTTGAAGCATGGAAATATGGGCTACAGACATACACAACATTATTTTTGCAACTGCAATGAACTATACTTGAACCTTCTGTCCTACAAAAGACATGTCTTCTCTAGAAAAAGTAGCATTAAAAGGCCAAAATTCAGCTAAAATTACTGGCACTGCTCAGAAAGTTAAGAACCTACTCTGTACTGGGATAGGCTCGTAGGATTATAATCTTACAACAGGATAAATGTTCACCCAAATGTTGAAGGAAGCTAGGAGACAGGACTCCCACCCCATGCATCAGGAAGCTCAAAGCCCTGGCAAGCTGAGCCTGTGCTGCTCCTTACCTAGTTTTGGTTTGACAAATCCATTTGTTACCCCAAAGTCATCGGCAGCCACTGTCTCCCCATTCACTACTCTGAGGATGGTGAACTCGGCAGCCAGCGTGTGCATCACGAAGGGCAGGTCTCGCTCACGCACCTGAAGGTGACAACAGCATTACCTGGTGATGGTGTGCACCACAAATGACAAAACACTCAGGGGAGGGAGTAAACATACTTTAGGGCACAGCAAAGTGGACACAGCTCCTGTTGAGCCAGGGGATAGCTACCAATTAGGTGTATCTTAAGAGAAACACACTTGGTTATCAGTAGGATTGAGCACCAGAGTGCTTTTATGACTGTAAATGAATGAGGAGATTTCTAAGCCAAGAAATGCTTCACCTCTTTTCCAGCATTCCTTCAACAGCTCAGCACTGCCTGCTCCTCAGTCTTGTTTCCTCAGGAAATAAGGAAATGCACACACACGTGTGTGACAGGAAGACAGGCTGTCTGTCTGTACCCAAAACAACTCTGGAGCCTCTTGGCCATCACCAGCCAACCTGACAGCAGACACTATGTTCCTCCACCTTTCAGAAAACCAAAGTTTGATGGTGGGAAGTACTGCCAGTACCTGCATTTCAGGAGAGACTGCAGTGTAGGCCCAGCACTCTCACTAGACACCAGACCACCCATGACAACAAATGCTTTATACCATGGCAAAAGCTCCTGAGATGTCAGAGGGCCTGACTACAAGGAACAGAGCTCTGGGGGAAGCTCACTTTGCTGCTTCTGCCACTCCCAGACAACTTCTTCCCAGAATTGCCCAAGTGAACTTTCATCTGGTGGCAATAGCTCTGCCTGGCCCCCTCATGTCCTCTTACCAGGATGAAGTCCGTCTGGTAGGTGGAGAGCATAAACACTGAGATGTTTTGGTCAGCTAGAGGTGCTATGACTGACTTGGCAATTTTGGTCACTCCGATGGGCTGGGAGCTGGAGAAACCACCTCCACCAGACACCACGTTGAGGGCAAGCCATGTTGCATCGGCCACGCTCAAGTGTTCCGAGGAAGGAAGCTCTGCAGAGACACAAGGGGAGGACACAGGTTTGTTTCAGAGGCAGAGAGAGCCAGGTCCACTCTGTGCTTAGCACAGACCTCAGTGCAAGGATGAGATGAGCCCACTCATCCCAACCTCCTGGGCTTCCCATGCTGCTTCACAGGATCCTACTGTGACACTCTTTCTTGTAAGGATTGCATAGATTTCCATGGCAGGATTCACAGAGATTGTCAAGGACAACACAGGGAACTGCAGGTGGCTCAGAAATTCACTTGGATGCCAGTGACCAGTTCTGCTGACCTTCCCAAGTGCCTGTCCTGGTTACAAAAGGAGAGTGCCAATGTGGGTGTAAACAAACTGTATTTTACTCCCCTCATTATAGAAACAAACAGTTCAGATCCAGACTAACAAATACATAATCCCAGCTAGATCTACTTGGTGTAAGGAACCTGATGTCAGATGCAGATCCAGCCAGCAAGGACACAGCAGATGTGCCAGGGGAGGTTACACACACAGCTCAGAGGTGAAATGCAGCCCAGCATAAACCCCAGCATTGCTGCTCTTGCATCAGCACTCTGGCCCTTCAGGCAAGTGCTTGCATGTCTCCATGTCCACACACTCCTGGCTCCTCCATGCAATATCCTTTCTTCCTCCTTCAACGAGACCTTTGGGAGTTGTTTCTGTACAGCCCCAGACACAGTGTAATAAATTCCTAACCTCACCCCCTCTGAATCCTCAGGCACCACTTCCCTGAGACACTGACAGCACTGAAAACCCAAAATGATCTGAATAACAAACACATTTTGCTCTCTTCAATAACCTCAATTGTGTGTAGCATGAAAACAACCCTGAGCATACACACTGCAAACAGTGGGGGCACTGAGGGCTCTGCCTCTGCATTTTGATGTTTAGCTTCATAAGCCAATGTTTCTTTTATAATAATCACAGCTTACATGAAAACTAGACACCAGGGAGAGGGGGTAAGTTTGTGCATTAATCAACAGCATGTTATGTCAGAGAGACCTGTGCATGTTGCTTGAAGCAAATTATTGCAGCAAAACACCATTTTCTCACCAGCCCTTTGCCTCAGAAAAGCACCTCCAAACCCAAGCTCCCTGCATCACCTGGCATGGAGAAACTAAAGATCAAAACAAGTGCTGCTGAGCTCCACGTTCCAGGCTCCTGTTCTCACCTGATCCCACCTGCAGAGCCCAAGCTCTCTGACAACTCACTTCTGGCAACGAGACCACAGCTCACCTCCTGCTCTATAGACAGAAGAGAATATTCCTGCTTTGTACAGGTGAGAAGGACTGCAATTCATTAAATACTGGTTTAAATACAATTTTGGGCCAGGGATGTGACTGAAGATGAAGCATTTTGTGGTGGACAGAGGCATTATCCTATTTTACTCCAGCAGCAGCTGTGCTGGATGAGCTGCCCCAAGGAAACCTCATCAAGCTCTTCCTCAGGGGGAAGGAAGGCTGATTTGCTCATTGCACTTGTAATTACTCAAAGTGTTAATAATTTCTGGGTTTATGTGTTTAACAGGCCCTATGAAGTGTGACAAAGGCCATTGCATTTGCTTAAATAATCTGCTTCTCATGATTCAATTAACTTGGAAAAATATATAGGAAGTGATTGAAATACCAATTTTGGACACGGTTTCCACTAGGCAGCCGGACAGAAAAGTACATCCCAAATTTTAATGAAACAAACCTAGGCTGAAAGCTCAACAAATTCATCTAAACAGTGTTAAATAAGCCATGTGGGATGGTGCTTTGCCCAGGAAGCAAAACCCAAAGAGAGCTGAAAACACCACTTTTAACATTAGCACAGACTCAGTGAGGCAGAATAAAGTAATAAATAAAGTGCAAAAAGAGGAATTACCCACATTCCAGTACCAACTCACCATCACCACCACTTTCCCCACAGGAGAGCAGAGCTCCAGGCCCCCACAGCTCCAGCATTGCCACATCCCTTGTCCTTCCATGGGGCAGAAATCTCTCTGCTGGGCTCTCAAGGTCCTCTTGTAACTGATTTATCAGAGTGCAGTCACTCCTCCACTTCTGATCAGTGCATTATCAACACAGATAAAAGATCAGAGATTTGGGCTTTGTTTATTATAATCTGGGTTTTTATTTTGACCTTTCATTGGGATGAAGCCTTAAGATTTCTCTGGTTTTGCTGTTCTGGCTTTGCAGAGTTGCTAGCAGAAGGCACCAGGAGCAGTTCAGCTGCCTGCAGGCTCTGTAACCATCATTTGCTGCCCAACATGACAGCTACCACAGTCTGGAAGAGCAGGCTTCCAGGCTCAAGCTGTCATTCCATCCATGGTCTCTGGCATGGAACACCACCAGCCTCGACAAGATGTGATCATTGTGATAGTCCAGGATGATTTTCCCTGGCAATGCTGGGTACCAAGTGCTGGTGGGCTCCAAAAGCCTGTGGGGCTGCTCTCCACTGGCACAAGTATCAGACTAATGCCAGTCCCTGTGCAAACCAAACCCAGCCAACATGTCAAATAACATTTAGGGTGTGAGTAACTGCTTACTCACAGCACAGGTGATTTACAAGGTGTGGAGTCTGTCCAGAGCCTCACTGGCCCATCTGGCAGCCCCAGTTGAAGCAGAGCAGCTTCCCTAGCACATGTCATCCTGGGATGTGAGGTGCTGAGTATCACACTGGCCATAATCGGCTCCTGAGCTCCAAAATCGATACCATTTCCAAGGAGGACAACAAACATTGGCTGGAGCCCAAATAGGATTGAATTGCTGCCGCTGGAGCACTATGCAACGCTGTAAGTACTGTGAGCTGCTGCTCCATGTGACATTCCTAAATTATCCTTGGAAGGATGATGGGATGATGATGAGATTCCAGCTCATGGGTCTTTGCATGCCAAAAGAAGTCACAGAAAGCAGGAAAGGAAGATCTAGTTTACAACTCTGACCAAAGAATCAGTCTGACAGTGTCAGTCTACACAACATCAGAAAAACAACATTCTTTCTGCCTACATTTTCTACCCTGAAGACCCCTCAAACACCCTGCACAGCAGGAGGCACAGCACTGGGAGAGAGCTCCAACTGTAAGTCATTAAAAATAGAAGTGCTACATAATATATATATAATATATATAAATATATATTAAAAATACAAGTGTTGCCAACTTCATAATAAATTGAGAGAGCTCTTGCCCAATGCCAATGGTCCTTACTACTCTGGAAGTACAGAAATTTTTGCTGCAGAATGCTTTGCTCTGCTGCATGGACGAGCCAGTGATCCAGCACTGTGCTTCTTCCACAGGAGCCCACCAGGGCAGCAAAAACATCCTGGGGATGTTACACTGCAAATCTTTACTTCACAGAGGATACAAATAACTTCTCTTTTGGCCTCAAAACACAGGCTGCCAGCTTTACACTTAATAACCGTGAGCAAAGATTTTTGCTGCCACCTAAATTGTAAGCAAGATCCTGTGGGCAGTTTGCAGCAGAGAGAAGTGGCTGCCAGGCAGAAAATACTTGGTGTGAGTTTGATCTGAGGGCCACGGAGCACTCCCACACCAAAGGACTTAGCTAAGCACAAGAGCCAAGCAAGATGAAAGCTCATCATTTAGCTTTGAGCTGGGTAACATGGTTATTAGGTCCAAAAAGTTATTGCTTATGTGCACAGGAAAAGGAAGAAAATCCCACAGCTCCAATCCAGCTGAAATCATCTCACATGCCAACAAGCTTGAGATCATCCTCGGAGAAGTCAGCACACCCATGACCAAGCAGCTTTTGCTATTTTTTCCATTTATGTTAATAATTTGGTCAGCTATCACTTTCCTCAGAGGACAATATAGGAGGTGATCAGAGAATCAGGAAATGGTTTGGGTGGGAAGGAACTTTTCCAAGCCATTTCATGCAACCTTCCTGCAAAGGGAAGGGATGTCTTCAACCAGAGCAGTTTGTTCCAAGCCCTGTCCAACCAAACCCTGAATGTGTCCAGGGATGGGGTATCCACCCTTTGAGGCTGTGCAGAGGCAGGGACAGATGTCAGCCCTGCAAACATGACTTGAGACATGAGGAGTGCAGAGTCCCCAGCTCACACACACCAGCAGCAGGGAGACATCCAGGCCATGGCAGGGATTTTTGAAGCTCCACATACTTATTAAATAATAAGTTTGCTACCAACAAATGTGACAGCACATTTCTCCAGGATCACAGCAACAGGGACAGAAGACAAGGGAGTCCTCTAAGACCTTTATTGGAGGGAAAGACAAACACTATCTTTATTTTATAAAAATTAGTAGACTCAAACTTTAATTTCTGTGTCTTTTATTGCTCTCTGTGTATCTCAGATTTGCTCTTGATGCACCTGGGCATCTTTGCAGGACTGGATCCACAGCCAGGGAACCTTGCCACCTCTGTGTGCTTCTGTGTTTCTGACACTTTCTCCTAACAGAGCATGCAAAACTGAGAGGGTTTTTTAAATTCCAAACACCCTCAACAGGGAAGCTGTGAAACCTGTCATCTCATTTTCCTATTTAGGTATTATCCCACTCACACAACTGTCAAAAGAACATTGTTAAAGTTCATAAACTCACACACTGTGCAGTGAGGAAGTAACAGATTGATGTTTTATATATCTGGCCCCAATGTTTCTGTGCCTCAGTTTCCTACCCATAAAGTGGGCACAAACCCCCTCTTTCTCCTAAACCTTGCTCTCAAGAACCAGCTGACCTCTTCAGCAGAGGTTTATTTACATCTCACAACTGAAGCATTTCACAGCTAACGCAAAGCAGCATGGAAAATTCCTGCACGAAGATTTGAATGTCTAAAACCAGGTTAGAATGGGAGATTGTACAGCAGACACTAAATCAGCTCAGCCATCTTCACTGAAGCTTCACTGTCCATGTAAACAAACTGCAGGGGCAAGGGAATATTCTGAAACAGATGGAAACTTTTTATGTAAAGTACCTACTTTTCCTAAACTGTCCCACCCACTATCCCCCAGATCACAACTATTTCTGCAGCCAACATGATCCAGCAGCTCCCAAGCAAGGCCTTTATAAAAAAATTTAGGGAAGGGGGTCTACACTGCCAGGCATGCAGGGTGGTGCTGGGAAAAGGATTCACAGCAGCTCAGTTTCCAATTTGTGAGATGTCTTTCTACTCCCCTTTTCCTACTCTATCTGTGAATTTGTGGAGGGACAGAGAGGATATTCAGTAGTGTTTGAACTGGGAAGATCTTTCCTTGGCTGGGAGGTGCCAAATCAATCTGCCATTTCTGAAAAGCCAAGCATACACCTGTAAGGGCTGCACACACTCACTCAGGCAGATCCTACTTTCCTATAGATGAAGTCCTTAAAGCAATGGCTGAGTCACTGCAGCCCTTTCAAAGGTGTGGGAGTGACCCTTCACCTCCTGCCAAAGCAGCAACTCTGCCAGAGGGACAGGATCTACCAGCCAGCCCAGAAAGAGGCAAGGAGTGCAAATAATGCCAATGACTCCCTCTCCCCTGCCACCCCTCTGCCTGCTTACAAGCCACCTTAAAGCTGTCCTTCCCCTCTGACACAGCCTGCAGCATTCCATCCAAAGGGGTCTGAGGCACGGGAGCTTATCTGAGTCTCTGCAGGGGCTGGTTTTCTGGAGGGAGATAGGTGTTACATTTTTCAAAATCTGCTTATGATTCAGGGGTAGACAACTGCTACTCGTTTCTGCTTACATGCACACACCACCTGCAGACAAGACTGCTCCAGAAATAGGATTGCAAAGCTCATTCCCCCTGCTCTGGAGGGGTGCACGTGGGGTGAAGCCTTGCCAGCACTGGAGGGATGCTCCCTTTAGCCCCATCCTGCTGCCACACCAGCCTTACCCTGAGGAAGAAAAACAACCACTGATTTTATTGAAAAATACAAACCCAAGTCTTCCAGGTAAATGGAACCAGTGCATAGAAGCTGGAGAGAGAAATGAATGCAGATGAGTTTTTTTTTTATCTCACCTCCTCCCACCAGTGCAGGGAGTTGGCAACATTACATCATCCCACACCTCCACCCCCTGGATCAAACCCTGCACAGGCACAGCTTCTGCTGAGGCTGCTGGAAGCAAGAGCCAGGAAAATTAACTCTCTGCTGTGCAGGATGCACTTCCAGCAGTGGCCCAGTGCTGGATTTTGTGGTCAGCTGCTACAGACAGGGATGTCTGAATCCTCAGAGATGTGCAACCCCAGCAGCCTCTGCCTCCAAGTATTTATCTAGCCAAACAAGGATTTTTAGAACAGGACAAAGAGTCTGACTTGCTCCCAGTCTGTCCCAAACAGGACTAAAGATGGGCAAAGAAGGCACCTGATACCTCGAGGACTAGGCTAACAGTTTTGATAGAGGGACACAACATGACTGAGCAGGATCGTGCATTTCCACCCCCAGACTTCAATTCCAGAACTGGGTACTGTCAGTATCAACTTCCTCCATCCCCGTGTGGCCTTCCAGAGCAGCTGCTGGCTGAGGCAGAGGCACGGGCATCTTACAGAGAACAACACAAAAGCTTTTCTTTGCAGGAAATTAAAAAGCAAGGAAACAAACATCAGCACTTGCGCAAGCCCCAGACTGGCTCAGACGGAAAATTACCTTGAGGTTGTTTGTGTTCCAGATCAATGGATCAGCTGCAGTGCGGGGCAATTAGCACCTTGAAATTATTCAGCAAGTTTTTGCATTTCTGATCTGTAACCCACAACTGAGGTTTTTGGCACTGTTGCTGGAAGGTCAGGGAAGGATCACACAAGAGCAAGTCCCAGGCACAGAGCACTCACAGAGCATAATCCATCAGCTGCCTCCACCAGGAATTTGCTATGTTTTTAATTCAAAGAATCTCTTTCAAAAACAAAAAACCCACTCAGGCATTCATGCCAAGATGGCAAGCTGGTGGCCCAGAGCTGGTGGAACAGCACAGGGAGGATCCCACACTCAGGGCAGCCAGCCTTACAGAGATGCTCAGCTACAAGATCTGTGAGATGTTGTGAGAGGAGATGGGGAGCAGGATGGGGTGGGGTGAGATGGAAAAGGCAGGTTCATGCATGAAGAAAAACACTCTGAGAAGGGCTCTGCTCCTGCCTGGCACTAAGAACACTGCTGGGCAGCCTGCTCATCAGCACTCCTGCCTGGAGCAGGACAAAGTGCCTGCAGAGCTGATGGGGAGCTGAGAACCTGGATTTCTTTCTGCCTCCAAGGATCATATAGGACATTTCAAAACTTGGACCCTTCTTCCATGTGAACTGATGATTTCTGGCACTGTTTTGTTGAAAGATTCAGTAGGAGAGTCCAGGACATGTACCAGAAGACAGGAGGTTCAGCCAAGAGGACAACTTTGGTCCTGAGCCATTATGAAACAAAGCAGGTGAGCCACAAAAATCAACAGTATAGGGAAACCCACACCAGATGATGCTACCAAATGCACATTGTCTTCAAGATCTCCCAGGTAAACTCAGGTATGTTGGATATCCAAGAAGATGCTGTGGGAGAAGGTGGAAGAGAGCTACAGGGATAGGTTTTCAAACAATAAAAAAGCACCAAACTGGAAGAGATGGCACTTAAAGAGTTTCCAGCAGTGGTATTTCTAAGGACTTAATTCCCAGATATCTGAAGAAAATGAATACAGGGGCCAGGAGCTTCCCCTTGCTCAAGGTAGGCATATATTTAAAGAAGCAATAGCAGAGAAGAGCTGGGTTGTATATTCCCCACTGGAGACAAACCATGGCATTCTGTTTTTCAGTGCTCAGGTTTAAAAATATCTCCCAAACACGACACTTCATTTCAGTAGGCAGTACCAGGGGATTTTATCATTACTTCATCACAGGATCAGCTCTCTTGCAGCTTCACACCCCATGGTGAAGGACTGCCTTTCCTGGGAAGGGATAATCCCCACAGGATAAGAGCATTTCAGAGAACAGGCACACACCTCCCAATCTTCTCCAAGCACACTATTTACTGAACACACACAAGTGACAACACAAGTAAGTATGATGGTGATTTTCCCTGGATGGATAACCATCTTCTCCCCTCTGGAGGCCCACCTCCAGGCTGTGCTGGATATAAACAATCAGGTGCTCCTCTGGCTGCAGTGGGTGAAACATCATCACTCACCCACTCGCATTCTGGCACGTGAATAAACTTCCCTGCAGTTTGTGTTTCTCAGGAACCCTGCAGTAGTAGTCATGGTGACAAAACTGGGGTCCTTGGCAACACACCAATGATGCTGCAAATCTATGATGACTAATCCTAAAAGCTTAATTTAGAGAAGTCATTTAAATGCTTAAAGATATGCAGGTCACTGCAGGGGGTGATTTAATGGCTATGGCATATTTGGTGGTGAAACTGTTGTACAGGAGGAACAGCCAGGGCATCTTCTGACCATAAAATTATGTGGATTTTTAATATAAGATGTAGACTAAAGGCATTTAAAGGAAAGCACAATTTAAACATAGGCACAATAACAAACCCAGCTGATTTCCAGTCTAAGAGCTGGTCAGAGCTTCCAGGTGAAACAGTGTTTTAAATAACAATCTCACAACAATATCACTGATACAGTGCTCCCTGGTTTATTTGTGCCTTTTCAGGATGTAATGAATGCATTTCCCACGGGAGAGCACGTACAGGACAGTGGATCTTGTTCCCTATTCCATGCTTCAGACCTCCAGCTTTTTCCTGGCACTAAAAGATTTATGGTCATGTCTTCAATTAAAATGCTGCTGTTGTCACCAAGAGAAGTGCACCAAGGTGAGTGTATTGCTCTAACTGTGCCTGGCTGGACTGGCAAGGCAGTAGTAAATCCTCTGCCTCTTTTTCCACAGCTACATATTTTTTTTCTCCCCATCTGCCACCTGTGATCTGAAACACAAGGAAATGGAGGGTGGTTTCTATTCACACACACCTCAGCAAACGGTTTTTGTATAGACTCTCTCCCTGCCTTTATACAAATAAAGGAATAAGCACTGCACACCGTATCTTACCCCAGGGAAAGCAAATCATGCTGGCCTGAGTCTATAATCTGTATCCCAGAGTCCTAAACAATTATCACTCACCTAATTTGCTGTGGTTTTGAGTAAGCATCCACATCACTCAGCAATTACCAGAGACAAGCATCAACACAGAACCAGGAGAAAACATCTGATCACACATGACACGATTTCTATGTCCTGATCCACTGCTTTAACCCAGTACCTGCTGCCCTTTCTACACAGGCATCTTAGAGCAGCAAGGCTTCCTGCATGTGACCATGAACTAGGATGTGAAGCACATTCCTGTGGTAGAAACTCCTCCAGTTAAAAGCAAGCAGACAAAAATACTTGTTGGATAAAATCTTAATTCTGCTTACAAGGATTTCCTCTTTATTAAAACTTGACACAACATAACTGCCCTTGTCACTGCAGCTGACATGTAGCCAATGCATACACAAAGCACCACTGGTTCCCTTCATTAGTTGGCCAACATATCTGTTCCTGCAGAAGAAATTGAGTTTACCTACAAGTTACATGCACTCCTGCTTCATTCTGTTGCTGTAATAAAGCAACAGCAACAACAATAACTATGAGAGGTACTAATGACTTTTGCACCTTCAAGAACAAAACATGTCACTTGGTGTACATAATGCTTGTGTGGATGCAATCTCAAGATGCTTCTTGCGTAAATTCATGCAAAACAAATACTCTAAGTCTTGAAAACAGACAAAACCTTTGCTCTTCTGAAAAACAAAACCCCTTGCTGATCACATTTGGGGATTAAAACAATGATTCTGGAGGGCTTGGACAGTTCTCTCCTCACCTTATGCCTGCAATGTAGCTATTATGTCCTTGACCATTTTTCATTAGCAGGATGCATTTACTGTAGTAACAAACCTCAATATAGATTTATGCCATCACACACTCTTAGTGCTTAGGTACAGAACAGTACCTTCAATAATGAACAGAAATGGCAATGCTTTACATCAATTACAGCACAAGATGGGAGTCTAAACCCCGCTTTCTGAATCCCTCTGTGTGAAGTTGCTTCAACCACAGCTCAGCTTTGTCTCTGGTGATAACATGTCTACTACCCTCCCCCAGCACTACCACGAAGCTTTAATTAAAGCACTCACACAATTCTGTCCTACATCTTGTTATTTACAATATTGTAAGGCTCTGTGCAGACTGAAATCCTGGATATAAGGAGGTTTTTTGCTCATGGATTTTTCAGCCAGCACTATTTAGACTTCTGTTGTCCAAATCAAGAAACCTTGCTGGGTGCCTATCATTGGTGCAGCTCACTGCTGATGTCTGGGTCACCTCCCTGCTGCTCCTCCTTGGGTCACTTTCAGCAGCCTGTCATGTTCCCTTGCGTTAAGGGGACCACAGCTGTCACACCCACCATGTGTAGGGTGTCATAGCTGATGTCCTCTTCCCTCCTCAGTGTAGGGTGTCATAGCTGATGTCTTCTTCCCTCCTCAGTGGAGGGTGTCATAGCTGATGTCTTCTTCCCTCCTCAGTGGAGGGTGTCATAGCTGATGTCCTCTTCCCTCCTCAGTGGAGGGTGTCATAGCTGATGTCCTCTTCCCTCCTCAGTGTAGGGTGTCATAGCTGATGTTTTCTTCCCTCCCCAGAGAGGCTGCCACTGCCCTCAAGCCCAAGGCACCTCCATTGTGCAGCACTGCTCAGTCTGGGCTGCTCAGGAATTGGTGCTCCAGGCTCTGCCCAGCCACACTGATGTTGTGCTTCAGAGGGGAAGGACAAACCATGGTCTGCATCTCACCATGGCCAGCTCTGGGTATCTTGGGGTGCCCATTTCTGCAATTGTAGCTGGACTGAGCATCTGGGCAGGTCCTGCTGGCACTTCCAGGGGAAGCTTCAGGATGGAAAATGCAAGGTGCTTTTAGCTGCAGCTCAGCTACAGGAGAACCACTTCCTGTAAAACATTACCTATGAAGCTGTCAAGTTCTCAATGTCTGCTGCAAAATCTAATCCCTGCTACGCTTTACGCTCAGCTTGGCCTGGAACCCAGAGTCTGCCATAGACATTTAAAGCTTAGCTGAACAAAGCATTAAGAGAAAGGCTCTATGGACCAATGGCATGGTCAGTGGGGTGTGCAGAGAGGTGACCTGAAGAGGGATTTACCATTTCTAAAACTCCAGTTAGAAGAAAAAAAAATCGAGAGTGGACAAGAAGAGGGATAAAAGACAGAATGGGTTGCTGTGCTACCTAGGGGACTTGTAAGTTCTTCTCAACATCTGCAGAAGGAGTTGAATCCAGAATCAGAAACCCTGGGATGATGCTAGTTAAATGCTTCAATGAATTGGAAGTTATCTTCCAGTATATTTTTAGTTGGAACCAACAGACATTACATAATGGCTATTATATAACAGCACTACAGCTACAAATACTGTCTTTTAGGCTTTTTGTTTGGTTGCTTTTCTTTCTTTCTCTCACCCTCTTTTTCTTCAAGATTTTCTCCTTAGTGAAGGATTGATCAATAAATGCACTTTCCATCAAATAAATGAGGCAGTCAAATCCTTAAGAGAAAAAACAAATGGAGTAAAAATATTGCTACTAAGCCTGTGAGTGCTTCTCTCTTGCCCAACCTCAAACAGAATTAACTATTCCCAGAATAGAAATTCCACTAAGGCTTTTCTGTAGTTTAAAGGGACAGGCTGTGATTCTGTGCAGACACTAAATTTCTCAATACTGTTTTTTCTCTATCTCAGAGTGATAGTTCAGAAGACAAAAATAAGAGAGTGGGGGAGAACCACTACGTAAGAGCTGCTGAGGAAAAAACTGAAAGTTTTTTTTTATCTCCTGGAAAGATCATTGCCTGTTGGTGCTCCTTTAAAATCTTCTTTGGCATATTTTTATCTTTTCTTCTTAACAGCCATACTGGCAGAGCAACAAAGACTTTTGCTTCCAGACTATGTGCTACATAAAAAAGAGAAGAAAGTTTCCAGAAGCTAGAAATATTTCCTTTCCTACACTTCCTATCTCTGAACCTAAAGAGAGCCAAAGCAGTCACAAAGCCTCTGGATGCAGAAATAAAATCAGTTCAGTGGCACACCACAAGCTCCCACATCATGTCACCCTACCAGCTTGGGGAAGGGTCCCCTGTGCTTCTGGAACCCCCAGCACAGAGCTTTCCTGACCAACACAGCACTCCCAGGACTTCTGCCTTTCTCATGCCAGTCCTCTAAAAAAATGAGCTGATTCCAGGAAGAGCAAGAGACATAATCTGACAAATAATCTCTTCTTTGCTAGCAAGCTGCTCCCTTCTGTTGTTTCTCTCTTCCATCTCCCTAAACCTGGAAATGCCACTCATGCTCTCCTGACCTATAAATAAACCAAACCCTGGACTGCCTAGATGGGAAGGCAGCGTGCTGTGTGCTTCACTGGTGTCACACACAGGAACAAAAACAACGCTGGCAGAGTGGGGAAACTAAAAACACAATGCAGCCACTTGGAGAGCACTTTGTCAGCTCAGGGAGAGACTTCTTGACTTTAAAAGCCATTGCAGCACACAGCAGACCCCACTACTGACAGCAGCGCTCTGAAAGCAGCAGCTACAGCCCAGCCTGGCAGAGCTGCTCCTGTGAACATGAGCAAAAACCCAAGAAAGCAGGACAAAGAGGAAGCAAAGATATGAAAATGAATTAGCTGGCATGTCAGTGTTAGGTCTGGACTAAAGTAGTGCTGTTAGGGGAGAAGGAATAGCATACAAAAACTTACTGAGTGTACTAAGATACATTTTTACATGGGGAATACTGCCTTGTTTTGTGGACTTCTGCCACCTAGCTATTATGATCTTCGACAATTAACCTCAGGAAGAGGAAATTTGCTGGAAAAACTGGCTTGAAAAGTTATTTTGAACTGTGAAGGCATGAATGCATGAGACTTCTGCAAGTAGTCCATGCTAACCACAAAGAATACAGCCCATTTGTCATTCAGGACTGAAAATATTAAGAGAAACAAGTGTCAAAAGCAGTAGGTTCACTTGCATATGTCACAGACTTCTCCTCAATACAAACCACTTGGGGATTTTACAATAACTGATCGCTTGTACCACTGAAAAATAGCAAACACACATTTAACTGAGACAGAAGTTCACAGTTCTCAGGAGAAAGGCTCCTGGTTCATTACAAAGCTCCTCCTTGCTGAGTCTCCAGCCCCAGGTGCCAAGGATAAAGGCCTTTGATATGGCAGCAGTGGTGCTGCTGCTGAGTGCCCTTCTCAAGATCAAAGCTCTGCAGGCAAACATGGCACAACTCCTTGTTAATGAACCCTTGGGCATGGCTGTGCTTAGACAGCACCAGCTTCCTCCTGCATGGATGCAAAAAGCAGGGGGAAAAGGCATCCTCAGGAATCCAGGGCTGAACAGATGGAGGGGCACTGTTTATCCAACACCGGCTGCAGTTGCTGCTGCAGCGCTGGTGCCAGAGCCGCAGCAAACAGCCTGTCCCCAGACAGCACAGCCACAATGCAAGCGCGCCTGGGGCTTTTCCTGCCTGGGGAAAAGAAAAGGATGTTTAATTTAAAAGGAAGGGAGCAGCATACAGACTGTGTGAACTTGTAAAAATCAGATTTTGCTCTAACGTACTCGAATTTAGGCCAAGGGAAACCAGCTGGACTTTGCAAGGTCATCTCAGTGGACCCAAACATGCATTCCCATTCCCACCCAGCCTCTCTGCACATACCTTTGTGACAGCCTGACATACCAAACCTCTCTCCTGGGAGAGCAGCAGGGTTATCCCTCATAGCCTTGAGGCATAATGCACTGAGGTTCAGTTCCATGGTGTTTCTGAGTTCTTTGGTTTCTTACTTTTAAGAGACTTCCAGGGAAGTGCATACAACGGGATTGTGAAGAATCCTACTAACCAGCTGCATGTCCAAGCACGAGCCTCTGCAAACATGCTGCTGCTGCTGTGCAAAAAAAAAAAGCCAACTCCACTGTAAAGATTGTTCCACTGGATTTAAGATGGAATTAAAACATATTAACTCATATAAGTAATATGTATTAAATTGAAGAATAAAATAAAAAGTCTCAGATCAGCAAAATATGAACCATTAATCAAACAGACACTCTGAAAGACTCTAATGTGAAATCTCTAGTGATTAGCTATGGGCCCTCAGCCAAGGAAGCCTGTGAGCTCTGTTTCACTGACATGTATTTTTAAACAACCTCCAGCAAAGAGGAGCTCCATTTGAGAATACCAGCTTTGGGGGCTGGGACCAGTGTCTGCCACAGATCATCTTGCAAAGCATCTCACTGGATTCCAGTTCTCCATCTAAAAGACTGTGCCCTGCTCCTAATTCCTGCCTGGCTTTTCAAACAGAATCCACAGGGCATAACCACCTGCCTCCTACACTCACACAGTGCACTGCTGTCCCTGCTTGGTGATGGGAGCTGTGTACATTTCTAATATACACCATGCAAACAAAAAAAACACCCCACAGTTGAAAGATCTTCAGGTAAAATACAGCCAGTCTATGGCAGTTAACCCTATCATTCCCAATTGTATTTAATGCATTATCTGAAATCACCCAGCAAGAGGGAACCTGCAGCTTCTTTAACAGCCTATTGATTACATGTATTGCACAACCCATGGTGCAAACTGCTAGAAACATCTCTCAGACTGCATTAACATCACCTGCAACTTCAGGTATGCCAAAAATCTACCTGGGCTAGGTAAGGAGAGCTGACATTTCATCAACCTAGTGGCCCTTGCCTCCTTGTGCTGAGCACAATATGTATTAACTTCTCTGCAAATTGCCCAGAATGCTCCAGGGACACGAGTTTACGCTGTTAACAAACACAGAATTAAGCTGACAGTTTTAAAAGATAAGTAAAATGTTGCTTTCCATTCAAATTAGAGGGAATAAATGATTATTTATAAGCAAAGAACTTCTCCCACAGAGTGTTTATTCTATCCTGGAATGCATCAAGAGGTATCTGCATTACTGCAAATCCTCATCAACAGAAATGCAAATGTTTAGAAAGAGGGAGAAACAGAGGAACAAGATGATCTTTTCCTTCCAGCCCAAACCACTCTATAATGGAAAATAACCCCAGTTAAAAGGTTTTTCAGATTGGTCTGTATGAAAGAAAACAGGCAAGCAGTGCTCATCTAAACTCTGCCAAAGCAGTAACCACTTAAAAGGTGCAAAAGCCCTGGAGCACGGGGGCCAGGACAGGGTGCTGATGGATTAGGCTGCCCAGTGCTGGCCCCAGTGGGAGCCCAGCAAATCCCAGCTGGAAACAGGCACCAAAATCACTCTTCTGCTCTGTCAGAGCCACCAGCTCCCTCCCTGACGGTGATGGTGGGGTTCAACCCCACAGCCACTTCTGCAGCTTCTCGAGATCCTCGAGGAAGAACAAGGCACATCACAAAGGATGGCTGGAAGGACCAATTCTTGAGCCAGAATCACTCCTGTGGCTTGGCTTCTACCTGCCCACCCTGCAGGACATACCAGATGGGGAAAAGAAAACCCTGCAGAGGAAGGTAAGGTGCTAATTATATATAAAAAAAAAGAGCAGCAGAAAAACAACATCAAAATGTTCATCATGCCTCACCAACTGAGAGTGGGTTGATGTAACAAGTTGTTTGGTTTTAAATGCTTGCACTACGTAAGGTTTTAATCTACATTTTTACTGATCACTTGCAGAAACAGCCGTACTCCAAAGGGCCCTGCACTGGTTTCCAGGAGATGTTTCTTGCCCCCATAAGTTTACATTTCCATCTAATCCAGAGAGACCATGGATATAAGCAAAAATGCATTCTGGCTGCTTTCAGAGCATGAGAAGCAAAAGAGAGCAAAGAGGATAAGTAGAAACAAGAATAGCTTAAATTCATTTCTGCAGACATAATCCAAGAAGTGCAAAATGGAACTTCACTGAACATTGCAGGCAATCAAAAGCTAAAGTTAGTCCCATGACAGGGCTTAGCAGAAACTCAGCACAAGCTCTCAAGCAAACAAACAAAACAGACACCTCCAGAATAAACACAGGTTCTGAGAGAACTGACAGAGATGCTGGATGTCCCAGAAAAGGAGGCTTAAAAAGTGATGCAGACTAACCCTGCTCCCCAGCTTTACCCTCTCTTTCCATGCTGCTCAATCTGTGGGCAGAGAGGAACACAGCTTGTCAGGGACTGAAATAGTTCATGCCTTTAACATTGTTAGGAAGGATATTTGCCCATTATAGCAAAAACTGTATAAAGATGCTACAAACACAGAAGCCTCCTTGAAGATGCTGGACTGGAACTTTGGATGGTAAGTTAAGGTGTCTAGATAAGATAAAGGGGATGCTATTGTTCAATCATCTCAGGTCCAGGGACAAACAAACAAACAAGGCTGAGGGAAAGGAATGAATCCACAAGGAGGCCAAACCCAGTAGCTGCACTGAGAATCATCTCTGGCTGGGTTTGGGGTGGGGGGAACCACAGCCCACAGCCTCCCCCTGAAATGAGGAGGGGGAGAAGGAGGTTTTGGGTGTTCCCCCCCACACCTCTTGTCTACTTCTCTTTTCCTCTTTCTCTCATATTTACTATTAAAGAAAACCCTTTACTTAATATTAAATATTAATTTAATTTGAAATAAAAATACTACTGACCTTGGCATATGGTCTTGTTTGCACCTTAATTTGGGCAGAGGCATTTCTAATAACTTTAAAACTGGATCATGACACAGCCCCAGCAGCAGCCTCACACCTCAGCATGCCTTCAGCTTAGACTCTTGACTTCAGGCTGTCCTTCCCAGCTCTGTTCCCAAAGTGCTGCCTTGACACAGCTAACCTCTGATTTTTAAGAGTTAGAACTGGACCTCCAAATCTTGAGTCCCAGAAATCAAAGGATAGATAACTTTTCCAGCTCTGCCCCACTGTTGTGAAATGCCATGGGACAGCATGGTATGAAAGGAAGCATAGAAGAGAAGCATCCCTCAGAACAAAGCCGTTGTGTTTGTACTAGACTCGTGTGACCTCTTCCTCAGAGTAAACAAATCTACCTCAGACACAGTTAGAGATGACTCTTCACTCCCAGAACCTCCAACTGATCCTAAAGATGAAAGAGAGCAAGAAAACACTAAAGATGGGATTGTTGTGGCCCAGTCTCTCCCAAGTGTGGCATAGACGGTCCTACAAACACATAAAAGAAATCTGCACTTGAGTTAATCATCAATAAACTATTTATTTGTTTATTAAGCTTTTATAACTTCCCTATACATGTGCCCTTGCTGAAAAGGGTGATCCTTCTTTTCAATATAGCTGGACATTCATTACCTGTACATTTTCTCCATAGGGTCAGTTTACTGCAGATCCCATGATAGCCTGGAATTTAGGAGCTATTATTTATACTTGGAAAGCAATACATTCCTCATCAGTCAGGGATGATGCTCCACAGTACTGCCCAGTCCCCAGTGGGAGCAGCTCATCCTGCAATGCTGCAAACCAAGTGAAGCACTAATGCATGTGCCTGAGCCCCTCAGTGAAGGTTAAAGACCCATTTAACAGCTGGTGCCAAAAATGGTGGTTCCTTGAGACAACTCACAAATCATCATCCTGCAGCTTTGCTTTACTCAACCACTCTGGCACGGTAATCGAGGATTTATTTTACACATGAAAATGTTTAAAGTGGTGCAATATTGAGTGCTCTGCAGGTGGGAGGCTGCCAAACAGAGGTTGTCACAGGCAGGGACACAGTCCAATTTATCATGAAACCAGTATTTCTATTCCTGCCATTTGCTTTATTTAGTCTCCAGCTTGCTTGTGGGAAGGACAGGGCTGTCTGCAGCCCCAGCAACATTCACCAGTGAGCCAGGTGCCACCCAGTGCCAGAGCTCTGGGCACTGTAACAGAGCTGAAAGCAGCAGCCTGTAGTGATGCAACTGAATACCCCATGAGGCACATACAAGAGGAGCTAAATTAGCACAGGCAAACTGAGTTTTTTAATAACCAGAGGCACTTCTAGTAATAGTTAAACAAACTGCTCAGAAACAAAACCAGTACAACTACCATCTTGGGCACTGAAAGCTGCTAAAGAACTGCAGTTTTAGCAGGGCTTCATGGCCTGCTGCACACGCTGCTGCTTTAGAACCAGCCCATCCTCCTGCCACATGCATTGCAAAGTAGCTGGCCTTTTCCACTGCCCTCAGTTGATCTGAATGAAAGACACCTTTTGTTGTCTGGCAGGTATTTGCTGCCTTGAGCATCCTCGTGGGCAGTGCAAGGAGCAAGTGCTCTAGGGGGCTACTTTCTGCTTACCCACAAATCCAACACCCACCAGCCTGTTCCTCTTCTCTTCCCTCCTCCCACCTCACCCTCTACTACAGCTCAAACTGCATCATCTCCTCCTATTCTCCTTGTTGCTGTGTCCATTTTTACTCTTTTTTGTCTCTTTTTGTCTTGCTCACTGATCCTGTACCCTGTACTCCCTGACACTGGATCCATCCCCTCACCCAAGCAGCCTGTCTGGATCCCAAATACAGATTTGTCCCCTACAATCTCAGATTAGCTATTTATACCTTTATTCAACTTCTTCCTCTGAGGAGGAAGGGTAACACCAGCGTCAGAAACCTCCCCTGCTCCTGAACACCCCCAAGGATCTCTACTCCCAACTGCACCATTGAGGTCTCCCCACAAGCAGGGGTACAGCATCCTCTGCCAGCATGAGCTGCACTGCAGACTGCAAAAAAATCCACCAGACTTGATGTCATTCCTGACACTGTGCTGAAAAACCCTCGGGTACACAAACCTCTACCTGGGCTGAATGACTTTAATGAGGTGAAGGTACCTTCTCACACAAAGACACCTCTGTTGCCAAGGTGTGAGAGGACTAGAGGTCTTCAAAAAATAAACTGTCGATATTTTGCAGTATTTCCTTCCAACTTACTCCTGAGAATGCCTTGAACAAAATAAAAAATACTTCAAGAAAGTGATGGCATAACCTCCCTTCAGGTTACCAGATCTCTCAGAGATTCAGTCAGAGACCATTGGAATTTTACTGGGAAATGCTGGCAAAGTTACCAGAAAGCTGAACTGTCAGCCCCACCTAGAGCAAGCTTTAAACTTTTGCTGACACAGTTCATTATCTTTGCAAAACAAATTGTCCCAGTGAACTGTGACATTAATGTGTGTGATTCTCCAGTCGTTCAGGCTATTAATGTATAAGATGTATTAGGAGTAAGGGCAGAAAATAGCCTTTGCAAAATATTTTTCAGGCCATTAGTTGACAGAATTTTCTACACAATTTCACTCTGGCATTTCTGAGTACAAGTGCCTTCTCCTTGTTAAGTGCTTCCCAACCTGCTAAGCATGATGTGTTTTCAGTGGATGCACTACTCACGTGAAGTATATCAATAACTCCAGCTCTTACTCCACTGTTTCACCCAACTGGAGAAGATCAGGTCAAATTAGGCTTATATTGACAAGCAACTGCCTTGTTTCACTCACCTCAAAAGAATAAAGGTGAAATCAATCTTACTCTCTAATCCATGAGTAACCAAACTGCTAGAATTGAAGAAAGAAGCTGGGAGAAAAACAATAGTTTATTGCACATCTACCCAGTGTAGAAATTATATTATTGTCACTGTTCAGCAACTGAACTTAGTCACACACAGATCAGTAATGAAGCCCTTTTCTGTATGGGAAATTTCTCACATTAAGCCTCTCTGCCTTCTGCTCATCTTGGCAATAAGGACCTTCTGCATTTTTGTTCAAACCTTTATTTTAAAAAACCTTTCTTCCTTCTAGGAACATCTTAGATGTTCCTAGAACATCTGAGCTGCAATAGCTGCTTGGAAAAAAAGTACTTGGTAAACACACAAGGGCCTTTAATATTTTTGCTTCCTGGACCACATGACTATCATTCTTTATGCTGTGGCAGAGGCTAGGAGATCTAGTCACGGACCAGAGACCAGGAAAATAAAAAAGAAACAGAAAAATTCACACCCACATAAAGCAGCAGATGAAAAGCAGTAATTAACTCTTTTCTTTTACCCAATTTTCCACTGAGTGCCTTCAAAGTATCACCTTTCCATTTTCAGACAAGGACAAAGACTGCACCCTATGCCAGGAGCCCAAAAAATCAAAACTGACAACAAAAGTGTCGGAAAAGTGTAGAAAAGTCATCAAAACCCCACTGATCTCAAGCACAGGAATCTCTATAGAACAGGCTGGTTTCTTCCTAGTAAATGTCCCTCCAGAAACTTCTCAGCTGAAGTGACTTTTTAAAGCAGCTGGGTAAGGACTGACAACTAGTGACAAATCCCATCTGAAACATCTAAATATCTGCAGTTCTCTGCAATGAATACCCCAGCACATGCCTTGTGTCCTGTATGGAAGAGCTCTGCTCCCAGTCCAGTGTTCTGCACTGCCAACAGAACATCAACACCCTTTGTCCCAGAACCCAAGTCAAACCAAGGACACTCCTGTGTGGAGAAGACATCTGCTCATGCCCTCCTCCTCCTCACTGTGAAGAGCCAGCCTCATCTTACTGCCCTCACTTCTATGGGGCAGGACAGGAAGGGGTCCTCATCTTTTGGATATTTAAGCCATGTTCAGTGCACAAGGGGCTTGCTAAAACCCAGCTCAATATGCTTAAAATTAAGCAGGCGTAAATGCCTTAAAGATGCAGCCATTACTCCACAAAGAGCTATTAAACCTCCTGCTCTCAAGAGCATTTTTCTTTGGGGTCGTCACCGACTCTGCAGTTCCTTTGAACTTCATGTTTATGAGATACACAAATTGCACTTTTGAAAGCAAACTGGTTTCAGTTTGTGGTTTCCTTTCATCCGAATGGGTGGTAATCTGAGATGATCTGAGGAGCTTTCATGGATTGTCCTTGATTCTTGGATACATAAATACAGTTCCTTGTAAAGAAAGGTACATACAAGCCACTAAACTCAGGCACATTGTGGCATGTTGGCAGCACCCATCTAGGTCAAGAATTTGTTTATACAAATTCTAAAAATGAATTTTGGGGGAAAAATGATATCTGGTCTGTTTAGAGCATGAAAAGCCACGGTAAACATCCACCAGAGCAGGCACTCCTGTCTGCTGCTAACAGCACAGAGCTTGTTTAAGAGGCTACTTTATTTTTGTTCACTGGCTAAAATGCAAAACCAAGCATCCAACAGAGGTTTATCCACATGATGGTCCAGATAAATTCTCATTCCACTTCTTCATAAGCTCAATTCTAACTTTTTAAAAGAAACAAAATAAAACACCTAATTCACCAAAATTAAAACCTGAGGATTTCAGCAGTACAACAAGAGTACTCAAGAGGTCAGGACACAACCTGTCATCCAGTCCTGAGGATTCCCTGCTCTGCTGGGCCTGCCTCATTTATGGATTTCAGTGCCCAAGTGTGAGCTGCTTTTTTATCTCACCAGCTACAGAAAAATTTGTTTTGCTCCTGGCAGATAAAGAGAAAATCTAATATACTTTTCAGTTTTAAGCCAGAGTTCAAGGACAGGTTTTTGAAAAAGGAGAGCTAAAAATGCTTTCTCTTAAACTTCCTCTGTATTCCTGAATAAATAAGTAAATACAAATATAGGTGTATATACACCAACATACACAGGATTTATAAATATATATATATATATATATATACAGGCAGCTCCTAAGTATACAAGTTCAGCACAAAGTGTTTCAGTAAATAAACATCTTAACCAAGCCCAGGGAAGCAGGAGAGAAAAACAACTGTGAAATAAATACCTTGCAGATACAGTTACTTTAGCAGGGCTCTAGAGATTAACAGTTACTTAGTGCTTGCAATCTGCTCAGCAATGTGGAAGACACAAAAATACAGAAATCAGGTTTCTGGGGACCCTCCAAGGGCTTGTTAGCCACAATGCCAGTGCTGCTGACACTGCCAGTCCTTAAAAGTCACCTCTCACATTTTATCAACCTCTTCAATTTCATGTACACCAAAACCAACTCAAAAAATAAATGCAGACTGTGACTGTGGAGATACAGTTCTTCCCAAGTGAGAAAATTCAATAAATGTGGAAGTAGGGAAGCTGGAACTGAAGAGGAGTTGGTGAATTTTGCTGATAAACGTGAGAATGTTTTAGTAGAACACTGTGATGGAAATCCCAGAGAGAGCAAGCCAAAAGAAAAATGGCCAAGCAAACCTGGGAACATGTTTATCACTGTGCCTCGATGGTCTGCAGAAATCTTGGAGAAGGATTATGAAGGAAAGTAAACTGAGTTTTTATGCTACTCTAAAGGAAGCTAATTGCATCTCTGAAGAAGCACGTTGCATCTTACACCTAACTTTGATTCTAGTCAGGATTTAGGATTTAAATACTATATGATTCAAACTCATAAACACATTCATAGAGAGAGGGAGGGGGAAAGAGAGAGGGAGGTATGAACCCAAACATATTGTAATTATTTTGATTTGTCTTCTGGGCATGAAGTGTTCTTATTTTAGAATTTTATTCTTCTCTATCACAAGAAAATCAACTGGATTTTTTCTGTTAAGAGTACTGTAGCTGTAATACAGCCATCAGAGATAGGATTTTAAGGGAAGATATGTTGTGAAACAGCTCATCAAAGAGCAGAATTTCTCTTAGAAAGCTGGACTTTCAAGAAAAATAACAATAAATAGTCATTTCTCAATGGAGGAACCTTTGCAAGATAACCTGGTGTCCTAGTTTAGAGAGCAAAACAGCAGAACAAAATTACTTAGTTTCTTTTAGATTCAAGACTTCAAGGGATGTCTAAGGAGGTGACAGACCTCCCAACAGCCACTTTTTGCTGTCACAGGAGGGAATTTAGAGATCATCAATTCATACAGCCCAAAGCATAAACCTTCCACAAGTACAGATCATGTCAGGATCTAATTTAGATAACCTGATGCTAACACCCTTTCTAAAATGAATAAATGATAATAAATGACTGAATGAATGATAAAAAAAATTGAATAAATTATTTAGAAGAACAGTTGACTTGTATGTTTATTTCTATCACTACCTGATTTTGTACTAAGTGCATGAGCCATAAAAGCAATATCTGGGCAGCTGTGCAGTGTAACAGAATGCCCAAGAAGCTACAACCCTCAGTTACAGGTAAATCTCACCTGTTTTCTTCATCCTGGAATGCTCTGTAGCCTCAGCTATTCAAGTCATGTTAGTCCTGCTGTGCTGATAAAACATATTTCTAGAAGGTGGTTCCAGCTGAAAGGAAGATTTACTGATGACACTGTCCAAAACAACGAGAGGTGTTTGAAGCTAGGGGCAGAGGAGAGGGCATGCCTTCAGCATTATCCACTGGGGAATCACAGGAGAGACACAGCTCTACCAAAGGAAGCTGGAAGTCCAACTTGCTCGACTTTCTCATCCCCAAGCTGCATGCAAAACATCAGTGTCATGGTCAAAATAAAACATTCTACCACTTTAGGCACATTGCCTAATTAGAAACCATTGTTATCTGAGAACACTGTTTTTGCAGCTGTCAGGAAATTAAATAACCCAAGGGTAACTTGGAATTAAATAAAGCTGTACAAACACATAGCCCAGCTCTGAAATCCTGACTCTGACAAGCATCCCCTCTGCTTTCCAAGGGATTCAATATTTAACTAGGACATGCAACTATCGTTTTCAATCAGGCCATAGGATAACAAACACTGGTCCTTCTTGAGGGGCTGATGCTGAACTTGCAAATCCATGTATCAGAAATCTGCCTTCTCTCCACTAAAAGCAGCAGCACCTCCTAAGGAAAGAGCTCCATTACAAAGCATCTACTGAGAGAGCAATCAAGAACTGACAGAAGGAAATGCTTATACAGAAATCCCTGCTTTCATCTCATTTCAATTACTTCTCCTCTTACAATCCTTGCAACTTGAAACTTTGTCAGCAATCTAAAAACTAAGCTGGTTATACTTTTACACTGACTTTTAAGAATTAAACAAAACAAAGTGCATTTCCAATGAGATTGGCACAGTCTGTGAAATGCACAAACATGCTCACCTAGAAAATCTGTTTCTGGTGGCCTCTATGTGTGACTTCTGTTGCAAGAAACAAAAACCCAGACTAATACCAAAGTCTGAGTTTAAGAGAAAGAGACAAAGTTCTTTCCAGGCCAGACACTGACCCAGCAATAAAAGGTATTGCACAAGAAAGTCGAGTCTATATACAAAAGCTGTTATAATGTGTCAACACAAGTCCCAGCTGCCCACGGACACAGAGGGATGAGGGACTCACTATGGGTGACCTGGAGGGTCACGAGGAAATGAAAACCCTCCAGGTTCCACAGTAGTTTCTTAGAATTGATATTCAGGTTTTTGCAATACAGTGGTAAATAAAGTCTGATTTTGAAGTGCAGGTAAGTAGATGTCAGTTTGGGCTTCCAGTTAAGGCAAAATCTGATTTGTCCTACAAAGTATGTATGTGATCTGAAACAAGTAATTTGGTCTCCTTTTTATCAGTTTCCTCATATGTGGGAGAAAATAATTCTTACCTCACAGAGGTCTCATAAGAGAGGAAGTATGAATACACTCCAGAAACAAAGCACCATTATTATGTTTGGCTAAAAATGTGGAACATGGTAAGACAGATTCCAAAAATAATCATTATGTCCACTCTCACTGGAGAGCTGGGTTGGGAAGACAAATCCAGTTTAGGCTCTGGTCAGTTTTCAGGAAATCAGGCTGCTCTCTTTCTTCCTCTTCACAGGATAGCACACCACTAATAACGAGCAAACCTGGAAAATTAAAACCAGATTCAATCTCCAAAAGCTGACAACTAGCAAAGACTGGGAACTGATGGTTGAATGTTTTCAGCCATGGGAAAAGGGACTAATTTTGCTGCTTGTACCACTGATCCCTCAGCTTTCCTTGTGCTTCACTTCTCAGGGGGCAACAGCACTTGGACCCACATCTTACAAGGTGCCCCAATAAAAAATTCACTTAAAACATAGAGAAAGATGAGAAATCACAGTCTTACCAGCACATACAATATATAAATGCTTCAAAAGGTCTTAGAGCATGTGTTCAGCCTTGGCCCTTCCTGGCACATTTAGCACCCTGGTGTGTCTCCTCAGAGCTGGCAGACTGCAGCCAGCTCCAGCACAAACAAGGCAAGCCACTCTCTCCCCTTAAGCCCACCCTTGAGAAAAAACCAGAAATGCACCAGTGGAAGAACAAGCAGATGGTCAAATGATCTCTAGTGAAGAAAAAAATAAGGAGGGCTGGTACCTTTCTGTGGAGCTGCATCCTGATCGTAGAGAGCAACCTAAAATTTCAATGAACTGTTCCATTGTTTCAGTCAGGAAAGCTCTGTAGGTCCTGCATTTATGAGAGGTGTTGATAAAAATGAGCCCTAGTATCTATCTGCTCATTTATCTTGGGCTTTGGAAAGTACTAGGAAGCGGCCAAGATGTAATAAATTTAAGGGAAGAAATCATGGCCAGTCAAGTGGTTCAGGAAGAGGAGTCTTGGCTTTCTCACCACAGGCTGTGAAACAAAAATAGATATCAATACACACCCATCTGCTGGAGGAACCAGCGAAAAATATGTATTATTTATGCAGTACTTCTTTAAATAGGAGTGAGCAGAGAAACTGAACCAAAAGACTTTCTGTGGCAAGTTACAAACATAAGGAATAATATATGCTGTCAAAATTTGCAAACCCACTCACATACAAGCTCCAAGAAGAAGACAAAGTGCTCCTTTCCCTATGTGATGCACAGCAGACCTTGGAATATTTCTCATTTTCCTCCCTTCTGCCAAAAGCTTAAATCACCAAACCCTACTGCTTTTCCTGGGAGAGGGCAGAAATCCCATGTAATCACAGACCCCCAAAATGTTTATTGATCTGTATCAGCAGAGATATATTGCAGGAAAAGCCTCCCCAACCAAGCACATATTTATAATAAGGCAATACTCAAATCCCCACATTTTAATTGGAATTTAGGTCATTAATACCACATTACTTAAAAACCTAAAAAACCCAGACAAAGCATAGTCTAGCCAATACAGAGATCAGAAGAGAGTGATTGTACAAGTGTTTAGTAGAGAAAAACATGTTCTGCCTAGCAACCACAGGCTCTCCTGGCCATCCGGGGGAGGAATCCAGCACTAAAAATGTCAGCAAGCAACTTATGCCACTGTGCCTCAGATACAAAGGCCTAGTCAGTGGGCAATTAAAAATCAAAGAAAAAATAGTTATAGAAGGAATATTCAGAAAACCAATATTAGCTTGCTTCCCTCTGTATCTTTAAATAAAGATTGCTCCTAGCTGGATGGGTTCTGTGCTTGGACTTATAAATAAGCTGTTTTCTCACCCAGAATATATACAGGAAAAGAGAGAGGACACTGAAAGCAATTTACCATTTTGATGTTATTGAAACAGGAACTCAGTGTGGTACTAAAGTATATGATGGTCCTGAATCCAAGGTTAGACAGGGTTGTCTGATGATGATGGTTATCAAAATAAAGCACTGCCAGCAAGACTTTTTTTTTTTTTTAAATCCATTTCTTATTAGAATGAAAATTTTTCTGCCATGGTAACTAGCTGAGATTTTTCAGATAGTTCCATTATTTTTCATGTACTGGACTACAGTGAAGTATGAGCTGAGACTAAGAATCTCCTCCTAGAAAATGTGTCAACAAATGGATTTCTGGCCTTAGAGAAATTACTAGCCATATCAGGCAGCCAAAGAAGGTTTAAGGAAGGACTCTAATGCCCATCTTTCAGATCAACCTCAGTGTGAGGAGACCAAGAATTTTGCTCTGTGTGCTCACACAGTGGATCTGCACCTCAGAAGGACATTTCTCACTGAACTGAAATTAAATAGCTTTTCCTCTCTGGTTCTGACCCAGAAGAGACCAGCCAGGAGGTAAGGTCTGCTGACTGCAATTATCGACATGAAATGGGCTTACCAGATTACCAGTTCTAGGAGAAAGAAGAACCAGAGCACATGAAGATGATGTGCTTCCCTCACCCCAAATTTGCCTGAACCTAGAATATGCACATTTACCAATTTGAAAATCACAGTGATTCAGTTGACCTTAGCACTTCTTTTCTTTTTCCCTTCTTCACTATCTTCAAAGTTTATGCATACATGAAAGAGTGCACACAAGGGACATCAACCAAGTGCTAAGGTTGTAACCTCACCTTGAAAATGCTAGCAACACGTTCCTTTACAATAATCCATCTTCAGGACAGCTTCACCTGGGTGACAGACTGTCCCAGGCCCCATTTATGCAGATATTCCCAGTGAATATTCCCAGATAACACAGTGAACTGGGTTTCTAAGATGATGACTACCTCCAGGTGTGATTGCATGTGTTTCCTTTCAGTGTGTAAAAGCTAAAACCTTTGATGAACAGAGACCACTGGAAGCAGCAAGACCACAGGCTGGAAGCTCTGGTCATGCTCAGAGACAGTGATTCTGTCCTTGCAGCTCTCTGAAGAAGGACCAGACTACGCAGAGCACACCGGGGGGATGGCACATCTGCACATGCACAAACAGCTCCTGCTTTCAGCCAAACTTTGGGGAAAAAAGCAAACCAGCCAAACAAATATTCCTATATTTCAGGGAGTAGCAGCCACTCCACTCTTCTGCCATGTGCTGGCTGTGCAGCAGGGGGATAAATGCCAGGACCATCCATGGCTATCCAAGAACCCCGTTAGTGAGACATTTGTCTTCATGCAGGGGGCCCCATGGCCAAACTTTTCCTGCTAGTTCATTTCAGTATCAGCCAGGAAAAGAGCTTTCTGTGCACAGTTCCCTGTGTTATTTGCTGAATTAAATTCTTCCTTCTTAGCAGGCCAAAGCCCAAGAAACAGTCACTGGAACAAACAAGGTTCTGTGCAAATATAATCCCCACCTCACCACCAGGGAATTAAAGCCAAGATTTAGGCTGTAGCCGTTCCCTTTCAGCACGATGAATGCTTAAGCAGGTTACAGATTTGCACTGTGGACATTTTCTGGGGAGAAGAAATAATGACTTCTTTACAAGTCCAACTCACTGCCCTCAGTGGAACAAGCCTAGGGATTATTTTTTGACAAAACAGTTAAGAATGATTTCTGCACATCAGTATGTTTTAAGTGTTAACCCCAAGAATTGATGAAAGTGCCCGTATTTCTTCAGCCTGTTCTTTGCCCATCATCAGTATTTGTAATGTGCAGGAAAAAGGACCTGGTTAACATGGAAGATGCCAGCTAACAGGACAACCTTCTCATTGCTGCTGCATTAAAAATTCATACAGGTGCCTGAGAAAGAAAGGTTCTCATTCTCCACACAGAAAAACCTGTCCTTCTGAGACTTACATTGAGTTTGTCAAGCACTGCAAGAAAAAAGTTACCTGGAAAGAAAAAGGAAGTAATTTACTGTTGGACTTGCTATCCGAACTGCTCATCAAAGGTGTGATTTTACCCTGTAATTCTTGAGCTGAATTTGGCACTTCAGTACTCAGGACAAGAGGCAGCTGATGCACTCGAGGCAGACATAATTGGTGCTGTTTTGCAAGAAGGTGGGATGCTGCAACTCAGAGATTTTGATTCATGGGTTCAAGCCCATGTGCTGATTACAGGCTATACAAGGGAAAAGTGAACTTTCTCTAGATTAGACATTTCTAGCTAGACTGTAACTTCTCCTGGACTTGCCAGACTATGTAAAACTTACAGCACACTGAATTGAGGAGCAGAGATGAAACTGCACCCAGGGCTAACCCTGAGATGAAGCTTTGTCTGTGGTGGCAACAGCTCAGAAAGAAGAACATGGGCTGGACACAAACCCAAAGGGTATGGGGGGTGTGGTAGGAGAGTCAGCAGGATGTGGTGTATTCAGGTCTCACCAGCAGATCACCACTCACAAGGGAAAGCACAGAAAAGGTGATAAAGCCAGCAGCTCTGTGATGCTAAAACTCAGGCTGGGTTTTGCACCTGGCTTCCACACCACACTGGAGCAGAGGATGGCCTTAGCATGCTCCCTCCTTCCCATGCTCTGCCTGGAAGGTGATCTTTCTCTGACCTCAAAATATGTAGACTTTTAATCTCAAACACAGAAAGAGCAACTAAACAAAAATAATAACAGCTGTCCAACACTTCCTCATTCCCCCACCTCAATATCACTGTTAGAAACAAAACCTCCACACATGATAAAGGTTATTACAAACTATTTCCATCTACAAATCCAAACCATTCTCTACATCACCTCTTGCACAATGCCAAGAATCTACAGCTCTCAAGCACATGCCAACCACCTTTTGTGACACACAATCAACTCCACCTTGGACCCTTTCAGCCACCCCAGGCAAAGATGGCACACTCGGTACAGGGAGAGCTGGGTGTAAGAAAGGGGGATAAATCCCAGCTTACAGCAATGAGCCAAAGGAGCTGAGTCACAACTCCACAGCATTGTAGATGTAGGGATGACACAAACTATTCATCTTCAAGTGCTCCTTTCAAACAGAGAGGTTGACAGAAGCTGGAAATGCAAGATGTGGTGTACTTATGGAGGTTTAGGGACACAGGCCAGCTCATTTTAATGCATTTATACACAGATGGTTTTGCTTTTTTCAAAACTGCTTAAACTACTTTTTAAGACTTGTGTGTGATCCTCTCCCAGCATTCAAATATATTCATATTCCATGTCTGAATTGCCTTGTACAGCATGGCAGCAGAGACAGTGTGCTTAAGTGATCAAAGCACACTTCAGAGCTGCACTACCAGCACTGACAAACAGACTTGTTTTACAAACATTTTGGTTTACAGGCTCAGTGAGATGACACATTTTCCTCGTCCATCCCCAAAAGCTGGATACCAAAGTGGCACATGCTGACACTTACCTAGGAAGCCCTCTTCATCCACAATGATGGTGTAGTCCTCAGGGGTTTCTGTGAGGCTGAAGAACTTGCACCTGGCAAAGGCAAACAGCAGGAGAACATGATTAGCACCTGCACTGAGCAGAGCCTCTTCTTCCACCTAAAATGGAAGTCCTTTCCCAGCCAAGCTGTGCTGAAGGAAGGAGTCACAGTCTGATGTTTATGGAGAGGCCTGAGGCATTAACAGACCTGGATTTTATTTCTGGCTAGCTCATACTGTGTGACCCATATTCCCTGATGCCTGCCTATGCACAATGAAGCTGGTAAAACTCCTATTATTTTTATTACTTAGTTTTTAGTTACTTTTCTTAATTACCATATCCCTTAAGGCTTCCCATCACATCCAGGACCTGCTGTGTTGCACTGACACAGGGCAAAAAACTTTGCTCACTGACTGCTCACTCCAGCACCATCCAAAAGCATTTCCATGGTTCACACATGCACCTTTCTGCACACTGAAGCTTCTGGCCTTATCAAGGTTTGACCTGATCTAACCTCTCAACCAAGCCCCAGTATCTCTTGCTCCTTCAGAGGCTTTTGCCATCAGCAGACAGCATCCCAATTTCCTGTGCTGGTCCTTCCCCCTTCCTGGGGTGCTCCTGGTGAAGATGGTGAAGAAGAATTGTGGCAGCCACCAAGACAATGGACACAAGGCTGGGCTCTCCCCCTTGCCTGATCCCCTGTGGCCTCTGCTCTGCTCCATCTTCTGCTATCACAGGTCACTGCAGTGCAGCACCCCCAGCTTGCTCACCATTTAACAATGTCACCTCTAACAGGAGATACAAATCAAGTGTGACATGGAGTCCCATTCCCTTCCACTGCAAACACACAAACAATAAAAACCTCAGCCTTAAGGCTTAAGACCACATATAGCTGAAAAGGTTTTTTTTCCCTTGACACACCAACACATGTACTGAACACCTACTGAAAATACCCCAGCTTCTACCTAGCTGGTCTCCAGCAGTGGCAGGAAGGTTAGCATGACATTTTGCAAGCTCATGCTCACCTTCAGCAGAGCATCAGCACAGTGCTGGCCAGCATCCTCCCAGCCCCTCCAGGAGAATGCCAGAGCACATGGACTGACTGTGCTTGTTGCTTAAGAGCAGCAGAAATTTTTCCCTCTAAATTGGGTGCAGCAGGAAGAGCATGTGTCTCTAAGAAGCAAAGAGCAGGATTTCACTAGTTGTTAGTAGTTACACTATCATACTCTCACATTTATCTGAGACAACCTACAGAAAATACTGGAAAAAGAGAGATTGTTCTCAAGGCCCCCAAATTTCACAGCATCTTCAGTGTAATTTCTGCATGAAGCACAGTTCAGCAGGATTCAAGAACCAGGGACTACCAGGGCTTCTCAGCACTGCTGAGCATCCGTGTCCGAAAGTCTTCAAGACTTCTGAAAGTCTGGAACCCCATATTGGTGGCTCAAGGTATCAAAAAATGAAAGCATTCACACCATAAAGAATCAGATGAAAATCTAGCTCCAGCATTCTTTTGGCTGGCTGAAAAGAACAAACATAGCAGCTATCCCTTCCAAAAGCAACAGGGAGAAAAATGAGATGGATGCTGCCCTCCTCATCACTTCATCAGAAAACTGAGGGGAAACAACACACAGTTCAATTAGTGGTCTGCCATGTAACCATGAGGATTTCATGTACATGGAATGTATTCGACAACCTGCCTTTAGAGACCTGTCCTGTTTTTCTGGAAGCATCCATCACAACAATCAAGCATAACACTCCCTCCTTGCACAGACATATAATTATAAAATACAGACGTGGCCCCACCACAATAGAAACCACAACTTAATTATTTTGTGTCATTGGTAATAGCTGCTGTGACAGCCACATTTACCAACTCAACTCTCTCCAGGAATAGTGCCAAAAGAAGCAGAAAATAGCAGCAGCTCAATTTTTTACTGTCACTTCTAAACTGCACGAGACTGCTACCAGTGCAAGGGCTAATACAAGCTGGGAAAAAAGAAATTTTGGGATGCTGCTTTAGGTGGGTTCCAAGAGGCAGAAATATTGGTTACAGTGGATGAATTCCCTAAAGAAGTCATTGAAACTTTTTGCTACTACTGCCTGACCGAGTCACATGCATGCTGACTAGGGAGAAACCAGAGGTCCTAAAGGAGCAAACATTAATATTAAAAACCTAACCTTTGCTGATCTGCAATGGCATTTATAGAAGACTTTTTTACTAGAACAGTAATATGTATCTGTGCTCACACACTGACCCCAGCAGAAGAATGATTGTGACAGATGCCAGTTTCTGGGCACACATCTGAATATGCTGATGTTTAAGGGATATATACACATGAAATCCCGTAATTGCTGCCTCAGAACTCATGTCAAAACCTCATATCTCCAGATATCATCTCAAAGCCCAATCCTCAACTCAGAGCAGTTCTGTAAAAGGTCAGGACCACAGAGCCATCTGATTTTAAAAGTGAAGTCTTTCACCAGCACAGAAAGACCAGTGGTTCTTGCGGTATACATTCACTTAGTTCAAGCCAGTGATGCATTCTTATCCCAGAGGAAATCTAAACATGAAAAATTGGAATTGCAAACCTTGTGTGATAGGAAAAAGGAACTCAGTGTCATCTCTCTCTCTCCCACATTACACTACACATGCCTCTTCCATTCAAGTTATTTCAATAATTTCAATTTCCTCTTAAACCGGTCTTCGATAAGCTGAATGCCAACAGCATCTTCTATTATCACACCAAAGCCAAGACAGGAAAAGAATTGCCCTTTAATAATTTTGAGATAGCAGGGAAATGGTATTTCTCTAAGTACATGTGGAAACCATATATGTAGGAAGACAGTATTTTTAGTTTCCTAATAGCCAAATCTTGGATGGATTATTTTGGATTTCTGCCTTCTCAATGTTTAAGCACATTTCCACTTAAGCACTGCTGCTGACTTTGACTGCCTGACAACATATGCCTTTTTCTGGCAGTGCCACAAATGTAGACCAACCTATTATTAGATGAGATGCTTGAAACTGCAAAACTTACACTGTGTATGGAAGAAATACTCAAGCTTGCAAGAGCAGGGAAGTGCCTATGGGATGCAGCAACAGCATCATTTCAGTTTGCAAGCAGAACTCCAGGCTCCATGGGAGAAGTGAGCAGGAAAGTGGAGTGGTTGGCTGTGCTTGCAGGTCCACACCACAAGTGTCTCCTCCAGACAATTGGTCTGCTGAGATCACGAGAGTGGTAATACTGGGATAAATGTGACTTCTATTTGTTCTGGGTTGCACACAGAACACAGGTTCCTGGGAATACTGCTGTGGGTCATTTGAAAGTTCAGTAGAGACCATGGCCTGCCCCAACAGCTCCCTTATGTGTGCTCTGGAGCACAGGGCTGGCTCACACACATCACAGTGCTACAAACACTGCCACTGGAGCATTGTGTGCCACAACAGAGCCCACCTTCCTCTTTAGAAACTCTTAGAAGTTGCACAGCATAGTGCTGGCCTGTTCCCACCTTGGAAAACTAATTTCTATCATCTGTGTAAGTACAGAACACAGCAAGGCAGGAGAGAAGGCTGGAGGAAGAGAGAAATGAGAAGAAATAAATACATTCACTTAGATATTACTTCCCTAAATAGTATTTGAACTTTCTAGATTCATTATGAACAAAAAAATCCAGGTGTCAGACTGCTGATGGAACTAGCTGCATTTGTGCTGAAAAGCACTAACTGTTGGAGACAGGAAACAGAGGAGAATTAGCAAGTCATTCACCTTCTGTTATTCTCACAAACTTTGAGAAATGTTGCTTAATTCTGCCTGTGAGATACCACAGGAATTCTCAACTCAAATTTATCAGTGTATGCAGGAGCGTCCCTGCCGGCTGTGCCCAGAACTGCAGAGAGGGGAAGGGGCTTAGAGACTTTATTGGGTTTTCTGGGGTTTGTTTTGTTTGTTATTTGGGTTTTTTGTTTGTTGTTGCTGCCATTGCTGTTGTTTGCCTTGTTATACATACACATACCAGTAAGGAACTGTTATTCCTTTTCCCACATCTTTGCCTGAAAGCCCATCAATTTCAAAGTTACAATAATTAGGAGGGAAGGGGGTCGTATTCCCCATTCAAAAGGAAGTTCCTGCCTTCCTTAGCAGACATCTGTCTTTCAAACCACGACACAAGATGAATTGTGCTGGGGAAGGGGGGCATGACAGAACTGTATCAGGAAAAAGCCAGCATTTCAGTAACAGTTTACAGTTCCAACTAGCAGAAATCAGTATTAGCTGTCATCTTAGCCAAACTAAAAAGCACCTAAACGACAGTGGTGAGCTTTTGTTTTAAAGAGGCATTTCAAGTCTATGGGAAATGCATTTATAATGCTTGGACAACCTTTCCATACACAGAGGTAGTATGAAACTAAGATAGCTCCAAGTGAGACCCTGAGGGAACAGACAACATCTATTTCCACTCATCTTTGACTCAATAGGTGTTTTGGAAGTTAAAGGAAATACCATGCCCCTGGCAGATTTTAATACTTTAACTAGCAGTTTTTCCCTTGCCTTATGCTCTTTTCTTTAAAGCATAAATGAATCAAGTGCAGCTCCATTTAAAATACCACTTCTCATGAAATTCTAATCCCTATTTAATTTTATGTCTTACTGCATTACCACAGAGAAGGGGAGAATGAGAAAAGGGAAGAAGAGATGCTTCAGTAACCAACAGAGTCCCTAAACACATTCTTTGGAAACAGCCAAAGACTGCAAAATGACCAGGCTGTAATCATGTACCAAGTGCTGTGCAGGCTAAGTATTAAAATAGATTGAGAAAATTAAAGCCACAAAATAACAGCTGTGAAAGATTTACAGGAAATTTAAATTTTGAAATCAATAGCTAAGATTAAAAAAAAGCTATAACAAAACTACACAATCTTCTTATTGTAAAGGTATGGGGAAGAACAAATACTCTCAGAACAATATTAGGCTGTAACATCAAAATACACCTACAAAGAATAAGAATTGAATGAATAATGGTCTTGGATCTTCCTCTGTGTGCAGCTGAGGCCCACCAAAACCAGATAAGGGTAATGCTGGGCAATAACAACACCTCATCCTTCCATGCCTGGAAATGCTCTGATTTCATTTTTCCTTCTAACCAGTAAGGGGGCAAGTGGACACAACAGAAAATATGCTGTCAGATGTTGCTTTTAATTTTCATCAATAATGAAGTTGAAACTCTCAGATGACTCAAAAAAGGGAAGATAATTCTAGACAGGTGACACCTGTGTGCTCCTGCCACACTGCCTGGCTGTATTGATGGCATGAGTTGGGGAGCAGCCCAGAAGGGAATCAGGCCAAACACAGCAGCCCCTGTATCAGGAGCCCATGTGAGAAAGAGACTGGCATGACTGAGGGGCATCTCTGGCACAGGCCATGGCTTGGCCAACCCTCCTGCCCTGCCAGGTCACAGCAGGCCTTGCTTTGCCCTGAGCTCCTCATTCATTCTGGAAAAAGCTTTCCTCTGCTAAGAAGCAGAGGCACTCAAAGCCAGCTCTATGATTTTGGAGGAAAGCAAGCAAGCCTGGGTATGAGTTTTCGAAGGTTGAAGACTGCCAAACTTTCATTAAAGCAGTCCTAAAGTTTTCACTTGCTTCAACATCTGCCTGTATAAATAGAACATTTTTCTCAAAGTAAACATAGTCTGTTTTTATCTTCACTATCCTTTGATGTCTTTGCCCAGGGGGCTGGAAATGCTACTTTGCAGCATCACAACGAAAGCGTAGCAGGATCTTCTGCATCAATAGCTGATGACTCAGGAATCTGATATAATTCAGCCTTCACTTTTGGCTGTTTCTGTTAACCTGGATTTTCACCACACTGCAAAACCTGTACAGAATGCTTAATATCTTCTCCTAGGCAATGGCCATCTGTTAGCCCTGACACAGCTGAACTCATTTCAGGTTTCAGCACTGTGAATTAGCTGTAAGGCACCAAGTAAACAAGGCTTGAGGAGAACCTCCCAGAAATCAGACTGGGGATGGTACATTTTAGTCATTGATGTAAGGGGAAAATCAACCTAGAGCTGCTGCTTCTGCCTCACTGATGGCAGCACTTTTCCACCAGTACTTGCCAGCCAGACAAATTCCATAGTAAAATTCAGCAGCCCAACTTTGAAAGGTAGGCAGGGTTGATTACTGTGAGGTTTCCAAAGCACCCCTGCTTCAAGACAAGTGGAAAAGGAGTCAGGCACTCCAGTACTTCTCAAACCCCTACAGGTACTCAAAATGAACTGAGTTCCTTTGCACCTGGGGCCAAGTCTCAGCCTGTAAGTGTAGGGAACTTCTGCTTTCCATCCAAGCTACTACTGTACCATGGGATCTCTTCCTCAGTGAGAATTATGATTTCTAGACCCAGTGAATCACTGAGCAGAGGCAGTAGGTGAGGGAAACTTCATCTAAGAAATCCTTGCTTTCATGGAAGTTAAACACATTTGATGAACTCTGAGTAAACCACAGATCATTCATGTTGAGTTAATCTCATTAAGGCACAGCTCCAGCTCTTTTCTAAGCTGGTAGGAGGCAGAAGACACAACAAGTGAGATTGAAATGAGCTCATGGTGCCAAATGCTTTCATGTTACACATGGAACAGTGTCATCCTGCACTAATTTGTGCTGTGGTTTCTTATTCATTCCTCTGCATTGGTTTCTGATATATTCAAGATGGACTAAATGGACGCACTAAATGTAAGTTACGAAGCTGACTAACAGTTTGGGTTTGAATTTATTTAAAGACATGATAATCTAGTATTGTTAGTTTTCCCTCAGCACTCATGTTCATCATGAGCAATTCCACTCCAGAGTAGATAAGACAGGTAAGGAAAATTTTGCTCATCTTCCCAAGGAAAGAATTTACCTCTGTCTTGAATAAACACCATATACAACCTTCTATGTAAATTCACACTGCACTACTACACAGATCAGTCAAATTCTTGCAAGATTTAGAATTTTCCTGCTTTTAGTCTAGTCTTGCAATCTTTGTATCCAATCAGCTATTTAGTAAAGCCCAAGAAAGGGCACTCTCTGAACCACTTAGGGGGAGTATTGCAAAGTCAAGCCTTTAGGAATTACAAGTACAATTATTGATCATGAGGAATCAGCCAAATCAGTCTCACTGGTTTATCCTGTTAGTCTGCTGGCTTTGGAGAGGACAGAACTTGCACAGCTTCCAGCATACAAAGACATTTTTCTAAGGTATTTGTATAGAAAAGCCCCCAATAAAAGGAGATACCAGAGACAAGGAACCTCAAAGAAGAAAATGTTTTTGCTTAGTAAGGAACATGCTTCACCCCTTGGATCACACAGGTGCTGTAAGATCTGCTTTGTACAGAGGCCAGCATTTTCTTCTACTACCTGATGCAACAAGGCACATTTATTTCAGGTTTCACTTAGTGTGACTTTATCTTTTAAGCTTTTATTTCTTACCTCAGAGAAAAATACAGTCTCACAGCAGCTTCACCAACACTAGTCCTCCAAAGATGGGTTTTGAGGGCTAAAAGGAGACATTGTCCTGACTGATCTCTGTCCTACACACCCTCAGCTTTTGACATCAAGTCCAAAACTTACATATAAAGCAGAACCTGAAGTGTGGGAAAGCAGCTGCACATACAGGTGCTGAGTTCTCTGGAACAAAGTCCTGTGGATTTAGTGAGGAGGAAAAAAAGGTCAAGAGAGGTATTATTCCATTTTAAGATGCTTTAGTGTGTGAGAGAGCTCTTGTTCTCAAGAGGTAAATGTGAAGGGCAGCCTTGTTCCCTTGGGAAAAGGTCAGCTCCTCTTCTCTAAGGAAACACCCCACAAAATGAGAATGCAGCGTTTGCTCCTGCATTTCTCCCCAGCTTTATGTCTATGACGGGAAAGGCTTTTGTCTCTCAAGCACAGGAACAGGCAAATGACTATGTTCAATTTCTACCTAGATAAAAATATGTCCAAGAAAGCTGGATTAAAAACTAAAACAGCCACAGAAGTAGAAGTGTAGGTGCTCATGGTCATTCAAACTGCCAGGACGAGCTTGGATCTTTACCTGCAAGTAATGGAAGGGATTTAATGGAAATGGCAGCACTGGGGCTTGGGACTCCTAGATGCAGCTTATGGCTTCAACATGCATTCAATGCATTATTTTGGGCTGCCATCCATTTTTTCCAGTGAAAAATCCAAGTACAAAAAAACCACATCAACATCTCAGGTACCTCTGAGCTTGCCAGCTGTGGGGAAGCGCTGTAAGTTCACAGGTAAGTCTTTCACCCAGCATCAGTAAATGAGCCAATTTATTTTATTTTTCAGATGATAACTGATGATATCACCAATAGAAGTGGCAAAGCACTAAAATCGTGGAGAAAAGCCAGAAAACATAAAATATATGCAATTTGCAGTAACATTATTGGTTCTGCTGCTACTGCTACAACTCAGGTAGTAGTTTCTGACAACCTATCTACTCAAGACTAATTTAGTTCTCGTGAAGTTTGCAATTATCCTTGAAGTTCAATAAAATGAAGTGCATTGAAGGAAAGACATGGGGAAAGTGATAAGGAGAGAAGCATTCAACAGTGGGCATATGAGAGCTCATGTACATGCTCTAAGTGTTCACATACCTGTCCCTCAGGATGTTCATCTGCCATTTAACTGGAAACTGCAGAATACCTCATTTCAAACACAAGCAGTTGCCAGTGCATATTAATGAATATTAGCACTTACAGCATGCTACAATACTGTCAAAAAGGGTAGCTGTGCAGCTTGCTGATTTCCATGATTTTGGAGCACAGAGGTAGGTGGGTTTGTGCACATTTTATTCAGCTGTCCAAGGAGAAAGAACAAACAACCCATTATGTCCATCTGAGAAAGAAAAAAACAATCTGCTGTGGCAAAGACAAACCAGTTTTTAGTGATGCTGCAGGGACACTGGTGATTACAAATGCTGGATTCTGGCTTCAATTTGTGGGGTGGAAAGATTAAACGTGCTCTGCCATTTAATAAACCTTACACTAAGCTCTGCTTTTCTCTGCCTCACCCTTTTACCAAAAGAATGAAGCCACTTATCAGATATTTCCAGGCATGCTTCAAATATTATTACCAACTTAGATAATATCAATTGCCTCAGCTGCTAGAAAAAGAAATAAAAGGTGAGACATAGGTCAGAAGCCCACAGTTTAAACCAAGTACTGCCACCAACTTAACTCCTGTTACAAACACAAAGGCAAGATTACACATAAAGGGTCATATTTTAGGCATCAGACAATTTCAACACGCAGAGAAGAAGCAAGAGAAGCATAGTCTTGGTGCATTATTAAACAAGAACCAAGTACAAAGATATCCAGTTAATCACAGAGACTGCTGCCATTTTATTCACATTCCCTTGTGTGTTCAGACAGCTTCCATCCTGTCCCAGCAACTTAGAAATTGCTGGCACAGAAGAGAGGAAGCAGCAGTGAAAGCAACACTCCCCACTACACTTCCACCAAATGGCAGCAATTTGCTGTTGTGCCATGCTATCAGATTTGTATGGTTTTCTGATTATCAAATGACTGCCTTGATGCTGATGGATCTAAAAACAGATGAAGTTTTTATGTAATCACATGCCATTTAAAAAAAGAAAGCAAGCCCTTTTTAAATGAAGCAGCTCAGCTAGATTTCACAGGTGTGGAGAAGGGTCCTGAAGCTTTACACCACTACTCAAAACCAGGATGCCAATTTCTGTGTGTGTGTGTGGAGAAAATTGCTTCTTGTTTGTATTTAACTAGAAACAAGTCTGGTTCAACAGCCCTAATTCTTATCTCACACCAAAGAAGAAAAAATTACTGAAAGAGCAAGGAGAGGAGAGAGCAAATGCTAGTATGTCCCCATGGAACAATTAACCCATTCCTGTGCTTGAACACCCATGAGTATTTCCACGTTCACAGCTCTGCTTTCATCATTTACCAAATAATTCCTAGAGGGAGTATTCAATTAGCAGTGAAAATTCTGGGAAAGTGCTTGAAGATATTTTTTTTTCTTTTAAATGATCTGAAGGTCTATGAAGAGGATGACTCTCTTGATGGAAGGAACAGATCTACATGAGCTGAAGCATTTTCCTAGGTAAGAGAAGATTGATGTGCAGGCCAACTCACATCTGTATGTGCTGAAAAAAAGCCTGCAGAGAGAATTATGCACTTGTGTACAGAAAGGAGAGCAATGGGCAAAAAATCAAACAAGAAAGGGAGAAGGGATAATGACAGTAGACACAGTAAGCATTTACAAGTATATTCAGTTATGGCTTTAAAATTTAATTATTGCATTATAATTATATTACAATTATAATGCTCTGTTGTACCTCAGTGTAGTGCCAGACTGAGAATTATTGTCTTGTCCTCCCAATACCTCCAATTGTCCACCACTCAGCTTTCAAAAGAAGAGGAAAATAAAGCATATATTGTGGCATTTCTAAAGGTACTGCTGCTTCAGAACAACACCTATTATATTATCCAGTGCTCACCTATACACTCTCTCCCTCAGATACACCAGGAGCAGGCAGTGCTCTCTAAAACTCCAGGTTTCCTGCTAGCCCCATGTTGCTCGTATTTGACCCTGTGCTGGCACACATGACAGTCCCAGCAGGGCAGTATCAAAACAGACTCCACGTAAAAAAAAATATCACTTTTTACAGTGAGAAAGGTTCACTGCCCTGCAAGATCAGAACTGCCCCACTCCTGGATCACAAAATGTTTTCTGCAGGTCTGTGCTCTGGGTGAATTCAACAGGGAAAGTCCTGAGTGACACAAGGGATGAAAAGTTGGGAGTCTCTCCCTGTTCCCTACTGCAAACTCAATCAGAACAGTTCTTGCAGGATAACACAGAGGTAACAAATAAAAGAAATAAAAAAAAAGAAAAAAAAAATACATGATCTTAGTAACTTTATTGTGCATATGGAGAACAAGAATTTTGTCACAAATGAGAAGATGATCAGGCCATTGTGGAGGTGGGGTGTTGTATATTAGGAATGGTATTCCCCAATTTAGTGTCCCCACTGAAACACTCCAAACCATGCAGTGCTTGCTCACACCTGCCCCCCAATCCTGCAGGGGGCTGCAGAGAAGAATTGGAGGCACAAAAGGTAAAGATCAGGGGCTAAGATGAGAAAAATGTACTGAAAACAAGTAGTGAAGTAAGGAAATGAACAGTAACAGCATCAATATTAATAACAGGGTCCAAGGGAGGCTAAGGCTTCACCTGCAATTTGGTCACCATGCAGAGCCCACAACACCTGACTGCTGCCAGATCCCCTGATGGTGAGGTGGTGTGAGAATAAACTCCAGGTGCTGACCATGACCCCTCCTCCCTATGGCAAAAATTAACCCCATCCTGGCCATGGGACATGGGGGTAAATCAGAAACAAAATGTGATTCACTGGGCTGGAACAATCCCATCAAATGAGTGCAACACCAAGCTACCAGCCAGCCACACCCAACTCCCAAGCATCAAATCACCAGGAGTGATTTAACACCACTGTGAGTTTACACTGGCTGATTTGCTGCTCTGAGAACAGCTATGAAGAAAGAGTTCATTTCCCATAACATTTATGGCTGTCATGAACTTCTTCCTCTCTCCATCATGCTTAATTTGTTGCTCTTTATTTATATTCCTTTGCCATGGAAATTCAGGCCAGTATTTTCAACTTCACTGCTGAGAGACAGTCATCTACATCTGCTTGCAAGTCCTTCAACAGCTTCCAAACTACTGAGCTACTGGTAATTCCTGTTGCAAGCAGCTGGAGCTGCAATGGCTCAGCACCTCTGTAGAAACACCTACTCAGTGTTTCAGTGCTAACTCAGTGGTAATTTGAGCATTCACATGTTAGAATTTTATTCCTGATTTTGAACGTTCCAGTAGATAAAGCCACTGCAACCCAGCCATGGGTGCTCAGGGACGCCCCTGGTTATCAACATTCCCAAATAACCCCAGGCATGGAATGGAACAGAGGTGCAGCTTCACTGTGTTCATGTCCCTGGCCTCCCAGGGCTCATCATAAACATGATTTAACTGTAGCATTATTCCAGACTGTGCAACAGATCTTCCTGTAACTGACAGGGAGATCTTTCTTTACAGAGGAAAAGGCTGCTTAACAAGCCCCTCCCTCCACCCCCAGTCATCTCTGAGTACTTAAATTCATTTATTTCCTACGTCTCAGATGTGGAAATCAAGCCTAAGTTACTAAGTAAGCAGAAAACTTCAAGGCATACCACCTTCAAAATTTTCTCACTGCTCAGACCCAGAAGACAGTTTTGCTAGTGTGCTTAAAGCAGTAGCCTCAATCAAAACACATTCCTAAAATCCACCTTATTCTGTGATTGCAGCTACAGCAGACACACAACAGTTGGATCTTTTGAGGTGACAATCTGAGGAGTCTGTAGCATCCCCAAGCCTGAAATACAATGTGTTTTTATGGTCATCAGAATTGAAATACCTCTCAACTGCCCTTGATGTACTTACCCTTATAAGACTCAAGGAAGAGACTTCCCCCATCATGTTTTACAGATCAAAATTGAGAATTCAAAGCTGCCTGCAGCATTAGTCTAGGTTTCTTCTGTGATCTTAGGCCAATCTCTGTGAGCTCCCCTTCATATCTGCCTCAGAAAAAAAGTCTGAGAAGGACTGGCATTATGACACTGCCAAAAAGCACAGAAGATGTGGTGCAAACTGAACAGGCTGAGCCTTGTCAAGGATGGCTTCAACAAAGTGGAGCACAATCACTAGAAAACAACCAGAAGATGCTGAAGTTTAATTAAAAGAAAAGGCAGAGAAACCACACTGCAGAGAAGCGTGTATGTCCTGCTGGGCTCAGCCCATGCTAACAGCCCGTCACAGCCTGCTTTTTTCAAGTGAGGAATTGCAGAGATGCCAGACAATGAGGAAAGCAGCGAGGACCGATTCAGTCAAAGCAGAGAATAATTCTTATAATCATTCAAAAGTCCAATTTATGCAAAAAAACTCCCGTGGTAACACAGTAACCCTTCCCCCAAGCCTGCAACTCAGACTGTGGAGCAGAACTGAGCCCACTGACAGCGTTCATCCTTCTGCCCTCCCCGCCTGCAAGGGGCCAGAGTGAAAACTGAGTACCTGAAGCCCATTAGTGAAAGAATTAAAGCAAGAGCCCAGATCTCTGTAAGCAGGTCCTTCCCCACATGCTCACCTTTCACAGCTAAAGTCACTGGTTTAAGGAACAAGACTGCCAAAAGCATGAAAATCCAGGCACTATCATGCACAGAAAAAAAGAGTGGCTGCGTTTCCATGGGGATAGCGGAGAGCGCACTCAGAGCCGCGGAGGATGAGGAAGCACACGGCGTCCTGGACAGCACCACAGCCACCACACCTGAAATCCAGCACAGCCACACACTGATGGATGGCACATCTCTCTTCAGGCTGTCATGTCCACACAGCGTTTTCCGCAGAGCTGGAGCTGCTGGAGAAGGTTCCTGCTAGTTCATGTCTCCAGATCAGACAAGCAATGCTTTAACTCCTCCCCGGATTTGCTGGTTATAGAAATCCCGGTGGAGGAGGCCTGCCACATCTAAGAAGTACAAGTCCCCTGACTCCTCCCTCTGAGTTTTGGAGTGCCAGAAAGCATCACTGGGCCTCACAACTTCCATGTTAGGAAGGAAGGTAAATCCCAGGGGCTGACAGGGGGACACAGTGCAGGGTCTTGTGGCACACACGAAGAACCAGGGCTATGCAGGAAAGGAGGATGGAGCAGGGGACTCTGCCTTGCAAAGTGCTGTTTTTTGGATAAGCCCTCCACACTAAGCTGAGGGCAGACCCCAGATGGAACTGACACCTACAGAACCAGCAGGCAAGCTGAAAATTCATGAAGTGAGAAAAAGCAAGTGAGTTTCTTGCTGACCATAAAGCCTGACAGGGCTGGAAGGCAGCAGCCATCTCCCAGCAAAAGTCAGCATGGCTGGAGCATCCCCAGAACAGTCATTAAAACTTTCTGTACTATATTAGACCTCAGGTGTCTGTTTGTGCTCCAAAGTAAAATAAAGGACTGCAGTAAAATTAATAAAAATATAAAACTTTTTTTACCAACTGTAATATTTAGAGGCCACTTGTGCACATGTTTATGTCAATAAACTTGGGCACGCTGAGCAGCATCAGGTGGGGATTGGGGGCTGGCTCCTTACACAGCTGCACAGTTGTGCTAATTCCTTTATGAAAGTGAGTGAGCCATTTACAGGCAACCCAAATGCACACAGACACAGCAAAAGCATCAAACTATAGAGAGCTTGATGAAATTAAACTCCCCAATGAATTTCAATTATATTCGTTCAACAGCTTAATAAATGGCAAGCTTAAACTACTGGAAAAAACAAAGTTATCTGACTGGTCATAAACATTTCTATGGTTTATGTAATTATAACCCCATGGCAAAGCTGCACCATTTGAAGCATCGTTTAAAAAAAGGAAAGAAATTAGAAACAAACCAATTACTGCACGCCGCCCAAAGATTTCAGTACAAAGCTCTATGCTGGCAAATGCCCTGCAATCACCAGAGCAGGGAATAATTTGTGTCTTTTGTTGCCAGGGAAAAATGGGGCTCCAAATGCAGACACCTCGCCCTGCTGCCCCCTTTCACAGCAACAATGCAGCATCATGCAGCAGGACTTTCTCCAGCCTGTTTGCCATCTCTTCCTGACCCTCAGCAATTCAGGACATGAACTGTCTGCAAACGGATTTTACAAATAGATCTTCACATCTCCCTGCAGCAAACAGGTGTAAATTGTCCTTAACTTTATCACTTTCATCTTCCCACATAAAAACAGGTGTTAAACCTACTTCCAGAGACCAGGCTTCAGTCTAACCTTAAAAGTGGGCTGAGAGTACATCAGGGAGTCAGAATGAGCTGAACTAATGATTTGCTGTATTAGATCTGGCTGAGATGGAGTTCATTTTCCCACAGCAGCCCTCACTCAGTGCTGTGCTTTGCCCTGGGAAGTGCAGGGGTGTTGATGAAACACCAGCAGTGTTTTGGCTTCTGCTGAGCAGCACTGCCACAGCAGCAGCGATGTCTCCTCAAAAAGAGGCAAGATCCTGGGGTGACACAACCTGGCCAGCTGTCCCAAATTCACCAAAGGGATATTCTAGACCACAGAATTAGCTTAGACCTAAAAGCTAAGAAAAGGAGGAGGAAGGGGCATTCATTATTTAAGATGTTTGTCTTTCCAAGCTACCACCATGTGTGCTGAAGCCCTGCTTCCCCAGAAGGGGCCATTTTGCTGATGCAGAGTAGGGAATAAAACTCATTTTACTCTTTGCTTGTGCACATGCAAGCTTTCCCTTTAGTAAACTGCCTTATCTCAACCTAGGAGTTGTTTTCCACGTTATTTTCTCTCCCCTGTCCTGGGAAGCTGAGCAATGAAGCAGCTAGAAGGGTACTTTGTGTCAGCCAAGGTCAACCCACCACACTTGCTCAGCTTCAGCTTGCTCAGATTCTGCTTTCTGCTCTGTTTCCTGTGGGCATGAGCTGCTCCTACAGCACACGTGAGGATCAGACCATTTAACCTGTACACATCAGCTCCTCCCTGCACTTCACACACAAGTATTCTGGGATTTGCACATGGCTGTAATAAGAGGGAAGTCATCAATAACCTCTCCCTCCCTGATCCTCAAGGAATATTTTACCCAACTCTCAGACAAATGAGGCAAGACAGCATTGTCTTGTTCCCAGAACCAACCCCTCTCTATCAAGTGTTAGACACACTTGCTAAAAAAACAATTATAGCATGTTAAAACACTTCATTTAATTAAAAATAATCCTCACAGTATCACAAAGGTAAAAGTAATTCAATGTTTTGGTTAAATCCTGAAAATAGAATTGAAGCCTGTGAGGTCAGTCTGTGCATAGCACGCTGTGCTTTATTTTTAGAGGATACTAATGGAGATTTGAATTGGCTTTTGATTGCACAGTTTATCCTGTAAATAACTGTCAAATTCATCTGGACACAGCTGAAGGTAAGTGTAGAAAGCTTATTTTCATAGTTAAAAACTGGTAAGATGTATCATCAATATTTTGAATTTCAACAAAAAAGACAAAATCAGAAAAATTCAAATTTCTTGCATCCTCCAGAGCCTGTTTCTTCTCCAGCTTTACAAATAACACCTTTAGTAAATACCTGGATTCTTGCATGAGCATGGCAGAACAAATCCACTGCCTTTCACAAAATGTGGATGAACTATTGATACAATCCAGAGCTCCCCCAAACTCTCAACTCTCTTATGAAGACACATAAGATATTCATAGGAACAAAACAGAACAGCCAAACCCAAAACAAATTACTCATTTCTTGGTATTCAGATATTAGAAATGCTCTAGGAAAATAAAAACAAAACTTCATTTTTTCACCAATGTGCCCCTGTGTAAGAAGGTGAAGTCCACTGCTCTGGACAGCTTTTATTAATTTCATTTTTACTGTTACAGTTTGATGCCAAAATACATTTTTCTCAAAGAAATATGCACTTGGATCACTCAAGCCAACATCATTCTCACCACTGAATTCAACAAAAGCAAGATTTAGGCCATGGTGCGGAGCATATCTATGTCCAGTTATTTTGAGAACATAAATTAAACACTGAAGTATCCATCTGGCATAGCAGATTGTTTGGTGTACTTCATCCCCTGCTAATTAATGATTAGCTCTACTAGGTAACAGGAGAGTTTCCCACCAGGTTTTCCAGTTTCAGAGGACAGGGAGGACAGGCTGCCTGACTGCAGACTTGAGCAGTAAGGGCTCATACTGATCTCAGTCCTTTGAAAATCCCATCAATGGAACTGGATTCACTGTAGCAGGCAGCAAATTCCTTGCCAAAACATATTTTGGAAAGGAGAGTTGGTTTAATTTATGGGTTAAAAATTGTCTTGTGAAAGATTTGGCGGTGTAAAAACTCTTCTGATTTGAAAATGTGGAGAAAAATAAAAGAACCAACAATGGCAGGAGCCATTCTGATATGTGAACTGTGGTCAGCCTGGCCTCTCAACACTGGGCTACATTTAAGCTCATCTTGAGGTGCTGGTCCAGTGCAGCACTTGGAGAAGCAGAGCTGAAGTTCTTTTCCTGGCCCCTTTCCTGATGCCAGTTTTGTTAGGGATGAGCCTTCCTGCTCTTTTGTGGTGAGAAGTACTCAGGGCTGCTCTACCAAGGAGGTGGGAAGAAAACGGAAAGCTCACAATTAGTTCCGAGTCCTCCCAAGACAAACAAACCATCCAACTTGCCCCAAAACTTATCCCATGCCCACAGGGGCACTGGTGTCCTCAGGCAGAACTGCAGCAAACAAGTTCCTTCAACCAGCCTTCCCCTTCAAGGCAGGAGGGCTCTACAACTGAGAGGGAGAGAACAGACAGGAGAGCAAGAGACTCCTATACTCGCAGGAAGAGAAAATATTCTTGGATAAACATTAGAACAATATGAGGAGAATCTCTTTAAAGTACAGGAGACTGCTGAACGAGGGCTCCAAATCACAACCATGCAGTGACTGCCAGGAACAGTATGATAGATGGTATTGCTGTTATCATCATCATCATCATCTGGGGGGGACAGACCCAGCCCTGGTGCATCAATCTCAGAGAGCTCAGCACTGGGGTGGGACATGGGCACTAGCAGGTACATCCCTCCGTGAAGTTCCATGAGGACCAGGAGTCACCAGCACTGGTGGCAGCTCCAGTGCACTGCCCCAAATGCAAACAGAGACAATAGAAAAACTGTAAAGCTGGAGAGACACCAACAAATTGATATTCATATTTAAAGGTATAGATATGTAGCTTCCAACAAACTAGAAGCTTCTGACTGTGGGCTACCTGTCCTTTTCACATCATTGCCCCTTTCAGATCCCAGAAATGACTTGCTGTGGGAGACAGGATAATATTCTCATTCACTGAGGACAGAGGAAAGGAGAATGTTGTCCCAGCCTGGGTGGCATGGAAGGTAATAGTTCTGCTCTTCTGTCTCTTATTTTAACTAAAAAATGTATTGAGCAAGGCATAGTTTTATTTGTAGTTTAGTTCTATTCATTAAGTATCTGTGAGCTCTGGAACAGCCCTGTCCGTTCCCAGGCAAGGGCATTATACTAAAACATTACCTACCTAAAAAATCCCCTACCAGGCCCTGTGTTTTGAGAACTAAGTTTACAAAGAGACCAGACTTTCTGGTAATATTATCAAAAATTCAACTGACACGAAAACCAAGTTGTGTTTTCTTCAAGCTGATCTCCCCTCAAAAGCCTACTAAGGGATTTCTGCCGACAGCTCTATAGATTAATCCACCTCTGTCCCTGCAGCAGGCAAATAAAGCCTTACACAAATCAGCAGAGCAAGATGCTGCACTCAGCAGATACCAGAACCTCACATGCTACAAAATACAGCACGGCCAAATGTAAAGGCAAGGAGGTTGCAGATTAAAGTACCTTTTTGATATGCCTTTTTATCTTACAAGGTACTCCTGAAATTAACTCCTAGCCCAGGATGTTTTTTATACCATTTCATTTTCAGATTGCAGCTCAGATTATTTGGAAGCATAAGTACCACAGGAAAATGAGTGCTGCCATTCACCTTTGCAAAACGGGGGGAAATTAATTTAAGGTCAATTATAGCAGAGGTCTCTGTACGTATTAATTTCCATCTCACAGAATTTATCAACAGTCATAGAATTCCTCAATTTCTAGCTGTGCCAGTAGCATAAAGAGAGAAATTCAGCAGCACTTATACTGGCACACAAAGCAATTGAGCAAGGTCCACGCTACATTGACCCTGCCATCTGGACAGTGCAGAGGCATTTCCAGCATTATCCTGTATAATCATGTAAAATTGCATTCTGATGAGAGAGGCCAAAAATCCTGTGGCTCCAGAGATCCAGCTGATAACAGCAATCAATCAATCTCCCTTTATGGATGCAAGATCACACAGTGATGCCCACGTCACTGCCTCATAAACATGAACAAATTAGCATGCTTTCTTGCATATTTTCCAATTCATTGGTCCTCTGGTGTGCGAGAAAAGAAGAAGTTAAGAAGCTGATCCTCTGTTCCCAGTGAAAAACACAAAGGACTTTGTTGGGGGCTGCTGTATGTGCAGGATTAGGCCTGAATGATTTGCCAAAGGCTTTACAACAAATTGGTTGCTGAGCTAAGAATAGCAGTTAGGAATCCTGGTTCCTGGTGCTGTAGTTGCTACACAACCCCTGCCTTCTCCCAAAGAGGGCACTCGGGCACACAACTACACTTGGATGTAGCAAGAGGACACAGTGCCCTTGTGAGGCTTCACTCAGGAATCTTCCCCCAGCTAAAATGCAAGAGCCCTGTGCTGGAAACTATTAAACAGCTGTAGCTTCAGCATTACACACCAGCATTATCAGCTTCCTTCCTTATGCCAGGAATGCTGCAGGAATTTGCCTTCTGCAGACTAAAGAGAAAGAAGAATGAAAAAGATGATTGTGTGTATGTGTGAAAGAACAGGACAGAAACAAAGAGGGAAGATTAAAGGCTTTGTCATTACAAAGTTTAACCTTCTGAAAACAGATTTAGTAATGTGTCAAGACTGTGACTTGGTGTAAGTTTGATCATGGCATTGATCTTGCCCACAGTCCTATCACCTATATTCCAAGTTCCCAGCCTGCATTCCAGCTCCTTGCACAGTCTCTGCACCAAGAAGCCTCTCAGCTACAACCTCAGTGCTTCAGCAGCAAAGGCTTTAGCCAGCTGAGGCACTTCTTCAAAACATCACATTTTGGGAAGGACCAAATACCCCCAAGGCCTGAGATATAAAAGACAAAGGACTCAAAATGAGATTCCCTCAACAACAAAAATATATACAGCCATCTCCCACACACCCTGACATAACAAGGTTCTACAGGACTTGAGGGAGCCAGTAGAACAGTTATGATATGTTGAAACAAGCACAAGAAAAGGAATGAGTGGCAACAGATTGAGGAACCATCAATACAGACTCTTTCAAAAGGCAGAAAGCTACAGACAGTCAGTGAAGGAACCAAAATTGTAATCTGAAAATGAGTAAATACAATCCCCTAAACCCCAAGGACTTAGTTTATTCAAGAACCAACTACTCAGACCAAGAAAACCAGGTTAATTTTGAAAGAAAATGACTAAGGGACATTATGGGGTTCTGAGAAAGCCACCAATGAACCAATTAACTGGAATATCAGATAATTCTACTGAAGCCAGTCTCCCACAAAGACACGTCCCAATTTTGGATGCAAGCATTACATTCACGAGTTTGGTGCAATATAAGACACTGATTTTCTATAATGCATTAAGGAGGAAAGATGCTCCCAGCCAGCAATCTGCAGACTGGGGGTGCTAGAAACATTTCAGGAGGAGGCTCCACATGGCCATGAACACATGGGTAAAAATACCAAAAGTAACATTATAGAGTTTGTTGCTTCAAACCTGTCAGTGTGCAAGCCTGGAGTGAAGTTTACTACTGGTTTAATAGCAGTGTTAGACACAGTGAAGGTATGAAGGCCAAGGTGAAGAAGTTTTGACAGATTTCCTGGGAAGATCCAGTGCCAGGGCACTCACTCTGTGAGGCAGCATGTTACCTTCACAGGAATCAACTCACACAATGTCAAAGTAATAATTTTGTGCTGAGGTAAATAAATGGCAGGGGAGAAAGGGGAAGGGAATCTTTTAGATTAAATCATAGGCAACCTTTCACCACAGCAGAAACTCAACAGTATGCCAAGGTTTCCAAGCAAATCACTGCTGACCTGTCCAAAGAAAAGCTGAATTATTTAATAATCTGTAATTTACTGGATTTCTGTAAAATAAGCTTCATTTTTGATGAGGCTGCAAAAAGCAAAGGCTTTTGGATCTAGACGAGCAGACTGGAAGCAACATGGCATTTCTCAGCCTGGGAAAATCAGCAAGTGACAGGATTATTGATGGTTCTTTCCCCAGCATCACATTCCAGACTCATACGTGTGGTTTCTGCTACTTTAACTTTTATTTTACCAAGGCTCTCCCATTCCTTTGTTCTTCTGGATAACTGATGCTTACAGTGCTCCCATGTTTTTGCTGGGCAGCTCCAGCATGGCTTGAAGCCATTGTTTGTTGTGGAGTGGGAGTGGGAAGGTATATTTTCAGAAACCTCAAGCATACTGATGTCCAGTTTGCATGAAGAGGGTTTTACAGAACCATTCCCTCTAATGTGAATATTTCAGCCTGGGCTCTAAGTCACCAACACAGAGAAAATTGTTAACTTTGCTACGCAGAGAAATGAGTTAATCAAATCTGCATCCCAAGCAGATTTGTAACAAAACAATTGCTTTGAATATTTCCACTCTTGTATCTGTAGACAAGGCAAAGAAAGAAATACTTCTTGTGAGAGAAAGCTCTGGTCAAGCATAACTACCAAGCCAGACACATTTCAAAGCACACAGTAACATAAATCATTGCACAGCCATTGTGTTGCATTAAAGAACAGGTTGCCATTGTTTAATAGGAGATTTTAGGCTTTCCAATTCTATTCTATTCCATTCTATTTTTTCATTTAGCAATACTTTTCAACTTTGTACAGTGCAAAATACAGTGAACTGGTACAACCTTGGAGTTTGGGCTGAATGCCATTTGTTGGCCCTACAGAAAATGAAGCCAATAAAACAGGACTGACTAGCAACCTGAACAATTGTTTTCAAAGAAAGATGGAAAACTCCTGGAGAAGTGGGAAATATTCCCATGGAAAAGAGAAAGCCACACCCATAAGCTTCAGGTATTTCCTTATTACAGAATTTACCTTGGGGACATGACATACCTACTCAGCATTTTTTTCACTTCTTGCTGCCAAAAGTAGGTGATGCAGCTGAAGTATATGCATAAAGTTAGTAGTCTCTGTAGAGATCACCATTTTGTAGCAACTTGATCTTTTCTGTTTATTAACAAAGGCTGGGTCTACATTTTTCAGTACAATATATGAAATCCTATATCATTTGAGCTAGACTATTACTATAATTGACAAGAATAGGTTTGTCTTATATGCTTCAGAGATATCTCAGTCAGACAGCATCTTCTCAAAACATGAAAGATGACACTTCATCAGATATAGTTGTGCCAGGCAATAAATCTTGGAGCAGAAGGGTCCTTGTTTTAATTCTAGTTGTCACTGATCAAGAGATACAATTGTCTTTCCAAGACAGACACAGGAAAGATGAAAACAAAACAAAACAAAAATTAAAGAAAACCACAAAAACGCTCAGGGTTTCATTTAAATCCTGGTGTACTTGTTCTGGTCTGATAAAAACAGCTGACCCCACAGTCTGCACAATTCCTGAGATCAGGAGATACTGTGCAACAGCTGCCTGCACTATTCAGAACAGCAAGGAGGCCTGTTTCACATGGGCACATGCATCTGTTTTCCCCTCCCCTTTAACAGACTCACCATTTCAGACCTAGGCATGGAACAGGTTGGAGATCTGCTCACGTGGCTTCCATGTCTGTGCACTCCTGACCACACAAAGTGTCCCAACAGGTTTGGAACTTTGCACCACTCAAGGATCTTTCATATCAATGTCTGCAAATGAAGCTGTGGCCACTCTTCCTTCAGAAGAAATACTCCAAGGCTCCTTCAGTGCTGGCAGCTCTCAACTCACAAATAACCCTTTGGCTAAAAGGCCTACTGGGATCAGAACTCAAAGGGACCAGCTTGCTTCTCCTTCCTGTTCTTCAGCTCCCTACATGGCTCTGGGTAAATCACACTATCCTCCTGTGCCTAAATTCTATGTTTGTCTAAGAGGGATAATCATTCTTCACTACTAAAGAGGGGCATTCTCAGGCTACACTAGTGATTGACAGGGACCCAGGTACTACAGAAAACACCATAAAAAAAAAAAAAATCACCCCTCTGCCATAAATACTTTATGAAAAATAAATTTCATAAATTTCATATTCAGTTCCCTGGTAGTTATCACAAAACCCCCACAATTTAACATAAACTCTATCTATTTTAAAATATCCCAACACAATTTGACAATGTCCTTTCTACCAGACATTTTAAAAAACCTACAGGCACAATTACATATGACAAAGATAATGACAAAACAAGAGAAGAAAAAAAGGTAGGCAATATTGTTCCTTCTAGCTTAAAAAAAAATAAAAATTATAGTGCACTCAGTTTGCTGGTTTAATAGGTGATGTGATGGGTCCTTAGTTCATCTTGGGATAATTTAAGAACAGAATGATTAGCAGTGTATGATGACAGTGATCACTAGCTGGTTCCTGGAGAGCTGGTAAGTTATTAAGCTAAACAATGGATTGCTATTATGAGCAAGTCAGTGCACTAACTGTAATTTCCTTGAAAGCTGAGTGGTGCATGATTATACTTGTCCACTCTGACTGCCTGCTGGCAGCTCCATATTCTGCTATTGTTCTGAACTGTAGAGTCTTCCCAGTGCCCAGGATACAGCCACAAAAAATGTATTCTTCATATTCAGGCTGCATTGTGGCAGCTGTCGTCTGAAGGATAGTGGGAGAGAGACATTCTCTGTCCTGAAGCACAACTATTAGAGCTCTAAAAACATGTGGTTTTATTTGTCAGCAGGAACTACCTCCACTTTCTAGCTAAGGCAATTTCCATTTCAAGAGAACTCTGACTGTGGAATGACACATGTATACAGCTACAGACATATCGTACACACGCTCATATATGTGTATATTGGTGCATTTTTACTTTACTCCTCTCCTGAATGTTACCAGCTAGTCTGAGCAGAAGGCAGATTTTTTAAAGCCTTAAGTGTCTCCTCCTTGAACAACAACAGCAATTTTGGAGTCCAGGCCCTGTGGGCTTCCAATGAGCATTGGGGTACCCAAGTGTGCATTAAAAATAAAGGGACTTAGGTGATTCTGAAAGTATTATCATGTACCTCTCATTTATTTGATATAAAGTGAATGTTAAGTAGGAAGAAAACCTGACAATGAGGAGATTTGACAAGTGCTTAAAAGGTAAGTCCTAATTAATTTTACATTTTGTTTTATGTAATGCTCATTTAAGGAGCACATGAAATCCTTTCATTGTCCTTTTTGCTGTGCTGATCCTGCAAGGAATATAAAACCAGGAGTATGTTTTAACAGTCCAAGAAAAAAGTACTAGTACTAGTCTATTTTGAATTCAGGAACTGTTCCTGTCGCTGAATTTTTTCAAACCCAAGTGAAAGAGAAAAACGATTACTGTGAAAACACAAAGTGAGAAAATGTAATATTCAAAGTGGGATACTAGTAACACATATCAAAAAAGCCTCCCTTATAGTTTTGAAGAAAGGTTAACACCATTGCTAGTCACACACCTTACACCTATATAAATAAGTATTTTTTCTCCCTATAACAAGATCTGATCATCTGACCATTCATTCTCCTGAGTAAAGAAAGGTTAACAAGTCAATTTCAAATCCAACTCTGAATTAACCAGCCCACAGTGACACTACTCCAACTGTGAGTCCATAAACAAACAAAATGAGGTAGCTTCAAAGTGCAGGGGTGTCAGGTGTCCTTTTCATCCAGATGCTGCTTTCTTTTGTGTTTTCTTTCTTCCTAGTTTTGATAGGTTTGTTAATGTCTGATGTTTGTTTTTTTTTCCTCTGCTGAACTTGGAACACACACAAGAAGTTAACAGCAACTTCCAACACACTGGAGATGGAAACTGTTGAATCAGGGACAAGAATTTCATCAACTGCTTTGCTGTGATGCTCTGAGTACACCCTAAGTTATCCAGCCAATGGAGACTGCACCTAGAGATAGATTCATTAACTGTTCTGTGCAGTGTGCCCATCCACACATCTCTAAGAAAAGCACATGGTTATGGTAGTAGGAAATCTCAAAAAGAGATAAACAGCAACACCTTGCCATGGAAGGCTATCAAAAATGGATTAGCAACCAATCATGCACCAGTTTAAAGCCTCAATGCTGTACTATAAACAGAAGAAAAATAATTTCCAACATATGCTCATGTACATCTCAGAAGGACACAAATTTTACATGAAGCATATAACTTACACATGCACACATTACTTAGCATTTCTGACTTTGTTCCTCTTTTTTTCCCCTCCACCAGTAGTTAGGTTGTTATCACCTTTATAATGAGATATCCATTCAAAATACACTTCTTCACAAGATCATAAAAAGCCAACAGGCAACTATATTGTTTCAGGACTACTTCATATTTAAATCATTGCCTGAGATTACAATTCAACCACCATCTGAATGAACAAAGCCATTCAAATGGGTACAGAACACATTAATTTACATTTACATTAATCATTCTGGCCTGATTTCACACTCCTGTGCAAACAAGAAGTATTTCTGGCCTGTCACAGCATAAGAGCTACCAGGGGATAGCTCAGCAATTCCATGCAAACCCTTGCCTTAGAAACTTACCCTTCCTCAGACATGAGGCTTTCCTTACATACAGACACAGAGCACTTGTCCTGGGATCAAACCTCAGCAGTCCCTGGAATACAGCACAGAAATTACCTGGGATGGGTAATGTGATAAGGCATAAAGCCAACAGCACTTCTGTATGTACAGGAATTATAAGAACCACTGAGAAATGCTTGGAGTAACTTGATCCCAATAGGAAGAGTACAGAGAAAACACTTCCCTACAGTGAGGCTCCATCACATGACCACTCTTACAGTGGAATTTCAGAAACTGCACAATAACCAAAGCACAACATTTACTGCAGGGCATGCACCACACAGTTCTGCACATTAAAGTCAAACTAAGTCACATTTGGGCTTCATGTCATTCTAATACTTTCCCTTACTTAGGTCAAGGACGTGAATGAAACTTCTGTGTAGAGGGCTTGGGTAGAAGTACCTTCATTAGTCTTGTGCATCTATCCAACATCATTACAAATTGAAATTAAGTTGTCTGCACCAGCACAGAAGTGAGTACGTGCCCTTTCCCAAGGCAACCTTTGCTCTTACCAAGCTATGGAATATTTCAGCATCTAGTTTGTTTCAGCTAGTTTTTTACAGTTTAAAGGCAATAAGCAGATTCACCTGAAATGCTCACAAAGCAGCACAAAGGACCAATGAACTACTGCAGTAAAGTCTCTCATTCATACCAACAGCTCTCTCCATAACCAAGAGGTTGCACAGTTTCACTCTGAAGTTTAAATAACACTTTGTCGTGCTGAGATGAGACATTAAATCACACACTATAATGCTATGTGGAAAGTAATGCCAAATGGAGAAAAGCATTACAATATCAACGAGGTCAACAACATGTTACCAGAGCAGAGAGCAAAGCTCCATGCATGGCTTTAAGTGCAAGATCCCAATGGACAAAATCCTGAGCAAGCTGCTTGAGCAGCCTCTGCCTTGAGCTGGGGGTTGGGCTACTTGATCTTCAGAGATCCTTCTTGACCTCATCCATTCTGTGCAGATTTGCTGTTTTCTAAGTTTGTGACAAAGTACCAGGTTTGGATTGAAATCTGCACAAAAAGCTTGAGGTTCCACTGTTGCATTAACCATTAGTCCCACAGGAGGCTCCTGGGCAGTCATGAGCCATCCACGCTCATTCACAGCTCTGGCCTTCATCACTTCCCTTCATCTTTCTCCCTATTAAATCATAAAGCCTGCTCTGGTCAAGCCAAATTCTTGTTTACTTTTCTGTGTTTAGCCAGCATCACGCTGGTGTAGCAAGGTATTTTCTGGCAGTCATCAAAATATTGTTACACCGTATGCCAGGAATACTGACAAGAAAACAATAATTGAAAAACAAAATTCATGTTAAAAATGATGCTCTGTTCCTCAGGAATCCAGTCATTCTGCACATCTGTGCCTACCATTACCTTGTCTGCAATGCAGGTAACTACATCCATTTTATTTTCCATAATGAAGTATTGATTTTGTTTGCAAAAAAAATTGCTATAACCACTCTACATTGCCGACATTTTACCTGAAGAAAAATCTCTTAACGAACAATCTATGTCAATTTGTGACCTTCCAGCTCACTTAATTTGTGAGATGAAACTATTGCAAAGCACATAGTCTTACCACTCAGAGCAGAAAACCATTCACTAACCAGACTTACCTGCAGTAAGCTCAAGAGGGACTGAGCCACAAGTGTGTGGTTTCACACCTCGCTGGCTCAGCAGATACAAACAAACTACACACAATAAAACTCTGCTTGGTTTACAGAAATGCCAAATGGGTAATAACATGCAACTCACAACACATCATCTCACTATATCATAAATTGCCTGAAATCTATCCCCACAGCAGTGAAAGGCCAATTCTAACATCATCCTTTTGCAACCAAGTAGGTTGAATATGAAAAAAATTATGAGCACAATTTTATTTTAACATTAGCTCATCTGATATAAAGATACCCGAAATCCAAAAATTTTTGCAGTGATAATATTATCTTAGGTATAAGTGAGATAATTTAAACAAAATTTATCAAAATATGTTTGCTGCTTCAAACCAAATTAAACAAGTCAGCTGAGGAGAAATCACTGACAAAGCCACTGTAACCAGTCCACTTATGCAATACACCAGATTTTGACAGCATATTATCTTCCACAAGATCTGTGAATATTTTCCTCATTTCAAATTACACAATTAAGTTCAAAATGATCACTAGTTAATTCCAGGCTGGGAAACAAATTAGGAACAAATTAGGAAAAGGCAAGTAAACTTGGTTTTCTTCTTCCAGGCTGCAAATAAGATGTAGGTGTGGAAGGCTGAGACCTCCCAGCTTCAGTGTCTTGCCAAGCACAGTCTCAAGTCACCACTGGCTTAATTTATTTAGTACAGGTCATGTTACACTGCTTAGTTATAAACACAAAATAAGCTGAGATTTTTTTTCCTAAACACTTAGCACATTCAATACTGTGTAGTAGTTTTAAAAGAGCAAATGAAAATGTTTGCTTTCCATGTTACAAATTCCGATTTCCACCCAAAAGCAGCTTGAAAAAGATCACAGCTGAAAGACTAATCACATGATAAGTCATCCATCATTTTCAAAAAAGCACAAAAATAAAGACTAAGTAAATCTATGTAAATGTATACAGTTGCTTAGATGCATGCAGAGTATATCCTTTTCAATATTAAGAGCTACCTTTTTTTCTTCCTGCCAAGACTACATTTATTTGCAAGTGAGTGCCTTAGAGGTTATCAAGGGAAAAGAGTCAATCTTTCTTTTGGAAAAGAAATAAAAGCTACGAATGTTAAAGCAAGATTAACATGGGCCATTTCAGTCAAGGTCTCAGACTTATCAACTTCCACCAACTCACCCTGTAAAAACATGCATGGCATAAGAAAGGGCTGAATACTGATCTTTTAACCACAGAACTAGAATAAATATTCAGATATTGCTGAAACCAATTGCATATCATTACCCAGATTCTCTTCATGTAACATTCTTAAAAAGTCTGAACAGAAAAAGACAGGAAGAGTCACAAATACATTTTAAACTGTTCCACCCATGGCAAAACCCATAAATTTTCCCCTCTCAGGTTCAGAAATTCCCCCAGTATCAACTTTTTAAATCCATCTATTTGAATACTTTGCATAAGACTTAAAGGTTGTGTTTCACTCCTAAATAGGCACACCTTGTGCCATCTCCAGTATCCTCTATAATAACACTAAAACTTCACAGGAAAACAAGATGAACTCCTTTGCAGTTACATCTCGGTCAAACATACATTCACGATCCTGAGAGGGTTTGGTTCCTACTTTATAAACAATTTTATTGAAAAAATTTGGGTCAAGGACAGCTTACCATCAATAACAGCCTACATCTCTCTACAATTAATGGCCAAGAAGTAGCACAAGTATCTTAAAAACATTTATTCCATCACATTACCAAACATTAACTGGACCACAAAATTTTGAAAAAATCACTTTGCTTTCCCAGGCATCCCCACAAAAGAGGTCCCCAAAGGATTAGTGAATGGTTTTCTGCCACCAAGCAAAATTGCCATTTCTTTCTTCCACATGCCAACTCTGTGCTAAACAGCAGCTCTGGTATCTGCTGGGAGATCTGGTATCTCTGGTATTATGCTGGGAGCTTCCTAAAGCAGGCTGCAGATCAGAAGTAGGCTTTTTATTTTAATCTCCAGTAAGCCACATTTAACAGACCAAAGTAAGGTTGTTCTGGTTGGTGAGAAAATTTAGGCATTCATTGCATTTCTTTGGATGTGAAAATAAAACATTAACAACCAGTACATAATGTTTTTTATATATCATATCACAAAAATGAGATCAGATTCTCTGTTTCAATGGTCAGCACAGTAAAAGTTTGTGTAGTATGTCTGGGACTAACAAGGGCTTGTATAGTCATGAAATTGGCTTAACCAATCTTCATTTCTTTTGTACCATAATACAACGTTTTTGCCTGTTCTCTTTCTTAACAAGTATATCTTATCTACACAAAACTAAGCTGAGCTGAGGGTGAGGAGAAGAGATCGTTTTACTTGGAAATTATAACAGCAGCTTAGAGGCTTTGCTCTGCTGATTCTGAACTATAATGAATGGAGATATTTCCTCACATTCCTGTTGCATAATTCTTCCTTTACCAGCCTTCAGTTACCAGCAGATCAGAGCAGGAGTTTACTCTTGAGTTTGCAGTAAACAAAAAACCAAATCTGTACTGTTTCTGTTGAGAAAGAAATTGTAGCCCTTGTCCAAATATATTAAAAGTCTGACATGCAGGATGACCAAGAAGTTATGTGTTGGATAAATGAGGTAGTGTGCTAAACTGAATAAAAAAAAAAAAAAATCGATGGAAAGACATGTTTCAAGAGAATGACCAAGGCATTGTCAAAGAATTCAGCCACCAAACAGAGCCTAATTTAAGTTATAATTCAGTGGAGAGTTAGACTGTAGATTCAAACTAGTGTGCTAATGAACAATTCAGCAGTTATTTCTAGATGACAAATGCACAGTATTCATACTTTCCTGTATAACAGACCTGCACTGGCTCTACTGCTGAGGCATACCAGTACCAGCTTGCAGGAAGAGTCATCTAACTGATAAAAGCCACATTTTTAATTTAAATACTGACTTTCACCTCAAAGTAATAAAAAAATATTCATCTGAGGGGATCTTTAATGAGTTACATGGCAAAAGATGAATACCTTTTCCTCTTTTCTATTTCTCAGCTCAACATGAGTGGGCACCATTGATGTTTCTTTTACATAACTGATGTTGTACCTTATTCAGAGGTGATGCATCTCATCTGTGTGACAACTTTCCCAATGAACTGAAGCATGAGAAATAAGGATAAACAACTATCCCACTAAAAACTACAGGATAATATTTATTTATTTATAAGTACAATATTTAAATCAACATTTCTCCAGCACATAGTGTTGCCCAGCATTACACTCTGGGTTTGATCTACTACTTCCATTCCACCTTTTGAATCTCATTCAATATCAAAGCATTCCTGTCAGTTTCTGGCTTGGCATCAGCCTCAGCCTGATGGGACCACATGGTAGTTCTGTATGACAGAACTGCCAGGCAAAGAAAGCGAAAATTGGGCAGTGCCCCACTGGTAAGCCACTTGCCAGAAGCAGAAAATAAAGGGAAAAAATAATATTTGTAGATAAACAGTGAGAGACCATCGGGAAGGAAACCTGTTCCTTCCAAGGTTTAACACGTTAAAACACTGCAGAACACTCTCATAGCCCAGCAGCAGCTGAAACACCCAGCAGCCTTGAATGCAGACTGATGACATCCTCAATTAAAGAGCTCATATGCTTCCTTAGCCCAAACAAGTAAATTCTGTTCTCTCCACCTACTCAGTTAGCTGATTCTCACTAGCTCTACTCATCCTGAACATCCACCAGCAAGTTCAGCACCATAAATGCCCACAGTGACACAAACAGGGCAGCAGAGTGCTCTGGGGAAGGGCAGGCAGGGGGGTTTGGCCATGAGGCTTCCCATCACTCCAGCCTCCTGCAGTGTCTGGACATCAGCACTCAGTCCTTCTGGAACAGATGGTCACCAAATGAGACCAAAAAAGAAGCTCCCAAACCTCAGATATCACACACATATACACACCCAGAAAACAAAATAAAATATTCAAGGCACTTGGGAGTCTTTGCCACAACAAAAGAAAACATGAGCAACATGCTTTAGATGAGTAGATACAATCTTGTAACTGGCAAAAGCCTTTACTCAGTGGTCTTCCCAGGATGCACAGGATGGCAGAAGCCAGGAGAGACAAAAAGAAAAAGGTTTTAATGACAGGAGTAACTTGCCTTTGCCAGATAATCATCCAGTGTTGCAGGCCGATCTGTTTCTCATATAAGGGCATAAACAACATGTGTTTGTCTGAGTTCATACCAAAGGAAACAGACTGCTGATCTCAATGTCCTCAAATGATGCATGGATACATTTTAAGCACTTGTTTGTCCTATTATATTCTGGTGTCCAAAATAGACCATTTATTACAGTATCTCCAATTTCAGGACACATATACAGTAAACAAGTGATCAGGGAATGAGAAACACTTGTATTAATAGCAACAGCACACTGCTCATAAGTAGAGGTGTCAATTATTACTAAGCAAAACGGACAGATTACCAAAAATACCACCACAAACTTCAAGACAACAAACCTAGCTTTATTTTTTTGCTCAAAACCCAAAGAAAACCCAACTTATTCTGTACATTCTATCACCATTCACTTCTGGCTACATTTTTATTGGAATGAATATTTTTAAGGACCCCTCCACACTAATACCTTCTGCCTGCAAGCTTCCTGTTGTAGTGTGTGACAAGGAGAATGTCCCAGCACCAAAAGACAAACTGGAGCATCTTGAAAAAGAACCCAGAGTGACAGATGCTTTTGGAATGGCTGCCTTAAACATTTCAGGTGCCCAAGGTCTCATCCTTTACACATGCAGAACTTTTTCCTTCTCTTCAGCATTCAGAAATAATGACCATCTCAGACTAAAGAGTATAAAAACCCTCAGAGATTTTAAAATTTGTGATGCTAGACACACATGACCTACAATTACTTTAACCACCCAGCCCTGTGAGCAAACTAACTGCTCAACTTTATTCTCGTTATAATTTAATAGCTTTACAATTTAAATAATACCTTTCTCCCTCAACCACTTCACTGCTTACCATCAAATCTTTATATTAGGTACTGAAATAAACAGGAAAGATTACTTGTTAGCATTAACTCCGGATGTTCAGGGGTCTCCTAAAGCATTACCCAGAAATCAGGCTAACTACATTACATAAATCCAGTGCTTGCAAGAACCCTGACCCCACTTTATTCTCCTGGAATCTCCATATATTTTTATATACTCTCAAAACACAAGGGTAGGCTCACCTTCCTACTATTGCACTGGTGGCTCAATGCATGCATTATCCCAAACTGTCCTCCATTCAGATTTAACTGCTGTGTACTAAAAGGAATCATAGAACATGCTGAGTTGGAAGGATCACTGAGTCCAACTTCAGGCCCAGCACAGCACCATCCTCAAGTCACACCATGTGCCCAAGTGCTGGCCAAATGCTCCTTGAGCTCTGCCAGCCTTGGTGCTGTGACCACTACCCTGGGGAGCCTGTTCCAGTGCCAGCCACCCTCTGGGGGAAGAACCTTTTCCTAAACTCCAACCTAGCCCTGCACCAGCTCCAGCCATTCCCTCAGCTCCTGTCCCTGGTCACACAGAACAGAGATCAGTGCCTGCCCCTCCTCTTCCTCTCATCAGGGAGTTTCAGACTGCAAGGAATCTCTCCTCAGTCTCCTCTCCCCCAGCTGACCACACCAAGTGCCCTGAGCAGCTCCTCACAGGGCTTCCCCTCAAGGCCCTTCAGCAGCCTCATGGCCTCCTTTGGACACTCTCCAATAGTTCAATATTTTCCTTACACTGTGGTGCCCCAATCTGCACAAAGCACTCGAGGTGAGGCTGCCCCAGAGCAGAGCAGGACAATTCCCTCCCTGGAACCAGCAGTGCTGAGCCTGGTGCCCCCAGGACAGGGAATGTCCCTCCTGGCTCCAGGGCACTGTGGATCAGATCCTGCTGGCCACCAGCCAGGAGCCCCAGAGCCCTTTTTGTGCTGCTGCTTTCCAGCATCTCCTTCCCCAGCCTGCACATCCAGGGCTGCCCCATCCCAGGTGCAGAATCCAGTACTTCTCCTTGTTGGATGCAGTTAAAAAATATTTTGCCATTAGGAAAAAAAAAAAAAAAAAAAAAATCAAGACAGGAATGTAGCAAACCAGTATTTGTATCAAGTCCTCGAGCAGGTTACTTGTGGCACCTCTCCCAGTAGCATGAGACAGTTTAACCAAGGAAGCAGAGACACTTGGTTTTGGTGTGAGGGAAGTTGCTCATTTTGCTGCACGCAGGGAGATGACAGCAGGAGTTTTCAGATGATCACAGTTCTCTGCACCAGAGAATTATCACTGACAGAGGCACATACAAAAGAAGAATAATGCAATGGTGAAGCCACACACAGCTGTTATATTTACATGCATAAACACTGCACAGCCTCTGAACAGGTGAGAATCCTTGGCATCAAGGAACATTCAAGTCAGACACAGAGATACAATATGCTGAGCTGCAAGGGACTCACAAGGATTATCCAGTCCAACTCTTAGGTGAATGGCTAGTACAAGGACTAAATCCCCAACCCTGGTGCTAATAGCACCATGCCCTAACCAACACAATCAATAATATAAACACCAGAATGGTGATGACAGCAACAGCAACATTAGACACATGCAAATCTTCAGCATGCAACTAAAAAAGACATGGATCACTCCTCCACTGGGGTGCCTGGCAGAGCCTGCTGGAATCAGAAGGCCTGCTTTGACAAAAGCAGGACACCAAGGGCACAGTCCTGCTTCACAGTTCCACTATTATTCATTCCTAGTCAACCTCTCTTAATGCAACTTTGCATAAAATACCTCATGCCTAACTTAAAGTTACAATTAATTTTTCTTTCAGCTCAGTTCAGCCCACCATTTTATTCGCTAGTGGTCTCACCTCTTCACCATGCTAGCTGCTGTCTTGCTTCTGGCCATCAGAATAGTATCAAAACTGCTGTTCTCTGTACAAGAAAATATTGCTATTGTAACAGAAGCTAAATTAAAACACTTGTGTCATGAACAAGGGCAAGAGTGTGTGAGAGTGGCAAAAAGCCAAATAAAAAGGGAGATTTGTTACTTTTCCTTCCCAAGAGGATTAAGAAAAATGTGCAAGATTTAAAAAAAAACTGTTTCAGCCCTTTTCCCTGATGTATGACAACATGAAAGAGACCCTCCAAATCAATTCTCACAGGAGGCTATGGAAAAACCCTAGTTTCTTGCATGACTAACTTAAGAACACTGATGATGTCATTGTCACCCCTTTGGATCACATCTGCCCTACAAATCATTATTTCTTACTGGCAGCCTTGCAGCACCAGTAAAACTCTGTTTAAAGTCTCACCAGGAAAAATGTAGGTGATGTAGTAACTGGTATCTTTGCTATCTCATCAGCAAAGATTAGCAGGGATTACCTCCCTTTCATTCCCCCGAGGTGTTCTTTGATGGGGTGTGTGGGAGAGGAGATTTGTCTTGCACCCCTATAAAAAGTTGTTGACTTTTGGGCATATTAATCTTTTAAAGGAGGAGGAAAGAGAAACAGTGGAGGCATAAATTTATAGAGTTACATCTCCCAGCAATCCTTTTCTTTCTTATACACATGATCATCAGAGAAGATCTGTGGGGCAGGGACCTTGTTTGCTGCAGGGCATGCAAAAGCACACAGGAGAAAGCTTTTCAGTGCTGTCAGTTGTCTCAAGAATGACACAAACAAGCTTCCCTTGCATCATTACTGTCTGCAAAAATAACAAAATGAACAAAAGGGAAATAAAGAGAAGTTTCCCATGCCAACAAATTGTTCCACAAACATCTGTTGTTCCTGATCAGTGAGATTCCATGGAAGGTAGGGAAAGATTGATACTCGGGGTGTTTATATGAAAAGACAACACAGCAACCAGAGACAATACAAAACTGCCAGGTGCTGCACCCAAATGCCAGACAAGGTATCAAACCCCAAAGGGGTTATCTTACTGCCCTGACCCTTTCACAGCTCTCTAACATTGAAAATGTGAAATGTAATGTCAAACAAAAAGACAACAGGAACATTCCTGAAATTTAAAAAATAAAAAAATAATAAATAATAATCCCAAACAAACAGAAAAAAAGCCCCATGCAACTCCAGTCTATGCATTAAGAGTGACAGATTAAAGACTTCATTGTTGACAGTAAGAGTGACATTTTAAGCATGGGAGAGGAAGCAAAAAGACCTTCAAAAAAATCAGCAGCAACTTTCAATTACAATGAAACAACACATAAAAATAGAAGCTTAAGACTGAGGACCCTTTAATGCCCTGTGGAGTATTCAGGGACAGCAGTAAACAAGGTGCTGATATACTTTACACTGCAAACAATGTTAGTGGCAAGCCAAATGGGATGAGCCCCAAATCAGAATGAAATTTCAAGGCATGAAGTTTAAGATAAAGGACTGTAATCAAATTACACCACAAATGGGTCCATTCATCTGTAAGCATTTTAACAGAGAGCATTGAATTACAGTTTGAAATAAAACAAATTAATTTGCTTTCTATTTCTTACATATCTATTCATTATTTTCCTGCTCCCAAAGAAAATTTCCCACCTTAATATAAGAATGAATGTGGGGAGAAAACTGAAATACTAATTATCAGGCAGGAAAAACAAGAAGAGTTTGAATTGTGTTATTTACATTCCCATTCCTCTTTCTGAATAGCGTGAAGTCAACAAACTAAGTGAAGACAGAAGAATCTGCAATTGCAATTCAAGTTGTTTTGTGCAAAAGGCCTAGCACCTTACATACATCCAACAAACTGGCCACAGTATTTTCTACCCTCCCCCTAAATAAAAAAAAATAGAAATAATAATTTTCACGGTGCCTTCAGTGCCTTCCACTACGTTTTCCTTTTTCCCCGAAAGCTATCACAATCCAAATTACTTAATACCACAATGTTTTAAGTGCAAGGCACGCATTGCCCCTCATCCTCCCCCAATTTGGCAGCACTGGAAAAAGCACCTTTTAAACAAACCCGCGTGTGGAGGACCCGCTCTTTTTGTAAGTGCTGCAAGGAACAACAATCCGGGGAGGGGGAGAAAAAAAAAAAACCAAAAACAACAAAAAGCAGAGAGAGCGAGAGAGGGGAAAAAAAACAAACCCCAGCACTCCTCCTCCTCGTCCTCGGGCTGCTGTTGTTGCCTTTGTTGTCCGAGCCGCAGCCGGCCCGGCCGGGCCCCCCGGCCCCCACCTGTTCTCATTCATCCGGCCCGGGCGGGCAGCGGGACGCAGGAGCCGCTCCGGGGGCTGCCCTAAAGCTGCACGGGGACACCCTGAACTCCAGCGCTGATCCTCATCTCCATCCCCCCGCTCTTGGGATGGCGGGGTGTGCGTTGGGAAGACGCAGGTGGTCCCTTCACACCCCCCCCCCCCAAAAAAAACCCTCCTCTGGGAGCATCCCCCCCTCAACCAGCAGCCTGACTTCTGGCAAGGAGGGTGCCAGCACCCACCCCAGCACCCTGCCCCTGTGCAGGAAGGAGGGTGACCCCCCACCCCCCAACCCCCTTGCAAAGAGGGGTCTCCTCCATCCCAGGATCCTGCTTCATTTTTTTATTCCCCCCACAAAGAGGGGAGCACCCATCAGGCCACCCCCTTTCCAAGGAGGTTGCCCTGGTCACTCGCAGGGCAGATGCCCCCCAGCCCAGCCCCTCTGAGAGAAGGGGGGTGCCCTGCCAGCCCCCAGCCCCCTGTAGCAGGGAGGATACAGCCCCAACACTCTGTCCCCTCATGAGGAGGACACCCCCACCCCACCCCAGCGCTGCCCCATCCCCAGCACCTACCTCGTCTTAGAGGACAGGAAAGCAAGTTTGATTAATCCATAGGTAAACAACTGGATGCTCTCCTTGGCTATGCTGGCCACTCTGAGCCTGTGCTCTAGGATGTGCAGTTCCATCTTTTCCTCTTTCTCATTTGTAGTTCATCTATCCCTGGGGTTTATGTTGTGTTTTTGAATGGGGAGGGGGAGGGGGGGCTGTTATTGTCGGTGCCTTTTTTTTTTTTTTTTTTTTTTCTCCTCCCCCCTCCTCCTTTCCCTCCCCGGTTTTGTCAGTCCCTTCCCGGCTCCGGAGGCGGGAACAGAGGATGAGGGAGCAGAGGGTGCAAAAGTTGGAGCGGCGGGGGAGGCCGGCGGGGCGCGGAGCGGAGCAGCGGAGCCCGGAGAGTGCCGAGCAGCTGGTGCTCGCTGGAACAAACAACTTGCCACTCAAGCCCGGGCCGGCGCGCATGCGCCGCGCCGCGCTGCATGCTGGGACTTGGAGTCCGCGCCGCAACCGCCGGGGCCTCCCCGCCCCTGAGGGCGCCCGCCCGCCCTCACACCCCGCCCGCCCTCAGGCGCGGTTTCCACCCGTCACTCAAAAAAAACCAACCAACCAACCAAAAAAACCCATAGATATAAAAACATTAAAACGGGAATGGACGCTGGTAAGCGCCCAGCCGGTTGGGGTGTTGTTTTGGGTTGTTTCATTTTCTTTGCACCTATCGGCTTGCTGGAAAATCTTTCCCAAGCCAAAAGGCAGCAGGAAAGAGGATTTTAGAAGTTTTCTTTAACAGCGGGGAAATACGCAAATCTTACCTTGTTCGTGCTTTCATGTGGCAGATGAAATGCGCCGCATTCTTTGTGCCTCATTCGTCTGCCGCACGTGACAGAAAAATGGACAAATCCTTGTCTATTTCTGTGTGCAGCAAAAATAATGTGGAAAAAAACCATTGCGTGTAAGTGTTAGAGGGGTAAAATCACAGCTGTCAAGAGCATAAAACCGGCCCTGTGTGTGTTGTAGGGCTGGAAGGGTGAATGGCCTGTTTGTCCCCATTCCTGCCCCACTCCTCAGCACAAGGAGGCTGAATGGAGGTGGGAAGGGATGGCCTCCAAATAGCACACCAGAAAAGGGAATGCTCCAGCAGGTTTTTTCATAAAACATAAAACAGTTTTATCCATAAAACAGGACTTAGGCAATAAGACTGATTCAGGTGCTGTGCAGGGATTCCCCTGACTTCAGATCACACCGATTCTGCCGTGAGCACACCAGCAGCACTTATCACTATGGCCCTTTTCACCAAAAGATTTCAAATAATGCTTTCTGTTCTACACAGGGAAACTGAGTCGTTGGATGTGTCCAATGGCCCAAGAAGATAGCTCAGCCAGCCAAGCCCCACTCCAAGTGACTCATCTCCCCTGCAAAGCAAGAAGAGCCTCTGCAGTTGTAAGCTGAGCTTTTCAAGGTCTGTCTTGTTACAGAAGTCCCTTGTCTGGAGACAAGCTTCCAAAAGTAGGATTTCCAAGCCCTTTCTGTTCTGTTAATTCCCATGGGATGGCTGTGTTTTTTCCCCTGGACATGTCTGTTCTTACTCTGTGGCCATTCTCCTGAAAAACTGTCTTGATTTTCTTATATCCAAAAAGGAAAAACTTGAAATTAGAGGCATTCATATTGATAGTTTGTCAAAATCATTTAGAGGAAATGCAACCAACATGAAGTATCAAATCTCTACTTTGTTCGTAAAAAGCCTTTAAAAAACTAGTTTTCCTTCATGGACTCACAGTTCAGATGACTCTAGGCATTGCATTTTAGGAAGCTCAAGAGGGTTTTTAATTTGTTTCCACTGCCAGTTGAAGTTCTTGGACTTAAAAGCTTTGAATGTGTCTGTGCCCAGCTACAAAAAATACCTGCACCTGCATCTACAAATCACAGAGATACCTGTGTTCCCCTGGGACAGTGCAGATCACAGAGTCCAGAAGGAAGCAGCTGGGGACAAAATATACACACACCTTCTTGGTTGCTTGGATCTTCCAGAGGAAATATGACAAATGTAGCCTGAATAATTTCTAGGAAATGCTGCAAAACTTTCCACTTTTAAGGATTTTTTCCATCATAATCAGGACACCACTCACAACATCAACTCTTCCCCTTCCCACTTAGAGAAAAATATGTTGCCCCCCAGCAGAGCTTTCTCAACCCAGAGAATCCAGACACTCCAGGAAGGCCACCAGGGATTATGCTATTACAGACTAATTACCACAGAACATGCTTACATGAGACAATAAGAAAGTTAGAACAGACCCAAAGGTAAAATCAGTGGGAACCTTTTGAACAAGCAACTCATCAGAGACTTTGTTCTGCCTGCAGGGAAGGAGAAAAGGAGGCCCTGAGTTAGTCATCTCTATTTACTAAAAAAAAAAAAGAAAAATCAAGCCAACAAGCAAAAAAAATCCCACCCCCCAGCCCACAAAATACAAAAATACTTCTTCATTTTGTGAGTTTACATTTGCTGCTCTCCAAAATTGCAATGTCTTTTCTGGGCCCGTTCAGCTGCTACAGTTTTCTAAGTCTTCCAAAGAAGGCCTGAAGGCCTTTGAGCTAGAAATACTGACCTCATGGCTACTGTGAACCTTCACACAGTTAACTGTAGGAAGCACTAGGAAAATATAAAGCCCTACAAACACTCAATAAAATTTTCTACACATGAAAAATATGTCTAGCTCAGCACAGGCAAATTTTTCAAGAGCAGGCAACCTGGCAATTAGCCAAAATACTAATAAGGGCCCCCTCCTCCAGCTGACATTAGTATTCAAATCTCTCTCTCCCTTGTTGCCAGGTACATCTGGGAGATTCTACACAGGGAGCAGCCTAGAATGTCTTGTTAGTATACTATAATATATATTATATATATATATATATAAACAATATATATTAGTAAATATATAATATAGTAAACATACTATAATATTTTTTGATTACTGCAATTTCAAGATTTCCATATTTTTGCAGCTTGGGAAGACTCAGTTGGGCTCTGTTGCCCAGCCACAGAGCAAGGACCTGTTGTGCAAGATGATGTAACTGCCCATTTTTACTAAAACCAAAACTCATTCCCTGCCCACGCAGCTTGCAGTGTCAGTTACCACAGCACATGCTGGGCAGGCAGAACACAGGAATGGGAGCTTGGACAAGAACACAGGCAGAGGAGATAGCAGCAAAACAAATCTCACCAGGCTCTTTGAGTCATCTCCTGCCTGGATGGTGAGCAGAGCCATCAGAAGTAGATGAGATTTCTGGGTGCTCTGGGTCAGATACCACCCCTACCACTAAGCAGAATTTGGGGGTTGAAGCCTTGAGGTCAGAGGTGGTGGGGCTTCCCCAGTAAAAAAAAAAAAAAAGACTGTACTTGGACCAGCAGGGTCCTCTGAGCTATCTTGGCTCTGCTTATGATCATAAGGACCTTCTAACTGGTGAGCAGTGCAAGAGCCATCTCCTGCTTGCCCTGGAGCCCTGCTTATCAGCAATGAGGCCCTCAGAAGGAACAGATTATTTTATGAAAAACTTGAATTCAAGGAGATGGTCTGCATTTTTGCCTTGAGCATTTCTCTCAGTGGCAACCAAGGTACAATTCACCAACAGTTCCCTGGGAAACTCTGCTCTTCTAAGCCTGACTTTTGTCTGGGAGCAAAATTTCTCATAAAGCACACTGAAGTTCACCATCCAAGTGTCTGCATGCAATTTGCATCAAAACCACACTGAAACACTCAACAGCAATCAGCTTTGGTAAATAGAAATTGAAAATATGTAGAAATAGTTAAGGTAAAAGGAATGTAATTATGCACTGTGACAAGCAGTTCATGAAGATCAGCACTGCACACAGAAGAAAAATAAAGGAGAATTTCTAATCATACAAGTCATCATGTTTTGTGCTGTAACTACAAACTACAGCAAATATTTCAGTGTTATTTTATTTAGATGGTGGAAATTTGTTCTTAAATAATTTTTAGTTTTTTCTGATATAATGAAAAAGCCCAAATTACCTTATTTAGTTCTCAAAGATGAAGGTACAGGTAGCCTTTTCCAGATGGAATTTAACATGCAGTATCTAACTTTTTGGAAATTTAACTACATTTTTAAAAATAAATATAATTTAGATTAAATTATATTTCATTATTTGTATGACATTGCACTGCTGCAAATCTAACATTGTTGTTGGTAGAATTATGCTCTTCTTTCAAAAAGATCTGAAGTTCAACAGCATCTTGACCTCTGAGTAGAGCTTGTAACAGCTGCTAAGACCTAAAATAGTTGATAATAAAAGCCTAATGTGAATGATGTAATGGCAATACCCTGGATAAATATGCCCATGGCAAGATGAACCCAGTGTCACAGTTGTTTGTATTAGCATTTGCTTTTCCTCAGTAGATGGAACATATTAAGTTCTTAGCACATCTGTAGCTCTGGTGTGAAACCAGGGTCAGTGTGCATTTCTGGGGTGCCTTTCAGACCCAGGACATAAAGGACACAGCAATCTGTTCCAGCTCCTAAGCTGTACTTTTGAGTGCAGACTCTGTTTAAAGGTTTGAGAACTTGAGGTACCTTCAGGTCAGATTTTGACCAAAAGGGGAGCCACAACATTTCTCAGCAGCCTCAACCAGTTTGCTCTGAGATGGAAGTTACTAAGTAACTATAATTATCTGGGAACTCCTTGGTTAAGTTAAACAGGCCTTTTTGACCCAGGGACGGTAATGCTTCTTTAGACAAACAGGTAAACAAAGGCACAGAATGGCAGGCAATGATCCGAGGCCACACCATTAGTTATTATAATTTTGGAAGTGCAATTCATAGGCCAGGGCTTGATCATGAGACCACCACAAGCTAGTTTGAGGAAGACAGACAGGATGGATTTACAAGCTGCTTATACTTCAGTGACAGTTAATCTCTTAAGGCAAAAAATCAGTTTTTTAAGAATAATCACATGTAATATATTAAAATGAAAATAAAAATCAAAAGAAAAAGGTGTGTGTGGGGGAAACCTTCCCAAATGACAATTTCTGAACTTGCTTTTGGAAAATTACTCATTTATTTAATTAAAAAGAGCGATTTATCAGACTAATTTCCTTTTAGCAACCAGAGACCTTTCAAAACTTGATTGCAGTTAATATGCCAGTGTTTCAAAGCATTTTATTCAACTATCAAGTAAGATAATGAAGACTTGAATTTACTGTTGAGGTACAAAGTGGGCTGAGCAGGTGAGACACTTCATACTCCCAGGGTAGCAGGGGTGTAGATGAGACTGTGCTGTGCATCAGCTCCTCAGGGAGTCCAAGTCCTGCAGGAGAGCTGAGGGGGGCCACAGCAGTCAAAGAATGTGCAGAGGCAGCTCCACTTGTGCCCAAAGCCACATTACCCCTAACCTGAACAGCAGCAGAGAGCTGCATTAAGCATCCACACACCAGCTTGCAAATGGAGATTGTCCAACTAAACAGCTTGGTCAGGGAGGACAAAATGTCACAAACTCCCCCAGCTATGTTCTGTGCTTTGGTGATGCCTCACAGCTACTGCCCTAGAAGAACAGAAAACAATGGTACTCCCAGAACTGGCCTGGGGAAAGGAAGCTTTGACACTTGTAAATCCTGTCATGTAGCCTCTGGATAGAAGGGATGAAATTGCATGTACCTGTCTGTGTAGCTGGACATAGCAGCTCCCAGATGCAGGACTCACCAAGCCCAAAGTACCTTGCCAAAACTCATACACCATAAAGTGGCAGGTTTGTACTGTCCCCCTCTAAGGTAAGCAATATTTAGTCAACTTTAGCCTGTGAGAAGCCAAGCATAAATATTTGGTCTTGGTGTTTTTATTCAATTTCTCCTTCTCTTAACTAATGTCTGGCAAAACTTGTCCCCATCCTTGGAGGTTACCTGCGTACAGCCACTTCTATGAAACCCTCATTTTCATTTAACACCTAGATGTATTAAGAAGTTGAACCTTGACTTTGCTTGAAACATTCAGGTCTAGAAGGTAAAATGATTAGTAACAGAAGGAGGAAAAGTAATGTGTGTGTTGCTGAACTAAAACATCACACGAGATAGAAGCTGGTAGTTTCCTAGCCAAGGTGCTGATCCTGCTGGTTTGTTGATCAGGTGAGCTACTCACACCTGTTTGCTGCAATAAGCATTATTGAAATAGAGCCAGTCCAGCTCATTATCTCTACACAATTCCAGACAAAATTATTCAGGTCATGTCCACTTTATGAATGCTGACAATAGTTGTTGATACAAAACTGAGAAAGCATGGCTCAGGATGTGGTAAAGACTTCTTCACAGGTACTGGGAGGTGTTAAATATGACCTCATCTTCTCTTTTACTTCTGATGCTGAAATAAGCAGTTAAAGAAAATACTCCCTCCCCCCCACCAGCCCCAGACTGCCAGCCTCCTGAAGATCAACACATCTGCAAACACATTCTGCAAACCTCAGGGAAGAAAGCCAGATTGCAGCCTGCCTTATCTCTTCTGACTGGCTGAATGTATTTCAGGCCTCAAGCATCACATGACTGTACATAACATGTGAATACAATAACTAACATGGCTTTTATAACAGATCAGCAGGGATCAGCAGTGTTGAACAAACACCCTTATTTGCAAAAGCACCTTCCCAGCCCATGAAGCAGGTGACCTTGTCTCCCAAGGGTTACAGTGCAGAGTTAATGATCCACAAATTAAGGATTTGGAATTTATCCACAGCTCCCCTCTTAACTGCACCATTTTGCACCAAATCAAATAAACACTGTCACTGCTCTATAGAAACCCAGTGCTGTAAGAGAGGGCAGAGTTCAGAAGGCAGTGGACAGTGCATTTTTGCAAGAAGGCATCTGCTGGTGGGGACAAGATTTCATGAGAAAGCACAGATCAGTATCTTGCTCAATGTGCTTTGTTGTACCTCCCACTGAGGAACACAACACATATCACACCATCCACAGTGAGATGCAGCTCCATAGTGGCCTGGGGACTCCTAAAGACCAGCCCAGTCTATAAACCATTAATATTTTCCAGAAACAGATTTATACACACTGGAAAGATCTGTTTGTACAGGACAGAATCCTTTATGCTCTGCTGGATCACAGGATTCACAAGATTTATTTCCACATGAAATGCCATATGGAAAAATCCCCTTGCCTCTTGCATTCTCAAGAAACTACACCCTATACCTCAATAGTGAGAAGGCCTTATTTACCCATATATTTATAGAGTAACATTATGTGCACAAAAGGCAGTACACTTCTAACCAGACTATGCTTCTTTTACAACTGGTGTAGCTAAGTTGAGCTCACAGGGTCTTGTCATTGCCACTTGAAGACCCCCTGAATCTGTTGGTCAGTATAACCTCTGGGTAAATCCTGTGGACTTTTGACTCTGTGGGCCTGGAACACCATGCTCTTTCCTCGCTAGGGAGTTTTTGGCTGTGGCAGTGCATTCACTGCTGTTGAAGCTGGCTTTAGAAGTTGCAGTCTGCCCTAAGAGACTAATTCCTACACATTTGCTGTGCTAATCAAAGCTTTTGTCTGGCCACCGGACTGACAAAGAGCTCCTGTGGTAGAAGTTCAACAGAAAGGAGGAAATGGAATATTTTAAATCCACTCTACAGCCTGCCCTCTTTAAGAGAAGCTGAGTCAAGCAGGCAGGAATCACTTGGACAAAGTAGGGCCTGTTGGTCATTTGTCTGTAGAAGACAGCAAGCCTGAGCCAGCATGTCCAGGTCTCTCTTGGCACAAGTTCTACAGGGAAGCAGTGTAGTCTGTCTAACCACCTCCATTTCCTCCAGCACTTTATCAACATCCATCCTCCTGTTTGTCTTCTTCAGCAGGGTCTTTTTTAGATGATTGCTTTGATACAAATGAGCCCTCCTGCAGCTCAACTGCATTTATCTGTGTAGAAAGTTTGCTTCAGAAGAAACAGTTCACTGCTAGGTTAAATCACGGCTTTCCTCTGCCACTGGCCACAATAAAGAACAGCAGCAACAAGATGAAGAATCCCAGCTTTAGGGATAAAAGGAGAAATTCAGGCACACTGTTGTATAATATGGTCACACATATCTCCTTTACAACTGTTTTTTCTCCCCATTATAATTACCCATATCTTTGTCTTGAGAGCTTAGAGTTTGACTAGTGCTTATAAAGCTGGCTGTTTTCAAGGTCCCATTGCTGCCTGTATCAGCCAGCACGTAACACACTTCTTTACACTCAGAGTCACTTTTCAAATCTCAGTTCTGATTACTTCAAGGCTGTGTTTCACGCTCTGCTGTTATTTATTTTGATGAACTCTGCCTACTCTATCATTTGGTTCAAACTAGGAGATCTTTGGAGCTGTTATGCTACACACAAATACAGGATGATACAGCAAAGTAACCTAAATGGAATGAGGCCAAACAACATGTAATCATGTCTAACAAGGAGGGAGGGGAGAAAGTGCAGAGAGGGATGGGTGGGGAGGAGTGAGATGCAATACTGTGTGAAGAAAACCCATGCCTCTTACTATACATGAGGCCTGGCAGATGAACAGGAGGACATCTGAAAAGGAAGAGGAGGCTCTGGCAGTCAGGTGGATGGACAGTGAATTTGCTGCATTGGCAACTGATTTTTTTCTTTTTCTAGTGGCCTGTTTTCACAAGGGGGCAAACATAGCTCTTGAGAAAAACCTCTGCAAGAAATTATTTTTTTTTACATTGTTGTTCATGACTTGAAGAGAACAGAAAAGGAAAAAAAAAGTACAGTTACACCAAGAAAAGAGTCTCCAGACAGCTACCTGCTTGCTAATCTTCTTGTTACCTGAAGACTAAGCCTTCTCAGTTCTTTGCATTAACTTGAGTCTTCTTTACCTCTCTTCCTATAAAACTCATATTAATTTCTTACTCTTTAAGTGGAGTGAGTAGGCAGTGATTTTATGATGTGCTTCTTGGGCAGAGCTAGAAATGGGATAAAAATGGGATAAAAGGCAGAAACAACACAAAATTTGTTTCCATGTTTGCAGAAGAAATAGATGAATTGAAGGGAAGGCAATGTAGTCACAAGAATATTTCACTACCTAGGCTAAATAACAGAATAATAACAGAAAGGTTACCTGGAGTAATTGTCCATTGCCCCAAGGGGAAAGATGATGGAATAAATACTACACAATATTTGTTTAACTCAGAAACATGCAAAGGGAAAGAAGAATAGGAGATGATGAATCCAAAGGAAGAGCTGAAGCCCAAGAGGTTTTCATCCCTTCCTCATAAGCAGCCACAGTCATGGAAGCACTTTATCTTGTTCTCCAAATTCTTGGACATGAACCTCTAACTAAGCATACCAGAACTCCCCCTACTGAAGAGCCATCACAACCACAAGTAAATATCTGGGGAGTTTCTTTGCCAAAAGACTTCTCTGTTGTAAAGTTTCAAGTCCTTTTCAAACTTAGACGAAAAACAAATGAAAGAATTCCCTTTTGGATATATATTACCAAAGAACATGCAATTTAAAAATATTTTGGTTGATTTTTTTGGAAACCACAAGGCATGGAAACAGGATATAGACAGATATATAAAGTCTTAGAGGCACTACTTGCTGGAATACAGCTGAGTATAAATGAATTGAGATTCCAAGCAACAAGGAAGGCCTGTCCACAAACTGTGAGCTCACAGCCACCTTGACCCAAGTCTGCAGTTAGGATTAAGAGCTGAACCACAGCCATTTCAAGCACCATGACATTATCTCACCTTAAGTCCTTTTGCTGATCCAAAATAAGGTTTATTTGTGGATCGGTATTTTGTGACTGACATTTTTATGTACCTCATTTTCTGTTGTGGCAATGAGTGTTGTGGCAACAAGTGATAATGCCTTGTACTTCAGAGTTTGCTGATGTATAAGCCACTCTAGAGGCAATTTCCCAGGGAGAAAGCAGCAATGAGCCATGCATCAGCCATATAGAGAGCATTGAGAAGAGTTAGAGCATGCTGCTGTGCCACCAATCTTCTCAGCAATTAGAAAAAGAAAGGTTGGCAGAGACACTTGGTCCCCAGCGGTGTTTCCTGTCAGGTTTTTGAGCTGTAAAACTCAAGGGCTAGAAAAGGCAAAAAAAATTCAAGAGCCACTTGGTGAGAGGAAGGGGCTCTTTGCCGAAGCATGGGTCAATGGAAATCTGCTGTGACCAAAAGAGTAACACAGAGATGGCCCCCATGTCACAGCTTCTATTAGCACAGGGACTTCCACATGACCACTTCTGACTGACCATGATTCCATCAGCAATGTGTACACACCATGTTTGGTACTGTCATAGATGTAAAAAGGCATATGTAGAAAGGGAATAGCAAACCTATCACCCCAAATAGCATAAAGAGATTATTTTCTTAAAATATAGATGCTGAATGTCAGTTTGATGCCAATCACTGGTTTTTAATTATTTTTTTTTTTTATTGCTTCACAAGACTTTTTCATGCAAATGCTAAGTGCTGAAAGAAAATGCTAAAAGTAAAAATGTGATAGGATAGGCTCAGGAAAAGCTTTCTCCTGAAAAAAAGGTTAGATTTGAATGAATTATCATTTTACAACACAGACATTTCAATGTTTCTTATTATTGTGATTAATTCCTTTCAATAATCTCTCAAGAAATAACATCCTTTTACTATCTGTAAGACTGGAATTACTATGCAAGTGTGCTGAAGAGTGCTAGAGACAGGAGACAGGTATGTACTCAAAGCCACCTGGGTACTTCTCCATCATGACTCACTCTGGAAACCTCAAAGGAAGCATGAAGAGAGTGTTCCTCTCCAAATGACAATAGAACAATCCATGCCCTTGACAAATCAGGTCAGAACAAAGTAGGCTGCTTCATTTTCACTCCAATATCCTTTTGCATGCTCTTCAACAAGGAAGACAAGAAGAGTACATTAAGTGGCTTTCCCCATCCACATTATCCTGTTCTGCATCTGTGTTGATGATACATGCTGATGAGTTAAATTCTTTCCTTAGACCATGTATGTATGTGAAGTTCTCTTCTCCAAGAATGTGAGCAGGAAGAGCATTCTGAGTCTTGAGATTCTACTCATCAATGGAGTATGCTGCCATTATAACACTAAGCTGCCACAAATAAGAGTTGTGCACTCTGAAGAGCAAAAGAGGAAACACAGCAGCAGTACTGCCAGCATTTTGCAGAGGCACAAGAAGGTCAGTGTTCTACAGATATGCTCTACATATAGACACGTGTGTATGCAAGCAATTCATTCCCTCCCCTGGTGTGCCACATGTTGTTTTGTACATACAGCCCTCTTTTCTGATGGCAAGCCTTAAAGAAGTACTATTGGAACAAGATCCCTGGATATGCGTGAAATTGTTTGACTTGTCCATATTTTACTTTTTCAAGCTTTGGCACACAAATTTCACTTCCAGAAAAAAACCAAAAAACAAAGGGGGCTTAGATATAGGGAACCAATTTTGACCCCTGATTTAGTTTCCAGCACCCTGTTAATGCTTATATCTGATACTGCAAATACTTGTTTCTGTCACTTTCTACAAGAAAAGCAATAGTTAAATTAGCATGAGATTCCCTATGTTATTGACAATTTCATAGTACTGGAATCAGGTGGACTTTGTCTGTTTCATCTCTATTCAGTTGTTTGCTTTGTAATCAGTCTATTTTTAACATCAGAATAACCTCTCATGGATATTTGGCTGTGTCTGAGTGCAGTACATGAATTAACCTTCAAATGTGCAAATGTAACAGTCTGCAATGATTGCAGTCATCTTTCATTACAGACCCTTTTACACAAATAGTTTTCTTCCACGTAGGATAAGCTTCCTCAAAATTAGCAAAACCAATACCACAGGCATCAAAGGAAGGAGGCACCAGAGGCAGAATCCAAGAAGCAAGGGGAGCCCATCTACAAAAGAGATAAAGTTCCAGACTCTGGTTCTGTTCTTTCTGCAACACTGTACAATCCTGACATTCAACGCTGGGAAAGAGCATGAAGGTAATCAAAAGCTTATAGTTGTTATTCTTCTTTATAGAGACATTCATAAACATACTCACACAGCTATCAACACTTCAAGAAACCAAATATTTTAAGAAAAAACCCACTAATCTAAATAAAGCAAGGGACATGGGCAGCCTTATTCCAGCAGTTGTGTATTCTGGTCAAGAAACACTGATGTTACAGGTTATAAGCACAGTGTTATAAGCACAGGCCAAGTGCTTATAATTAGCCTTCCAAATCCAAATTTATCACTAAAATGAAATTAAATCTACATGCATACACAGAAGACCAAGTTCTGTCCAAATTCAGTCACTGATAAAAAGAGTTATATTTACCAACCTGTGGCACATCTGGAAGAGTTACAGGCACGGCTCAGGTGGGGAGTAAATCAGGACAGAATGAAACCTCTGGAGTGCATGGCTATATGGCAGCCAGATGTGCTGTCTGTCAACAAGAATAATCCCTTCTGAGGCACTGACTCCATCCCCAGCAGAAGGAGCATTATTAGCCAGTGTCATGCAGGCAGCTTCACTAATGTACTCCCTTGGTTTCAGGGATAAACACATGCAGAACCCTGCAATGCATAACTCCCACACACTAATAGAGTTAGGCAGACTGGTCAGACCACCCAAGCTGAAGGTCAAACAGTGTAACTTGTAAAATATCCAGCCTGCAATCCCCTCCACTCATACTGGTTACAGTCTCCTTGTTTCCACTTCACACAGTCAGCCTGCAGGTGACTGCTTGCCAGAGGATTTGCAGCTTTGCCTCAGGATAGCACAAGATACTTTTATCTTAAGAAACACAAAGTGATTGCCACAGTATATTTGTCAGTATATTTGACAGTAAACTGAGGCAAAACAGACAGAATTCTTAACTAGAAATGCCACAAACATCTCAGGAGATTTGTCTCTGATAGCTACCTACCTCCAGACTACAGAAGACATTTGCAGAGCCTGGACCATGTTCCATGTTTTCTGATTAAAAGAGTAATGATCCTTCTCTGGGAGATGATGACAGAGCAGATGACCCAGCAAGCTCTTTCCTAGTCTGTATATGGCTTGATAGATGCTACATTCAATTTTCCATGGCTACATAATGCATGGAATGGAGACCTAAAGTTTTAGTACTTCATATGGATGAAGAGTAGAACAATGAATTCCTAAAGTCAGATTCCCATACTGATAACCCAGGTAGTCAACATTTCACTTATGGCATTGATGTCACCAGCAGTATTCACAGAGAAGCCCTGATCTGCCTAAGGATGACAAAACATAACTCATGGCAACTTAATACAGGTATCCCTTGCACTTTGAAAACAAACTAACATCATGCAAAACTCTTTTAGTAGAGCAGTGCAACTTTAAAGCTTCTTGACTGCCACTCTACGTCTGTGGAGACACTAGAAAGCTTTGCTAATTGATAAAAAAAAAGAAATGAAAGCATCAAAGCAGTGAAGTAAATTAATGAAATTAATGTTCCCTGGAAATGACATTGAGGAGGGGCTTAGAAATATTTTTAATCATGTAATTTTTAATCCTCGCTGTTGGAAGATGCATGCTGAGGGCTGGGGCTTGGGGTTCATCATCAGGGATGTTCCATCCACCCCGTCGGAGGATTTGGAGTCACTCTTTGAGGCCTCTTACTCTGTTTTAAGAGACTTCCTTGCAAAGCTTTTCTAAAAGCCAGTCAAAGTAAGGGAGGTTTCAACCTGAGGTACAGAATAGTGGAATTTATGAAAAAGTTTGGAGCTATCATTGCTGAATTTTACAGCATGTTGTGATCCCCTATGTGTAGAAAATCATGCTGTGAAAAGCCACAAAGGAGACAGACAGACAAAGAGACATTGCTACATGCTTTGGGATGAACAATTTTCCATCATTTCTCTGTGAGAGAAATGACTGGAATGGTACATTAAAGTTACAGGGATCACAATGTGACCCATGTCTTTTGGGGACAATTCATACAAAGGATGGCTGAGCACTTTTCCACAGTTGAACCCAGTAACACCAACTGATAAAATGTTTGCTCCTGTATCCCATAATAGGACTTAAGGATTGTATTCAAGTAGCTGTTCATGAATCTATGACAATAACTGAAATGGGAAAGCAGAAGTTGCCTTTCTTGTCATGAAAATCTGTATTATGTCTGTTAGAGCTTACTGGTTTGTATCCAGAATTTAATTTCTTTTCTACAGAAGCAAATCAATTTTAAGCACTACGGTATTTTGATGTATTCGTTTATCTCTGATTTATTTGTATAAACATGACAAATTTAAATTCTAAACACCTTCAACCCTTCACCCCTCTGATGGTAATTAATTCATAGCGTGTTCCAGTGCCACTCAGTTCAGGCTTAATCAGATCATCAGTGGTGGATGTTAACCACAACATCTGTGACATTTGCATCAAACCAGGAGGAGCCTGGTGCTGTATGAAACCACTCTCATGACACAGTTCATTTTGAGAGTGTAAGTAGCCATGCTGCTTAGAAAACAGGATTAAGTGAAGTATTCTATTAGCACACTTAATCCATAACTAAAATAATATTCATTACTCCTATCCCGTTGTAGGAGACAAATGTCTTATTTAAGCTCAGAATGACCCATCTGAACAGGACCTATGGAGTTACATTATGAAACTGAAATCTGTAATGAAAAAGATAAGTTGGAGCTTGTAACACAGCAAAATTGTGTATCAGCTAGGACACTGCTGTGTCAGAGGTGCCACCACTTTGTCAGCATTGTTCCTTTGCAGGTGGCAAGGATAAAATTATATTTTCTTCCTTTAGATATTGCACTGTGGTCTGTAGTGGAGACGTCCAACCACTATGCCTACCCTGGATATATCTGAGCAAAGCATTAACTTTTCAGACCATTGACTGTCTGCTGGTATTTCCACAATATCTGTGTCGCAGCCATGGTTTTGACTCACACTCCAGGGCTGAGCTGGAGGACTCCAGACTAAAACAATGAGTGCCGACAGCTCCAGTGGAAGAGCCAAGCTCCTGTCGTGAGTGGCTGTCAGAACACATATGCTGTGTGTGTGCACTAGAGGACGGACTTGAACAGTAACGCTGTGTTTTTCTCCAGACACAAAGGCTGTCTGTAAGCCCTGTCAGAACTACTTCTTCTGGACTGGAAACAGCTGCAGGATCTTTGTCAGGGAGCTTGCTGTGAAAGTGTCACGCTGGTGACTGCCTTTAACTGAAGTGAGTGCAAAATAGCTGCCTGCCTCTACAGCAGGGCTGTGGTGTTCTGCTGAGGAGAGACAGCTATCTATGCACTATACCTATATATCTATATCTATATCTATCTATATCTATCAATATCTATCAATATCTATCTATCTATCTATCTATATCTATCTATCTATCTATCTATCTATCTATCTATCTATCTATCTATCTCTCTATCTCTATCTCTATCTCTATCTCTATCTCTATCTCTATCTCTATCTCTATCTCTATCTGTCTATCTATCTATCTATCTATCTATCTATCTATCTATCTCTATATTTATATCTATATCTATATATCTGTCTATATCTGTATCTGTATCTGTATCTATATCTCTATCTCTATTTCTATCTCTATCCCTATCTCTCTCTATCTCTATCTCTATCTCTATCTCTATCTCTATCTCTATCTCTATCTCTATCTCTATCTCTATCTCTATCTCTATCTCTATCTCTATCTCTATCTCTATCTCTATCTCTATCTCTATCTCTATCTCTATCTCTATCTCTATCTCTATCTATCTCTATCTCTATCTCTATCTCTATCTCTATCTCTATCTCTATCTCTATCTCTATCTCTATCTCTATCTCTATCTCTATCTCTATCTGTATCTATATATGTATCTATATCTATATCTATATCTATATCTATATCTATATCTATATCTATATCTATATCTATATCTATATCTATATCTATATCTATATCTATATCTATATCTATATCTATATCTATATCTATATCTATATCTATATCTATATCTATATCTATATATCTATGTACTATCTATCTATATTACCTTGTGCCACTGGCTTGCCTTATTCTAACCTAATTCTAATTTGCATTTTTGGACAAAGGTATAATTTTTATGTTAGTACTCACTGCTGTGGGAGAATAATCGGTCATGTATTTTTTAAATTAGTTTTTAGTCAAAATTTATCTTGCTTTAAACATCTTTCTCAGAAACCAGTGTAGCAAAAATCTCTCCATAAGAATATGACTTTATTCAAAATGTGCTTGAGCATGGGAACAAACACAAACCTTACCAGATTAGCAGTTCTGTTAAATAACAGTTTCTGTTAATAAACAAGTTTTTCCCACTTTTTTCCAAAGAAATCTTTTCCCAAACCAGTTGGGGGAGGACCCACTTAAATTTATTGTCTGGAGGGACCCCATTCAGAGGTTCTCTCCCAAATTTACCCTAAACCAAGACAAATACAGTTATTGTGTACATCTACATCTACATCTACATCTACATCTACATCTACATCTACATCTACATCTACATCTACATCTACATCTACATCTACATCTACAGTTGTACTCAGGGTGAGCTTCCTCTCATAAATAAGCAGCACAGACGATCTGCACCACTGAATTGGTGATGATAAAGAAGGTACCAAATCATTGGTACCTTTTGGGTCAGGTGCTTTTTGGGGAGACCTGGCCCTTTGCTCACCCTCTGTCCCGAATGTGCCAACAGACACAGCAGCTCTGGTTTTGTGGTTTAAGAAAGACAAAAAGAAACCTCTTGATTGCAGACATCTCTTGTAGCACGAGATGGCAGCAATGCTCCATTATTTCGGATTCACCCTCCTGCTGCTGAACAGATGAAGTTAGAGCAGTGAAATGCATAGCTGAGGTTTTTTTTTCCCTGGATGTTATTTTATCTTCCCCTTTCCCCTCAATTCCTATTTTTCCCTGATGTCTGGGAGTGGATGGGGTGGAACGGAATGGGAAATGCTTGTGTGCTGAGTTTCAGTCTGGGGTCTCCTAACTCAAAACCACAGAGAACCGAATCAATTAGAGGTTGGTGCTGTAGGAAAATGGCAGGGATGGAGTTTGTAGTGTTAGTTAAATTGTGCTCACTAACCCTACTAACACTGCAAAACCTGTGCAAACTGCAGGCCCCACAGAGCCACCCAGGAGTAGCGCTGTACACCTAGTGCAGGTTGAGATCTAAGGATAGGGAATACTCAGTCACACTACAAAATAAAGCTAATTCTGTTACCGCCCAAAATGATGCTTTGCTTTGCTGAACGTTCTAGAAATCTTCAGAACAGATGTGGATATTGAACATCTTGCAACCTTTTCTCAAGACTGGAACCATTTTGGCAACAAACACATCATTTTCAACTGATGAAAGTTCCAGCAGTTTTTATTTTTCTTGTGCCTATGTTCTCTGTTTCACTTCTAGGGTGGCATCACCGTCCCTGAAAGTCATATGGGACAGGTGTGGGAAGGATTGCAGTGAATGCCTTTGACCTTTCAATCTCTGCTTTTTATCTCCTCCACAGTGGACTCAGTTTATTCCTTACCCAAACCTCTCTTTTTTTCTGCACAGTTTGGACGTGCTGTGCCGTTGTTGTGTGTGATGTGGTGTAGTTCTAGAAGCCCCTCGAGTGTGTGGATTCCCCTGGTGCAGGTAACAGGATGTGTGTGTGTGTTCTCAGCTCCCCGAGGCCAGCCTGGATCCCTGCAGGTGTCACTCTTGGCTCGCAGGAGAAGCCATGTGCCAGCCTCCCTGCCACAGGGGTGTTAGCACTAAGCATTAGCCAAACCTGCCTAGTTTAGGTAGTGAGAGTTTCAGGTTTTTTGGCTGAAACACAGTCGAAAAATTTCCCCTTATCCTGCTGTGTTTCACAGATCTTTACAGCTGTATGAGTGTGAGGGACATCTGGATTATGGGGTGATGTTACAGCCATACCATGGAAGGACCAGAGGCCTATTGGACTCTGGTTGACTGTGGAAAAATGTCTTTTTTTTTTTTTTTCCAGGATTTTTCTAGGTTCTGAGGAACAGGGACACTTTTTACCAGCTTAACTCTACATTGTTTAATAAAGCCTAAAGTACAGTTTGACCAAGGATGATATGTGTTGTTGATTAATATCAAAGCCTGCATGGATATTTTTGACATACATAAATACATCCATGTGTGTTGTTCTATACAGTAGGAAAGCGGTATCATTGCTCAAAAAAGCACACTGTAACTATTAAACATATGCTAAAGCTCATAGTTTCCATTAATTTAATATAACATGAGTAGCTGGAGAATAGACTGTACAAACAGGAGATGCCTGCTATAAGTGAAATTAGGATTTAGGATCTCATATGTTTTGTATCATTTCCTTGTCTTGACTCCAGCTTAAAAGTTCTTTTTGATGAAGTCCCCCAAGTTGCTTTTTGCTTCCCCTACAAATACTTTCACAAATTATTAACTTCAAAATTGATAGCATGATCCTCCTAGTGCCAAGTGAAATGGAAAAAAGAGATCCTGGCACTCCAGGCTGCTGGAGTAGTTTGTGCATGGCGTTCTTTGGTCTGCAGTCTGACTTGTGCAGGGTCCTGAAAAGAAGACCCTCCTCAGAGCTTTGTTTTTTGGACCACGACCTGTGTGGGTGGTCTGAGTCAACAATTTGGAGCTGCAAAGCAGAGAACCAACACTGGGGTGTACACCATTCATTGAAGATATAATTACTGAGCATGTTGTTTTGTGCATGCATTGTCAGGACAAGGCAAACTGTGTTTGTTCATGCATGCAGCAGACCTAAGCATCCCTTCCACCAAAACATTGAAACTCTGGAAGTATCTCACAACTGTGGCATCAGTCAGCAGTGTCAAAATCTGCTCACACAGCAGTGGGTAAACTGTTCTTTTCTCTTGTGACTTGCATGTGTGTTCTCTCTCCATTTCCCTTTTTTCTTGGTGGAGACTTAGAGCTGGCTACTTCTCAAATGCTGTGTGAAGTTAATCGTGTGACTTGTGGAGAATGACACATTGACACTTTTCATAATAATTGCTTCCAACACCGGAAAACTATAGCTGTTTTGATGGAAATAATGTGATGTGACTGTGACAATACAGTCCCAAAGCCTGCAGACTGAAAATTTTAGTCCAATTTAAATTGAAAAGTATGGTTTTTAATCTTTATGACACTGATAATCGATGACTATGTATGGAAATTAAAGGAATTCCTAGAAATTACTTCTAGTTGTTTGAAAATATTTGTAGGTGTTTGTTGAATAGCTTTATGGGTAAGGATTATTTTTATGTCTTTGCAGCAATAAGTGTTAGAAATGTCCTTTGAAGAGAAATTGATTTTTCTGAAGAGTTCAAATAGCAAAATCTGTACTGCAAGATTACTCTTTTCAGTTCTGATGCTATGCCTAGTGTGGGCAGCAAAGGAATCTTGGAGGCTGTTTCCTTTGGAGGAGAATGTGTGACTGGCCCAAGTGGAATGGAAAGTCATGTAAAGGTTAGTCTGTAGTGAGAGAACTCTGGAGTAGCTTTTCATCCCATAAACAAAACTACTGATGTAAATAACAGCCACTAAAGTTAGAGCTGGATGGGGATTATTTATTGTTAATATTTTTTGCCCACATGAAACATTAAGGATTGGACAGTAAGTACACTTTTAGTGAGACACATAACTATTCTGTGAAAGGATGAATATGGTCAACTATATTTCATTTTATATTTCTTTGGAATTAATGCTTCTGTGTTTCCTCCTCCCTCCCCTGGTGGGGTCCTCCCCACCCCCCACAATAACACTAGGATGAACATACATTTGAATTTCAGATCCTGCAATCTTGGAACATGCTGCTGATTGAAGCTGAAGGTGCTGATTATCATTATTTTTTTTTTCTTCCCCTCATTCAGCCCTAGGATGCAACAGATAAAACTGCTGTGATACTAGAGGAGATTCACTGCTGAGATCTCAGCATCAAGAGAGTACAGCTTCTGCTTAATTGTGTTCTAAAGGGAATATGCAGTTATGCATCTTTCTTTTTGGTGACAGTTATTCTAAGGAATCATTAAAAAAGGCATTTCTTGAAGACTGTGGAAAGGCAGATAGGCAGCAGTGCAGTAGCAGTCATTGCCCATTGTGTTTAAAAGATGATTCCAGAAATCTCATCATGTAACTTTATCAAGACATGGATTTAAAATCCCTTAAGTTCCTTGTGTTTTGTCAGTGGTGACAGATCCATTGATGGAGGAACTGCTGGAAAAGACAACTCATGGGACTGAGATACGTTATTAAACCACAGTCTGCTTTTAGAAAATATAAAGTACAGGGACTTGAGTGTAATTTTGTTCGTGTGAATATGGCCCTCAGAGGGAGCTCTGCATGGAACAAGTTACATTCTTAACCTGTATCATACTGAGGTGAGTTATGCCAAATGTCACTAAAAAATACCAAATCCAGGGGTAGCTTTACAGTAGCCTAGTCTGGATTGAATTCTCTGTGCCTGTCTGAAGAAGACCTGGAAGGTAATTCACTGCTACAATTGATTTATTTTGACTTATGCCCGTCACTAGGGTATATAGTCTGCTTTCAGTTTTCAGTAGTAGATACTGCACAGTTTCTTTTCTTTTAGTCAGCTTTGTGTGAGCTACCTTAAAAGGATGATTTTCCTTGAGGCAGGAAAGCAGGGTTTTGCAAAGCCATTTGCAAAACTGTAGTTATTTACATCTGGAGGTCTTATCTTCTTGTAGAAGTATCTATGTAGGAACACCCATAGATACTGAGGTTATTAGAATTCTTTTTCTCCCAGAGTAGCAGTTTTTTATCTTTCTGAGCAGGATCAGACTGTGCCTCACCTTTCCTGAAAGCCCTTCCATATTATTACATTATATTTTTATATTACACTATACATAAAATATATTTTATTATTTTAGACTCATTCATGTTGAAAAAGACCATTAAGATCATCAAGTTCAACTGTTATTTCTGCTTTCATATTTCAGTGAGTGTAAAGCCATTGAAGACTGAAACTGGTACATATCCAAAATAAAACCTCTGTTCTTATTGATGGGTGGAACTAGATACCAGATTCAGAATTAGCTAGTTGCAGTTCAAAGAATGCAATAACTATAATATAATGCTATATCCCTTATTTTCCAGCTTAAAAAGTTAGACTGAAATGAGTAATTTCCTGCTACATAGGATTTTTTTATGGTATGGTGATTCAAAACCCTCAATAGCTTTGTGTTTAGACACAGCATTTTAAAGATTTATTATATTAAACCCAGCAAACAAAAAGAGAACTCCTACTCTTGAAACTGCTCTTGAAAGAGCAGGGAAAAATTGTTTTTATTGGTATCTGTGTAGCTAATCCTTCTCTTCTTACACTTTTCCATGGTATTTTTCCTGCTGGCTCCTTCTGCTTTGCCTTGACGTTTGGACTTGAATCATGCATAAACAACACCTGATGGTGTCAGTGGGACCACTGCACCCATGAGTGTCCTCACAGCCGTGCCCTGCCAGCAGAGATGACATTCCAGCCTGAGTTTGACATTGATACCTCTTCCAAAGGCAGCGAGGAATGTTACTGCATGCTTGTGGTTAAAGCCACATGTATGTGATTTTAAAGTGTTTTCTTTTTTGCAGAACAGAAGATCATTAATTTTCCTTTTAAGTAGAAGTGCTGCTCTGGTAATGCCAGGTAGCTCTAAGAGAGATGTTTTGTAAGACTTTTGGAAGATCTCTCTTCTGCAATGTTCTTTTTGAAAAGAATTTATCTCCCTCCCAACCCACACCCCACCTATCAGGCATCATAGCAATAACACCTGTAACAGCTTCCATGTGGTTCTGTTGTAGGGCATCCATTTAAAAATTCTGTTTTTATTCAAAAATTCAAAAGTCAAGAGGATGGGAGTAGGGGTAAGAGTAACTCAGCTGGCTTTTGCAGTTTATTTACCATAATAATGTATTGGAATATAATTTTAATAGAATTTATTAATTATTATATTAATATAATACATGACATATACTGTAATACTTAATAATATTAATTATTGTTGTATTAATGTATATAATTATTATAATATGAACTAATTTCTTTGTTGGTTGTTCCCATAAGGAGGTAACTTGGAATTTCTGCCCATTCTAAGGCTGCATTTTGGGAAAAATATACGTACTGTGTCATAAAATGAACGAAATTTGACAATTGGCACATTCCCCTGTAGTGGGGAATAACTTCACAATCTCATTTAAGTGGGGCATTTCTCCTTTCCCTCTCTCCTGGAAGAGGCTGCTAATGAATATGCAGTTTTGCAGTTAACTGTAAAGTCATAATGTTTTGCTGAAGTTTTTACAAACCTTAAATAGAAACTATTTTGAAATTAATTTCTGAATATAATGCCCCCCCTTGGAGTGTTGAGGATATTCTTGGTTCTAGCTTTTCCCCCTGGGAAGATGAATACCTACTGGCTATGCAGAAAGGGGAATTGTAAGGTAAAGGTGTTTGCCTTAAAGCTGCTGCACCTCAGTAAGATGCTGCTAATGCTTTTTGGAATTTGTTGCTACACAGTATCAAGTCTTAAGTTTCTAATAAACTCTATAATTGAAATATATAATTGAAATATAATTGAATTCCTGATGCACCCTTGCCCACTTCTAAGCTGGTTCTGTTTTGGGTGTTATTGTTTGTTGGACTACAGTTACTGACTAATGAAATGATAGGTTTGGGTCCTATTTTAGTGCTTTCCTCATGTAAGAAATATCTTCTTTTTCAAAAGAGTAAAATTCTTCCTTACCATGTAAGCCCATGGGAAGAGCACTCACAAATCAGATGAGCATTATGATAAAATCATGAATCTGGCTGCAATGTGTTTTGGTAAGTCATCCCTGACTGGATTGTTCTGTAATACTGGCAAAGACTTTGAAGTCTTTTTGAAGTAGGCTGGTTTTAAATTAGTACATTTAGCAATGACCTGCTGTCTGTTTTACTTTAGATCAAAGCAACAGGCTGTAGAAGTTGCAGTACATGTGGAATGGGAGACCCTATATGATTTCTTCCAGCTCTCTGGGATGCTCTGGGCAGCTGGAAATGCAGAAGTCCATTAGGAGCCCTGAGCTCTAACCTTAATGCAGAATTGTCTCTCCTACCAGGCTGCCATTTGCTAACAGCTGAAGTGCCAGGTTTGCAGTTGGTACTAATCACATGTCAGTATTAAACACAAATGATGCTCACATTCAGGAAAGAGCAGCAAGATGTGGGGCTGTGTGAACAGAAGGAAGCAGACATGGTAGCTCATCTGGACCAGAATACAAAATATTAAAAAAAAAATACTAAAAATGCTAAAAAAATACTAAAACCACCTATATTACCCACAGATCTAGGAGCAGAGAGAACAAACCATTAAGTTGCAATTGCTTGCCTCCCTTTGCCTCTGAACCATAGAAACAGTATGCACATTTTAATAATGTTGTGGTATGAGTAAGGGCATCACTGTGCACAATTCTTGTGCTGACTCTAGTAATAAAGCATTCTGCCCTTTATTTATAGGACTGCCTTAAGGATCTGACAGGAGGAATTGAGTGTGCTGCCAAGATATTAAATGAAATTCCCCAGAAAGACATTCAGTGCACTAAAAGAGCCTCAAAGGCAAAAAGGGAAGGAAATGGGCAAGGTAGGTCATACATAATGATCTCGGTTGGCATCCATTGATCTCATCCAGGATCCTTTGAGAGTAGAATATCCATAAAAGTCTTTTAAAAGTCACTTGGATATTCTGGCTAGTGTTTGTGCTCACAGAGATGCATTGTGCAGAAGTAAGGTTAACTTTGACAAGCCATTTTCTTTTGACCCAACTAATTAAAATATAAAAATAATATTGTTGCCTCAGTCCATTGCTGCTAATCTGAAAAATCAGATTAGTAATACATATTTTATCTTCAATAACTGTAAGTCTCTGCTAAAGATTTCCCTGGAGGAGAACCATGAACATGGGACTGTACTAGAAGTGATGAAAAGTCCCTTGAGCTTGTGCTCCAGGACAGGACAGGACAGTGAGGGATACCTGGGGTGAGTACAGGGCTGTGGAAAGCACAGTGTGATGTGTGATGCAATGAACCACGATACAGATCAAACTCAACAATGATCATGAATCAAAACTCACCTGAATCTTTTCGGTAGCTTGTGGTTCTGTTAACCAACATTACAGTTTTGCATTACATTTTGAATCCTTCCTGTTCTCTCTTCCCACAGAAATGAAATGTAAGTTTTATCATTATGCATTGTGATGTTGATGAAGTACTTGGAGTTGTGCAAAAAGGATAATAAATATTGATGTTATGTGTCTGAAATGTGGCATGTCTGAAATGTCTCTAAATATTCAACCCTTTAATTCTCTTCTCCAGTTTATATAAGGTAGTCTTATTGTATGCACTGTATTCACAGGCACCAGATAGCATTAGGCTGGAAGATATAAGCCTTATGCTTAGAGTCCCATAATTTCACCTTTTTTTTAGGCTCAGATTGCTCTTGTGTACAGTAGCAAATGGAACTTTCTCATTTTAACAGTCTATGTCCTGTTCAACAGGAGTCTTACCTGTGTGGTGCAGGTTTAGTGATTAATGTTACTGCTGAGAAAATCAAATTTATCTGTCCCTTTCATTTCATTTTCAAATAAAGAATTAAATCTACAACTCTGAGTTGTCTCAAATCTACAACTCAATCTATAACTAAGGAATGTAATACTGTACATTCACACTTCCCTGGGCCAAAACTATGCTAATGTCATACGAATTAGGCTTTTATGTAAATGCCATTCAGATTTCCCCCCAGCTGGAAAACAATGTAGTAAAACAATGTAGTAAAGTAAGATGGTTTGCACACAAATCCGTGTACAGTTGTTTAAAAGAGCCTAAAGCTGGTAATAAGGTTTAACATGAAATGACTTTGCTCACCATTGAAGTGACACTAGTTTCTAAGCAGGAAATAAAACAGGCCTCCTGTACCAAAAATTAGGCAATTTTTGGGATGTTTTTTCTTAAAACTGGAACAATTCTGACTGCTTTGAAAAAGCACCAGGTATGGCCTGGCTGGAGCTTTGGCTGAACCACCTGTTTGACACTAAATTAAAAAACTCGTCCAAGTTTTGATGACCAAAAGATGTCAGTGCTTTAAAAACAAAACAAAAAACTTCACTTTGAACCTGAGCAAATACATCACCCTGTTCCATGACTTTTTAAATAGACTTTTTATTGATTGCAGAGGGAGCCTTCAATACTGGCTTTTCTAGAGTTGGACCCCTTCACTAAACAGCTGCACCTAAATTTTAGCAGATGTTTCACTATTTTAGGATTTTTGAAACCTCTAAGTATTTTTTTCCATTTAAGTGCATTAGGAACAAATGGTGAATTACTGAAAGTAAAAAAACTTTTCTTTTATCATAAAAGTGCTTTCTAATAAAAGAAAAGGTAATATTAAGGCCTTTATTATAGTCTTCTAGATAAAATTGCTACAAATTAGCCCATATTTAGTCCAGTAGAAGAGTTCTGATTACTTTGTATTGAATATAAACTGTAACAAAGTGGCAGTTGAATGAGCTGATGAGTTAAGAAGGAGAATCTTTTACAGCTGGGAAGTGCTTTGATGTGTTATTTATTATTTCCATGCTGCACCATGTGCTGGTTTTAAGTGTGGCTTATTGATGGTCTGCCTGTGTTTGTGTAGTCAGACTACCTCTGTTTTGATCCTGATACCAAGATCAGGGGAACCATCACTTACAGTGAGTGCATCTGTCAGAAACTGGGGTTCAGAACCAGGACTTTTATTCCAGTGAGCAAACAAATAACTGAGCATGGATAGCAGCTCATGCAGTTAGGTGAAAGAAGTTTTGATTGCTGTTTTCATACTGCTGGTTAAAGAAATCTATCAAGCAGGCTCATGCTTTCAGTTGTTTGAGTAAAAATGAATGGAGTAAGTTTTCAAACCCTATTGGTTTTCTTTAGGGGTGCCTTCTCTTTTCCTTCCTTTGCTCCCCTCTTGCTGCTGTCTGTAGAGGTGATAGTGGTTCCCCCATGCTGTTGCATGCAAGCCCTACACTACCCCTGCTGAGTTCAACCTCTTGGGTTGTTCCATCCTGTGCTCTTTTTAAAATCTGTTTGTTGACTACCCAGGATTTGAAACCAAAATGCAGGGCCCTGCTTTTAAACTGCAGGTATGATACATTATTGAATTGGTACTGCATTGCAATGTGTCCACACTTTGGAGACCAGCAGGCCTTTCCTTGCACTGATGTCCACGCTGAGGAAACACCTTAGTGGCAGTGTAAATACAAAAGAATATCTTAAACTTAGCAACCTTAGTGTGTCTTTCAGGTACCATGTGCACACCCCTGTTCTGGCAGTTGTGAAGGATTCAGCAGAGGACTGCACCTGACTGCCTGAAAGGCTGAGCCTCGGGGATGCTGTAGGAGCTCCAGCGTGGGAAACATGCCTGCTGTTAGTTAGCATACTTGGCCTCATGCCCAAAACTGTAAACTATTGTGGCAAGACTTGAAATGGTTTTTTGTGACTGGGGCTACAACTACAAATACATTTTTCACAGTTCTTGTAGCTGTCACAAATAAATTATCATAGAAAGTTTCTTTCTATTGAAACATTTGAGTAGTGCTAGTTAGTGATGCTCATTTCTATGTAGCAAAGAGCTGAGATGCATCCATAAATAATGGCAACTGCTGTGGGGCACAAAGAAGATATTTGTCTTGTGCATGTAGTCTTACACACATAATAATGCAAATGCCAGATTGATTGTGGTCTGACATGAAATGCTCTAATTTGAAGTGTTGTCCCCTCTTGTCAGAAAAAGGGGGCCGGATCAGCTGGTGGGATTCAGCATTGTTCTGTTCTTGTGGTTAATCTGCTTGGAGTTTCATGGAGTTCAGGGAACTTTTGCTCACTGGTGTTTTAAAGTCTCAGGTCAGAGTTTTTTTGGTGCACAGACACGTGGGAGCTTGCAGTAGGTGACTTGACAGAGGCGACTGTATTTCATGACTGGTCTTTGGTTATCTGAGAGCTGTACAGGAGTGTGGGGTGGGAAGAGCGGAGTAGAGACCTGGAGAGAGGGAAAGATGAAGTCAAAAGGAAGAGTGGAGAGAGGGTAAGTAATTTCTGCTGTCTGAGCAGAACATGAATGAGATGTTTGGGGTTTTTGTGGTGTTTTAGTATTTTTTTCAAATGGGCTTCGTCCAAATACAGTAGAATGCCTAGTTCAGGACTGGAAAACAGTTGTGTTGTACTCAGTGTTCAAATGTGTTTCAAAATTGGCACCATTGTGTGCCATATAACCGGGGAAATCAAATGTATTTACAAAAATATTTTCTCTGCCAAAAAAAGGTCAGTTGTATTTATGTGTGCTGGCTGGATCTCACCTCCTCAGAGGGACCCCGTGTGTGTATTGGAACTCCATCAACTTTGCTTTTTAATGCCGTGTGATTTGATCTGTCCTGCGTTGTTGCCATTAGCCTTGAGGCTGGTTTTTAATCCACGCTCTGCCAGTGCCAGCAGTACAGAGCTGGCTGTCACCTGGCTCAGAAGCCAGATGGGCACACCCTGGGTAACACTCTCTACCTGGTACCTTGCTACTTGAGCTGTGAAACCTGGCACCAGGGCAAGTCCTTCAATGCTCTGCAGCCTCTTCTTCACTGCTCTTTCCCTCACCAGCTCCTTAAACATGAGTGGAAAGTGGTAAACAGTCCTTCCTGATCCCATGGAACCCCACACCTTCTTACCTAAAGGAACTGGCATGGGCTGGGGGAGTTGTGGGAGTGTGTCCTGTCCTCACCATCGGCTGTGTGACCTCCCCAGTAAATAAGCTGACCAGGGACAGGCATGATAATTAACTACCAACATTCATTATTCAGGATTTCAGCTTTCACAGGAATTAAGGTACAAAAGAAACAGTTCTATTTACATCACTATTTATCATATTCAGGCAATAAAGGAGTTCAGTTTAAAGCTTGTCTCCATTGTGGAGATAAGAAAATGCAGAAGAAAGTAGTTTCATATTAATTTCAACTATGTATTTAATACAGACACTTGTGTTAAGGCTGGAGTGGCTTTAATTTGCTTTACATGTTTAACAGCATTGAGGCATTCTCAGTGCTAGATGACAGGGTTCACTCCAGGGTTTATAGCACTTTCTACAGATTAGCCCATATGCATGTTTACAGCTGAAATGTTTCCAGGCTTTTGATGAGCAGGTTATTTGGTAATTGTTGAGCTCTTGATGTTCTTGTTTCACTTCAAGGCACGTGTTAATGACCTGCATCTGGAATCAGACAGAACTCTGGGTGGACTTCTTGTCTCTTCTTGTATGGCCACTCTTGCCTTCCTTGAGCTGGTGGTGGAAGGGCATTAAGACAAGGTGGCAGTGAATTAATGTGCTGGCTGGGCATTTAAGAGCACCTATTCTTGGCATCTCTGCCCTAGTAAAACTGGCACACCACGTAGCCCACAGGCAGTGTGCCATGCAGACAGATGGCTGTGGCAGCAGGCAGCCAGGAGGCAATACATGAGCATCAAATGCATTTGTTGAGGGCAAGCATCAAGCCAGGAATGTCAAAGTGGTTTTCAACCCAGAGCTGCTGAACTTGTATGCAAGAGAACATCATTGATACTTCAGCTCAGAGCTGGGTAAAGGTAAAGCTGGCATTCCCAGATCACAGACAATGAATTTCTGCAGAGCCTTAGATCAAATTTTGTCTGTCAGGGCATAAAATGAAGAAGGCTATAGCACTTACCCTTGTCTCTAGGTGTAACAGTAGTAAATTCTGATAAGGTTTTGTTTAATTAGAAAAAGCTGTGGGGTACCTCATGAGTTACTTTTAATTTTTTTAAACCTGAATGATATTGCTGTGATTAGAATCCTTTGGCAGCCTCACATATGAATGCTAAGATATTAAATGACAGTGATAATGGTCCATGTTTAATAGTCAAATTAACTGCTGATCAGCTTTGTCAGGCCAATAGGGTGGGACTGTGGATTTCCATACCCAGCCCTTTGTTGGTGGAGCACCACAATGCTTAGAATGACTTTGCTTCATCTTTAAAATTGTTGGCTTTTAATGGAATGTTCTCATTGGAAAGCAAATGGTCGGAAACTTCTTCCAATTCTATTTATATAATTCAATTTGAAAGAATAATTTGAAACCAATGGGTTTTTTGAAATAGAACTTTACATAAAACTCCAATTTAACAAATCTGAAACGCAGCTGACACCTAGAGAAGTATTGTCTGTTACGATCTGTGGATCCACAGCCTGCACTTTTAAACTGTGTAATTACACTGATTAGCTTCATTCAGACGATAATCAGATCAGTGGCTGGTAAAATAAGGGGGTTTTATTTTGTGACATAAGAAGATTATTTTCATTTAGTAGGTTTCAGAGTTTGCTCGTGCCAACACACTAAAAAAATACAATTGCCTACAGTCATGTGGGCAGTTGGAACACAGTGAGTAAATCTGTGTTCAGACAGGAACAGATCCCACAGGGAACGCTTTAGCATGGATTGCTATGCTTTGCAAAGGCAATAATGGGTCTTTAAAACTGTCAGTTTCTCACCTAAACATTTCTTTATATTGCTGTGATGCCCAGAGGCACCTCCCAACAGGGAAGGGATGGGAAAGCAGAGCTGGTGGCCCAGGGAGTGATAACTGCACACCTGGGCTGAGCTCACCTCCTGCCACCAGCACCAGTGCTGGGGGATCAGCATTTCCATCCATTGCATTCCCTCCCTGTGCTAATCTGGTTTGCTGCATAGGGCAGTCTAAGAAACATAATCTTTATTTTCTGTACCACAATCTTTAATTGCCCATTATATATTATATTACAGAACAATGAAGATGAAGGCTGGAAAAGAGCCTGGGAACTTATTACAGTACCTTGAACTTTCTGTTTAGGCAACAGTTCTGATTCTCTGCTCCCTTTTCTATTTGACCTAGGAAAACAAGATCTATAATTTATATAAGGAACTTGGAAGATGCAACAGCCTCAATGATATCAACCCAGAATTAAATCTGCCTTTTTTCTGTTTATCTTATTTTAAATAAAATAAGAGCTAATTTATACTCTTAAGTAAAAATAGAGTAGTTTGGTATCGAGCACAATTTTAGCCTTAGTAATAATTCAGGCAAGGTTCTAGTGTTGACCTGCTTTCCTAAATTTTATTGCATATTGTTATGTTTCTGTAGTATTGTGACTGAGGACTGCTACTGTGGGTCTTCCAAAATTCAAATAACTCCATAAATCTCCCTCAATCCAGTAATATGTTAATTAAAAAAATGTATTGTTCATGCCTTTTGAACACAGACATTCATTATGTTGCTTGATGAAGTGACCTTAGCAAGAATCTGCTCATGTCCAAAGGGGTAAGCTTGTAACCTCAGTAACATGGTTAGTTTTAATTAGTCAAAGACATGCTCAGGCTCTCTGTAGGTTTGAAACATTTGAATTCAGTTTTGATGGCATTATTCTCAGGGAGCATGAAACAGATGCACGTAATTCTTGTTAGCATATTACTTGAAGTTGACTTCAAACGTGTTCATTGTAAGTTGTTAGACAGCCTTCATCTACTGGGAATCCAATCTGCCTATTTGCCCTTTTTTTTCTTTAATTACTTCTACAATTATTGTTTGTAACTCCCACTTGGGAGCCTGTGCATGTGGTAGGTGGGCCCTTTTTATACTGAAGTCTGTATGGAAAGAAAAGTCTCTTTTGCAACAGTTTAAGCCTCAGAATTTCTTTCTTGGTTTTGTCTTAGACAAAACTAACTTCTCTAGAGGAGGTATTTTATTTTTATGTCAAATTAATTTCTTAAACTTTTTATTTTTCTGTAATGGTGACAGAATGGCTGAGTATATTCTCACAAATTATAATGGGAGTATCAAGGTCACCTGCTGTGCACAGCTGTCAGCTTTGAGGTCCAGTGCTGTGTGACAGTTTGCTTGAATGAAGAAGCTCAGGTTTTGGCTCTTTGCAGTAGAAAGAGAATCTCTCACATTAGGCAATGTGTTTCTTTTCCTGTGCTTAAATGTGTAATGCCATTTGTAATGCAGTATTAGGTAATTCTGTGTATATTCAGATTCATGCAAAGCCAAAAGGATTAATTGCTAACCCTGTAGTTACTTTTTAAAGTTATTTTTTTAACAACAGCACTGTTAGGGACAGGAGGGAGGTTATTGTCCAGCACATCTCCCCATGATAACTTCATGGATAAACACAGGACACCCAACCTCTAGGTCAGGTGGAAAGAAAATACAAGACAGCAGAGAAAGGCTTCCTGAGGCTCTGGCCAGCCTGAGATCCATTGCACTGTGCAGCTCATTGTGCTCTCAGCAGTGTGTAAGGCTAGGGAGTGTGTTGTGGGATCCATCAGATGACAAAACAGTATGACAAAAAAACAGATGACAAAAATTCAACAGGTGTGCAGCAGTACCAAGTGTTGATCTCTGTTTAACCATTCCACAGCGAGAAGACAGCTCAGTGATTCAGTTATTATTAAAGATATTGCTTGCTTTATTTATTTTATTTCATAAGCAGACTTCTGGGGGCATACCAGACTTCAAAATACCTTTCTTCCTCTTTCTTTCCTGTAAAAGAGGAAAAGTTTCCCTTATGCATATTGCTTTGGGCCCATATTTCAAAATGACACATTGGCACCACACATTGTAGAGCTGCTCACATGACTCATGATGCATTGCTCCCTATACACAGAGTTCCTCCACTTTATGATCAAAATAAAACACTTGAAATATTCTAGTCTGCTGGGTGGGAGAGACAACAAAATGCTGGAGGGGAACCTTTAAGTAGCATCTCTCTGGACTTAGAAGATTGCACTATTTTCCCCACAACCCATTCCTTTTCTCCTCCTCTTTTCTGTCAAAGATTCTGACTGGTGCTGACAGAAATGATTATAGCTTATGAGTGATAATATAATCCAGTTTTCTTCAAGGAGAGATGCTATCAGAGGACATTTTTTTAAAAAATACACAGGTAGAAAAGAACCATCTTTCTTCCTAGAATAACAGTTATTAATCTCTTACTAGTACATTTTCATATCATTTTGGACATTTATTTCCGCGCTGTGGTATTATAAAACCAGGCATTTGTGTCAGTTTTGATGCACTGCAACATGCTGCAACATGAAAAGCCGTAATTACCACCGTGGTCATTTGAATTGCTAACCAGATCCTGACATTTTCAAATCGGACCCATTTCTTAGTGATCCAGAAGTACACCAGGGTGCAACACGAGCTGCATTTCAATTAGGCAACTCAACATTTTAAAAGAAAATGCAGTGCACATGCATCCCCAAAGCATTGCTAAAATGAAGAAGTAGTTTGATGGTTTTCTATTGCCTCCTCTAGACTGTTTTGTTTGTGAGGATTTATTGATAAAATGTTAGTCTCTTTTAATTTTGATGCATTTGAAATGTTTAAGAACATCTCTTTAAGGAACTTTTTCTGCAACCTTTAACTTTTTCTAGTGGTTACTCTTATAGCAACCTGTTCAAATGAAGGGTGGGACACCCTGTGATAGCATAAGCTTTCCCTTTCAAAGAGGTAATTTGATTCATTTCTGAATCAAACATTGATTCAGAGGCTCTCAGCATCCAAAACCAGTAGAGAAAAATACATATCTTTATTTTTTTAAAAAGAACACTCATGCTTTTGGCCTATTGGGCCTGGGTGATGATAAATAGGTAAAAGGTATCTTTTAGACTTGAGGTTGGAGAAAATCATCTTACAAGTGTGAGGAGGAAGAATGAGAAAAATGAGTATTTGCTTCTATTGTAGAGAGCAGGAATGGAAGCTGTAAAAATATTTTCCACTTCAATTCAGTAACTATGGAAAATACTGCTCTAGATGAGGAAAGAAAGCAGGAAACGAAATGTGTTTGAAAAAGTGGAAAATACTTGTATATGATTACCTCTTATTTTCTTATTATTTACTTGCAAAATGTTATTGCTGGAAACCTGAAGAATCTGATTTTTATTTCTACCCTTTTCCCTTTTTTCTTTAAGAAGTGCCAGTCTTTTTCCCCCTGAAAAAAGGTGAATTCTTGGCTCAGTCTAGGGAGGTCTGTTGCTCTTTTTCTCCTGTGGACAAAATTATAATTTTCCTTAAGCTGTGGGTCTGCTTATTGAAACAAGGAGAGAAAGAAAGATGACAGAAATCAGCTGCAGGCTTCTTTTAAAGATCAGACTTCAACCTTTCATATACAGGGATTTCACCTTTCCTGCATGAAAATACCAGATTTGCATATATGTCATAATGTTTTTGTGTATTGAACTATGAAAGTGTGGCTTTAGACAAATGGAGTTAAAAACTGCCTTAAAATAACAGTTGTTTTCTCTATGACTGTTTTTACTTCTTAGAGGATTGAGAGAAGTGCTTTAATCTATCTCTGTGAAAACATTTGGAATACATAATTTATATTTTCCTACATGCAGTGTAGTAGTTGTTGTAATATTGCTGTCAAAGCTACCATTCCCCAGTTCAAGTCCACCTCTCCTCAAAGTGGATTTTTAGATGTGTTTGCCTGTGAGTTTTGAAGTGACTAAAGCAGTGGTGATGATGTTGAGGGATGTGTTGTTTAATGTAGTCTTTTAGGAGATAAAGTTATCTTGAGAGCACAGATAATTTGGACATATTTTGCTTTGCTCTCAAGTTGGCAGTGGATAATTTTCATACAACAGATGTGTTTGATTACGGCAACCTGGGGCATGAAATGGCTTCTGATGCTAAAACTAGAGGATTTAACACAGTGCTGTGCTGTTACTTCTACTGCAGAGATGTCTGGACACCCCAGCCAGGGAGCCAGGCTCCCAGGTACTGGGAGATGCTGGGAGCTTTTTATTACCTGGGTAATAAAAAGCCTCTTCTACACTCTAACAGCTTTAAAAATACACCTGAAAAGCACGTTGGTCATTCCAAAAATAAAACAAACCAAACAAAACCTAAAGTCTGTCTTGGTTGTGAAACTCTTATGTGAGGAAAGAAAAGGAAGGTTTTGTTTGACTAATTCCCTCTCTGGGTTTGTTCCTTCTGCACAGCCCAGTGTGGATCCCATGCCTGTTCCACTGGTGACCTTGTGAAATGATGTGTGATGATTCAGAGTTCAGAGGCCTGGATTTTACAATGGGCTGTGACCTTTCACCAGCATCCTCTGTGTGGCGTGGGATTTGTTTGTTTTAAAGAAAAAACACACGCAAATTAGTAGCTAATAATCCAAACCTATGTTTGGATCTATGAAGTCTGCAATCCAGGATATGAAGTAATGAATAAATTGTTGTCATTGGTCCTTGTGGCTTTTAGCATTTTATCTGAGCCAAGTCAGCTGCTTCTGCAAATGCTTTCCTAGGCATGGCCCACTCCCACGTGAGCTGCTGCTGCTCTCCTGAATCAGCATTGTGCTCTTCTGACTGCAGCACAAATAGCAAATTTCCTGAGGGCATTGCTGCAGATGGGGCTCTCACTGCCAAGACAAGCACACTGGGTGTTTGTGTATGTCTGCAATGTATCATTACATGGGAGTCCCATTTCTGGGGCATTAGAGAATATTACCATGGATTTTGTTTTAAATTAAACGTGCTAGAGAACTGGGTGATTCTGACCAAGCCTGGAGAAGAGATGAATGCCTGTGGCTGGAGCAATGGTCACTGCCATCCATCATTTCTCCCCTCCTCAGTCTGACAGGAGACAAGGTGAACCTGAATCCCTTCGGGGGCACTCCTCCCCTTGTCACCTCTCCATCAAGCAGCAGTGTCACCTGCAGTGACAGCACTGACATGAGTAAGTGGCTTGCAGGGATACAAGGAAGCATCACAGTGAAGAAAATTTGTCAGCTTTAATTAGCAGGGTTGAATGATGTCTTGAAAGCCTGTAGGTATAAACAGACAAATAAGCTGGTAGAATTAAAAACAGATGTTAGAATTTAACTCCCTTAATAACAAAATCCCTCATGTCCTTCCCATTAAAAAAAAAACCCTAATTGTCAGCTAATGCCCAATTCTATTTATACATTTCTCATTAACATGAAGATTGAGCATAATATATTCAGGAAGATAACATGCTTTTTATTTGAATGGAGGTGGCTGTTGGTATTTGTCAATTTTTTTGCTATCCCTTTGGTCCTAGCCTCTTGACTTAAAAACTGGCCAAACCATGTCTCGAATTCCATAAATTCCCGATCCTTCAGAAGAAGGTAAAAAATTTTCTCTACTAAAATCCTAGAAAAAAGTAATCCAGAGTACCAGAAGACACTGAAAACTCTTAATGTGAAGCCCGTTCAATGTAATACAAAGATGTTTTAAAATGAGAAACCCCTTCCAGACGTGCTGTTTCAGAGTTCCTGTGCTTTCCAAAGCAAGCTGGTAATCATGACCATATGGAACTGGAAACTGGAGCAGGTCCAGTGCTCATCTGAACAGCAGGATTGCACAGCTCTGACCATGGCTGTGGCAGGGGATGCAGCACAGGCTGTGCCAGCTGTATGCTTATTTAAAAAGGGGGAGGAAGTGGGAAGAAAAAAACATCATGGCACTCCTAGCCCTCTGGTGAATTTGTCACATATCCACTTTGATTTATTTTGGAATTTTTTTATTGGCAAATGCCCCTTGAAGTGCAACTTGAAAGTGCTCAAGGCCAGGCTGGACAGGGCTTGGAGAAGCCTGTTCTAGTGGAAGGTGTCCCTGCCCATGACAGAGGGGTGGAGGTAGATCATCATCAAACCCTTCTGGGATTCTGTGAATGCTTTGTGTGCTAAGTCTACATAACATAAGCTAATTTAGGCTTTAATTTATCTCCAAAGTCTGGATCTGGGCTGGAGGTGCACAGTGTCTTGGAAGGAGGATCATGGAGATGAACACAATCCTGGAGCAAAAGGCTTGCTCAATAAACTCAACCTGGAGACATGAAATGCTTCCTGATTGAGGAGATGCTTGTGTTTTCCAGTCTGTTAATCAAAGGATCAGCAGTCTGTGACTGGGATGCCAAAAAAGACTGTATTCAGTAGAACCTGAAATACTGAGAATTTTTTTCCTAGTTTTGATTTTTAATAGTTGGTGAATTCCTTTGTCTATTCCTGTAACATTGTCTAGGGTTTCTTGTTTAATTTATTGAATATCAATAGTTTCAAAATCAACAAGAAATGAGGAAAAGAAACCCCAATCCCCAAGCTTGTGCCTCCTTGGCAGAGCAAGCTGTGCTACACATGTGCTTGCTGAAACTTGAGCAGGCTCCGTGCTCAAACCCTGAGCTGGAACCTGATCTGTGTCCATTTATGTGAAAGAGTCTTGCCATGAGCTCACTGGGCTTTACTTCACACTCTCTTTTTGTAGCAGAGGTTTATCAGCCAGTTTGAACCCTTGTGGGATTTTTTTTTCTAAAGATTTCAGCTAGCTCATCCATTTGCTTTGTGTTTAGAAATCCAGCTGTGTTAATTCCTTAAACCTTCAGTCCATATTTTGGCAAATACATCTCTGCAGTTCACATCACGTGGTCACAACTACTTCTCTCTGTAACAAAGCTGGCCAGAAGGTCTACACTATCAGTGAGACAGAAAATACTGGTTAACCTAGAGAAACTAGAATCTCCTCCTGATATTTTACTGCCTTAATCTTGGTAAAGTTTAGCTTGTCCATGTGGCTTTTAAGACTTGCAGCAAATTTAACATTAGTAATGATAGAAGGCAAAGTGTGTTTGAATTTGAGTTTTTGTTTAGAGGATTTCTATCTATGGACAGAACAGGCTCACATCTTTCAGTGTTGCAAACCACCTCGTGCTTTGTAGTCTGATTCTTTGTCTCCCTTTGTAGATAGTATTCTCCTTTGGAAAAACTAGGCAGAATGCCATCCAGCCTGGTAGTTCCAGCAGAAATGCCCAGAAGACCTTCTCCTCAATAAAAGAGTGTCTAGATTGTTAAAAACTACTAAATAAAAATATCTGTTTGAGGCAAAGATGTGTGCTGTTTGCATCAAGGAGGGCAAGATGATTACTTTCTCTAGGCTGTGGGAGACCAGTAACATATGCCATCCTTACATCCACTTAGACTGATGAATACCAGATGGAAGTCATGCAGAATGTTTTCTGTAGTATACATAAGTATTGCTGGCAGCTTTTCAGTTTTTGATATAGCAAAAGACAGTTGTACTTGCTTTACTGAGTTGAGATAAATGCCTGCAGTCTCTAAAATCTGTCTAGGAGAACCACTGAAGCTCTGAAAGTTTTCAGTGATCCTTCCTTTATTGTTGAAGTATCAAGACTCTGGCTATCACTGAATAGAAGTGCTTGGTACAGACAATCTCTTAGTAGCCACTAGTGCAGATGAGTGGCTTATTTTTTTCATTAATTTTTATTTAAATCTTAGATGTTCATTCTGGTTTTCCTCCAGTAAAGATGAATGTTGAAATATTCACTAAATTGCCTTTCATGAATAACACTTGACTGCTCAGTTTAATTCTTCTGTTTCTTTTCTCCAGAACTTTGTCCATCTTTTCTTTTTGGGTATTGCAGCTGCATTTAATTTGCATCAGTGGAGTCGTCAATTGTGACCTAAAACAATGAGCTGTGCAGTGCCAGCAGAGTCATCTTTTGTGAATGCTCCTGACTTTGCTTTTCTGACTGTGCTCACTTTCTAACTGTGCTTTGATTACAGCAGTAACAACAAATCTGGAGGTATTATTAGTATTATTATTATTATTAGAGTGGTGGTCTATTGAAATACCCTCAAGTGCAGCTGTTTTGTCACTGCTTTTGATGGTCCCTTCCTCAGTGGTTTGCTCTCAAGGGGTTTAACTGGCTGTTATTTTGTGGCTCCTAGTTTTTAAGAGAATGGTTGGCAGTGATTTCTCGTCTGTAACCTTAGCCTGGGATTTGAGTGTGATTTCCATGTGGCTGTTATTTGTTTCCACCAGCCCCATTTGTGACTGTTTGACATAATTCAGTTAAGACCAGTTTGACATAATTTCAGGTGAGACTAGAAATAAATCATGGAAATTCATACTGAAAAACTGGCTGATAAACTGGCTGCTGTGGCCTGCTTGTGCAAGGGTTCAAAAGAGACTGAACCATATTTGAGGAAAAACAGTTCTGTAGTCCATTTCCTTTGGGAAAAAGGAGTGGGATTATTAATAGCCACAAAGACTTAGTCTGTCTGGGGAACTGCAAATTGTCTCCAGTTGCTGAGAGCAGCCCAGTCTCCCACGGCAGGGGAGTGTGTATTACCTCCCACAATCACCAAATCCAGTTCTTTGCCATGGAAGAGCTCAGCTGCTGCTGACAAAGGAAACTGCACAAAAGCAGAGTGGCCAAGTCAAGGAAAGGGTTGAGAAAGTTTGTTTTTGGGTGGCTTTAGCCTTGGCCCTTTCAAACCCACTGCACTTGAGTGTGAATTTTTGGAAGGTGCTTGTACAGTGCTGTTAAAGAACAAGCTGATCATATTGGATTAATTTGTTAGGCTCATGTGCCAGTCCAGAACAAACCAGGACATTTGGACAATGGTACATTATGGACACTGATCCTTGAGTTTGTGCAGATCAAATCATTGTCCAGCTCAGCATTTGCTGCTTTCACAGTGTGGTGTTTATGGAGCTGTACTGGAAGCAAATAAAAGAATACCAATGCTGTTTTGCAGGGATAGTGAATGATACTCCAGATGATTTCAGTGATGAACATTTATCACAGCATGCAGTTATATTGGTAGAACTGAGGGAAAGAGCAGAAAACTGCAGCATTTTAATGAGGGCAAGAAGGGAGAGGTGGAGTGAAGCAGGAACTTCTCATGCTGGCTTTGCCACAAAGGAATACACGTTGTGCAACTCTGCTCTGCAAATTAAATGTTCTGCTTTCATGCCCTTCTTATTCTGCAGGCCTTAATTAAAACCCCATTTCCTTTGATTCATGGACTCAAAACTGGGTAATGACGTTAAACAAACAAGTATCTGACTAAATTTCTATCTACCAGATTAATTTTGTAACAGCTTAGCGAATAATGGCATATCATTAAGGGTGGATAGTGTAATTAAAAGCAAGTAAGATTGACAATGGAAGTGGCCATCTTTCTGGGATGTTGTTGATTTCAGTTTGCTTTTCAAGAAAAAGAAAAGAAGGTGCATTTTTCATCACAAATTACTTAAATTTTGCAATTATCCCACCACAAAATGTGCATTCATTTCCCAATTACTTGAAAAACAAAAAATGAATGTGGAATGACCATATTTCTGAATAGTGAGGCAGACAAGCCGAAAAATCATCATATGCTTCAAAAATTATCAATGAGTTCTTTGTCCAGGCCTACTTTCAAGAATATAAAGAGTATCATAGTTAGGATAAAAAGATCAGTGGCTGATGTAAACTAAATTCAGCTAATTAACCCAAGATGATAGCATTTACCTTCTCAGCTGTTTTCTGGTAGCTCGTTGGCTCCCATTTGCCTGATTAGTGCCAAGCATTGTTGCAGCCAGTATTAAAGCAGAGCTGTCAGGGCAAGTACAAGCTCTTTTCTGTGTGTGCCAGGCTTTGCAGGTTAGTGTGCTGCATGGGGGTCATTTTTTGGTGGTGTTGGCTTGTTTGCTCCGTGGTCCCTGCTTTTTAGCTCTCACAAAGAGGAATCCTCCATGTTAATCTCATAATAATTCTTTGTTATGTGAAAAAACACCTTCTCCCAAACAGGCCAGAGAATAGGGAAGCAAGCTTTGTGATACTTAAGCAGAATGTTTCTATAAACTTTATTTGGCACATCCAGCTCTGGGGTTCCCAGCACAGGAAGGACATTGGTCTGTTGCAGCAAGCCCAGGTTGACAGGAGGGCTGGAGCAGTTCTCCTGTAAGGAAAGGCAGACATTGTTCAGCCAAGGCTTCAGGATGACCTAACTGCAGCCTTTCAGTTATCTGAAGGTTTAGATTAAGATATCAGGAAGAAATTCTTCCCTGTGAAGGTGGGGAGGCCCTGGCACAGGGTGCCCAGAGCAGCTGTGGCTGCCCCATCCCTGGAAATGTCCAAGGCCAGGATGGATGGGGCTTGGGGCAACCTGGGCTAGTGGGAGGTGTCCCTGCCTATGGCAAGGACTTGGAACTATTTAATCTTTAATGTCCCAAATAATTCTGGGGTTTTGTATTTTGGAAGGAGTCCTTATTTTAGGTTAGGACTTCTGCATTAAAATACGTAACATGCTGTGCTGGACACTGCAGGAGTTGATCATATTCCTGCATCCATCCCTATTAAGTAGTTGAAAGTGAGTTTCTGTACAGAAATGGCTGTGGCTTCCTTCTAGGTGTGTGGGAGCTCGATGAGTTGTCTTCTGTACAAGAAGTGGAAATAGAAAATGTTTTTTGTTTCACAGTGAATTGTCTTAATTGCCTTTTTTTTGAAACAGATTTGGTACTTCATTTAGCTGGTGAGTCCAGATAAAATGAGGCATAGTAGAGCATCTATGCAGAAAAACATTGCTGAAAGGGTGATTGTATGCTGTAAGGATAACATTGTGTTAGCCTCTATTTCCTTTTAACTTTTAGAATCAAGCTATTGGTTCTTCCCACAGCTTAAAATCTACTTGGTAACAAAAACTGCCTTAATCACTTGATTCCAGCAACTGAGTCCTAACGCAAGTATTGCACAGAGCCAAATTTATTCATAAGCTTCAGCCACTGCTGATATTGGTGCTCTGGTTTCTGCAACACCTGGATGGTGATTATGGAGGAATCTCCCAGTACCAGTCTGAGACACTTCCAGTATGAGATTCAGCAAAAATTGTCCCTCTGTTCTGCAAGGATTCATTGCACAAAGAAGACAACTTGTCTTGATTTTCAGGCCCAAACCCAAGCTCCATTTATCCTCCTCGTGGAACAGGATGAAGCACACCTTTGATCAGCCTTTGATATTTTACTGGCTCAGGCTGCTCACATCTCTCACGTACCCTATGCAAAATAATAGTCCAGAATCAGAACTTCTGTGCTTCAATATGTGTGTAGGCTGTTCAGCTTGTCATGATTGTCAGTCTCCAGCTTCTTTCCCTTGCATTACACCAGCCAGCTGGAACTCTGATAAAGGAGTTATGTACAGTGATGACAAGAATTGATTTCCAATTTC